>NC_142108.1:33603973-34203973 GCF_056152115.1 Neolamprologus brichardi | reverse complement strand
CGAGTATCTGTCCACTATAACATCGATATATAAACGCTGTTTAAATATTTACATAATAAAAATAAATAAGAAATAGTGAACTGTGTTTTTTGTATATCATGTTGGCCAGTTTTAATCCACTGATTTACTGACTAATAATCTCATTTAAAAGTTTCTCTGCTGCCAGCTGCTCCAGCTGTTAAACGGCGTAAACGCTGCTCGTCTTTGCTTTCTCCCACATTTATTCACCAATAAGAATTTTTCTGAATTGTGCAACAGGAAACTCAAGCCCGATGAAGCCGGCACTGCAGTTATTCCTAAATCCTAAATTATTCCTCGTCTCATGAATAATTCTCACCTATCATGCTGCATCGATGAACGCCGCCGTCGTTATCTGTAACTTCTTATATTTATACTTCTCCTCTTGATCCCGCAGAGTCCCGCTCCCATCCTCAGCATGGAGCTTTCCACCAAGCGAGTAAGTCTCTCTGTTTCTCTCTGAAGTGTCGGACTTGGATTACTTATGTATTTCTGGAGCTTTCTTAACTTAAATAAGTCGTTATTTGGTTCATGTCACAGTGATGGTCCTGGTCAAACAGGAAATGTGAGTTTTTACATCTATCCAGACGATTCAGACCAAGATATCTAAAGTATTTAAATTTGATCTAAATATTAGATGTTGACTTTTCAGCTTTGAATAAATGATTCTTCTCTGTAGCATCTTTAAATCTTTATAGATTTCAGTGACACGAGTCCCGAAATCCTTAATTTAAAATACAAAACTGAGAGAAGCGTGAACATATATGAGGATTATGGGTGAAACAGGATGTTGAGCAACATTTTTAGAGTTGTGCAACAGATATGAGCCGTGAGGATGTACGGCCAGCCTACAGAAACGCTCTCCTCTTCCTCCCCCCTCTGCTCCGCAGCAACAGCTGTACGTGTCCAGCGAGCTCGGCGTGGCCCAGCTGGGGCTCCAGAGGTGCGAGTTATACGGGACCGGCTGTGCCGAGTGCTGCCTGGCCAGAGACCCCTACTGCTCCTGGGATGGACAGACCTGCTCCAGATACTTCGCCATGAGCCGGAGGTAACGAGGACGGAGAGGGAGGACGTTTATCAGCGAGTGTGAACACGCTGTAGGATTTACTGCGTTCAGTCCTGCTTATGTTGTTGTTCAAAAATAAGAGATGACGTTAACCCATGTGGCACATTTCAACAACATGATTTTTTTTCCATTTAAAACAGATAATTGTGCAAACATTGTAAACTTTTGAACACTACTGTAGCTTCATAAGAATCAGAGCAGACAAAGACGTCAGGCACCCAGTTAACTGATGGTTTAAAGTCTTTACGGCTCTTTGTGTGACAGAAAGCAGACCACAGGGACATTTCAGCGTATACACTCAGTCTGCGTTTTCACAGTTTAAGGCTGTGAATTATTCTGTGAGCTCCACGTGTTGCCACAATTAAACATCTAGAGTGTGATAAAAGACAAAAACTACATTATGAAGCCAAATATCACCTGGAGAGCCGATATCTCTGTGAAAAACAAGCTGACATGACTCGCATGCACCCCTGCAGACCACTGGGCCACGGAACCAGTGCAGGTGGGCCGTTGGTAACCAGTTCAAAATATAAAATAAAAGTTTAATGCACACACATCTTCCTGGGATACATCGCCATGGTAACTGAAGCTGCATTCACCCACAAGCATCTTGTTTAACTCGTGTGCACATGCTCTCATGGATGCATGAGGGACAGCTGGGGGTTTAGAGTCTTGTGTGGAAGAACCAGAGATTGAACCACCGACCTTCCAGTTAGTAGATGACTCTGTGTGCACATCCGCCCCCTAGTTTGATAAACCCTGTGCCGACTTATCGAGCTGACGACCACCTTCGAGTGACCTCTCATATGTGATTGGTCGTGCCGGGGGAGCGGGAAGATCGACCTGTGGACGGTGCTGATGGAGTTTTAGCTGTTAAAACTTTGCAGTGTGAGAACCAAACGTCTTCTGCCTTACAGTAAAAACATGCTCTGCTGTCCCTCTGATGGCCTTCAGGATAAAAAACAATGACACAATCTTGCTGATTTAAAACAAGAACACGATCTACGAGCCTTTTTTCACAGATATAAATGAAGTGGAAAAGGAAAACTCCTGCGTTTGCGCTGCTCCAGGAGGAAGTTGGCACCTCCAGTGAACCGCGCTATGATTGAAAGTGATTTTTGACCCTCGGTTCTGCAGATTGTTGCTAAAATAAACATTAACTCATTTCTTTTTTAATGACCATGAAGCAGTTCTGTCATGAATTTATAATAAGAAGGGCGATAAAAAGGTGAAATGGGCGGCGCAGCAGTGACATAGAGCTGAAATGACATCTGTATCAGCTGATCGTGCGCCTGCACAGCCAGGGAGATTTTAAGACTTGAGTACACGCTGCGCTCAAGTTTCCTCAAACATCTGAAGGAGACCTACAGAGAGAAGGATGCAGGAATTGTGATTTTGGAGTCGTGCAGATGAGTTAAAGCTAAAAAAGGGGAGGATGGGTGCGAGGGCTGGGGGGTAACGGGGAGGCCGAAGCAGAACGAGACGTGACAAAACTCTGAACAAACACTCTGTATTTTCACAGCCTGTTCTCGCTCCATGTTTCCTCATTCGTAATCGCAGTAGCTCCTTTTTCTGGCAGCAGAGGAGCTCAGCAACAACAGCGAGGGGGAGGATTTAATGCACTTATACGAGTTTATCTAAAGGCACGGCGTTATCGGCTGCTGCCGCTGTCAGCTGTGCTTTAACCGATGAGTCTGACGTCTGCTCACACACAAAGCTGCTTTTTAACATTTTCAGCATGAATTAAATCATCAGAGGACTGTGCAGCTTTTACAAAAACAAATAAATGTTGATATAAAGCATGAGAGAGGCTCAGTGCATCATCCATCGTCCATGTTTGAACCAAGCTCTGGCTGAAAGTCTTTATGTTCAATCGATTGCATGTTACTCACAGTATCCGTGTGTGTGTGTGTGTGTGTGTGTGTCAGGCGGGCGCGCAGACAGGATGTGAAGTATGGAGACCCCTGGAGTCAGTGTCCAGACACAGAGGACGGTAAGCATTTCCTCTGCTGATGTGATTAAACTGTTTAAAATCTTGTTCTCCTGACAGCTGTGACACAGCAGACATGTCCACACTTACATGTGTACATGTGCTGTACCAGTGGCAGAGTGTTAATGTCACTGTGGGGCAGGAACCTGTTTGCTGTGTGGGCCCATAATCGATCACATGACCTGATGCTCAGCTACTCTGTGAGTCTAATGTGACTCACTGAATATATCATGTGGGATTTCTGCTTCGTTATCAATGTTTGTTATTGATCGTTCCATATATTAAATGTGAGCCGCCTTTTTGACCCCTTTTAATGTGATTCACATCATTTCTTTCCAAACATATATCAGACACAGATACCCACGTGAACTTTTCAGGAAAGACACTAAAGTTCTGTTAAAAACTGCAAACAAATCGATTTTACACTCCAAATGTTTTTCCTGACAGATTTAGTCGCGTCTGTCAGGACTGACCCCTCGATTCACTCTGTGTGACACTCTGGAAGTTTCTTTAAGTTAGCCGATAAAAGTCAATTCTTACACGTGTGTGTGTGGATTTGATCTTAAAGTTCTCCCTTGATAACAGAGTCAGGAAGTATCACACCTCCTCAGCTCACTGATTCTCTTGCCCTCCCTCAGCTCCGCCTTCACATTGGACCTGTTATTGATTATGTTAATCAATGATTTTCATTAGAAACCAGACTGCTGCTGATCCTCCTTTAGAGTCAGAAACCATCAGACTGAGATGAATTCTGTACATGATCCTAAATAACTGTTTAGCTTGTATTAGAGAAAAACAGAAGTGGCAGTTTGTCTTTTCCTGAAACCTTTTTTTCTTTTTTGTGAACAGAAAATCCACTGAATCACTCAACTCACCTGAGAAGGAACATTTGTGTTTTTACTTCATATTTTAATTACTGGTATTAACTATCAGGAGCCGACAGCACTTTTTAAAAATGGTTACTTTGTATTTTTACAAAAAAGTGAAATTAAGGTAAAATGCCTGTTGTTACCATGGTGCTCTGAACACGAGCGTATGGCGCCCTCTAGTGGATGTATCGCATAACTGCGGCTTTCTCTGTTTTGTGGTCAAAAATAACGGAAAACTCTTTTTTTTTTACAGTTAAGGAAATCTTTCATTTACAGTTCTATGCAAAAAAAGTGATTTTTCCTGTATAATCTTTTATCACCTGTGCTGTCTCACATTCAAACGAACCTGACTACAAAATCACACCGTGTGCAGAGCTGTGAAAGCAAAAGAACAATGTCCTAAGGGTTTTCCTGTGTCTTTGTCAGATTCAGACTCTGTGGAGGTGAAGGTGGTGTACGGTGTTGAGGGAAACTCCACCTTCCTGGAGTGTGTTCCTCGCTCGTCCCAGGCGGAGCTCAGGTGGACGCTGCAGGTCTCAGACAGCCAGCAGCAGACTGTCGGTCACACACATGAAAGCAGAGAGGTGAGTTTCCTGCTCTCAGCTTTCACATTAAAAGCATTCAGGTTTTTACAGATGTTTACAGTAGAGTCTTCTTCCTCTCTCTGATGTGGCTCATTCACCAAAAACACTATCATGACTTTAGTCTCTGGATTTTCCCTCTAAACGTTCTCGTCCTCTGGTTTTATTTGTATATATTTTTAGTCCCGAACCTCCAAAGGACAAGACATTAACAGACGTTATTTTCTGGCTAAATCTGAGCAAACAGAAACAGTGTATCTCAGAAAGACTTTGTTTCTGCCTGACCAAGATTGGACGTCTAAAAGATGTTTAGAAAGAGGCCGTGTTGCATATAAACCCACCAGTGGGCTGTAAAAACAGCTCATCCGAACTGTCCCACTGTCATTAACTACCGTTGTTCCAAAATGCACTGCTGCACACGAGTGCACACAATATTCTGCTGCACCTCCTTGAATACAAAGATCAGCTCAGACTGAACTTTTGCCGTTCTTTCCTCAGCTCCCTCAGAGCGACGACGACCGCTCCTTCCACCTGAAGCGAGGCTTGCTCATTCAGCACCTGCAACAGGCCGACTCGGGCCTCTACACCTGCACCGGCCACGAGCACTCCTACGCCCAGGTCCTGGCTCGATACCGCATTCGCATTATCCCCAAGCACAGCCTCAACCCAGCTCGCTACATGCAGAGCCACAACCCCAACCTCCCGGGCCCAGTGATTCTGGGGAAAACCGGCCCGGCCGGAGGAGGAGGGATTTCTGGATTTCTGAGCCAGCCGGGCTCCCCTCACGCACCGCCTTCTCTGCCAGGACATGGGAACTCGTGGCTGCCTCAGCAGCTCCCTCTGAGGAGCTACAAAGACCTGCACAAGGTGGGAGGCAACAGTCTGACCGTGGATGAGTACTGCGAGCAACTTTGGTACCGCGAGAAGCGCCGGCAGCAGAAGCTGCGGGCGCTGAAGATGAAACAGGAGAGCAGGAAGGCTCGCGTGAGGAGGAACAACCCTCCCGAGGTTCCTCTCTAGTCACCTGGAGGATCAGAGACTGCCGAGGACAACAGATCCTGTACATGCAGAGGACACGCTGGGGTCAAGTCAAGAACGTTTGCTTCCTGAGCAAATAAAGCCGGCCAACAAAGTGACACTAATGATAATTTACCATTAAAAACTAATATTCCAGAAAAAGAGATTCGTTTGCCTTCATCCTGAACTCTTTAGTATTTAGAAAGACTTGGAAATGGAAATATAAGGATGTATGTAGAAAGATAGAAACCTGTATCTGTGTCTGAAGTCTTGTTTTGTAGCTCAAGTTCATGCTTTTATGAGCTGTCGCTGATAGTTCACAGTCAGATAAATCATTTGGTAGAAAAGTAGTCCAAGTAAGTGTAAGTTAGAGTTTGCAGCATTCTGTGACAGATGTACTGATAGATATGAGCTGCAATTAAAGGACAAGTTCCAGTTATTCACCTATAAACAAAACAAAGCAAGGTCTGATTTAAATTTGGATGATCTCCCCTTCAGGGTCATCTTTGTGTGCAGCTCTGGACTGATGGCATTGCTGCTGTTCTCAGGTCACCTCCTGGAAGTCTGTTTGAGCCTCTGTGCTGCACGCTGGAGCTTAGTCATCGTTCACTTTACTCACCAGGGCTTTTTCTCTCTGTGACTTTGCCCAGTTTTCTGAAAATGACATTTAAGTGAAACGGTCGTTTCGATTTGTTGCACTTTGACTGATTGATTGAAAAATAGCAGCAGTTCTGTAATCAGTCTGGAGCTGCATGAGAAGGCGAGCTTGGAGGGGAACTCTGATTTATTTCAGACATGCTTTTTCATTTTTATGTGGGTTTTTGCCCTGATGATAGCATTTAGTGGGCTTTCAGTGCAAAAGGTCCCTAAAACTGTTTCTTAATGCGTTTCCTTTTGCAAGTGAGGATCTATAAAAGCCTAAATTTCTGCCAGCTTTTCGAAGAAAACATGTTTCACACACCTCAGATTGACCCTTTTTATTATTTTCATGTCTCTGCTACGTGTTTAAATATTCAGACCTTTAACACAGCTCAGTGGCTGGCGTGCAGTTTGCATCCAAACTCAGGTTTGACTGACAGTTGGAGGGGGAAATGTTTCAGGATCTCAGACACACTGCAGACAGACGCAGCGTATTTATATGATCTAACTTGCTGACAGCAGACTCCAGTGTTTGCCCAGTTTACTGCTTCACATGTAACCCTGTTTATTAAAAACTATCGAGAGTTTTCAGCAGGTATCTATGTTTGTTCTGAGACGTAAGCTTCACACGTACCTGACGGATTAAAGGCCTCGATGGAAACGCACACATGAAATGGACCTCGCTTGAAACATTATGTATAGCTCTTTACGTCCATGTATATTAAAGAACTCTATTTTTCTAGTTTCCTTTCTGTATCCTGTAGAATTTACTGCATTTTGTAAGTTTATATAAACCTGTGTTTTCCTCATAAGCAAATTTCAAACTTTTTTACTTCACAGCTCTAATAAGCTTCGAGACCGTGTAATGTCATCGTCTTTACTGTATGTGAATAAGCCACAAATGATAACTCAGTGAAAATAAAACAAAGAGAAACATTTGTGCATTTTATTTTTTTTGTTCTGGAGTTTTTGGCTGAATTCTGGTTGAGCTGCACGGTGCTGGGCTCTAAGCACAGGTCTCCACACATCGCGCCCTCGTGTCCTCTTCTTGGAGTCTCATTCTGATAGTTTGAGCAGAATGATGCACATGCGTGCCCTGCTGGAGGTCGTTTTGTAGCCCTACTGGCACCGTTCAGCTCTCCTGCAGTGGACCCTGTCCTGGAATGTCAATCGAGGCTGTGCTGAGACATGCAGCAAGGCTGTAGGTAATTCATAGATTTTAAGTAATTGTTTGGCATGATATAGGCTTATTAGGTGATTATAGTGGTCATTTACTTGAATTTACTTGTAACCATACCATATATTAACAAAATAAAGATTACAGCTGGATAAATACCGAGGTATTATTTTAAATATTAGATTTTCGCCTAGACTGCCTCTGTAGTTCAAGTGAAACTACAAGTAACATGTTAAATAAAAGATTTATATTTTAAAGTGAAAACACGTAAATAAAAACGTTTTGTAGAATTTAAGTAAAAGAAAGTCAGACAAAGAAAAAAAACATTTTTTTTTTAAAGTACATGAACAATAGTCGAGTATTGGTTTTTTTATTATTATTATTAAAAGAAGAATAAAATAGATTGTTGTTGGCCGGATTTACCTCAGACATGCGCAGAAGGGACGGAAATGTTCCGTCTCTGAGGGAGAAATTGACACTGCAGTGCATCAATAATTCCAGCAGGTGGCAGTAATGTACGACAATACGATCATCAACCATCTGGAGTGAAGTAAAACACCAACGAAGAAGAGGAGAACCAGTGTAGTCGTATTTGAACTGCACTGATGGGAACGCGGTTTCTGGGGAAGTGGCTGTAGTTTTGAAAAATAATCGCGAGAAAAGGTGAGACGGTGCTGATTTGAAAGCGGAGAATGTGTTGTGTGATTGTGACGTGTGTTGTATTTAATTAAAAACCGATTTAACGACCATTACTCTTAGTTTAAGCTACTATTAGCTGTCTGTGCTAGCTCTATTAGCAGCCTTTGCTAGCCCGCTCGTGCTAACTTGATTGCTGCTTTTGATGGATTGTCCTCCTGCTGAGGATTCCTTCAATGGCAGACACTGCAGTCTCTTTAACAGTACGGTTAGCATCCACTTCTTTTAGTGATAAGCCAACAAAAGTTTCCCCGTTAAACGTGTTAAAACTGTTAAAGTTAGACTTCTGATTAAAGTTTGTGTTATTGCCACTGCAGCGGGATCCAGGTGGACTGTACAGTTGTAGAAAGAAACATCGGAGTCCTTAATGGCTAATCCAACGTTACAGCAGCCCAGTTTCCTGCTGGTGAGTCTCTGAGTCCTGCATCTCTGACCTGACTTAGTTATGAAGTCATTTAAAGGTAATAACTCCTCTCTGGTCATGAATATGTTGTGACATGTGATGTTGTTTCAGGCCAACCTGAAAGCCGATGCTACCACCAAACCTCTCCTGCAGCGATGCCAGGATCTGGTGAAGATCATAGATGAGTATCCTGCAAAGGTATTTAACCCTGGATTTATTTTATTTGCTGTGAAAACAGTCGGTAGAGTATCTGCTGGAACGTTTGCATGAACTCCCACATGAGAAATAGCTGCAAAGATATTTTCAGATCGGGAGATACAGTAAGGGAATTCCGTCATTCAGGCAGAGATCAGTTTAATGTTTCACATTCACCAAGTTTCATTTTGAGTGTCATGGATTCCTCCCAGAAGAAATTTGAACTTTGAACTGAACTCTGAAAGATGTGCACATAAATCCAAGATAACTGAATTGTTGGAATGCAGCCTGCTTTCAGATGCCACAGTGTGACTGCAAGGCCCCGTCTGTCACGGATCTAATAAGTTTTGGTAGGACACGACATTGGATGCGTGTAGCCTGCACAGTGAACCGGGACAGACGGCTGTTTGTTTGCATGCTACTTCCTCTCTGGTGTCGTGATATCAGGCAGAGCATTCATCATACAACTAAACGTCCCGTTGGCTTTTTGTTTTCTTCTTTCTTGGAGGCACAAACATTTTGTTGTACATCTGTTCTTTTGTGTCATTCTGGGCAGTCCCAACATTTTATGCTGCATTTTGGCTGGTAGTAAAAGAAGATCACATTATGATCTGGTTACCCTGAATGCAAGTTTGAGGCACTTGTGCTTTGGCCTCACTTTTCAGGCCACAAATCTATTTCTGTCATCAGTCACAGCCCAGGGTTGTTCAGTGTTTGCGAGCTTCAGACATTTGTGCCCCAGATCAGTGGAGACCATTGTTTCCTGAGGCATGTGGGGGTCTCTGTGGATAGCTGGGGTTCTGTTTGCAAGCAGCTGTGGGTGTTTTGCTGAGGGACACAAATGATGAGTGCAGCTTTGTTGTTCTCTGTTGGCTCCACTGTAGTCAGGACTTGCAGTGTCACAGTGAGATGGAGGCCTGAATATGATTATTTGTCTGGCAGGCAAACGTTAAAGTGTGTTTCTTATTATTGTGTGTGTGTGTGTGTGTGTGTGTGTGTGTGTGTGTGTGTGTGTGTGTGTTTCCTGCCTGTAGGAGCTGCACCTGATCTTTCCTTGGCTGGTGGAGAGTGTGTTTGGCAGCCTGGACGGTGTCATCGCTGGCTGGAACCTGCGATTCCTTCATTCACGGAGTAACGAGTACAACATTGTTTTGGACTTCCTAAATCCCAGGTAGCTTCATATCAGCTGAGTGGAATATCATGGAACCCTGCTGAGGTTTTTAATCTGTTAATAAGATTCAAAAATATTTAGTAAATTTGGCAGAAGGAGAAACTCGACCTACGAGGTCAGACGTGTTGAACTTCTCTGCTTTTATGACTTGTTTTTTGCCCCACTGACGAGCACGTCTAGTATATTTTTAGATGTCATGTAGCGCTTCCATTTTTATCTTTTTGTTTTCTAGAATGTCATGCACTCGTATTTTTTAAAATATTAAAATATTTTTTATTTCTCTCTTTTTTTCAGTGGTCCAATGATGAAACTTGTGTATAAACTTCAGGCGGAAGAGTACAAATATGAAATACCAATCAATTATCTCCCAGTAAGACTATTTGCCTCGTCACCTCTGGCTGTTGCAGTCAGACGTTTGAAGTTAAATGTTGTCATTTTATGTTGGAGTGACTGTTCAGACACACAGAGCTGCTGTAACCACGTCACTGGTCCTGTATGGATACTGCAAAATGTCTTTTGGGAGAGTTTGAGACTGTTTTAATTTTTCTAGGGTCCTGTGAAAGCCTGCATCCAGGAGGGAGTTCTCCCAGACTGCCCGCTGTTCCACAACAAGCTGCAGTTCCCTCTCTCTGGTCTCCTGACGCTGAACATCGCTTTCAGTATCCTTTGCGATGCAAACAGCAAAGTCTGAGGAGTTCTTGAGGATTTTATTTTATTTTTTTGAAATTCAAAAACATTTTATTATTATTATTATCATCATCCCACAGCAAACCATGCTGATTTAAAAAAAACAAAAACAAACCCTCAACAGCACTGTGGACGAACTAACCTCTAAAGCTTCCACTTTATGCTTCCAATTTATTGCACATTCTAGTTTTTGGAAAAGCAAATAACACGTTTTAGCTTCTTTAAGCCTGTCACACATCAGTTTATTTCATTCACAGTTTCACTGGCATTATTGAATATCAAAAATGCCAATTAAATTGAAAAGAATACTTTGCTAAGCTTGTTATTTTTAAGCTCCTTTGTGTTGCATTTACATTTGGTAATAACCGCTTTTAAATTGTCATCACATTTTTTTGTGTCTGTAGAAAAAAAAAAAGAATAATTTTAGATGTTTGGTACAGTCATAAATGCGTAAGCTTTAGAAGTGACCCAAAACTAGCTAAGCCATCATAAAATTAAATAATAGCATCTGAATTTACAAGTCTTCACAAAACAGTTTAAAACCTGTGATGCAAATGTTAGAAAAAGATGAAGGCGCTGGAGGTGAAGTTAGCTTTGAGACTGTGATTCAGAGTAAGACAGGTTGCCTGAGTGTTTGCCTGTTATTGTGACTATGAGCCATTATTTTATATCAGTTCTTGAGGATTGATGAAACAATCACTTGTAGAGCTGCTGATATTAGGACCAGGTCGCCTACATGTATCTGGTCTCTGATACATACTCTTCCAAACGTCTGAACCATAAATGTTTTCATTTTTGATTTCTTATGATTTCTTAATTAAAGAAGGAAAGAATTAAGGTTGTTCCTTAACCTTCTTCAGACCCATTTGAATTCTTCATGTTCAATTTTGCCTACTGTCTCATCTCACCAAAGGTGAGGTTGCCACTAACACATTATTCACTTTTATATTTTTTTTATTGAACCACCTGATCAAAAACTAATAAGCCCTTTGTTATGATTTCAGAACTACCCTCCAGGCCAGTACGGGAGCGCCACAGACAGCGCCTACTTTGTGCTGGTGGACACTTACCTGAAGTACTTCCTCCCCACTGAAGGAAGCGTTCCTCCTTCCCCTTTCTCCGACTCCAGAGGCTCTGTTTCTGCTCCTTCACCGAGGTACTAGTGACAAGACGAATCTTTAATGGCAGAAACATTTGAATGTTTAATACTGTGTAACACAAAAATCCTGCATTTCCTGAAAAGCTTTGAATTCAGACTCTTCCTGTGCCTTCAACAGATCGTCCAGCGTTTCTTTTGCCAGTTACGGCATCCATAGCCCCAGTCTCCTGAAGCATCACATATTCCATCAGCCCTCAGTGAACGCTGACCCCGCAGCCCAGGAAATCTGGAGATCTGAAACCCTGTTACAGGTAGGATGCAGATACAGCTCTGCCTTTGTTTGGACTGTGGACGTGGATATGACTGCTGTAACTGGTCTTTTTAGGTGTGATTAATCAGCTTATTTCTTGTGGAAGTTGCAGGAACCGTCCCAAGAAAATATAAATCATACTTGATTTCATTTTCTTCAATCTCCCCTTCAGGATCATCTTCAGCACCGCAGCTGTCTTTAGATCTCTCACTGCCAGTTCTGTTCTGTCCCACTGGCTCTGTGACGGGCTGTGGATCCTTCACTGTGTCAGAACAACCTGACTTTAAATCTGCAGAAGCTGTAGGGCTGCACGATTTTGCATAAAATGAGAATCACGATTTTTTTGGCTTAGAATTGAGATCACGATTCTCTCACGATTTTCTTTTCCAGTACAAATATTTATTGCATTTATTAACTGCACATCAACTTCGTAACAGTTGAGACTGAACATAAAAACAATAAATAAACATAAAAACAACAAATGTGTCACGTTTTGTCGTTGCTGCAAAATGTTGTACTGCTTGAAATTCCGTCTCCACCGTTGCTCGACACTGCGTGTATAGAGCAGGTAGTGCAACAACAGAAAAATAGTTGCGGGACGGCGCTGTGTAGCGTTTGTCTAGGGTGTTGATCATTTTCCTAAATCCCTCGTTTTGCACAGTGTTGATGGAGCCATATCTTTGGTCAGGTGATAAGTAACAGCCTCCGTAATTTCTTTGTGCCTGCGGGAGGTCGACGGGTATAGGGAAGCGCTGTATAAGGTTCCCGTTATTGATGTTTGGGTGGTTGACCGGGACGGATTTTCTCCTGTCACTTTCTCGTCATCCCTGACGTGCTCTCCGTTGTTTTTCCCTGCTAATTTTAGCAGCCGGCTTCTGTATCACGTGGTATAAGGCTCCGCC
Source organism: Neolamprologus brichardi (assembly GCF_056152115.1). NCBI lineage: Eukaryota > Metazoa > Chordata > Actinopteri > Cichliformes > Cichlidae > Neolamprologus > Neolamprologus brichardi. Next base: position 34,191,153 of record NC_142108.1, on the reverse strand, counting down.
CTTGTCATTTGTTGAGCAGGAAGAGTGAGCGCTTGTTTTCATGCAGATTACGTCCCGGATCAAAATACGGTACAATCGTCGTCTTTTTTTTTTTTTTTTTTTTTTTAAATCGTTGTCATTTGGAAATGAGATCGCACATAAGTATGAATCGAGATCGCGATTTTCTAACGATTAATCGTGCAGCCCTACTCAGGGGTGTAGTAAATTTAATCCCAGTTTTCTCCTTCAGACTGCTCAGATTGTTACAGTAGACAGTCTCACCTTGGAGGTTCACGTGACGTCACGTGTCGGTTGTGGCCAACAGTGTCACTCTGCCTGCTTAAGTTTGAGTCGTGGTGAAATCAGAGACTGGTGTGAGTGGTCAGAACAGGACCACTGCCTCACAGAGGTGCAAGAAGATGATCTTCAGTGGAATTTGGCTAGATTTCAATCTTTAATTATGACTCGTACTACACTTACTGTTACAAACAAAACATTTGAACGGCAGTGAAGAGATTTAATACACACAAAAACAGAAATGACTAATTAATCCTCAAAATATGTGTTTTGATCTCCCTCAGATGTTTGTGGAGATCTGGCTCCATCACTACTCCTTGGAAATGTATCAGAAGCTGCAGTCTCCTCAGGTAAAGGTAAGATATGTACATTTCCTCCCACACACACACACCTGTCCACTTCGCACGGCTGATTGGCTGACCACAACCCCTCCTTCACACCCATGAGGTCCCGTGATTTGTAAAATACATAAATCATGTTGTTGTTGTTTTTATTATTATTAGTTAAGCATCTTCAGGCTCGTCTCTGCGTATTCACTCCTCAAGCAGCTGCTCTGCTTGAGGCATCAGTTTGTAGTTGAATACTTGCTGTAACCAGCCTCTTCGGTCTGAGCTTAGAGCTCCTGCATAAAGCGATTGGGGCATGTTCCTGGTAGTAGTGCTTTTGCTTCCTACCACATCCTTTGCATGCTGCATGTCCGTGTCAGCAAGCGTGTTGCTGGTATGTTCTCCATGTGTACGTACAACACAGCATAAAGTCACGGTGGAGTGGATCAATGTGTGCATAAATGTGTGTCTCAGTGCGACAGACGCTTATGCTGGTGTTTATTTCACCTGCACTATATACAGTGTGCATGACACTGTAGATATACAGCATGTGCTTCGACCCTCTCATCTATATTATTATTTATTACACGGTCAGCATGTTACCTACTTGAATATCCACCCAACTGCAGTTTCTTTGCAGCTGTGCTTTTGTCTGCAGTTACCTGAAAGTCAAAAGTGATGCACGTTAGCTAAGATAAGAGTTGCACGCTTAGTATTTTCACTATTGATTGATTCAACAATCAAACTACAAAAAACATTGAAGAAATTTTCATGTCTGTCCAGGATTTAAGGACAAAGCTAATATTCATCTATCAAATATTAGTAGCTGGTTGATTTGTTTGTTTGCAGTTGTACGCTCAATGGCCACTTCATTAAGTACAACTCCTGCTAGTATTGCGGTGGACTCTCGTTTGCTTTCTGAGCTTTCATAATCTTTGTAGCACAGATTGAGCAAAGTGCAGGAAACATTTAGAGATTCATGTTGACATGATACTCCAGGTCGGGGATGAGTTCCTGCCCCAAGTGGAGGAGTTCAAGTATTTCGGGGTCTTGTTCGCGAGTGATGGGAGAAGGGAGCCGGAGATCGACAGACGGATTGGGGCTGCGGCTGCAGTGATGCGGACGCTGCACCGGTCCGTCGTGGTGAAGAGGGAGCTGAGTGTAAAAGCGAAGCTCTCAGTTTACTGGTCGATCTACGTCCCTACCCTCACCTATGGCCACGAGCTGTGGGTAGTGACCGAAAGAACGAGATCGCGGATACAAGCGGCGGAAATGAGCTTCCTCCGAAGGGTGGCTGGCCTCTCCCTTAGAGATAGGGTGAGAAGTTCGGCCATCCGGGAGGGGCTCAGAGTAGAGCCGCTGCTGCTCCACATCGAAAGGAGCCAGCTGAGGTGGTTCGGGCATCTGACAAGGATGCCTCCTGGGCGCGGTGTTCCAGGCATGTCCCACCGGGAGGAGGCCCCGGGGCAGACCCAGGACACGCTGGAGAGATTATATCTCTCGGCTGGCCTGGGAACGCCTTGGTGTTCCCCCGGATAAGCTGGAGGAGGTGGCTGGGGAGAGGGAGGTCTGGGCCTCTCTGCTTAGGCTGCTGCCCCCGCAACCCGGCCTCGGATAAAGCGGATGAAGATGGATGGATGTTGACATGATAGCGTCACGCAGCTGCTGCAGATTTGTGATGATGTGAATCTGTTATTCCACCACATCCCAAAGGAGGCTGAGATGTGGAGGCTGTTAGAGTGCAGCAAACCCACGGTCATGTTGAGGAAACCAGTTTATCTGAGCTTTTGGTGATGGAGCGCTGTACTGGAGTGATACCCGGTGTGGTCTTCTGCATCAGGGTTCAACGTGTTCAGAGATGCTCTTCTGTCATCTTGGTTGTATTTAGTGGTTATAAGAACCGCCACTAACTGCATATTTTCTCTTCGTTAGATCCCAGCAATGGCTGTGTGGAGAAAATCTATTAGCCCGTCTGGGACCAGAATTACTTTCAATCCTGTTTCTTCCCCACCCTGATGTTCAGTTTGAACTTCAGCAGGTCATCTTGACCATCTCTATGTCCTTAAATACATGAAGTTGCTGCTATTTGATTGGTCGATTAGATATTTGCCTTAATGAGCAGCTGAACCTTCGGAGTACCTAATGAAGTGGCTGGTGGGTGTAGTTCAGCTGTAGATGATGCTCTGTTTACTGCTGCCTCTGTCAGTGCACCCCAGGGTGGCTGTGGCTACAGTGTAGCTGCCATCACCAGTGTGTGAGTGTGTGTGGATGACTGAATGTTGTGTAAAGCGTTTGGGGTCCTTAGGGACGAGTAAAGCGCTGTACAAATACAGGCCGTTTACCATGAGACTGCAGAGGAAAGGGTGGACTCACTGTGTGTGACATTCTGACCGTCCCGAAGAGTAAACATGATTTTAATTGTTGTCACCTGAACTTGTTAAACGCTGTGTGAGGTCACTGTGTCTGTTATATATAAGAGTGGAGTTAACCTGCAAGATTTTGGAGACGTGCTCATTTCCAGCACCACTTTTTCATCTTTGCATAATTCACAGTTCAGTCCGATCCAGTTTGATGCTAATAATTACTTTAATCTTACACAAACCCCAAAATCTTACAGTGTTGAGTTCCCTCTGTTTGTGTTGTTGAACAGTAGGAATGGGAATGATTTCAGTTTGGATCGGTGACGGTTTAAAAACACAAACTGGGATTTCCTGCTCGTTTTTTCACTCTTTCCTGGTTGATGGCAGCCAGCGATTTGGGGGTTTCAGATACATTTTCAGTATTAATGAACAAAGTGTTTTGGAGTGAAATGATTCCCGTCCCTACAGTCACGTAACTCGCGTCTGGTGTAGGAACGGCGTCTGCGTCGCCCCCAGCCGTTCATTTTGTTCCCAAAGTCACTTTGTTGTGTTTGTGTCTCCTCTCCTGTCTCCTGCTCTTTTTCTCCTCAATATTTCCGGCCAATTGTTTGTCTGGTTGCGCTCTCGCTCCTGTTTTTGCTGCCTCCTTTGCTCCTGTTCTCACGTGTAACTTCCTCCTGCCACCTTTTTCGTTCCCTGCCTCCTCTTCCTCACTTTTTTCCCCCTCTCCCCCTCTCTTCACTGTTGCTCCTCCACCTTTCGTCGTTGTCTTTCCTCTTCCTCATCTTCCTCTACCCCCCCTCCCCCCCTGGTGGTTACGGGTGAACAGCTGGCGCTGCTGCAGTACCGCCTCAGTATGTCCAGCATGCCGTGCCAACCCCACGCCCCACCAGGCTCTGGGACCCTCCACACCTACCAAGTACTTTTACCTTTTCATTCACCCCCGCCCCTCTGGGGCCTCCTGGAGGTAAACCTCAGTCACTCAAACTCACAGTCAAGGTTACTTCTCTGGTAACAACAACCAGACGATGTCATTCCAGTCAGCGGCCTGTAGATGGCGATGATAGCAGCGGCTGTTTAGCTTCATTCTGCAAGCTTGTTTAATAAAAAGCGCAGCTCTCTGTTCATTTAAGATAGAACTTAGCCATGCTTATTGACCTTCAGCTGATTATTAAAAACAGAGATTACCCACATTATACGGTAACAGCGTTTAACTCTTTGGCTGCTGTCGGTAAACCAGAGGATGATTGGCCTGTTTCCTTTGAGTCTGACTGTAAATTCTGAATTTTACAGAGAAGTATCCTTGAAAGAGAAAGTAATCCAGGAATGAAGCTTTGAAAATGAATCTTTGAGCAGATTTTACTGGTTTGGGTGTGGTTCTTGCTTTTTATTTTTTTTACAGGCATGCTTTTTACACTGTCTGCTGTGCTTTGTTGTTTATGTAGTGTTTCTCTCTATTGGCAGCATTAATCTTTTGAAAGCAAAGATACTACTACAATCAAATCAGAACTTCTTATTTTAAGAAATGATATTGATCATTTTTTATGACCAATCAGAAACATGTAAATATCATTACTTTCCTTGCTTTGCTTGTTTGTGTTTCCTGATGTCCAGACGAGGAAACATGCAGCTGGTTGATGAAGCAGCTTCGAGCACTGAGGTCCCACCTCTTAGTTTCTCACAGTTTTAATATATAAATTATTTTTTAATAAAACCAAAACGTTAGGGTCACTGAAGGGAAACGGTAAATAAATTAAGTGTTCAGGCGAAACATTTACAAGGAAAATATGCAAATTGCAAAGTGTGTTTTTTAAGTTCAGTGTCAGCGGAAGCTTTTCATCCGGTGTTTGTGATGTTAGCGATCACACTCAGATTAAATGCAGTACGGTATAACTTCCTTCATGGCGCTCCAGAGTCAGTCCACACCGTGTGAAAGCCGTCCGGCTCCTGAGTGTGGGACCTCTGTTCTCTCTGGTAATTGTTTGGCTGCTTGTGGATTGGGACGCATTGCGATGGCTGCTTTTTCCATCAATCCTGGCTGCGATTGGGCGTATTTGGCGTCATGTCCGAGCACTGTGTGTGACCGGTTCCCTCTGCAGGAGCCCTTTAGCCCGACGGAGGAGCACGTGCTGGTGGTGCGTCTCCTGGTGAAACACGTACACGCCTTCTCCAACAGCCTGAAGCCTGAGCAGCTGTCGTCCTCGCCCTCCGCCCACTCGCACACCCACACCAGCCCACTGGAAGAGTTTAAGAGGTCAGTTCCTGCACACACGCTGCTGTCAGACTTTGTGGAAGTAGAACAATTATTACTAAAATAAAATATTAAGCGAGTAAAGCAGATTTAATGGTTGAACTGTTGCTTTTAGATATGCATCATGTGTCAGCATGCAGTGGTAGCTTCTCTACAGCCCCGACTTTAAATAAAAGAACAAAAGCAGGAAGTGGCTCATTAAATGAAGGTTTTAGTTAACTTTGTGTTTCCCCCACAGGGTGGTGGTGCAGCGCTTTGTGCAGCAGAAGCTGTACCTGTTCCTGCAGCACTGCTTCGGTCACTGGCCTCTGGACGCGTCTTTCAGAGCGGTAGGTCTCTCACATCCTGACGTGATCATCGGTTGTTTTGCTCCATGAACACACAGTTTGCTGCTACGAGCGTATTTTGTCCGTGTTCAGGTGTTGGAGACGTGGCTGAGCTACATCCAGCCCTGGAGATACACCGGGGAGAAGCCAAACCCTCAGCCCGACCAAAACAGAACCGTGCCTGAGAAATGGTGAGCAGAGTGGACTCTGAAGTGCTCGTCCATAAAATCTTCATCTTGTTTTTCCTCCCTTTGTGTCGTTGAGCCAGCATTTTGTGTTTGTTATTATTTTATGTTCTGGAGTTTCTTGTGTCGTCAGTGTATACTTCCTGTTTTACTTTGAAGGTCTGTGTCTTGTCGTGTCTAATTAGGTTCAGCTGTGTTCCCCTTTGGTGTGTCGTTCCCTCATTACCATGTGTGTATTTATAGTGTGTGCCTCATCGCTCCGTCTGCATTTCATGGTGTTCTCTTCATTCGACCTGCGTCTCTCTGCTCTTCATCCTGCTTTATTATTTCAGGTCTCCTTACTAGTGTTCCCAGTTCAGGTCTTTAGTAGTTTCTTGTGCCTCATTTTTCTGTTTTCCGCTCACCTGCATCTAGCTGTTTCCTGCATATTGGGTCCTTTTACTACGATTATTTTGATAGTCGACTAGTCACCGATTATTTTTGCAATTAGTCGACTAATCAGATCATCGTCCATTGGACATAAAACGTACAGCTTATTGCACCAGCAGCATCTGCTCTTATATAACTATCATTAGCTTACAGCTTTAAGTGTTTAAGGTATGTGCTAACTAAAAATAAAGACAAGATGATCGTTTATTAAATTTTAATGAAATTTGCAGATTGTTTCGGTGAAGTTTAATAAACTCCTTGCTATCTAAAATATAACAGGACACCGGAGTAAATTCTCGAGCATCTCACACTTCTGATAATCAGCTGTCTGCTTGATGTTTATTCAGCTGTGTAAAAACTATAACTTTAATCTCAGCCAAACCGATTTACTCAGGAACAAATAAAATACTAAAAAAAAAAAAGCCAAACAATAACATTTTAAGTTATCTAAGTGACTTATATATCATGTTTAACCTGAGTAGCGAAAGACGGCGGTGGGTTTGAAAACGATTTGCGGGAGTCCGGTGTTCTCACGGCTCTAGTTAGCCTAGCCCCCGGCTAGCTATCGAGCTAGTGGGTAACAGACGTCTCCGAAAACGTCGGAGCGCTTTTGAAAATATGTGGTGTCTTGATAAACTGAGCAGATATTTGAGGTTTACACAGCTACATTCTCGCCTGAAAATATGTTAAATGTTTATTTTGTGACCCAGAAAGAATAATAAGAGTAATATTAAAACTAACTAGCTGCCGCCATTGTTGGAAACTGAGCTGGGCTGCGCTATGAATTCTGGGACACAGCTCCTTCTTCTTCTTCGGGGTTTAACGGCAGCTGGCATCCTTGTACATGCAGTGCTGCCATCTTCTGTTTCAGTCCGTTATTACACTCTTAAATCCTACTACTTATTCCTGCGTCTTTTGGGATCTTACAAAGCTTCAAACGACGCGTCGACTATTAAATCAGTCGTCGACTCCTACTGCTGCCCCAGCTGTGACACTTCGGCTTCAGATATAATCGGCAACTAGTGAATGAATATTTGAGGAGAGGGTCCATTCTATTAATTTGTAAATGAGGCTAAACAGATGCAGTAGTTTTCATTTTAATGTCCATTACCTTTCCACAGGCACAGGTTTGATAAATACTGTGAAACAAAGCTGGACAAGAGACAATTATTAGAGTATGTGTAAGTGCAGGTGGTTTGATTCTGCTAGATTTTAAATGAGACATATTTAATAAATAGATTTTTAATGAAACCTGATATTTTGGGCTTGTCGTTCTTTTTGCTGACTGAATCATAGCTCTGACTCGGACCCTCAGAAAGGTGAAAGTCTGGGGATTGTTGCTGTTTTTGGGTTCAGACTGATAGATGAGGTTCTGATGATAACTTTGTCTCCTGCAGGGAGTCCTTTGTTCATGAGAACCTGCTCATGTACACGAAGCTCTTCCAGGTGTTTTTGAACCGAGCAGTCAGGACCGATCTGGTGAACGCCAAAAATGCGCTGATGGTCTTCAGGGTGGCCAAAGTCTTCGCTCAGCCTAACCTGGCAGAAATGATCCAGAAAGGTGACGAGGGGCATCTGTTGGGCTCATTAGTATTGTTCAAAAATCTGCATATGAGCATCTGAACTTTTCATTTGCTCGTTAAGTGAAGTGTTAGTGTTTTTTTTCTCACGCTGGTTAAAAATAAAACCTTGATGACGTGGATCTGTTTGGACATCTTTTAGAAAATACGATTGGCATTTTTCATATTTCTTGACACTAATATAGAAATGAATCATTACTTGGTGAAAAGTTACCACCAATGATGATCACATGACTTAAGGCTCCACAGTGGCTTTGTCACTTTGTCCCACAAACACCTGGAATCGTCTCCCTGCAGGTGAGCAGTTGTTCCTGGAGCCCGAGCACGTCCTCCACCACCGGCAGCCCCGCGGCTACCTGACGCCAGGACAAGGAAGCAGCTACCTGTCGTCACGGCAGCGGGTGGTGACGGACATGGTGTTCAAGGTGAAGAGCCACGTCTACGGTTTGGAAGGACAGGACTGTCAGTACAAGCAGATGTTTGGCACGGAGCTCAGAGGGGCGGTAAGTTTACCTGCGTGGCTTTTTAAGTCGGCCTGAGGTACAGAAAACATCTGTGTTGCTCCGAGTTTTCACCTCCTGTCCATCCCGCAGGTCATGAAGCTAATCCAGATCATTGCACAAGCCAGACAGACGGCCAAGAGGATATCAGATCATTCGAGTGAGGTGGCGGCTAATAAATCGTTCCTGTCCTGGTTCGGACTCGGTGCATCTGATCTGAACAACGGCTTCCCCGGAGCCGAGCCAGAGGAGACCGGAGAATATCTGAAAAAGACCCACGAGTTCCTGGACAGAGCTTTGGAAAACCTGTGCCAGATATTTAAGGTCAGATTAGTCTGGATGTTTTTATTCACTCAGCACGTTCATTTAAGCCCGTCCTTTGTTTGAAGCTGGGCTTTGTAACAGGAGGGTTTTTGTTGTTTTGCAGCTAAACCAGGGGCAGCTGAATCAGCTCATATCAAACCTGGGCTCCTCGGAGGATGATGGCAACAGCAAACAGCTGCCAGACTGCGTGCAGAGTGAGAACGGGCTGATCCTGACTGACCTGGGCCGGAGGCAGGTCGGTATTTGATCCTAAAAGAGGAAGACGGGCGTTGGGGTTATGGACGGAGGAGAAATGACTAAAGCGATCGTGTGTGTTTTCCTGCAGATCATAAATGGACTGCGCAGGTTTGACCTTCACTATCAGGGAGACCCGGAGCTGCAGCCCATTAGGAGCTACGAGAACGCCCTGCTGGTCAGGCTCTTCTACAGGATCTCTTCTCTGATTAATGAGAGGGTGAGTGCTGTCTGTAGGCAGGCCTGCAAGGGCGTCGTAAACACGACTCAAGAAGGGGCTGTGAGTAGAAACAGTAGAAACAGTCAGGTGACGTGAGGATGGAGAGCAGCACAGTAACAAAGGACAAATGTAACCTTAGTTTCTCAGCTGTCTTCAAACAGCAGTTGCCGCCCTCACCAAATCATATTTTTAACAGTTTCAGTTCTTAAAAACACGAAGTACAGATTTGAAGCTCAGTAAACAGCTGCTTCACTGTTTGTGCTCAATTTCATATTTGACTGTGACGAATGAAACGCGTGTGTCTGTTGTTGCCTCCTCACAGTTTGGACGACACATGAATGCACTGTGCTCGCGTCCAGACTTCCTGGGCCGTCTGGGTCGTCACTACTTGACGAATCTCGAGTCCAGCACCAAACTAAAGCACAGCCCGATGTCGCGGCACATGTTGGGGAGGAGCCAGCGGCCGAAGCTGAGCCTTCGCCCGCTGGCCAGCTACAGGACCATCCTGCTGCTGCTTCTCTTCTACGTGTTTGGAGCCCTCCTGTCGCTCGGCCCTATCTCCAGCACCGTGCTGCTCCTCGCCGGCGGCTTCCTGTACGGACTTCTCATGACACTGTTTGCAGACAAACTGAAGACGCACTAAAGCTTTTGACACGTCTGGAAATAAATCGTTTTAATGTCTTGAAAGAAATCAGACTGTAGTCTGCGCACAGATGAGTACAGCGAGCACGGAGGGGGATCGGCAGCTCTTCAGTTTTTGTTTTTCATATGATTTGTGTCGTCCAGCCTTGTAAATAATTGGAGAACATCTCAGCTTTCCTTCTTGTTCTGTTCCTCCTCAACATCTGAGAACAGGTGGAGGCCAAAATATTCAAAGTGCTGATGGAATAAAGAGGAAGTTGAGTTTTTGTCCAGATGACTCATTAAACTGTTTGCACTCTTTTGTAGTTCTCGTTTCTTAACTGTCTGTGTGCATCACATCCACTCCTCCAATAACACCAGGCTACAAAAATAGAACCAGCTCCCCAATATTATATTTTACTGGGTCAAAGGTCTTTTATTTTATTTTATTTTTTTAAAATGGGCACATTTTACACTTAAAATCGTGCCGCAACGAACTAGCAGGCAGACAAAACCTTCAAACGATGAGTGAAATATACAAAGTGATGACACAAAGGCAACAAATGAAAAGTTACAGTAAGTTACAGTTACTGTATCTTCGCTGTGTTGTTTTTGTTACTGTTCTATCCACGTGCTGTCGAACGACGCCAGCTAAAGCGGTTTTTCATTGCAGGAGTCATGTGATCCCAGGTGTGTAAAGGATTCACTGGGTCAAATGTCACTAAAATTAATGTTTGGTTTTTTAAAATATGTATATATATATTTATATATACACAGCAAGAAGGTCCTGAGTTCAATTCCAACATCAGGCCGGGGTCTTTCTGTGTGGAGTTTGCATGTTCTCCCCGTGTTTGCGTGGGTTCCCTCCGGGTACTCCGGCTTCCTCCCACCGTCCAAAGACATGCAGCTTGTGGGGATAGGTTAATTGGATAATCCAAATTGTCATTAGGTGTGAAAGTGCGAGTGAATGTGAGTGTGAATGGTTGTCTGTCTCTGTGTGTTGGCCCTGCGACAGAGTGGCGACCTGTCCAGGGTGTACCCCGCCTCTCGCCCTATGACAGCTGGGATAGGCTCCAGCGCCCCCCGCAACCCTGAAAAGGATAAGCGGAAGCGAATGGATGGATGGATGGATATATTTATATGAAAGTGTGCTGTTCTTTACGGCGTTGTTTCAGTTCACTGGACTTTCATGGACTCTGGACCATTGCAGCACCTTGATTCTCTCCTTTTTCAGCCATTCTGTTGGAGATTTGCTGCTGTGCTCGGGATCATTGGCCTGTTGTTTGATCCAAATTGGGTCTGTCAGACAGATGGCCTCACATGTGACTCAGTCATCTAGTCGACCACAAAGTGTTCCTAAGGTGTTATGGTCCTGTGGCTGCAGAATAAGCCCAAATCAGCGCTTCTGGACTATGCTGACAGTTAGTGTGGGGTGTTTTCTCCAGTCGCAGTGCTGTGATCATGGACCAACATCTCCATGTTGGTCTCATCTGTCCAAAGGACATTGTTCCAGAAGAATTGTGGTCTGTTCAGGTGGAGCTTTGCAAAGCTAAGACATGCTGTCATTTAAAAAAAAAAAAAAAAACGCCATACCTGGTAATATTTATTTAAAGCTAATTACTGTATTAACACAATTGATCTAAAATCAGAAAAAAACAAAATAGAAAATATAATTTCACTCTCCACCATTTGACCTTAGAACTGAAGAAGCTTCTCGGATGAAGGTGAAACGTCTTCAAGCAACTTAAAGAAGTCCAGACGCTTTTCTTTGCAAGCTCCTTTGACTATGATGACCTGGATGACTGAGAACCTTCACAGATATAATTTTTGAAATATTTTTTACTGCAACAACCACAAACATGTTTAACGAATCATTTTCATAACTTGAAATGCAAATATAAATTGTAAACTTTAAAAACATATGTTGTCTATTGTTTACTGGTCATTTTCTCTGTGTGCTAAGGGCTGATTACTACAGGGCCATTACACGTGATGCTTCACAAAAGTAACGCAGGCCAGTTATTGTAATGCAAGTCGCCAGTAACACTGAACTGTTTTGCTGTGAGCCATCAGCCGCCATCACGGCCGCCTTGACCTCTGCGTTATCGAGTGCCGTGTCAGCTGCCATGGCGGTTGCCAGCCGCGATGGCGGTTGCCAGCCAAACCCATCTGTTCTCTGATTGGATTGTTAAATTTGTGATTGACATGACATTGGCCAATCAGATGAAAGGAAGAAAAATGGGGTCGAAATTCGTACTTGTAACTTGAAACTTGAGAGCAGAGTTTCACACGTATTTTTTGGCAAAGTCCACACACAAATTATTTTTACACGCACAAATCCTGATTTACAACTACAAAATATTTATGACCACAATTTGAGCCCATACAGCTGATACTAGAAAGTAATATTAACTCCGTTATTCCCATCACTGGTTGTGAATAAAATCAAATCCATCCAGCAGTCTGGGAACCTCTTTCTGCTTCATCACATTTTGAACTACAAGTTTTTTTTTTAATCTTTATTAGCAATTCAAACATCACAGAATTAAATGAGCAAAAGACAATGTCAGAGGGTTTTGTGTAATAACAATTAGACACAGAGTAGAGGTTGAATCAGAAGATATTAAACAAGAAGCATAAGTTTACAGTTTTAATTGCTTTTATATTATGGGAACGTTGTATAGTTTTAAAATATTGTCTGGTTTCATTTATAAATCACTGAAAAAACAGTTTTGTATTTAAAAAAATGGATTTATGTGTATGAAATTTCTTTCAAAATTCTTTTTATTAGACAAAGGTTTCAATGCATGTATACAATAATACAAAATGCTTCAAACTTTCATTCTTTTTCCCACCCTAACCATTAAACAAAAATAATTGGCAGCCTGCTGCCCAACTAAACCAAAAACACAGAACCTGGCCAAGGATAGAGGCCCACAGTTCATCCGTAATATGAAAGGTAAGGTCCTGTTCCCATTTAGATTTGATAGCAGCTACTAAAGAGGAAACATTGGAAATTAAATTGTACAAGGCTAATATTATGCCCCTTGAGGTTGGGTTGACCATTAAAAAGTCGTCTACTGGGCCCTTGAAGATGTATATGAAATTTTCAAATAAAATTTGTTAGCCCCATTTGCAGAGTAATCAAAAAAGCCAAACAATAATTTCCATAACAGTCAGAATAGATAAAAGAAACAACAAAAATCTTGCCAGAAATGATTGGTACATAAGCAGGACCAGTATAAGCGAGAAATATTCTCTTTCTGACATGAACAGTTAACAGCAATGTGTTTTTTTAAACATCGTACAAGAAAAGTTATAGTGGGGTAAAAACGACGAATGACTTCAAAATATATTTCCTTTACTTTGTTGGTAATGTCCAACTTTTCTTCCACTCCAGGTCTCGGTATAAATTATTCCAGTAAGCAACGTCACGGTTGTCTTCCTTGTTTTTGTCAGAACACCAGCAGGGATGGCGTGAAACACTGTGGCATAGTCCTTTTGGTGGAACGGGAATTTTGAACTACAAGTCCCAGGGAGAGCGTCGCCTGTGTTTCGTCATCTAACGTCGACTCGTTCTGTTGACGTCGTGTGCGGCCGCCGGGAGAAGTTTGAAAATAAACGTGAAAGTTTTTTTCTCGTGAAACGTTGAGTGTCGGCGCGGTTCGAGCTGCTGCTGTGAGGCTGAGCTGTGAGAGTTTGTACCGAGGAGGGAGCGGAGCGCAGAGGAAGCTGCTACTCCGGTGAGTGACGTGCGAAACTCAGAGAAGCTAGCTGTGTCCGACATGCGGCTGCCGCACAGCGCCGCTTCCAGTGCGCTCAGAGGGGCTTGGCGCCTTATCTCACCGCGGTGGGACCCGGAGGGAGGGACAGGGTGACTGGGGGAGGGCAGTCGGACAAAAATAAAATAAACAAAAAGATGCGAGTCGAGTTAGAGCGAGTTAGCCGAGTTTGCTAACTGCTAGCCGGGCTGAGCTTACCCTCTAACCTCTGAGCCCGGTATCCGTGCAGAGGCCACCTGTTGGTGCACAGGTGTTTCCAGCTGTCACAGCTGTGTTTGTGTGTGAAGAAGCCTCCCGTCATGCCTCAGCGCAGAACCTCTCTGAGACGGCGGCTGGTGAGTTATAAAGCCTGCCGTTGTTGGTCGGACAGCAGCAGCTTCGACTGTGCTTACAGCGCTCAAAGTGCGGTTTGACCAACAACACGTATCGTAGAAAACATAACATCTCTGGATATTTCCGCAGAATGAGGCTTTTTAAATGACCCGAGTGCCTCCTACGATATCTGTTTACATACACGTTTTGCTTGAAAAATAATATTTAAAATACATTTGAAATGAAATTAAAAGCAGCAACTTCCTAACGGCTCTTTCAACACAATCTTTGAGGTGTTGTACCTCAGTATTTGAACAAGCACCGAGTGGATTTGATGACAGAAGAAGTTAGGAAGTTTGAAAAAGTCCTAAAAAAGTTATTTTTTACTTGTCTTTGTTATAATTTATATCAGAACTCTTCATAATTTAAAAAATATGTCATAAAGATGCATGCTGGCTCATGTTCAGCACAATTAGGACTTAAAAAACAATTCAGGATTTTGCATACTCGTACAGTTTAATCAGAAAAGGCATTAGCGGGTTTTTAAGTAAGTAAGGCTTATTTATATGCTGCTTCTCAAGTACAAAACTCACAAGTGCTTCACAATACAGAACACATTCAGCAGTTAATATGGTAGGAAAACTCAATAAAGTCCACAGAGCTTATGTCCAATGGAAGCAAGTTCCACAACCACAAAACTGCTCTCCTTTTGTCTTTAGCTGGACCTTTGTGCAGCCTCCGAGCGTTAATCGTCTGACTTCAGACATTTAAACCACATGGATGGTTTTAGTAACTCACTGCTATATGGAGGCTTCTGACCATGGAGGACACATCACCAGGATTTTAAACCGAACATTAAACTTTATGGGGAGCTGGTGTAAGGAAGACAGACTTTTATTTCATGTGAACCAAACCAGGCCATAAACAGATATTATTCTAGTCTTTTCAATTAAATTAAATAGAATTTTGTATTTTTATCCACTCACACTTTCATCCATACCCCAAAGTAAAATCAGCAGGATTTTAATCAGTTTCTGTTGTTTGGGTTTAATTTAGTTTAAAGTCACATGCTTGTGGTTTTAATTAAATGTGATCCAGTTTTGCTCACTTGTTGAAGTCACACTCCACAGTTCCACTTTAAATCAATGCTATTAAGGCGTCTCAGCATCGACAAACTGCTGGAGACACTTTTGGTCCATGTTGACACGACGGCGTCACACGGCTGCTGCAGAGTTTTGTGTTTTTATCCTGCTGGAATCAGCCATCAGACGATGGCACACTGTGGTCATAAGGGGATGCACATGATCAGCAACATTACTCAGATGACCTTCATACCATCACAGCACCAGCCTGAAGTGTCTATGATGAATAAAACTGCACAAAAGTATTTTTCTCTTTAACTTTAGCTCCACATCTAATACAGCACTGAATGATCTGCCTCTTCCTCTCCTCCTCCTCTTCCTCTCTTCCAGGCAGCAATGTCTTCTGCAGACGAAGAGCAATCGGCCGCCATCGCGGCCGCCTTGACGTCTGCGTTATCGAGTGCCGTGTCAGCTGCCTTGGCGGTTGCCATGGCTGTTGATTCAAAGGCGGATCTCTCTGCAATGCTCGACGAATGGGAAGAAGCACAGAGAGGCCCCACAGAGCAGCTGGTGTCCATCTTAAACAGGTTTTTTTTTTTTTTTTTTTTTCACGCAGATGACGTGTGACGTCAGAGCCTCTCAGTCTGAGTCTGTGGGTCCATCTAGAGTAGAAACTCTGTCTCATCAGTGTGTTTTCTGCAGAATATCGGAGCTGATTGAGAAAGAGACGGGAGAGTATCACAAAGCAGACCCGGATCCGTTTGATGACCGTCATCCAGGTGAGTCCTGGACCCTCTGGCCTCTGCATGTTTTCCACACTTGGTTCCGTAAAATGATTTCATCAACCAATCATTCAAATTGTTCAGACTTTTGTGACTCGCGTCTAACGTTGCAGGACGGGCGGACCCTGACTGCATGCTGGGACAACTCCTGAAGATGCTCTTTATGAACGATGACTTCACTAACGCAGTAAGGGCTGCTGCTTGTTTTTGTCCTCTTGTAAAGCAAATGATGGAGTGTGGTTCCAAGGGTGCGCAGTCAGCTGGGGCAGCCTTATCAGGCTTCATGCTTTGAGTACAGAAGCTCCACCCAGCAGCCATTTAAGCCTTTAGCTGGTGCCAGGATCGTATGGTATTGAATCTTTATTTTGAACATGTTAAAATAGTATAACAACAACAATAACAGAGGAAAAATGAGACAAACAAACAAAGCAAAAGCACTTTGTCTTCCTGTTTATGCCCTGCTCATCAGAAAATCTTCATTACAATTTGTTACATGTATTATTTATTTATTTATTATTATTTTTTATAACCCCAGTAACACGTCAAAAGATATACACATTTACATATATATTGTCATGAACTGGCTGTGTGGAGTTAGATGACGACCCAAACGCAAGCTCACAAAGGCAGGAATGAACTCAAAACACAGCTTTATTGCTGGAGAGAAAAAACATACAAACTAAACTGGAAACTATAACATTATACGGAGAAACACACGGCCATGGATGAGGGAGAGCACGACACAGAACTGACATAAATCTGACATAAATACACAGAGGGTTAACGAGGGCAGTGGGAGCACACGGGGACACAGCTGACACAGATAATCGTAACGAGACAGGGCAGGAGTGAACACAACATGACGCATACTGACGAGAGACTGTCAAAGTAAAACAGGAAGTACACAGAGGTTCAGACAGGAGGAGAGAGAGAGCACAGACATAACGGGCTGAGGCAAACATTGAATGAAACACAAGGAGGGGAGACGAGGGCTCACAGATACACAGAGGGGCACACAGGGGGTAAAAGTCACAAATCAAGGAACAACTTAACAGAACAACCTAGAAACCAGGGCATAAATAAAGAACAAAACACACGAAAACTAAGAATACTGGGCCAGGATCATGACATATATATATTTATATAAGCATACTTGTGCACCCACACATACACATACACATCATTATTGTGAAAGTAGTGGTGAGAACGCCTGATCAGAGCCCTGCCTCCTCCCCGTACTTTGCAAAAACTGTATTTTTTGAGCCGCTGTTTAAACTGAGGCATGCTGGGACATTGCTTCAGTTCTTCACTTTGTTCCACAGCTTCACGCCACGCACACACACACAGTGCGCCCCAGGGTGGCTGTGGCTACAATGTAGCAATGTGGCTACATTGTAGCTACAATGTAGCCACATTGCTACATTGTAGCTACAATGTAGCTGCCATCACCAGTGTGTGAATGGGTGAATGACTAATGTAGTGTAAAGCGCTTTGGGGTCCTCAGGGACTGAGTAAAGCGCCATACAAATACAGGCCATTTACCATAATTTGCGCAGTGAGAAAATGAACCAGATCTGTCGTTTTAAAGTGGGAATCAAGCAAATCTGCTTTAATAGACAAAGTCTTTGTTCACTCTCCTTTCTTTACAGCCCCATCACTTCATCATGTGTCCACAGTTTAGAAATGAGGCCAGTGAACGTTGTCTCGAGCAGGTAGCGGCACAGTTTGTGCTACACTGTAAGTTTGTTTTTGTGTGTTTCGCAGCTGCTGGACACGTACATAATGACCAGCAGGGAACACAGCCTCAACACAGCAGCCTGCCGCCTGCTTCAGAACATTTGCCCGGGCCTGGAGACGGCCGTCGTCTTTCAAGAGAAGGTAAACATTATTTATTTATACATAAATCGCTGTTAGATTATAGAGCTGGTGTGTGTGTGTTCAAAAGAAAAATATTGATACGTCTATAAAGTGTCCTAAAAATATTTTACTATGATGGGTCACATGTTTGGAGTGGTCCATGTGGAGTTAGAGGATTTGTTAGTTTATACAGTTCTAATAAATGACAGTATATGGATGTGCATATCAAAACTGATGTGCATTTCTTTTCATGATGATGCATTAGAAAAAGTTTTTGCTGCGTAGATTAAAGAGGAAGTGATGGTTGTTCTGTAGGAAACATGGGAATAATTAATTTGAGTAATTATCACAGAGACATTTATTAAAAGGTTTCCGACTCCTGTGAGCAGCGCTGGTTTCTGATAGGCTGTTCCTGTTCTTTGCTCACCTGTGCTCTCTGTGCAGGAGGGTCTGGCTGAAAGGTTGTTCGGCTGGGCTCGTGAAGCAGAGCGCCCGCTGTGTGTCTACGCCACGGGTTTGCTGGCCCGAGCCATGAGCAACCAGGAAGTGGCGGCCAACTACAGAGAAGAGAACGCTCAGCTGGTGGGTGGCAGTAATTAAAGACTGTTGTGACATGATCCACAGGGTTCTAGATTCCCTTTTAGCATTTTGTAGTTTGGAAGTGACGATGTTTGGATGAGAGGACGGCGTGCTGCGTTATCAGCTAATGCTAGTTAGTTTTGTTAATGTGCTGCATGCATAGACCAGCAGCAAACATGTTATTAGTGCATCGAGTGTGCAGCGTCCTGGGGTTAAAAGTCTGTTTCACCTTCATAAAGCAGGAAGTCTGTAATGGCTGTAATCTTTTATATACAGTCTTTGTGCTTGATTTTGAGAGTTTTTGCATCAGCGTCATAAAATCTGAGTTTCCTCATCCTCCAGGTGCCGGTTATGATCAAGCGGCTGCACGAGCTGCAGTCTCAACAGGCCACGAGTCACTTTAGTCCCACCCACACCTCAGAGAATCTACCTCAGGACTCTCAGGCTGAAACTGCACAAACCTCAAGCGTCACAACTTCCCAGCAAGACCCGATGGAGATGGAGGAAGAGGCGAGAAATGAAAGAGCCGGGGAGAGCAGCAGGACCACGTCCAACACCAAACCCACGTCTCTGCTCGGCTCAGCTCAGAAGAACGGCGGCCGCAGCAGCAGCTCCGCCCGACTGCTGCCGGGCTTCGTTTACCAAGTCGCTCCGGACTCTGCGTCCAGGGAGACGGAGGACATGCAGGGAGGAAGAGGTGGAGGAGGAGGGAAGAAACGGGCTATAAAGGAGAACGGGAGGAAGGCAAAGCAGAAACTGAACTTTGCCAACTCTTCGGACAGGAGTGGAGAGGACGCAGAGAGGACCGAGGCCAGCGAACAGCCGGCCAGCACCTCCTCGTGGTCTGAGATGAGCTCCGTGATGATCGGCACCGACTTCTGCCTTTCACCGCTGAGCCCGGCTATGGAGCAGCGGCTCATCCTGCAGTATCTGACCCCGCTCGGAGATTACCAGGAGGTAGGCACGCGAATCTGAAACTGTTTGGTGAATGCTAATAATTTTAACAACAACGTTTCCTGCTTGCTGTAGTGCTTTTCTTCTGTGAACATGATTAACGGTCAGTTCAGTTTCCCTTTAAATTGAATAGATGCTTCTCCTTGTGTGCAGCTGCTGGCTGTCTTCATGCAGCTGGACACGCGGTCGCTGCTGATGAACTACATCGACCTCAGACAGACCAACAACGTCCAGCTCACCTTCGACGCCCTGCTGGTAAGGATGACGGCGTTGCTTTGAAAAAATTAATGTGGAGGGGATTTTATGAAATGCTGTGGATGATTTTTGTGCTTTGATGCACCCTGAGGAAAGCGTTCGTACATGCGTGTATATTAGTGGTGCAGCGGATCACGGTTGAATCCGAACTGATCCCACTCCACGGTTCGGCACGCACGTGATCCGAAGATTCGAAAAAGAAGGAAAAAAAGTGTGTGTATGGTGCGCGTGGTCAGTCTGTCCAGCGATAGTTATGGTGAGTGCTAGCGGTCCAAGTGCAGGAGCAGAGGAGTTTTTGGTATTTAAGCAGCCCTTTGCTGCCCAGTCCGACCGGCTAAAGCTATTACAGAAGCTACTAGTTTAGCTGCAGACGGGAGGCCGTATTCTGTTGTGCGGAGTGGTAGATACAAAGCCCTATACTGCACCTTAATTTGTTTTTATATAATTGTGTGGACTGAGTCTTGAGTTTAATGTTTTTAATAGGCAAAAAATAGTTAAAAAGTTAATAAGTAAATGTTAAAATTTTGTCTTTTTTGCTGATCTGAAAATTGATCCGAACCATGAGATTTTTGATCCTTTGCACCACTATTATATATCATACTCATACATCATGCTCAGAGAGAGCAAGTCCTTCCAGTGTGTCAGCATCTGTTTGGTCACTTGCTGTTAGATAATTGTAATTCAGTTAGTTTGTTCCATGTTCATTGATACATTTGTTACTACGTGTTTGAACAACTGCCTTAAAGCAACATGTATGTTTGTGTGTTCTGATTGTGTTACAAGTTTGCATCACTTTCCCAACCTTATTGTGACAGAATGTGGTGTATGTTTATTTTACTAATGTAACTTACTGAGGGGTTTTTAGTGATCTTACAAAAGCAGTAAATCTTTATATCGAGATGCTTTAATGAGCCTCTCAGCAGCTCAGATCACGTTTCGCCTTGTTTGTCAGTGCAGCCCCTCCCCGCTGAGTCCGAGCGTCTGTGTGTGAAAGATAATCCAGACCTCTGTGGGTGGCTCTCAGCCCCATCACCACAGTTTGTTTCATTTTTAATGTCATGAAACTAGGGCTGCCACAAACGATTATTTTGATAGTCGACTAGTCGGCGATTATTTTTGCGATTAGTCGACTAATCAGATCATCATCCATTGAACGTAAAACGTACAGCTTATTGCACCAGCAGCATCTGCTCTTATATAACTATCATTAGCTTACAGCTTTAGAGTGTTTAAGGTATGTGCTAACTAAAAATAAAGACAAGATGAGAGTTTATTAAATTTTAATGAAATTTGCAGATTGTTTCGGTGAAGTTTAATAAACTCCTTGCTATCTAAAATATAACAGGACACCGGAGTAAATTCTCGAGCATCTCACACTTCTGATAATCAGCTGTCTGCTTGACGTTTATTCAGCTGTGTAAAAACTATAACTTTAATCTCAGCCAAACCGATTTACTCAGGAACAAATAAAATACTAAAAAAAGCCAAACAATAACATTTTTAAGTTATCTAAGTGACTTATATATCATGTTTAACCTGAGTAGCGAAAGACAGCGGTGGGTTTGGAAACGATTTGCGGGAGTCCGGTGTTCTCACGGCTCTAGTGAGCCTAGCCCCCGGCTAGCTATCGAGCTAGTGGGTAACAGACGTCTCCGAAAACGTCGGAGTGCTTTTGAAAATATGTGGTGTCTTGATAAACTGAGCAGATATTTGAGGTTTACACAGCTACATTCTCGCCTGAAAATATGTTAAACATTTATTTTGTGACCCAGAAAGAATAATAAGAGTAATATTAAAACTAACTAGCTGCCGCCATTGTTGGAAACTGAGCTGGGCTGCGCTATGAATTCTGGGACACAGTTTCTTCTTCTTCTTCGGGGTTTAACGGCAGCTGGCATCCTTGTACATGCAGTGCTGCCATCTTCTGTTTCAGTCCGTTATTACACTCTTAAATCCTACTACTTATTCCTGCGTCTTTTGGGATCTTACAAAGCTTCAAACGACGCGTCGACTGTTAAATCAGTCGTCGACGATTTTGATAGTCGACGTAATCGTGACTAGTCGACTAATCGTGGCAGCCCTAATAGGTAATTGCTGTCTCTGGCGTTCAGTAATTCTTCACCAGAGAAAAAGGAAATTAAAATGAGATTAAATGTAAATGTCTTATATTTAAATTGGTAGCTGATGCAGAATCTCACGTAGGTGAAGCTGTGAATGTTACAGGGCTGATGTTGGAAGAATGCTGCATGTTTATTTACTCTTGTTTCAGTCGTAGTCAAGTGTGGTGGTGATGATGATTAATATTATTAATATTTTTGTCCATTTCTGTGCCAGTTTAGGGATTGTTGATTAAAGCAAAGCAAACTGAAAAGGAAAATGTATTTTTTAGACAGGAAAAAACTAATGAAACTAACGAAAAAAATATTACATTTTTATATGATTTTGTTTTGAATGAGTAAATCTTATTTTTAAGATGAAATTAAATCATTTTCCCCTTGTCGGTAAAATCAGTTTATCAGTAAACCCACTCACTGTGGTTCTTTAAATCCTCCTCGTTATATTTGCAGCACCGTGTCATCTGATAAACTGACGTTCGCTGTTTGCAGCCTCACTGTGTCGTTGCTCTCTCGTCAGTATCTCGCCTCGCTGCTCCTCCATAAGAAGTTTGCCGCAGAGTTCATCGCTCACGGAGGAGTGCAGAAACTCCTGGAGATCCCGAGGCCGTCGATGGCAGCGACCGGAGTTTCTCTCTGCCTCTACTACCTGGCGTATAACCAAGACGCCATGGAGAGGGTAAAGCTAAAGCGCTCTTCTTATTGCGTGCAGGATTATTACAGCAACCGTAGCTCAGTCATGGTGAACGCCGTCCTGTGTTTGCAGGTGTGCACGCTGCCCGACGGCGTGCTGTCCGACACGGTGTCCTACGCGCTGTGGCTGCTGGAGTCGTCCCACGCGTCGGGCGTCTGCCACGCCACCATGTTTTTCTCCATCTCCTTTTCTTTCCGAGCGGTGCTGCAGCTGTTCGACCAGCAGGACGGCCTCCGCAGGCTCGTCAACCTGGTCAGCCGCAAATCTTTACTCTTAAGTTATTTAAACTAATTTCAGAAGTAACTATTTCTTTCGATCTGACACTTTTAGCATCGTCTCCTCTGCTTGTAGATCAGCACTCTGGAGATCCTGAACATGGAGAGCGAGCTGTCCAGGCTGAGCGATGACCAGGTGTTCTCCAGCAGGCAGACGGCCAAACACACCTGCATGGCGCTGCGCAGGTGAAACGATGGGTGGAAAATTCTTATCTGACATAGCGGCCATGTTTTATTTAGATATTTGTACATATATAATGTATTTCTTTATTGTGTTGCCGGGTAGAAGTAAATAAATGCTCTTCAGTCTCAACATGCAGGCAGTTCCTCTCTGCTTGTGTTCAAGTTTGAACACACACTCATTGATTATCGATTACTTTGTGAAGGTACTTTGAGGCTCACCTCGCCGTGAAGACCGAGCAGGTGAAGCAGTCGCTGCACGCGTCGGACGGCGGTATCGTCATTCCCCAGCAGCCGTTTTACAAGGTACTCGATGGAGTTTGTGAGTCGTTGCTGTGCTTTTTTATTTAAACCGCAACAACAGATTTCTCCTCTTGTCAGTGAAGATGAAAATGCTGACGAGCCTCCTGCTTTTGATCTGAAACGTTGTGTTTTATAGTTCTGTGATCGTCATGTGACTCGCTGCCTTTCTTAGCCTGGTTGTGTGTTTGTAAGAGAAGGACCGCCTTATAACGCAACTCTTAATCACATTTGTGATCTGGATTTACCGTATTTCCAGGACTACCAAGCGCACCTGAATATTAGCCGCACTAGCTAAAATCAAGGGGAAATCCTGTTTTGTACATACATTAGCCGCACCTGACTAAAAGCTGCAGGTGTTTCAATGTTGACTTATCATATGTAAGAGAATATGCACAAAGGGAATTGTCAGGAAAGAGATGGCTGTTTGGAGACACACCCCTTTTATTAATATTTTGAAAAACAAGTTCAAAGAAACTTTTTAGGTACATGTACAAGTAGCGGTAATTACAAGTACGAAACATGTACTGTGCTTCATAAACGAGTAACAAATGTAGTACATAACAATAACCTACAGCACACCAGAAAAATAGATTCGGCCTACCTTTTAGGCTCAGGTGCAGTGACACGGCTTTAACAAGAAGAAAAGTCAGTCATTCACCATCTTTCTCTTCTTCCTGCACTAAAACCACCAAAGTCCTCTTCTCCAGTGTCGGATACGAACAGGCTCAGGATGGCTTCGTCATCCACTCTCAGCTTCTCTCCTTCGTTGTCACTTTCAAAACCAAACAAATCCTGGTTGTCAGTGTCAGAGTCGAACACCCTCTGAAGGGCCGTGGCGGTGTCTCCATCATGCAGCAGTCCAGCCCTTCGAAATCCGTTGGTGATCGTGGATGTTTTCACACTTTTCCACGCTGTCAGAATCCACTGGTGGAGTTGAGCATTTATCGCCGCTCATCATCCACGCCTCCCGCTGAACGCGTAGCGCTACTTTGAAGTTTGTTTTTCACGCTACTTGTACGGCACTATGTTGCCTGGCGGATGGACATGTGACCAACATACCACTCTTGAGCCCCAATACTGTGTGTCTGATCACATGCCCTTCCGCCAGGCAACGTAGTGCCGTACAACAGCAGAACAAACAAAACAAATCCTCTTACAATATCACAAAAATTACGGACAATCCTTAGAAAAGCCGCAGGGTTCAAAGCTTGTGCAAAAAGTAGCGGCTTATAGCCCGACAATTACGGTAAATATTTAAATATGTGTTGAACTTGTCGAACTTGTGGATTATAATATAATTTAACATTATAATGTGGCTGTAAGCAGATAAGCTGTTTCATGTTCACCTATAAGTAGTAGTGATGCTTCAAAATACGTAAAATGATGACCTCAGAGAAGCTGTTTGTTTGCTCTAAATGACAATTTAAATGTACAATGTTTATGATATAAGGACTTAAAGTTTAAAAATGCGAGTTGTTCAAACACTGAGCACAGACTGAATATAAAAGATGGACGTAGCAGCCGTGACATTTAACTTTGGCTCTTGGCTTCATATACAACTCATGAAAGTCTGCGTCTTCCTGCTTTCAGGCCTACTCGTACAGCAGAGAGCAGATTATTGAGATGATGGAGTTTCTCATCGAGTGCGGGCCTCCTCAGCTCCACTGGGAGCCGGTCGAGGTCTTCTACAAGTTGGCCTGTGTGCCCTTAATGCTGCAGCTCATATCTACAGCCTGCGACTGGAGGACTTACTTTGGCAGGTAACCCTCACGCACATACCTGCACGCTGCGAGCACTCGGTGGGAGTTTTAATGACACAGAAAGGAGTCGGTGGAAAAGCAGCTTTGCTTACTTTCTGTTTGTGTTGCTGTTGTCTTCGTACGCAGCACTGATGTGTAACTGGAGTCTTTTTCATTTTTTTTCACCAGGAGTGACACTGTGCGCTACGCTTTGGACATCCTCTCCATCCTGACGGTGGTTCCTAAAGTCCAGCTGGTCCTGGCAGAAACCGTAGAAGTTCAGGATGAAGCCAGGTCCCCCGTTTCCACTGTGGGTCAGTAAATCTGATCGTTTTCTCCTCGAGTGCTGCTAAAACTCTTCTGATTGTTTCCAGCTGCATGTAACATTGAAGGATTCAGGATTTGAAATAATCCTTATGAATCTTACACACAATCCAACTGTCTTCTGATTGGTTGCCACTCTCAAACAGAAAGCTTGGACAGAGGGTGGGTGTGGCTTCTGTGCTCACAGCTGATCGTTTTAGGGATGTCCTCCTGCTCATGGACATGATGCAGATCCAAGAGTAGATAAAACTGGGCGCTCGGAGCAGCCTGGCTTACTCGATCTCTAAACCTTAAAATGATAAACATTCATAAACATTCGTGTGACAGTAAATGAGGAAAAGCACAAACGCTCCACTGTAACTGAGAGATTTTGTTAACCTTGTTCTGCGCGTGACTCTCACCTGTGCTTCAGGTATGAGCATCATTCTGGGCGTGGCAGAGGGCGAGGTGTTTGTCAACGATGCTGAGATCCAGAAGTCTGCACTGCAAGTAAGGAGAAGCTTTAAATATGTTAATGAGATTCTCCCGACTTTGATAACGTCCAGAAAAAGGGTCTGTGGCCAATCAGAATGAGAAGATTGCAGGTTAACAGCACATGAGCGCACATTCATGAAGGATCAGCACGTTATGACTCATTAGATCAGCCTGTGAGGTCTCAGACGTCCCTCCTTAGAAACAAACTTTGCAGGCGTATTTGCAGAGATCGGCTCACGAATCTGAATGTTTAAACTATTTTATCAGATAAAACTGTTTCAGATGCAGCGTTTGTGCAGCAGCCTGATGAAAATTTGTCTTTCGTTTCCTCTCTTCTCTTCTAAAATCGTCACAGGTGATAATAAACTGCGTGTGCGCCCCTGACCAGAGCCTGAACTCTGTGGGGGCTTTTGCCGTTACCCCTCTCAAGCCATTACTCCATCCCCAGCAGCCCCCCACCCCTCACAACAGGGTGTTGGCCCACATGTGGCAGGTGGTGCAGAACAACAACGGGATAAAGGTAAGAGCAGCAGACGAGCAGTGGGAATTGTCCCGGTTTGATCCCGGGAGGAGACTCGATCCTTTTGGGGTATCTGGGGTACAAATCTGCCCCGCTGCTGTAAATAAGAGGTCACCTGAAAGCGAAATGCTTTTCGTGTTCCTCGCGTCGTCTCCAGGTGCTGCTGTCCCTGCTGTCAGTGAAGATGCCCATCACGGACGCCGACCTGATCCGCGCTCTCGCCTGCAAAGCTCTGGTCGGACTCTCTCGCAGCTCCGCCATCAGACAGATCATCAGCAAGCTGCCGCTCTTCACCAGGAGCCACATTCAGCAGGTGCGCACAGGTGTAGCTGAAGACTGAAGTTTAGGGCGTCCGGACAGTGGCGACGAAGCCGCTGAGTGCGCTTTCCTCGCCTCACTGTGTCCAGAAATCAGTTTACATGCATCTGTAAACGGTCATCTTCTGAAAGGCTTCGCTGCGACCTTTTCATACGCACTTAAAGTTGCACACTGTGGTTAACTGCAGCTTATAATATAAAATATTATTGCTTTTCTGCAGGAAGTGTTAGCAGCGTTCAGTCCTTCCACAGCTGCTCGTTGGCCTGCAGCACGCTGCCCTCTTTATAGAAAACGTGGGCGGTAATTGGTGTCAGCAGCCAGCATTATAACAAAGCAGACAGGCATGCAAAGCATAATGAGGCCCAAGTAAAATTTGAATATTGGTGTATAGACGTTTTTTAAACTCTGAGGCCAGAAAATTTGAATCTTTTGAAACCGGAGAGAGAAAAAAAATCGATTTGCATAAATGAGTCATTTCTGCTTCATCCAGCAATTTTATGTCGTTTGTTCAGGTTTTTCAGGAAACTGATGATGTAGACGCCTCAAACGACACGATGCATGAAGGTTTAACAGACTGGTGTGGTGCAGTTATAGCGATGCTGCAGATGGAGGCAGGGTGGAGGCTTTTCTCATCGTGTTTGTTTTCTGTCTCCAGCTGATGAAGGAGCCCGTGCTGCAGGACAAACGAAGCGAGCACGTCCGCTTCTGCCGCTTCGCCGCCGAGCTGACCGAGCGGGTGTCCGGCAAACCTCTTCTCATGGGCACGGACGTGTCGCTGGCTCGCCTGCAGAGGGCCAACGTGGTCGCCCAGTCACGCATCACGTTTTCCGAGAGGGAGCTCCTCGTTCTGATCAGGAACCACCTCGCGGCCAAAGGGCTTCACGACACGGCGAACACGCTCGTCAAGGAGGCCAATTTACCCGCAGCGACCCTCTGTCCAAACCCCTCCCCTTCCTGCGTCACCCCCCCGCCCTCCGCCTCAGTGGTACCCAGGACTTGCAGGTTAGCGGGTGGGATCGCGGCGCGTATCGGCAGCCATGTCGGAGCCTCTCCCGTGTCCTCAGGTGCTTCTGTTTCTCCTTGCCCCTCTTCTTCTCGACCCCTGGCACCTCCTCACCCTTCGTGCTCCTCTGCCCACCCCCCTCCCCCTCCTCTTCCTCATCCTTCACCTCAGGGACAGGGCCCGTATCCACTTGGCCGGATTTTGTTTTCACGGGAACGTCCGGCGGCCCCGTGCAGCTCAGGGAAAAAGCTCCGTGCACTGAAGCAGAAGTCGGATCACGGAGCTTTCATACAGGTCAGGGTTCGATCAGCATCATCGCGGCGCTCGCACAGACACGCCTAAGCTCAGCTGCTCTGTCTTTCCCTCTCTGTCAGACTCCAGCAATGAAGAAGCAGCTGGAACGCCACCTTCCTTCCCCTCCAACGCTCGACAGCATCATCACCGAGTACCTGAGGGAACAACACGCCCGCTGCCCCAACCCGGTCACCACGTGCCCCCCTTTCTCTCTTTTCACGCCGCACCGCTGCCCGGAGCCCAAGCAGAGACGCCAAGCCTCTCCCAACTTCACCGCCCGCCTGGGCGCCAGGGTGCTGTACCCCAAATACGGAGGCGTGGACCGAGCGTGTCTGGATAGACATCTGATATTCAGCAGGTAAAGAACGGACTCGCCGTGCAGCAAAAACGGTTATTTAGCTTATTTTCTGTTTAAAATCGACCTCTGCTTCTCCACCCCTCCGTCGAGGTTTCGTCCGATGTCGGTGTTCCACGAGGGCGACGGAGACGAGAGCGGCTTCACCTGCTGTGCCTTCTCGGCCTGCGAGCGTTTCCTGATGCTGGGAACCTGCTCCGGCCACCTCAAGTTCTACAACGTCCTCTCGGGAGACGAGGCGGCCAACTACACCTGCCACACGTCCGCCATCACACACCTCGAGCCCTCCAGGGTATCTGCACGAGCATTTAAACACACCTGTTGTTATCCTGCACAACGTTCCCCAAACATTTGCATAATTCATGCTTTTTTTTATTTGATGCTACGGTCGTCGACCGGGTCAGGGACAAATCTGCACTCAGTATATTTGAGTTTCTGATGTGAGAAGACGTCTGGTGGTGTTGGTGCTGATCTGCAGGCACTGCGGCGTCCTCGACTACCTGAGCTGACTCAGTTGTGATATGAGTCTCAGCTCTTTTTGTGCTGCTGTTAGAAAGTAACGTTTGTGCTTCTTAGGATGGGAAACTGCTGCTCACCTCTGCTTCCTGGAGCGTCCCTCTGTCGGCTCTGTGGAGCATGGATGGAGTCTTCATCAAAAAGTGAAACCACCACACCCTCACACTTCACTTTTAATTGTACACACTTGTGTATACACCAGGGATGCAACGATACCAATTTTTTCAAACCGATACGATACCGATACTTGGATCTGAGTACAAAAGCCGATACTTCTACCACACACGCACACACACACACACACACACACAGATGCAATGAATTGGAAGACAGGTTTTATTTTATTCTCTGCCGATAAAAAATAAAATCTTAATAAAAATGACCACAAAAAAATTTCAAGTGAAAAATAAGCACTTCTGTTAAATTATTGCAGAGTCTCCACATTGTAATTTAACAAAATATCACTGAACTATTGGCACTGTCTCGAGCTTTCAGAATAATAAATAAACACTTCTGTTTGGAATAAAATAAATACAAATTAGGTTTGAGAATAAAATAAACTTTTAAATTATTGCAGAGTGTCCATATTGTAAACAAAATAACGAAAGTATTTGGCATTGACGAACGAACTCCTCATCAGTCCACTGTGGCGTTAAACCGAGGACTGACATCGCACACACTGCTTGTCTTTACCTCTTTAGAAAGTTTTGGCATTTCAATTTCATATCGCAGCTCGAGTATGCTGAGAAGACGGTGCAATCCTATGTTTTCCACGACCGGCATTGGCTGGTCATCCAGAGCGATAAAATGAGTCAGAGCCTCTGTTATTTTAACTGCCCGTGGATTTTCTCTTGACATTTTTCTTCGCTTTTCCAAAACCTGAGTTAAAGTTGGCTGTTCCACACTGCTGACATTTTGTTTAGCCTAGCTACAGCAGCCTCCTGTTTCTCTTTTTTATCTGGAGCTGCCAGTCTCACTCGCCTAACCCTGTGCCTGTTTAGCACGGGATGACCCCCTAGTGGCCAATCTAAAACACTACAACAGAAATGACAAGCCACCCTCTGATTAATGAAATAAGTTGGTATCGGTTCATGGTATCGGTTAACTTTTACGAGTATGAGTACACACACATTTACAGTATCGGCCCCGATACCAGTATCGGTATCGGTGCATCCCTAGTCTACACTGCATAGACACCCTGAGGTCTGGACTGTGATGTGTCTTTTTCCCCTTCAGAAACTCCTTCGCAGACGATCACTACGTGGAGTTCAGTAAACTCTCTCAGGACCGAGTCGTCGGCACCAAAGACCAAGTCGCAAACGTAGGTCGCCCAAAATGTTCTGTTCGGCCTCCTCTCATCACAACAGTAGAAGAAGAGTTGATGTTGATAAAACTGGAATCTCTTAAATTAGAAATCTTTTGCATTTAAACTGCTGACAGCAGGAAACCGTAGATTTGGAGCTCATTTGATTCTCATCGTTTGTCTTCGTGTCCTGAAGATCTACGACATCCAGACGGGTCAGAAGACGCTGACCCTGAACGACCCCGCCCTGGCCAACAACTACAAGAGGAACTGCGCCACCTTCAACCCCACTGACGACCTGGTGCTAAACGACGGCGTGCTGTGGGACGTGCGGGCGTCGCGGGCCATCCACAAGTTCGACAAGTTCAACATGAACATCAGCGGGGTCTTCCACCCCAACGGCCTGGAAGTCATCGTCAACACGGAGATCGTATCCTCTGATGGTGCCAGGGGCCGTCTTTTCTTTCCTCTTCTTTCCTTTACTGCAAAAAATATTCTTAAAATGAAACGGGTCGTTTAAAAAACATTCTGGGCCCAGTTAATGAGATGAGCGCTGAGCCCTGCATGTTTCTGGTCATTAATGCTGCTGGTTTAATGAAACAGGAGAATCTGCTGCCCTCAGTAGAGAATCACCTGAGCAGGCGCATTTTTAAAAATTCAGCCTCGTCCCAATTTACCCTGCTTAAAAAAACATATTCAATATTTTTAATGCATATTACCTGATAAACCATAATGTCAGTCTCCAAAACTCTAGTCAAAGTTTAAGATCAGATTGTTGATCACAGCTGTAACAAAACGAGCTGCACGTGTTCCTTGACAGCAGGCGTCAGTGGGACCTGAGGACCTTCCACCTGCTGCACACCGTCCCCGCCCTGGACCAGTGCAGGGTGGTCTTCAACAGCAACGCCACCATCATGTACGGAGGTACGAGCGTCCGAGTCATTACGAGCACGGCGAGGGGCCGAATCGCCGCTCTGACGTACGATGTTTTTCCCTCTTCCCGCTCTCGCACGCAGCTATGCTCCAGGCCGACGACGAGGACGACGCGATGGATCAGCAGATGAAGGGTCCCTTCGGCTCGTCCTTTAGAACCTTCGATGCTACGGACTACAAGCCCATCAGTAAGCCTTCACTTCCTGTCACTGTTGGTCAAATACAGCATATATACTGGGGCTGAGGATCGTCACTGATTTCTAGAATCGATTCAATCTGGGGAATTTTGCCTCAGACAGTCAGAAATATTATAATTCAGATCATGCATCCGTACATTTCCATATTTTTATATCTATAGAAAGAAAGCTGACACCTGTGAGACTTTATCAAAGGTGTGAGCATCACAGCAGACGCCTTTGTGTCAAAGTAGCTGAGGATGAAACAGAAAAACATGAAGGAGGTTTTCCTGGCCTGGGATTTATAAAAATATTCTGCAGTCGATCAAAAACGAAAGAAAACCATTAATCAGCACATGAACATTACCTGATGCTGCTGACGTGAAGCAGAGCAAAGTTACAGAGGTTTGATTTCTAGGGGTGGGGGAAAAATGGATACTGTGTAGCATGGTGATATTTTGTTTGCTAATAATGTATGGATACAGGGACAGCAGAAATCGATACTTTGTTACAAAAAGGTTTTTGTGCTCTGACTTCAGAGCATGTTGATCCTTTTTCTGAGCAAGAATCCTGACATTCCTTCACTGTCCAAATGTGTTTAACTTGTTTTTGGCAGCAATAAACATGACAGTTTACTTATTTTAATTTAAGACATGTTTTTATTTTAAGTAAGTTTAAAACTTTTTATTTAATGTAAAATTATATTTTGTTTTAATTTACTTTCAAATTCTTCAGTTGCTGAAGGGGCTGCATAGTTTTCATAAACTGCATAGTTCAGAATAGCTATAATTGTACCAGATGGTTGATTCAGTTAAGTTGGACTAGACTGTAATACAAACCGTTCAGTTTGTCAACAATAAAACTGAAATGAGAGAAAGACTGAGTGTGAGACTTTGATATTAGAGAAAATGATGATTGATGAAGTTTACCTTTATGTACAGAATCTGAATATCGCAAAATATTTTTAAAAATTACAATAATATCGTATCGTGGGATGTATGGTGATTCCCACCTCTATTGATTACAGACTCAGCATTTTGCAGTTTTGCATAAAGTTAAAAAGTTTACATTTGTCCAGAAGCCTGTTAAACAGCAGAAATGAGGTTTTCTTTTTGGAAGTAAGTAAAAGGAAAAAAACAGCAGCCGACAGCCTGTAAACAACGGTAGACTTGTGCGTAACAAGCAAGCAGATAATGCAGAAAACAATAGAGAGAGAGAGCTGTGCATGACGTGTGATTTTATTGTGGTGAAGGCAAAACAGTAAAAGTCAGAGTGAGTTCATGACGATGTTTATGTGAAGCGTAGTTTGGATCTTCTTTTGCTGCTGGTTCAGTCAATATTGTTTGGAGAGATAAAACCTGCAGCTTCAGAATCAGCACAAAAATGGCGTAAACACAAAGCTCGGCTTTCAGCCCCGAGCGTGTCCGTGCCGTCGGGTGAGAAAGGCGACAGCTCGCTGATTCTGATGCGTCGGCGGGTCGAGCTTTGTGTTTACGTCTTTGTGCAGAATCCGTGTTCCTGCTCTCAGTTGCTGTTTTAGCTGTTTGGTGGTTGTAGAAACTTTGTGAGGTGTAACCTGAGATTCTGGCGTTTCGGGCAAAATACATTTATGATAAAAAATCGATTCAGGATTTTAATAATTCGATATCACGTTATCCAAGCTAGAATCGATTTTAATCGATAAATCGATTATCAAAACCCGCCCCTAATATATACATATGTTTTTCTCATATGTGTTTGATTTTATTTTAAAGGTCAGGTTGGTGTTGACCTGCCAGGCTCAGCTGCTCCTCCTGCTTTTACGCGCCGAGGTTTGAAGAGCTCGAGCTTCATGATGTTTTTGTTTTTCAGCCACTGTGGACGTGAAGAGGAACATCTTCGACCTGTGTACCGACACCAAGGACTGCTACCTGGCTGTCATCGAGGTACTTCAGCATCCGCGCTATCAGAGGGTTTATTGTTGCAGACATGCTAACGTGATGCGTTTACTCTGCAGAACCAGGACGCAGTGGGCTTGGACACAGTGTGTCGTCTGTACGAGGTGGGACGCCAGAAACTCGCCGAGGAGGGAGACGACGACGATCAGGTGAGCGTTTGTTTTCTTTTGTCTGTGACGACCCGACCTTCACGTGGAGGCTCATCTCTGACAGCTGGGTCTCCAGAACAGCTGCTTTCAGGGAAAGAGTCCACGGTGTCCCCGTCACTGTGACCACAGCTTTTTATTTTTAATTGAAGTCTTGTGCGACTGCTCAGGGAGCCGACCTGAAGTGGAGATGAGCAGTTTTATCCAAAAGCTTCTTCTTCTCTTACTTTTGATGCTTCTTTGTCTGCCGTTTCTCGTTCTTCTGCTTTTTCTGCTCTTTGATTTAATTATTATTATCTGTGAAACTTGTTTTACTGAGAAACTTCCTCTCTTGCTGTTTCTGCCACGTAAGGTCGTCGTGATCGAGTTCATTTTTTAAAATTTATTCTGTACTCTTCCAGGATGACGAAGATCAGGACGATGACGATTCTTCTGACTCCGATGACGACGATGATGACGACGACGACGACGACTTGGACACAGACCCGCTCATAGAGGAGCTGGCCAATAACAACGAGGCAGAGAACGAGGAACAAGCCGACTCGCCCAGAGACGAAGAGGTACCCGACCCCCTAAATCCATCGACCAATCAGCTTCTTTTATTTTTCACTTTTCTGTGAAAGAATTGATGAAGACAACACTTTGATAGTTTACTGAATATATAAATGTCTTGTTTTGTTTAACTTTATTTTCTTATAGTAAATATGATTTATAGAAGAACTTGTTGTTCATATTAGTAAAATTTACTTTGTTTATGGATCATTTGTTCTGAGCTCACTCAGCGTTGTCGTCGTGACGACTAATATCTAAAATAAAAGCAGTTACATTAAAGCAATAATGCTTCTTTAGCTTCTTTCACATATTCATGGAAACTCAAATTACCAGAGACATTGAACGCACCTCACGGCCTGCTGTAGTCAGATGGGAGAGTGCGTTCTTGGAGGCTGCGCTTCATCTCTCACAGTGGATTTAACGTAACCACAACACTGCGACGTGTGCTCTTTATAAACTTGAGTCCAGCTCGGAGGCGGCGGCAGTAAAAACAGTCCGTGCTGGATGTTACTTCCACACTGAAATGATGTGACTGCTTCCCTCGCGTCAGAGGAGAAAAATCAGTTTGAGTCATTAAAAAAAGTTATTTGTTTTTTAGAGTTTCACATCTTCTCTGGTCCTCACAGTTCAGACCGCACTGGGGAGACTGGTGGGACTAATCTTGTTTTCCTTTCACGCTCAGATCGCTGATCTTCTGGCCGGCGACAGCGATGATGACAACGACAGCAACGACAACAACGACTCAGAAGACTGGGAGAGCGTCATCGACGGCTCTGAGCCGTTTGACGCTGACGGATCAGAAAGTGAGTGATGATCCAGGTTTGTTTGCTTTAAGTCTGTTTTACCTTCGAGCTTTTTACAAACTCACATCCGGGCGAATCTGCAAAAACAGCCTGCATAAGTACATTTCAGAATATAATGTTGTTAAAAATGACACGTGTGTGTTGCAGTTCTCTCTGAAGCGTCCGATGACGACTTGATCCAGTCCATCCGTGACCTCCACGACCGATGGTTCTCCTGACCTCAGCGTTCTCATTCGTACCTGTTTAAATGCTCGTTTCTCTTTAAGCAGGCAGCTTGACTGTGAACACGCTCGTATGCAAATCAAATTTCTGCAATATTCTGTTTCTCTAATATATATTTTTTAAAATTTGAGAGAGATGACGAATAAATATTTCCCAGAGTTTTTGGGGCCTCAGATGTGCAGACTTGGTTTTCTTCCTCTGGGTTAAATATTGAGTTTGAAATTTTGAATTATTTTGGGTATTTTTACCTGCTGTGAAACATCTTTTTCTCCTCATTATTGATCAGTACCAGCTTTGTCTGAACTACGAAACGAGACAGAAACACAAGCTGTAAGTTTTCAAGTCCTTTCAACTCTGAAGCAGTGAGCAGTCTCTACATTTTATGTGATTATAGCTTTGAGCTTAGTATTCATATAAAAGCAGTTATTGACGTAAAAGAAAAAGAAAGAAAAAATTATTTAATATACACAAAATGTTGAGGTTGTTTTATTTAGGCCAGCCTTCTTCTTATTGGCTGCTCCAGTCAAACAGATGGGTTGAACAGCAGGTGGGCGGGGCTTCTGTTCTCAGGACTGTTTGCTCGAGCAGTACTGAAAGGCACTTTGTTTGTCAGGGTTCAGTTTGATTGTCCTGGTAAAAACTAACTGCAGAGTTGGAGGACTGAGGAAGCAGCAGAGACAGACTGGAGCAAAGACCAACAGCTTGAACTGGACCAGCAGGAAAAGGCTGGTTTAAAGAGGGTTGGTGAGGATTCCCAGTCCTTTAAGTTTGGATCTCACTGAAGAGCGGAGCAGTGAGAAGCCGGGAGGGGAAAACAAAGGCCTGAAGATTTGGGGTAAGAGCCTCCCGATGACTCTGGGTCAAAGAGAAGGACAATTGCTGGAAGCTGAGGCGAGAGCGGCCCGCCACAGCTGACCACCCAACTTCAGGGTGCTGTGGTTGAAGTTGAATCTATGATGGTTGGAGGAAAGCATCTCAGAGGATTTAATTCCCACACAAATGATCTGTAAAGGTGGTTGAAGCGTTGGAGGTGAGTCCCTGTTTAAGTCATTGCTGATGTGGAGAAATGAGAAGGATTGGTGATGTGTGTCTGTTGAAAACATCACTTTTCTGACAGCTTACAGGTGAGAATCATGTGGACCTCACACAGTTCATTAGAGCATAATTTAGATAATAAGTTTCTCTACAGTCTTACTTTCATAGAACTTGAGATACTTCAGTAGTTAAAGGGCAGCAGAAACATCTGTAGGCACTTTTTCACTGTTCTCTGCCAACCACAGCAGCAGCTCATAAACCAGAGCACGCTTTCTGCTCTGTGTTCAGGAGTGGACGGGCACATGAAATAAAGCCTGCTGGCTGCAGACGCACAGAGAACACGCCCACCACGCTCTTTACTTTCAAATCACATGACTAATCTTTTAATTAATCTTTCTTTGATTGAACATGCAGTGAGACTTTTAAAAACAGATTTTCCAAGTTCGAGTGATGCTAAACAATCACCTGGTGAGGACCTGAGGGAGAGATGTTTGCAGGCTGTGGTTTCTGCTGAGCCGACGTCCAAACGTGAAGTTGTCAGGTGTCGTGCCAAACTCGGTCTCCCCGACAGAATTTGTTTCCCCTGCGTCGGGAGCACGCGCTGGACTGTCCAAATCACGGACAAACAGTCTCCCACATTGCTGATTTTTCGTTCACAAACACTTCTTATTATGACGCATTACTCCTGAAACCTTGGAGGATTTAACTCTTTATATAGTAAAGTTACAGGAGAATAAAAATAGTTATCAGCCAAAATGTTAATGCTTTATTAAAATAATCCCATCTGATCCCCCGTGAGCAATAAATATATAATTTTCTGTTGTAACCCTCAAACTGAATGGTAATGTAACGATACTAATTTTTAACTT
Organism: Neolamprologus brichardi; assembly: GCF_056152115.1. Taxonomy (NCBI): domain Eukaryota; kingdom Metazoa; phylum Chordata; class Actinopteri; order Cichliformes; family Cichlidae; genus Neolamprologus; species Neolamprologus brichardi. Next base: position 34,154,833 of record NC_142108.1, on the reverse strand, counting down.
TTTCACAAAATGAAAACATCAGTACTTCCTGCTCCCAGCACACACCGGCAGCGAGCTGACCCTGGCTGCGCCGCCGCCTCCAGCATACTGATTTGTTCTCTGAATGTTTTCAATCCTTTCATTCCGATCTTGAATGTGACATTGTGCATACATCGCTGGTGGGCTGTGGAACAAATAGTTGAATCATAAAGAGTCGAGCGTGGTCATCAGAGACAGAAAAACATGAAAGAGACGCAGGAAGACTGCTACAGCACTAGTCTGTGAGGAATCCCATTCACAGGGCTGCTTTCTTTCAGTTAACGGATCATTTTTACTCCCAAAGTATATTTTATAGTTCGTATAACCGGTTTGCCTTCTGTGGGAACATTATTATTCCTGCCAGACACACAGAGGTTGAGTGGAAACCATGGAGGAGGGTGATATCAGGATATTTCATCTCCGAGTCTGAAAACTACAAATGTGAGCCTCTGTTTCTCTAGATTAGAAGAGCTGTCACGTCGTGAACACTTACGGGGACACATTAAGCTAATGGGTTCGTCTCACTGGAGTCCACACGTGGAAATTAAATCTTCATTTTAAATATTTTGTGCATCATATTCTCGTCCACAGGTGTAAAGTGTGGCAGCAAACAGAAATAATGTTGCCATGGATGCGCTGAGTTTAGTTGGGCTGCAACTTCTGTTTTTAACTTTTTATTGTTCATATTCTGTAAATATAAGTAGGCTGAAAATACCGCCTACAGTTCTGCTTAGTTTGAGTCTGTGTGTACCGCAAATTACCTGATTCTCAGTGCAGCTTCTGAGTGCTTTAGTGGACGTCATCAGTCACTCTGTCCTCTGGAAGGCCTCTGGTCATTTAAATTATAACCTCCTTTTAACCACCAAGTTTACAAAAATTAGCCTAAATTTAATGCAAAATCCCCCAATTTGGAAACCTGAAGGTGTTGGTCAATACTGACAGGTCCAGCTTGTTCTCTGTGAGCTTCAGACTATGGGGCGCCGTTTGTAAAGTGAAACATGCTGAAATTAACGGCAACATTTTTCCACATTTAGCTCAAAACAAGTCCTTTTTTACAATATTTAGTAAAATATTTGTAACTTTTCATATTTAAAACAGAATTTTAAATGTTAAATATTCAATCTAAATGTTAAATCTAAATGTTTAGGCTAACATGCAAATTTATTGCACGGATCAGCGGAAATACCAAAATAAAAGCTTCCCGAAAACCTTTAACATTTAGATTGAAATATAATATTTAGATTTAATATTTAATATTTAGATTTAATATTTAACATTTAGATTTAACATTTAACATTTAGATTGAAATATAATATTTAGATTTAATATTTAACATTTAGATTTAATATTTAACATTTAGATTTAACATTTAACATTTAGATTTAAATATAACATTTAGATTTAATATTTAACATTTGATGAAAAGTTACAAATATTTTACTAAATGTTGTAAAAAATTACTCGAAAAAACATGTTTTTGTAAGGTTTTGAGCTAAATGTGGAAAAATGTTGCTGTTAATTTCAGCATGTTTCACTTTACAAACGGCGCCCCATATCAGACTGCATTATATCTGTAAGATACACCAAGACATAAAAATATTTATTGAAATCATAATATTTGACAAAAAATTTTCTAATCATGTGGTCTATTCAATTCGATTTTATTTGGAAGTCGATCATCACAACAACAGTCACCTCAAGGTGCTTTATATTTTAAGGTCGATCCTAGAATAATACATAGAGAGAAAAACCCAACAATCATATGACCCCCTATGAGCAGCACTTTGGCGACAGTGGGAAGGAAAAACTCCCTTTTAACAGGAAGAAACCTTCGGCTCAGGGAGGGGCGGTGAGGGGAGGAAGACAAAAGACACGCTGTGGTAGAGAGGTAATTTGAAATGCAGAATTTCAACCAACATCAGCAAACACACAAACTGTTTGTGTGCAGTTTGTCTCACAGTGTGTTGCAGCTAAAAGTCCAGCTGCTTATTTCACCGGGAGAGAAAAGACAGAGAGCTAAGTTCACTCAGAGATGGAGAAAGATAAGAAAGACAGGAGAGGAAGAAGAGAGCTCAGATTTAAAGGGAAGGACTGCTTATTTAAAGCTCATATGTAAGTCCCATGTTTTTAAATCTGTGCATGTGACATGTTTTTCATACTGTGAAACCTGCTGTAAATCAAACTGAGGCAGACTAATGTGTTTTAAAGGCTGCATGAGAATCTGCAGGATAAACAGCTTAGTTTGCTGCTGTGATGGATTTGCAGTAAAGAACAGTGTGACTGGTGCACAGTGGCTGTGCTTCATGGTCACAGCTCATAGCAGAGATTCATATGAATGTTAGCTGATGATGCTGATATTCATTCACTGAATCTCACCTTCATACCAACATTAAAGTGTCTAATGTAAAGACAGCATCAGCAGTGTACTGTCAGTGTAGAGGACGGGCATCAGCCAGGACAACTCATGAAACATCTGCTCACATCTGGCCGAATTCAGGCGTGTACACCCACAAAAGCAGCAGGTCAGCTGATCACAGCCTGTACACTAAGAAAATCTACTGGAGCTCTCAGTAGAAGTTATTGTGAGTTATGATTGTTTTCCCCACACTGAGCCATTACAACCAGTTTAGTGCCCCCCACCTCCCCCCACCGGCTGCATCCACGTTAACCCCTGACTGCTCACATTTTCCTGTTTAGAGGCAAAGTCACCCTCTACAATGTAGGCAACAGAAAATAGTTATCGTTTTTATTTTCCATCTTTTTCTCATGAGATTCATTTCCTGGAGCTGTGTCATGTCACCATATTTGTATGACCCAGCTGTCACAGCGCGTGCTGCTCTGAAGTGTCCACACGGGGGCGCAGCACGCGCAACAAACGCGCGTGGAGCTGCTGAGCTGCAGACGGCTGTCATTAGCGGCTGTACACGCGTGTCAGTGACAGCACGACCGAGGCTGTGTCGCGGTGCTGTAAAGTGATGTCACGGCCGGTGTGTGCGCGATACTGCACATGCTCAGAGTAATTCTAAGTGAGTTTATATATTATATATGTTTGCGTCTTTTATTCCCACTCGTGGTCTGAGGGGTCAGCCGCTGTAGGCTTCTGTGCGCGTGCAGGCTGTGCAGACCAAACGACCCCCCCCTCCTGACCACCTCAGCCGCGCTCCTCCACCCTGATCCTCTTAAACTGACGGAGGCTTCCCCGCTGCTGCGCACGGCTCGCGCGCAGACGGCACTGAGGTTTTTCTTCATCTGCTCACGACAAGTTCAGCAGCTGCGACGGAAGGAAGCGAGGTTCAGACGCATGGTTCAAAGACACAAGAGCACCAGAAGCTTCGCTCTGGAGGGATGCTCACTGAGTGAGGACAGGATTCCCGAGCCCGGACAGAACTTGACGGGAAACACGAGTGATCCTGGGATTTTCCTGAATGGGAAAGTCTCGCGCTCTAATGAAATCCTCATAAATCATAGTTCATCTGCTCCGGCCGCCTTTTTGCTTGACCAAATGCCACTCTAATGCCCACAGGTGGGTTTAAAAGCCCCCTGTTTGGCTTGAAATCGCCTTGACGCCCCTGTGGAGGATTTCTCTGGCGCTTCGTTCCCGAGGAGCGCAGCACAGCCGCTGAGATGGACCGACACACTGCGCCATGCGTCACCGCCAACCTGACAGGATACTAACCGTCATTTATTTAAGACAACTTTCACATTTTCAGAGTGGTTTAAGGTCTTTTTTCCCCCGTAGCCATTTTCAGTAAACTTTTGCTCCGCGGTCCTCCTCGTCTTTCTCATCGTCACTCGGATTTCCATGAAGCGACCCATCGGGTGATTATAGCCACTTTCTTTAGAGGATTTTGCTGTGGGTGCAGCGGGACATCATGTGGACGCCGACAGAGGATGAGAAAATTGGAGTGGGTGAGTAAATCAGTGATGTTTGTCTGGTACACGGCTTTGTTTTTTACGCAGAGGATGGTGCCAAACTCATCACCTCCAGAAACCGCAGTTAATGTTTGCGCACTTTATTTTCGTATAAAAGCTTTACAGACATTCAGCTGCTCCTGCGCCTTCGATGTCTTGGTGCTAAATCATGTTGTAAAGTAAATCTGTAATCTGTGAAATGAAAGGGGTCATCTCACTGGAATCTGTTCCAAAGAAGCGCCCGTGGGTATGAGGAACTGTGCAGAGACAGGTTCTTATCTGCACACCGTCTACAGTTTTCCCTTTGAGATGTGTCTGCGGCACCTGAGGCGGTGGACGCTGGAAATTGTGTTTTGTTTTATCTGTTCTGTCAAGTCCTGTCTCCGGTCTGCGCGCCTGGTCTGTGGTCCTTGTCATCTGTTCTGAGCCTTACAGCAGTCCTGTGTAAGTGTGACGGGTGCGGGATCTGGTGTGGGTTTACAGTGCGTGAATGTGGAAAGTGGGTGAAGTGAAACCGAAGCAAGGACAGGAACAGGATGCGGTGATAATGGGCAGTGCAGGTAACTGAGACTTGACAGCAGTGATTGATTACGCAGCGTGCTGTGGCAGCAGAATGTTTTCAGATGAGAGCTGGTGCTTTGGGCCCGTTAGCCAAGGATCCACAGTCCAATTATTCTCACTCCCATCCCCATTTATCTCCCGTTTATCTGCTGCATATACGCGTCTTTCAGGCAGCCACACCTAAAGGCCTGTTTGGAAAAACACTGCTGACCCAAAATTGACTTTCTTACCTCCACCAAAGAGATCATGTGATCCTTGATTCTACGCTTATTAAAAAGTTATAGAGAGAGTTGCATCAGTGGTGTGGCTTTTCCCATCTTGGAAGTGACGAACGTCTGGAGTCAGCAAGGATCCAGGAACGACTCTAAACATTGTGAGATGTGGTTAAATCATGTTGCCACAAACGCTGAGTGACATCATCTTGATGTTCTCATGAAAATATCACAAACTCATCAACGTCCTGGAAGGATGTTTTAGTGTGTGCGGAGTCTTGTTCTTGGTCTTGTGCTCCTGCTGTGTTGGTGCTTTTTAAATGTTTGTTTGTTGTGAATGTTGCTGCATCTCTAAAGTTTTTTTGTGCAGTCTTGTCACTAAAACTTCAGCCATGAACTCTTTACTGTCACATTTCAGGCCTGCTTATACAATAAAACGATTGGTTATGGAGGACGGTCTCTGCCTATTCCCAGTCCTACTCTGTCCTACATGTCACGTTGATCAAGGGAACAAAATCTTAGTTTAATTTTATAAGAATTTTATTGACACTCTAATCAACGTATATTTATGAATACAGCATAAAATCTCCTTAATAATAATTACTGCTCCCGGCTGCAGAAGTACCAATTATAACCTTTATTTTACTTTCTAATGGCACTGGCAGCATGCCTGTGTCTAATGTGGATTGCTCAAATCTGATTGGTGCATGAGCATTTCCGGTACCAGTACCTCAGGTTGCACTGCCTCTTGGACCATTTACCTTCCCCTCAGCGCTGCTGTCTTTGTGCGAGGCCCCCTGTTCAAGGAGCTCTTCCTCTGATGGTTATACTAACTTTCAGTTTCTTTCATTGTGTCAATACCCTGAGAAGATGATTTTCATGCTTATTGTATACTTTAGTGAGATTTTGAGTATTTAATCCCCATTAAATTAATCCCCCCCCCCCCCCCCCCCCCCCCCCCCGTCGTTGTCTCTCTCTTAAACGATTGAACATTTCCTCACTAATTGGCCCCGAGACCACCCATGCAGGAGAAACACTGTGTACTCAGTGATCTTAACTTGGACAGTTCAAGAAAATGAGCATAGGTATTTCACATGAGGTGCCAGACTTCCTGTCCCCGATGGGCAGAGGTATCGACTGACAGCTGCCTGGATCTTTCCGAGTGACCAATCCAGTGAAATGCCACACAATGTCTGCAGCGTGAGGGAGCGAGGCCTCTGCTGACAGGAAGTCAATTTGGGCAGTCATGACTCTGCCAATCTGTTAATTGGAAAGAGACATTAGCTGAATTTAAATGAGAGGCTGTGGGTGTTTTTCCTGCTTCCCGATACCTTCAGTCGACTCCAGCTGAGGATGCGTGCTGCGGCTGTTGGATTTACTCTGCTAGAAGCCTCTTAGCATCGAAATCAGAATTGTGCCACATCTTACAAGCCTTCACATCGCCCGCTGGTAGACTCCATAAAAGGAAAACGGCACCATAATCTGACAGTGCGGGAGTGTGGAAAGCAATCGTGAATATCACCCTTTAAAGACTCCATCACACAGAACATTAGGTGTTCGCTTAAAGTGCCACACATTTCACTCTGCAGGGTGGTGACACTGCTGGAAAAAGAGATCCACACAATAATGACATCGTAAGAGGAGCACAGGTGCAGTCATCACCACCCACATGTTCACAGTGAATCTGACAGCTTAGTTATCTTTTAGGAGAATCGTAAGAAAAGACATTCTGGGAAATGGACTCTAAAGTTCTGTGAAAGTCCATCACGAAAACAACTTTGGTATTAAAATGATAATTATCATAAATCTTCTATAAAGTTATGGAAAAGTCACCTGATTTGGATGTTACCCTCACACTATTATTATCAGTTATCCATCAGACCCCCACGACCAGAACTTGGCAACTGTGGGGAGGAAGAACTCTCTTTTAACAGAAAGAGATCTCTAACACATATTGTCAGAGACCTCTAGTGGCCATGTGAAGAAATGCACGAGACATTTCCTGATGTGGTCAAATAAGAAAATGGAGCTTTGGGTTGGGAAAAATATTATATTTACCAAGTACTAACGCAAACTAAACAGTGTAAAAAAAACTACATTGAATATTTTAGCCTCCACTGCCGTCCTTGTTGTAACTTTATTGCAGTTTATTGTTTGATAACAGCATTTTGGTTATTTGTAAGTGATTTAAGTGTTAGCCACATGTTTAGTGAGAGCTGTTAATTATAGATTTAATTTTCTGCTAAAGGGGAGCATTTAACAGGTATTTTCATTAGAAAACTGCGTTTCCCAGAATCCTTTGTGGTAGACGAAAGTTACTCTGGGTTTTAGCTAGCAAAGAAAGTTTCGGGAAGCCATTATATGTTGCTCTGATGTCGAGCAGTTTATTTGTTGTACATTCCCCTTTTTGAAGCCTTATATAAAGACTATCGTTTCTACAACTGATGTCTGATCCATTTTTTTTGGCTAAGTGGATTCGCCACTGCCGTCCTCTCTCTCTTCAGCAGTGTGGAGTCAGCAGCACGAGTGAGGTGATGGCTGCCGTGTAGAGGGTAGTGGAGGAAATAAGTATGGGACCGATAACGTCTGATAACGGCCGTTCAGTGCGCTGACAATATGGAAATGCGAAAAAAATGATGTGTAACTGTGACTCACTGAGAGCTGAAAAAAGGAAAAGAAAGAGGAAATCCTTTATTTGCCACAGGATAGAGAGAAGAACGCAGAAATCCTAAAAACACCGTCCTTTGAAACTACAGAGTCACGTATCCCTTCAATGTTTCCATGTAAGTATGCTTTGTGTGCCCTTTGTTAATCCAGCCATTTGTGTTTTTGCTGCATAATGCTTTGCATACCAAGGCAGGGAGAGTGGTAACTCATAGAGCCCTTCCAATGGAGTTGGGATGACTAGTGCCTGGTTGTAGAAAACAGCTATTCAGCTGCATGAATGCAGCTTTGTGGCACCCATAGAGGTTCCTGAATGCAGCTTCACCTCCCCCAGGGCTGCACAGCACAGCACTCAGTTCTCACACTCAGATAACACAGAACGCACACAGACAGACAGACAGGCAGAGAGGAAGACAGATGGACAAACGAACAGACGTTCCAGACAGCCTCCTTATGAAATGCACCTGCTGAAGATGAGAACTCTCTCTGTTAGCCACAGAAACGTTTGCAAATCAGTCAGTCTGTGTTTAAAACTGCAAGAGCACTGAAGCTGTATGTGAAGGGTTTACATTCTGGGTCTTAGAAGTGATACTTATTCAGAAGTACCTTAAACCTACATTTTTTCTAATGGCCAGCAGGGGGCGATCCCTCTGATTTCAAAGGTAATTCTGACGGTGTAGAAATCTACGAGGAAAAAGTTCCACAGTTCACCTGAGCTGTCCACACTTTGTTAGGGAGTTCATGATCCCAGTCGCTAGTTTGAAGTCTTATTTAATATGAAGTTATGTTATGTTTGTAAATCGTGATTCCAATTAGAGCCAAAAAGACGGATAAAGCAAGGCACGATTTAGGGCGGAGCTATCTTTTTATTAAGTCACAATTCTATGAGCACTCTGTGTCCAGTCTCAAGACATCAAGACAGTGTGGGGGAAATACCCTGCTAACAGGAACGCACTATTCAGTCTGAGACGTCGTGGTAGCTACGTCCATCTTTTATGTACAGTCTATAATTCCTAGCAAATTCAACTGTAAATCAGCAGGTTTCCTGATATCCAAACATCCTCCTACATAAAACACACAGATGGTTCATTGTTGTTTTGACACACTGAAATCAGGAAAAGCCGACACACACAACACACAGGTGGGCAGGTGACTTTAACACAGACATGTCGTACAGCATCATTTGTCACACCTCCAGCAGGCGTGCAGCAGCGTACACGGCACTAAAACTGTAAATCTGTGTAAGTGACAGAGGTGTAAAGGAGCGCGGCACCTTGTTTGTCTCTCTTTGTGCTTTTCAGTCCCGTCTGTCTTCACTCGGACTTATTTATTCTGGACCAGCTTTTCATTTTGCTGCCGTCGCCTGTGCTCATCTGTCACTGCTGTGAACCGAGGGTGGGGGGCTGGAGAGGGCTTCTAGTGTCAGACCTTATAAGCCGACTTTAATGAATTCTTATGTCATTTGTTTTCCTCACCTTTGAGTCAGACTCGGCCTATTTGTCAAACGTCATAGCTTCATCGTAAAAAACTTATCTTGACAAGACTTTGAAGGATGATGCGTCACTGGGCGTCACTATCCGGTGAGAATAAGCGGCTTGATGGCGGTCAGAACATTGGAGAACAAGCTTAAGGAGAGAGAAACTTTTATTATCATCAGAGGATGTTTTTTGTACTTCTGATAAGTTTAGAAAGAAATCACCTCTTTTTGTGGCTATTGGAGGATCTTGGAGGATAAAAGTCATCACAATTATGCTTTCAGGATCTTTATTTTTTGGAATAGGCACGTTGAGCCTATTTTCATTCTGGGTGGTCAATTAATGCCATTTCGTCAAAGCGCTGAGTGGCTCCTTGATGTACTAAGTGTCCTCTGGCAGTGAAGTTCTGTCATTAATGAAAAAGGTCTGTCATTTCTTTTCTTTACTGACTGCTTGTGTGGATACCGCCCACATGTACAACTCTAAAACCTGACAGCAGTGGTCAGTTCTGCTGCGGCTGGTGTGTCAAAGCCCTGAAACCAAATTGAAGCTTTAGGCATAACAGGGCAAGGCCGAAAGCTTTTGAAAAAAGATGATGCACAGGCGAGTCACCAAGTCTGTTTCTTCTGAAAGAGCCTTTTAACTCTTATTTAAATACACTTTACACATTTCTGCCTTCAGAAAAAACCCAACTCCATAAAGAGAAAATCTTCATGTTCTTTAGAAATATTTGATGCATTTTTCCATAAACTAAAAATGTTTTTTGTGATGTGAAAAATAAACTTTCCTACATTCACATTATAAATGAGTCCTCGCTGTATTCACTTCAGCAAGTCATTAATTTACTGCCTGAAAAATCAGCTTCTGTGAATGTGATAAAGTACAGTTCCATAAAAGAAAACATTATATCTGCTTTTATGTCCTTTTATGAGACGATACTTTTAATGCGGTTTGTGCCCAACAGTGATTTGTACATCTGAAGTTTGTCTTTGAGGAAATACGTTCACTCTCTCTTCTGTCATGACTCTGCCACTCATGAATGATTAGGCGAGAAGAACTCAAGTTGGACACGATGAATTATCACCACTGCCTGTGGAAACTGACAGCACATCCGTCCGTCCGTCCATCCATCCATCCGTCCGTCCGTCCATCCATCCATCCGTCCGTCCGTCCACCCGTCCATCCGTCCGTCCGTCCACCCGTCCATCCATCCATCCATCCGTCCATCGATCCATCCATCTGTCCATCCATCCGTCCATCCATCCGTCCGTCCGTCCGTCCGTCCGTCCATCCATCCATCCATCCATCCATCCGTCCATCCATCCGTCCGTCCGTCCATCCGTCCATCCATCCATCCATCCGTCCATCGATCCATCCATCTGTCCATCCATCCATCCGTCCATCCGTCCGTCCGTCCATCCATCCATCCATCCATCCATCCGTCCATCCATCCGTCCGTCCGTCCGTCCGTCCGTCCGTCCATCCGTCCGTCCATCCATCCATCCGTCCGTCCGTCCATCCGTCCATCCATCCATCCATCCGTCCATCGATCCATCCATCTGTCCATCCATCCATCCGTCCATCCGTCCGTCCGTCCATCCATCCATCCATCCATCCATCCGTCCATCCATCCGTCCGTCCGTCCGTCCGTCCGTCCGTCCGTCCATCCGTCCGTCCATCCATCCATCCGTCCATCCGTCCATCCATCTGTCCATCCATCCGTCCGTCCGTCCATCCATCCGTCCATCCGTCCATGTCCATCACTCCTTCAGTCTGTCTTTTAATCCCACGTCAAAGCCACGAGTTAACAAAGACACAGATTGTCCTTATTAATATGGTCCTTTCTTAAAGAGCTTGTGTACTGTATCATAAGGTAAAGACAGTCCTTTTCTGTGTCTCTTGCTCTGACTTTTGGAAAGTTTTAGCAAGTTTCTCAGATACGATTCAAGCACGATTGTTATTGTGCTGCAGGGAACTCAGGAACACACCCCTGTTCAGCTGCTCAACGTACCCAGTCCATCTAATTTCTCCACTGCTTATCCTGTTTGGGTCTCACAGGGTTAAAGCCTCTCAGAGCATTGGTCAAGAGGTTTATCTCAAAGAATAAGATTATTTCTGCAGACACTGTTTTATAAATGCGAGCTTAATCTGTATTAGGAGGCCATTTTTCTGATTGCTTTGACCTGAAAACCAGCCTGTTGTCTGTTAGTGTTTTGGTGCCAGTGCTGATGTTTTGACAAAGCTGTGAACATCTCAAAGATACGCCCAAACTATTCCTCACTGATGTGATCGAGGTGATGAATGACATTAGTGCAACAGTAGGATGGGTTGCTCAGTTCGTCACATTTATGCTCTTGTAACCCTTGGTGACACATTCTGACACACTGTGTTTGTCCTGTTTTTCATAATTTTCCATTTATGAAGATGTGCATTTGAAGTCAAAAGTGGCTAAAGTCAAAAAGATACAAAATCCCAAATGGGACACAGGTGAGAAACCTGCAGCTTCCATCAGAATTTGACAGAAAAACAATATTTGACACATGGAGAAACACCAACGCCTGCTACATGATCATCGAACTGTGCCGCTCGTGAGCTTTGGAAGCGTTAAACAGTTGCACACTTATCAGCATTCACATGTTTGTGACCCAGATTTCTAGCTTTGGTCATATGGCTTCTATAACATAACTCTCAGAGGACAGAAGCATCAAACTGGTAAGAAGTCTCACGTGGTTTGCAGGATACTGAAACGTAACCGGGTCAGGCTTCTCCGGGGCTAACTGCTGACAGTTTTAAGATCCTACAGATGATCTCAAAGGATTTCTATAGAATACCAAGTTATTGGTGCACATGAGACGTTCGCCAAACATCAGTAGGTCTCATGGCTTTCAATGTGCGTAGCTTGTTTAGCTACAGCGCACTGATACCTGGTCACTATGCATGTGTACTTGAATAATAAAAGTACCTGCCCTCACCTGTTCACGTCATCTGGTGATAGGAGTGGGGGGGGGGCTTTGTGTAGATCACAGTGTTTACACTGAATAAAACAGTTTGTGTTGTTTGTTCCTGATCTGTTCTCTGCATGAAAATGTTGCGTTGGGAAAAGATTATGCAGCACAGTGATATAAATACACACAATAAATAAATGTATTCCATTGTAATCAGTTCAGCTTAATTAGTTAATGGCATCCCGTAGCAAACCCCAGCAGCACTTTGCAACTGCATAAAAGATAAGTAACTAATTACACCAAATGAATACCGACTAACTTCATGGGTTAGAAAGAGGCAGAGAAAGAGAACACAGGCAGAGCGCAGATACGGTGAAGTAGTCAGACTGAGACGGAGACGCTGAGCTGGTAATGTGGTGTTGTTTCCAGCTGACAACTAGTCGGCTAAACAGAAGGTGAAGTCATCACCGCAGCCCCCGACTGGCACACACCCAGCGCTCAGCAAGGTGCTTATTACTGTGTGTGTAACAAGTAACACTCAAAGAACTAATACTTATAAAACAAAGGTCATTTGATTACAAAGTTCTTAAAAATAATTAGCAGCATCTAAAGTGCACATTACATCAGCCTTGTGTTCTTGTTTTGCATTGATTGTAACTGCGTCTTTAGTGGGTAACATTTTCATAAAAGGTGCTGCACAGACTCATTTATTCAGTCCTATCTGCATATAAGCAGGTCATTAATTTGCTTTTATGTTTTTAATTTGAATCAGAACGACGACAACTATAATCAAGAGCAGATTCTTTTTTTCTTCCAAGGCCCATTAATGAAAACAGTCACGACATCGGAGCAGTGTGAAGAGAACGAGTTGTTTTGGAGGTAGCTCGCTGGCTAAAGCAACTTAAGTATATACGATTTATATAGGTGTCATCGGATGTCAGCTGGCCTGAGATCAGCTGATTGTGGATGATCTAAACTAAGAGAAATCAACAAAATACAAAAAGGAAGAAAGCCTTTGAGATCAATTTCTGGTTTTACAGGCTTTGATCTAACATGAATGTTCAGGTTAAGACATTAAGAACAAAACACTGGTGTGTGTTTCATCAGGTAAAACGCTATCAGAGGACAAGTTTCCCTGGGAGGGGTGAAGTGGGCATGGCTGGATTAAATTGGCTGCTGCAGGGAGAGGCAGATGGTGTGATTTGCTAAGACACACTTCTCTGTGTAGGTGAAAATTATGCTGGTCCAACCTTTTGTGAACTCTGGTGGGTGCTGTCCTCAGGCCTAAACATGACCAGTGCCAGTGTTAACACACAAAAAGAGCGCTGCTCTTGTGTGAGCGAGGTGGACTCAGTGCTGTTTCTGTTCTCAGCCTTCACACGCGATGTGAGGAGGCTTAAAGATTAAAGTACGATGAGGCTTGAGAGCAGCTGGCTGCTGTCCGTGGTGCTGAAACACACCCAGTCGAGCAGGGATGGGGGGTGGAGGAGATCCTCGCCTCCACCGCGTACTTTCTCCCTCCTCTGGAGAAGCAGAAAGTTAAGTCACGATAAAGAGGTTGCAGCGTTTTCACGCGTAGGCGGGGAAGTTCATCGCACGCGGCAGTAAGCTCGTGTGTACGATATGAGTCGTGCTTCATACCCAAAATAAAAGCCAAGGCGGCCCTTACAAACTTGAAAATGCATTTTGGTTTGTACTGAACAGCAGCTGAAGAGAAGAAGCCAAAAGCAAAGAGCTCAGAGGGATTACTCAGAGCCCAGCAGCGTGTTTAATGTTTCCTGCGTCCTGGTGTCATTTTGAAATGATTTTCTTCAAAATAAGGAGGATATTTTACATCGCAGTGTGTGTTCATGGATGCTTTGGGGATATGCTGATTTCTACTTATGTCCTTTGTGTATTTTATGTATTTGAACGAGTCTGTATTTTTGTGTATTTCAGTGCAAGCGCACCTCTTTCCTTTTACAGTTTTACTTCCTGCTTAAAAGCCCAAACTCTCACACACACAGTGTTTAGTTCAGTCTGAGCCAAGATGGCGGATCTTCCAACGTAGTTCAGCAGAGGCGATCTCTTCTGTCCTGATCCATGTCCATATGAACAAAGCAAATGTTTTCCACTTTTAAAGGGTGAAAAGTCTGATTTAGAGGCTGCAGGGTTGGAGGTGGTAATCCTTTACTATTTATCATTAAAACTTAGTCAATAAAACTACTGTGTTAGGACTAGAAGACAATCCAGTGGTTTCTATTCTTGACAAAATACACCCATCAGGCCCAAACTGAAATCCATAAGTTTCAGAGACAAACTTATAAAGAATTAGCATCAAAAACATGAATTCATAGGCTGATCTGAGGGCCTCTCATCCAGCCTGAGTTTGATGGAAGCTTCCAGCCCTGCAGGCCGGCAGGTATCGCTCTTATGAAAGAAATCTGAAATTAAAATATAAACAAACAAATGAAAAAAAGGTGGACACACACCACACATTTTCATATTAAGGTTAACTTAAGAATTTGTGCTACACTTACTGACCTAAATGATCACGATTATGTTTCATCCAATAAAAAAACATCCCTAGCTTTTCATGTGCTTCTGCTTTTCAGTCTAATAGATGTGTTAATGAAGCTGCCATTAAACATCCTCTGTATTCTAATGCCATCAGTGCGTGTTGATTCAGACTGAGCGTGCTGCGCCCACAGAAACACCCTGTGGATTTTTTTTAAACTCTCCTCTCAAATTCTCTTTAGACTTGAGACTTTAATCTCGGTGTCTGTCACCGTCACGCTGCCTCTCTCTCTCGCTTCCATCTGCAACCCCTCCTGTCTTTATTTGCTTTTATGTGAAAATTCACAATCTCCACATCTCTGTCTATCCCTTACACCCCCATACACACACGTCTATCTTCACTGGCCTGCACTCAAATCACAGTTGGAGCTGGAAACACGGGTGCACCGACTGCACCACAAAGTAAAATTAGAAGAAGGATTGTCAGTGTTGGTGGAGCGACTGTAACTGGAACAGGTTAGCACACGATTTGTGACACACTTCTTGCCATCCTGAGATAACTGGAGCTGAGGAACGGCTTTGAAAGTTACCGGATAACGATCTCCCCCATCTCACCCCGCCCTTGTCTGCTCTGTACTCTTCTCCCCACTCTGCCTCACCCCCCGCGGTTCTGGCTCTTGGGGAAGTGAGTTAGGTTGATGTCAAAGCACAGGCTTGTCGTCTAGTTTATATGCACAAAGAGGACAGCTCATCTTTTGAACTGGGATGGTAATTTAAAAAAAAAAAGAAAAGAAAAGTTTAAAAGAGAATAAAAATCATAAAGTTTTAATTTGTGGTCCATGTGTCAGAAAACTCTGGATGTGGGCTGCATCTCCAGCTGGCAGTCAGGCAGTGTGTGTGTGTGTGTGTGTGTGTGTGTGTGTGTGTGTGTGTGTCTCAGGGGTTTTAAACACAGCAGCATTCTAGAGGAGAGTTCCGTTGTTGTTATGGTTACGTTCAGTTTCCGCGGACACCCTGGCAAGGCTGGTTTCTTATCGCCATAACAACGGTCCAACTTCCCAGCCTCCATCCAGAGAGGCGGACCACGAGCGGCTCCGATCACTGACAACATAAACATGTTGCTTCAGTAAAACCAGTTTGTCCAACACAGACGCTCTGACAGTCACACTAACTTTTATCTAAAGTTACGCAGCTGCATCAGTGAGTCGTAGTTTTATCAGACTCTTTTGTCACTGATTGCTGGGTATGTTTACACGCTCACAAGCATCCAGGTGCACGTGTTGGCACATGTAAATATCATCTCCTGATTTAGGGAAAAGTTGCAGATGTTCGTCTTTTCCAAATGTTGAATGTTGTTGACAACTTGTTAATTTTGCATCAAGTTAAGCTGTAATGTTGCTGGTCAGAGAAAGAACATAGACTTTATATACCAGATTTAGCTCCTGGGTCTTAAAAACAGCATATATGTAAGTGCTTAAAATCTGCATTCTTTCTAAAACCAGGAGGATGTGAGTCCGCTGGCTGTAAAAAGAAGTTTATGTTTTATTAAAAGTTTGAGAAAATGTCCCTTGGCTTCCTTGATTCTTGCACTTTTGTGATGATTTTTATGAACTCAGTTCTTAGTTTATATTCTTTTTTAAAAGGACTTATGTTCATTTTGGTCCCTATTAGAGTCAAAAAGTAGAATAAAGCCTGAGACATGGTTTTAAAAAGCGAAGTGATCAGCTCGAGTCTACAAAAACAGGGCCTGCCAAACCAGTGGGTGATGTTGTGCATCCTAAGCTCGAGGAGTCTCGGGCTGCTGTTCTTCATCATATCAGTTTCTATAACCTTCCTATCCTTTGACAGCCAAATTAAGCAGATCTCTAGACCTTGATTGTTCCATCTGCTATTCCCTTTTCCATTGGTGGAGTTCTGATTCCCACTCCGGAGCCAGTTCCATGCATTTCCATCATGACACCAGGTAACTAGACTTTACAGATTTACTGTCATGAGCCGAATGCAGTTTATACATACATACGGCATCACTTACACAGTGTTTCATAGTCGAGTCCTGCAGTGTAGCATATCTCCTCCTTTACAATCACTTTCATCTTAGTAGTTTAGGTAAAAAAGTGCAGCCTGCCCACGGTATCTGGGGTGATGAAGCTTTTCAGACGGTGGTACCAGATGTGTGGACCTGAACTCTCTTTAAATTCAGTGGATGCTTTTACAAATCTGCTGAATTTTAGCGGTTCTGCTTCCACCAGGTCTGCGTGATGTTCCGTGTATCTGCTGTGCATTTGGTAATGCTTTGAATTTCTTTTGCTCTTAATTTTATTTTGGTTTGAATGTCATCATTGTGTGTGGGATTCCTTGCAACAACACATTGGCCAGCATGAAAAATGAAAAATGATTACTTTCCTAATATCAGGATATTTGATAAGTTTAAAGCACTTATGCTTAAAAACACTGCTGTTTGGAAATGGTCACATGATCTGTGGTTTACTGCAGCGGTCCCCAACTCCCGGGCCTTGGACCAGTACCGGTCCGTGAGTTGTTTGGTACCGGGCTGCGAGAGTTGAGACTCAGGTGTGAAATGTATAGTTTTCAGGGTTTTTATCGGTTTTCAGCGTTATTTTGTTATCGTTTTTATCGTTTACTCGGTTTTCCTGGGTCTTTTCACGTGGGTTATGAATAAATCTTCTTTTTTCGGTACCGGTACTAGTTTTATTTTGTTGTATTTTTCCGCGACACCTTAAAGGCCGGTCCATGAAAATATTGTCGGGCATAAACCGGTCCGTGGCGCAAAAAAGGTTGGAGACCGCTGGTTTACTGCACTGACCCATCCATTCAACTCTAATAACATGACCTCAGTTACTACGCTATCTGAAGTCGCCTCCTGAGACTTTAAAAGGATGATTCTGTCATTCTTCTTGAGAATCACTGTCATCCGTTTTGAGTGAAACATTGACTTAAAACCATCCTTCACATTCTTGTGATGCTGTTATTCTCTGTGCAGTCACATCATCACTGAGGAGCTCCACTCAAGCAGTTTGTAAATGATTTGAGCGAGGGCTCCTGAGAGAGACAGAGAGGACTGTTTCTCTTTAGCTTCCATAGCTGGAATTTAAACTAGCAAACCTTCAGTGGATTTCCTCTGGCTCCTGGCTGTGGCTTCTTCTGCATGTTTCCCCAAAACCTGAAATTACAGAAGTTCTGTTGAATTATCTGTTCTCAATTTACCAACCAAATGAGTTATTCTGGTTCTCGAGGGTGTTTCATGGAATTTGTTTAAATGAAATTTTGTAAATAAGCGTCTTGAAGGTCCCATCCAAAAGCAGATGGCTGGACTTTCAGTGACACTTCAGTCGGTTTATTTTTAACCTTTCACTGTTTTTAGATTGATATCCATTAATGGAAGACATTTTTGGAACCACTGTTTTAATAAAAGTTGCAAACAGCAGGATGGAAACACATGCCTACACATAACTGTGTAGTGAAGTGTTATTGGCAAATTGTACATAAAATCTAAATAAACGTAATAATTCTTCAGAAAAATGTTCCACATAATTGTTTTTAGATTTTTATTACAGGTGTTGCAGGTTGAATATGTTAAATATATTTGTAGAGGCTTATCTGTGAGGACTGTGTATGTAAGCGAGTGAAAGTAGAGCTTGAGCGTCTGCAGTTTCCTGATGTATTTTCATGACTCGTGATGATCGTTGTGCCGCTTTAACCCTTCTTCTGCTGGTTTAATCCAAATCAAATGACTTAACTAAGCTGTTTTTTGAGTGTGATGTCTGACCTGAACATGTGTTGCATCCTCATGGTTTGACTTTTAGAAGTTTCTTTCTTTCTTACTCGTTTCAGCCCTCCACACTTTTCCTTTCCCTTGATGTGAATAGAAAGAGGTTGTCAGCCATTCTGGACACAGTTTCTGGAAGTGTAACTCCGGCCTGTCTGTCTCTGGATTTATTGATTAGTGCTTTTAAAAAAGGTCAATAGTTCTGCAGTCCTGCAGCTGCTCCAAAGTAAGTTCAACAGAGTTACACTTTTCACAATGTCAACAAATTCCTCCTCTTCAAGTTTATCGATTACAGCTTAAGACCGGGCTGCTTGCAGAGTAGCTTTTATTTGACCTGTTGAGGCCAAGTTGATGAGTAATGAAAGAAAAATACAGCAGAACACGAAGTAAATGAGGGAATTTATTTTTAATCACACATCAGGGAGCAAGTGGGAAAAGCAGGTTTTCTAAAGCTTTTTAAACACGTATAAATATATATCCTGTAGTTTTGATTGGATGATGGCTGCTTGTGTTGAACCTTCTTCTTGTGTTTAACTTGTGGTTGAATGACGTGGATGAAACGAGAGAATCGAAAACAGAAGCTTCACTGAGCACAAAGTGAAAACATCACCACACAAAGCCTAAAAAGAAAGACAACAATTCAAAGTCAAAAAAGACAAATATAACGTTTATGAGTTTGCTTTTGATTTTATGAAATATCCTTTTGGACCCGGCTCCTACTGTACCTCCCTGCATTCTCCGGCTTTCTGTGCAGTGATTCAGGCTCGACGGTGTCTCCACATACAAAGCCGGGGCTACTTTTTAATGAGGCCAGACCCCAAGGTGAGAAAAACAATTACTTATTCAGGCACCGAGGTGAAGAAAGTTTAACACCCTCATTTGTTCCACGTCCGTATTCACTCCTGAGTTGCTGAGGGAAGATTTTCTGCGTGTTTTGGTGGTTTTCTGAGTGTGCTCTGCTCTGAGCCTCACTCCCCCTCTGCATGGAGAGGACACAAATGTTTGTGACACCACAGGCTGGGGGGGCAGACGCCATGACCTAATTATTGGTTTCCTTTCAGTTTTCCAACATATTTTTTAGCTCTTCCAAAACGTCAGAGGGCTTACATCATTTCTTACTCTCAGTCTCTGCAAACCTCTTATTTCTTCCTAACCTGTATTTCCCCCCACCCCCTCCCTTCTATCCATCCATCTCCCACTTTGTCTAATGAATATTTCACATAGAAATGCTATTTTTAGATGTCATCGTTCCCGCGCTCCGTCCATCAGGCTCAGCTTTCTGATCTGCACAGTTTATTCAGCCGTTATCAGATTGAGGTTGAGTTTCATGTCACTTTCAATTAGCATCGATTCTTAGAACAAAGATGTTTTTTTTTTTTCATTTCATTCATAAAGGATGGAAGGTTCACTCTAATTAATTTTAGTGTAGAGCGGCTTTTATTAGTGTTAAGAGGAAAAGCGCTTCTCCCAATTTTGACTGGATGTCATTCATTTGGCTGCAGCTCTCACTGTAAGTAGAGTGACAGGTGGTCACACCTGAGAGAAAATTAGTTTTTTTGTGTTGCTTTTATGGAAAAGCTGAAATAATTGGAGCCTTTAAATTGGAAGAATGAAATCACAGGTATGACCTAATTTCATGTGTCAGTTAAGTTCCTAAGAATTTGTGCAGCTTGTCTTTTAATTGTCTCATATCTTAAAGTTATGAGACAGGCGTGATGTCATTGAGAGAAGACATCTCTAATGTGGTTACCTCAAGCACGTCGCTGGGTGGAATGCCCACCAGGCCCACACTCGTTTTATATTCAGGCCAATCAGAAAAAAGTCGGCTTAAAGTGGGAGGAGCTAAAATAATTTTAGGGAGTGGATGAACTGAAGGGCTGCAGAGGCCAGGATAAGATGCATTTTAACAAATATGGCAACGAATCAAGCAGCGGTACTTTACTAGAGTTCAAGAATAAAGACATGGAGTTGAAAATAGAATAGAGTGAGTAAAGGCTCATAAATCATGCAAATACTGTAACTGGTTTTACATCCTAGTGTAGCTCGTGAGCTTCCAGTACACACAAGAAATAAAACATCCCCTTTATTATATTTAAAGAAAAATCTACATTTTCATAAGATTATTGTTGGATCTTGATGCAGTTTTACATTCTCGATTTGACAACAACTGTATCTTCCTCTATGCTTGCTTACTTTGTTCTCCCTGTGATATTAAAGATCTTTACTGTGCCGCACATGTGTCAAAGTCACATCCGGCCCGGCGTACATTTATATCCGGCCCGCGAGATCATTTTATATAGGTCCAAATTCATGGGCTGCATCCTCCTGAGGCCGCATTTGTAGACCGATTACGTCACAGCGACGCGCCGAAGGCTGTCCAAATTCGTAGACTCCTCCGAATGCAGCCAACAAATGCGTCCTCCTTTTCCCCGAATTTGAAGGATGGGTCGGGTGTGTCCTTCTTGGCCCACCATATCCCAGAATTCATAGCGCGGCCCAGCCAAGCTCCAGGCCCTTTCTCAATTTTCAAGTACACGAGTACGTACTCGCGTTCTCGGCGGGTACGTACTCGCCGAGAATGCGAGCACGGACTCGCGATTTGTACAATTGGAACACCAGCGTACTTGATGATGTCACAGGTCCGGAGTTTTTACTGCCGTCCTTAATTTAACTGTGAGTAATATGTTATGAAGCTTAACTTTAATCACAGCCAAACCGGTTTACTCAGGAACAAATAAAAAGCCGAAATAAGCCAAACATTAACATTTAGAAGTGATCTAAGTGACTTATATATCATGTTTAACCACAGTAGTGAAATCTCTATTAATAAAAATAGTGTACATGTACATACGTGTACATACCTTAATAAAAACAAGCAGGTGAGATGTTAGAACGCTTTTTTTTTTAATTTGGTGGACACTCAATACAATAGACAGCTACTGGGGTTTGTTTAACCTGAGTAGCGAAAAGACCGCGGGGGGGTTGAAAACGATCTGCCGGGAGTCGGCTGTTCTCGCCGGCTGTAATAATCCTCGACCTCGCTGTCTGCTATGAAGCTGGCGGGTCACAGACGTCTCCGAAAACGTCGGACCTCGTTTGGAAATATATATCTTGATAAATCGAGCAGATATTCGAAGTTTACACAGCTACATTCTCGCTTGAAAAGAACTTAAAAGTTTATTTTGTGACCCAGAAAGAGTAATATTTAAAAGTTTTTAGCCCCGCTCGTCCGCCATTGCCGCGTTTGAGTTTTGGACGAAATGCATTCTGGGATATTTAGCTGTACCAAGTCCACACAAGTCACCACCGATGCATGCTCAATAAAATGGGCGGAGCGAGAACACATCCGGGACTTTTTCGCGTTCTCGGCTTGATGCGTACTTCGAATTGGAACAGTACTTGGTCTCCGACTGATGACGTATCACGAGTACACGAGAACGCAAGTACGCATATTGAGAAAGGCCCCCAGTTTCCGGCAATGGCGACCGCTACTAAGTTTTAAAATTACTCTTATTAATCTTTCTGGGCCACAAAATAAACTTTAAACATATTTTCAGGCGAGAATGTGGGTTAGCTCGTTGATAATTAAAAATGAACACAAAAAACGGAGAAAGATTTCGGGTCCATTTTTGATTTTCGTTCCGTGGCGCTGACAACCGGAAATACTCTGAATTAAGGGCGGGAGTAGATCGAGAAGGCTAGACCGTCCAATTCCATAGCCGTTTACTTCCGGCCTACCCGACCTCCTGAGGACCCGGCCCACTTAGACCGCGAAGGCCGGGTCCTATGAGGCGCTAATAATATTCAAACTACAGATCCCATAATGCAGCGCTGCAGCCTCCTTGCTGAACGCTGGGCTAACTGGGAAGATTCCCGCGTCAATCTAGTCAAACTTCTGTTAGCTAGCCGCTCACAATGGCGGAGAGAAAAGTTGATTCTGAAAGCAGAGCCTTTCAGCGCCAGTGGGAGACTGAATATATGTTTACAGACATGCTGGTAAACCCGTGTGTCTTATTAGTGGAGCTAATGTGGCTGTAATTAAGGAATTTAATATAAGACGGCACTACGAGACAAAACGTCAGGATTAGCTGAAAAACCTAAACGCAGAGCAGAAACTACAGAAAGTAGAAGAGCTGAAGAAGAATCTGACATTTCAGCAGACGTTTGTCACCAGAGCAAAATCACAAAGTGAAGCTGTTGTGAAAGCAAGTTTTATTGTAGCAGAGGAGCCAAATCAGCCTGGTACCACTCTGAAGAGCTGCATGATGAAGCTGTGCGACGTCTTGTGTCCAGACAAAACAGCTGACCAACTTCGTCCGTGGAGAGGAAATATTGAACATTAAATCGATGCACGGGACAACGACAGGAAACGACATTTTTTTTTAAAACGCATGTCAAAGTGTAACCGACGTGAAACTGTCCTGGGACAAACTTGTTGGACTTACAACAGATGGAGCGCCGGAGCTGTGCGGTGAAAAAAGCGGACTAGTCAGCAGGATGCGAGTAAAGATGCAGGAGGAGAACTGTACCGGTGAGTTAACAGCACATCACTGCATCACACACCAGGAAAGGCCGTGTGGTAAAGTCCTATAAATGGAGCATGTAATGATCACCGTGACGCAAACCGTAAATTTTATCTGAGCTAAAAGTTTAAATCACCATCAATTATGTGGGAAATAGATTCAGAGTTTGCAGACATGCCCTCATACACAGGTCTGTTGGCTGAGTTGGGATAAAAATTCTCAATAGAGTTTTTGAGCTCAGCAAGGAAATCTTGGATTAAAAGTTTATTTAATCTGGAATAATATTCCTGTCTGTTTTTATTCATATTTATGTTTCAAAAACACGTTTTAGTGTGTTCAATAAATATTTATCTTGTTTGACCCGCGACCTAAAGTGTGCCTTGAGTTTTGGCCCCCTGTGCGATTGAGTTTGACACCCCTGCTGTACGATATAAAGCACTTCTAGATGACAGTTGTTGTGAAGTGTTGCTATAAAATATTAACATCGCTGAGAAAAAAGCCAAAATAAAACGAATGGCTGACATGATGTTTTTGTAAGAGCGTTTCCTCCTCTGAAAGCTGTGAGCAGGAAATCGGAAAACCTCCCAGGCTTGGAGCTCTTTTCACTTTAACCCATTAAAGCTCATCCCCTCCCACCCCACTGCCTGCTCACTCAGTCACATGATTTGGATGCATGCGTGGCCATTCTTTGCTGTGTGAATTTGGGGTGAATGTGTTTGTGTTAGTGCGCAGACTGAGCATGCACGTAGCACGAGTGAGTGAGTGAGCATTTGCAGTGTTTGCCTCTGAGTGTTTGTTCAGCAGTAACAAAGACAGAATTAGACCTCAGAGACATCGCTGATGAAATCAAAAGAAACAGCAGCATATTTCAGCACATTTCTTATTGCACAGAACTGAAGACAAATATTGGCTTTGATTTGAGAAGGAAGCAGCACTGCAGTGGTTTCTTCACATCCTTCACAAACCTCTTTCTTCTTTCTAAAACTAACTCTCGTGATGTTTTTAAGGGTAATTATCTAGTATCACTGTCAAATACAAATGTTTATATTATAAAATATGGTCTGGGTCCTTTTGTCACAAAGTTTAATTTTCTGTTGAATGAATTTCTCATCCATTGTGCATTTTTCAGCATCATAGAGGTCAAATGCTGGAGCGTGAAACAGAGATTGGTGTGACGTCAGCATGTTTGTCGTTTCACCTACATTTCAGCCTCACATGTCTGTGAAGGTTGTCAGTCATCCAGGTCAACGTAGTCAAAGGAGCTTGCAAAGAAAAGCGTCTGGACTTCTTTAAGTTGCTTGAAGACGTTTCACCTCTCATCCGAGAATGTGAATTCCTGAGGCGGTGGTTTACGACACCAACTGTCTGCCATCTATAATCCAGCTTTGAGTTCCCTCCCCAGACGCCTTAATGCCCACTCACACCCCGGGCCATCTGACCTCAGGAATTCGCATGATAAGGTGGGGCCAGGTTTCACAATGAGCTCACCTGAAACTCTGGCTGATTGGGACCCACACCCAGTTCCACACCTTGGCTCAGGCGATTAGAGGATCATCAGGGGGTCCTTTTGTCCCTCTGTGGGGGGAAACTCCCACTAGGTTTATATCTGGGACTCTCCACCATTTGACCTTAGAACTGAAGAAGCTTCTCGGATGAGAGGTGAAACGTCTTCAAGCAACTTAAAGAAGTCCAGACGCTTTTCTTTGCAAGCTCCTTTGACTTCAGCCTCACATATGACCGGGAATTCTGGACAGCGTCCGAGTATTGTTGAGGATACAGTGAGCTTGCTCCATAGGAAGACTGGGAGCTGATAAGTAATGTGTGAGGAGCACAGACATCTGGAAAGAACTCAAAGTGAATCATTGCTCCTTCCTATAAAAAAGGAGCCAGCGGCCTTCAGGTTCACCAAGCTTCTAGTTAGACTCCGAGCCGACTGCAGAGGCTGGGCATCTCATTTGGGCTGAGAACACTGGCATGGGTAAAAGGACGTCTGGGGAGCCCAATAAAATGGCTGGATTCTAGTAATAAGCTTTGTTCTGTGCATATTGTGGATTATTGTGAGAGTTGCTCTGTGTTTGGTGCTCAATCGCAGGTTATTGGCTGTGCACATGTATTCACACAGTGGTAGCAAAAAATGTGATTAGAAGCAAGTTGGCAAAGCAAAAGCAGGATCAAAACCAACTCATCAGATCATATCAAGGACAGATTGGATCTTTTCCCTTTGAGAGAAGCTCAGTGGGTTTGGGTGGATGCTGGTAAACAGTCCAAACCTGATTTGAATCTCCACCTTTTTTCCGATTTGGTAGTTTATTACAAAAAGAGTTCTGAAAGTGGGAATATGAGTCCAGATTTTCTGTCCTGCTAAACAATTACAGAGCTTTGTCTTTACATCTGCTGCCTTTAGTCTAATTAATGTAAATAAACCCCCACGCTGCAGTCTCCATGCATGTGTAAACAGCCACAGCTGGAGGTTTGTGTTTGCCTTAATGTGCTTTTCTATGTGTGCCCTGCAGGCCACCACGCAGGCAGCATCCCATTGAATTACTATAATGGGCTGGTAATGGGCCTCACTGAGTGGTTGGGGGTGAGGAGAGGACCGGGAACAAGTCAGAGGTCGGGGTGCTGCTCTGGAGCCCACAGCTTTCACAGTGTGTGGGTTTAATGGGTTTATGTTAGATCGTGCCTGCTGGTGGACGGGGGCGCTTAAAAACAAGATATTTTTATTAAACACGTTTGGATGCAGCGAAAGTGACTTTTTAACCCAACAGCCAAAATAACCATCACCCATCATCAACAGGCAAATAAGTCAAATTTCCTTTTGTGTGACATAAATTTGTCAAAGTACATTTAATTTGGATAATTATTACTTTGAATACAACCTTAAAAATGAGGAAATAAAACAGTGATCAGTGTTTATTTATTTATTCAAACTGAAATACACCTCCACAAATGTTGGTGTCAGAAATCGGCTGAACGTCTTTCAAGCTAACTGCATATGAAGATCAAACACTGGTTTTGTAAACCTGAGAAATGATTCATCATTTTTTCTTCCCCGTTTGATCTTCATAGTATTAAAACGACTTGTTTACAGTAAGCAGTAACCCTGCTTGTTGATAAATGATGAGGCGGGAGTGACCGATACCAGCTGACAGCCAGGCATCAGAATAGACGGCTTTATAGTCAGATGTTTACTGTGAGGCCCATTTGGACCTTTTCATTATTTTCCACTTGGTTACACTTTTCTTAACTCGATTCACTGATGTGGTGAGGCACTACTTTAGGAGCGGTTCACAAAAAGGTCGTGGTTTGGATTAAAATATGACTCTTCTGGCCTGTATGCATAATCGTGCCGAGCGCCGTGTCCAAAAAGTATTATTTCAGAAAAACACAGATGGGCAAACAGCAGCTGCTGGCTCTGTTTTGACTCGCAGTAATCTAACATTACCTCTCTGCTAATTGGCCCTGAGATTATACATGCTGAACCAAGACGTGAGTGCATCTCCACGAGTAAACCTGGCGTCCCAGAAATCAAAGCAGAATTATTTTTCCCCGTCTTTCTGAACACGAGGCTAATGTGACGCTAATGTAGAGGGTCAGCAAACGTGATTGATGGCGCCTCACTCGTCCCTCCGAAGTTGATGCACGTCTCACTCCTGAGTTGCAACAGATGGAGCTATCAGCGCGGAGCGTGTTGAGGAGAGCGTGAACGAGAGCGTAGGAGAGCAGCCTGCAAGACGGGGTCAGAATTAACATTAATTATCATAAATTATAGACCTCCGTTTAAATTTTTTAACACTGTGTTCTTCAGCCTTTGCATAATTGCTTATTTCACTCTCACTCCATCTTAATTCTGCAGTCTGACCCACACGCTGTCACTTTCTCTCCTGCTTTCTGACCCCATCACATTTTCCAACTCCCCCGTGTCCTCCTGCCCCAATCCCCCCCCCCCCCCCCCCCCCCCCCAGCCCCTCCCTCTGATTCTAGCTGATGGGCTGATGGACATTTACGTTGACCTGATTAGGCCGAGCACATCTGGCAGTGGTGTGTGTGTTTGTGTGGGGCTTACTGAGCGTTGTACTGAGAGTATGCGTACACACCCTCAGCATCTTTGTGTTGACGTGGGTGTGTTTGTGTTCTTATGCGTCTGATCACTGTCAGCTGCTTTTCTGGAGATTAACACACTTAAAGGCATCATTTGCTTTCCGCTGTGAGGCTCATCCTTTCCTCCACACTTTAAAACCCTTCTGCAAGATAACCTTTTTATTTTTAATGACACGTTTATTTTATGTTAGTATAACAGGATTAAAAAAAGGCAAAAAGCCGAGATTCATAAGAGAAATGCACTAATTAAGCTCAGGCAATATTGGTGACTCCTGCAGGCTGCAGAACTCTAACTTAATATGTTTATCAAGACTTTTTTTTCCCCCTGAAAAGGTCTAAGGGCAGGTTCAGTGAGCTGCAGTTTAATTTTAAAAATAATATGAACTGAGCTAAACATGCAGCAGCCTGGTGACTTTGTGCTTTTAGGCGTGCAGAATTCCAGCAGCGAGCAGGAGAAGTGACGTGCAGACACGACAGGATGAGTGCAAATCGCTTTGTAATGAAATGCAGCACAGCCATCATTTTCATCTCAATTATGTCGTTTCATAATTGCCTAAAGCTGAAATCATAATGAAAAATAACATTTCATCAACTTCTCATCTTTTATAACAAAAACATTCAGTTTGTTATTATTGATTACGTTATTTAACCAGGAAATGAAACTCTTGACATTTAGACTCTCTTTGGCGAGTGTGTCTGCGTCACAGCGAACTCAGCTTCAGGTGCAGAGAGGTGGGTATTACAATACCACAGTATGAATGACATCACCGTATGAGTCTACAATATACAATAACTTGCAAGGCAACCATCACACTATCTGTGCAACTGAAGAAAAGTACCCCTAAAAGCAGCTGCAGGAATGAGCAGCAGGTTCAGTAATTTACGTTGCAGAGTCAAAGATCGGATCATGATTTGCAGTTTGTTATTTGATATTTTCTTCTGTGTCTTTTCTCCTGCGTCTGTGTGTCGATGCTGGATAATTATAAATAATCGTGGAACAGTAAAAAAGCACCTGAGCAGTGAGTCACTTTGCATTCATTTAGCACAATCGCAGATTTATAAATAAAGCAGAAGTGTTTCGGGGGGCTGTGGTCAGAAAATAGAAACAGACATGTGCCTGCATGTGAAGTTTACTCTGCATTTGTGTGATGGCATTTTGAATGTCAGCGTTGGAGCTTCTGATCTGTAAGTGTAACCGCGTCATAAATTACAGATTGTTATAATTAGCTAACAGTTCTTGTTAGCTTTAGCCTCTCCCCGTTTCTACACTTCCCCCGTGGGAACACTGTAAAACACACATATACTGTATGTTTAACCACCCTGATGTTTCCGATTGTGTGTTTTTAGTTCAGCTACTGTCATCATTATGCCTGTCTTTACTAAATGCTGTGAATATGTAGTACATGTGTGCCACATATGTGTTATAGGCACAGTCTATGCTAGCATGAATAGATAATTCTTGCTAGCTTGGAAGTTGTGGTGGGTTGACTCTCTAACCTGCGGTTTGTATTTGGTTGTAGGAGCTGGAGCAGGCAGGTCATTTACTTTGTCTTTCTTTTTACCGACACAACGCAGGAACACAATGGTTACATAAGCTCTTTAAAGTCTAATCACTGCTTTTATTTTGTTAATTAGTTTCATTTCCTGTCTTTGTCAGTTTCCCTCCTCGGCTGTCGTCTGTCCCGCCCTCATCACATTCTGCTCTTACTTAAGCTTTCCAACCATTCATCATCATCATCATCATTTATTTATTTATATAGCACTTTAAAAACACACCTGGTAGACCAAAGTGCTGTACAACACTAATATGCACATAGTAATAAAACCAGACATAGCAATAAAAAAAACAAAAAAAAACAACAATAAAAAAACAATAAAAATATATCAGTTACCCACAGAGTTAAAAGCCAGGGAATAAAAAGGGTTTTTTAATAAAGACTTAAAAACTGGCACTGATGTAGCCTGTCTAATATGGAGAGGAAGGTTATTCCAAAGCATCGGCGCTGCAACAGAGAACGCTCGGTCTCCTCTAAGTTTCAGCCGTGACTTTGGGACCGAAAGCAGCAACTGCTCAGCTGACCGAAGGGAACAAGTGGGGACGTGGGGCTTCAACAAGTCAGACAAATAAACAGGTGTCAGACCATTTAGAGATTTAAAAACCAATAAAAGGACTTTAAAACGGATCCTGAATTCAATTGGAAGCCAGTGTAAAGAGGCCAAAATCGGAGTGATGTGATCAAATTTTCTTCTGCCAGTTAAAAATCGTGCCGCAGCATTTTGCACTAATTGCAAGCGTGACAAAGTGCCCTGCCCAACCCCTATTAAAAGAGGGGTTGGGCAGGGCACTTTGTCACTGCATTCCACTGCAGTTAGGACTGTGTACTTCATACTGTAAGACCAGCATTTCCTGTAAGTCTTTTTAAAGTTTGCTTTGGGAGGGACCATGTTTTTATAAATGTGCCATTATTTTGTGGTGGCTGTACCTCAGGAGGTGGAGCAGATCATCTTCTGATTGGAAGGTTAGCGGTTTGATCCCCGATGTGGAGTGTGTGTGAATGTTAGCCAGAAAGCACTTAAAAGCATGGAAAAAGTACTTTTGTGTATGTGGCATGTTGTATAAAATGCTCCGGACGATTAGAAAAGCGCTATATATAAGAACCAGTCTATTAACCATATTCATTATATAATATAAAAATATGAATTCATGCTATAACAGAGTAAAAACACATTAAATTCAACCTAGAAATCATTTTCAACACTGATAGTCATTTAGTTCAGTGCTTCTCAAGCTCCAGTGTGGCTGCTGAAATAATTAGACATCATTAGAAAAGTAACTTGCACGATAAGCTGTGAATGTTACCCAGCTGTTACTAATTGACTCCATATATCAGGCTTCCTTCCCTGCGTGCTGGAAACACTGCGGTCAGATTAGCTGGAAAAGCTGCCAGTGCGGCGACAGAGGTGTTAAAAAAAGCGTAGGATTATTTTCCAAATTCTCACGTGAACAATTTGTACCTGCAGTAGTTAACATATTGTGTAAGCAGCACTGAAGAGGAGATTTGACAGCATAGCCTATATTGCTGTAAATCCCTGAGATGATGATGCAGCTGCTCATTCTGAGAATTAAAATAGTTTTTGTGTTTTGATAGCAGCGGTGACACCGAGTCACACTTATCAAATAGCTCAGCTGTAGGCAGAATGTTTACTTTGCCTCAGTATCCATATCTGACTTCATCCCTGCTTCCTCTTGTTTCATCTTAACTGTTGATCTCGCCTATTAAAAAGGCAAAACTGAACAGAAACATTGACGGCACAGAGGAGGAAACTTTTCTTGTCAGTGTTTGCTTTGTGCCAGAACTCCAATGCTGGATTATTCGTCTCTGTTATTCCTATTCTGTATTTAGATCACACAATTGCACCTCGATCGTGCTGATGTGATGTTTCAGACGCACGCAGCCACTGCTGCTCACAGATGTCCTCGCCGTCTCCATCGCGAGGTCGTCTAGGCTCGCGTGATGTTGGGAAGTGTGTCCACCTCTGTCGCTCTGCGTCTGCTGCCTCGCTGCAGGCTGCGTGTTGCATTACTCCGGCTTACTTTAATCTGAGCTACTGCATGTGTGTACAGAAAAGCAATGTTATGTGCATGTTTGTCACGTCATGGGTTCATGTACGTAGATTGAAAACTGTGGGCTCGCTTCACTTTGTCCATTGGGATCTTTTATTTTGAAAAACCATTCAATAATAATGTTAAAAAGTATGTTTACTGAAAGACAGAAGCCCCGATCGTGGTCGTGCATCTGCTTGATGATTGGACTTTCTGCATTTATCATCAAGACTTCAGTCACAACATCTTTGTGTCCACCGGTTTGTCTTAAATCATCCTTTTGTCCAGTTACAGCACCAAGCTTCTTCAGCTTGTGCAGGTGTGTGAGTGCACGGCAGACACACAAAGATGATTCTGTAACTTCTTAAGAGATGAACATCATCCCATCTGGCTTTTTTCATTAGCTCTGGTAGATTTTAATCTATTAAAAGGCAACTGCAGGAGCTATTTGCAAGCCGTTGCTGTGTTTGTGTAGTTTTGGAAACTGTAACTCTCGTATTTAATTTCAGCACAATCTTTGAGGAATCAGTATTTCGCAGGCTTGTCCAAGAGCTTTCTCTGGGGAACTGCAGTTCCACAAAAGTATTTATTGCCGTCACTTTTCTGGCTCACTGGCCTTTCAAGCATTTTGAAATGTAATCAGACGAGTTACAAAACTTCCATATGGCAGCGATAAATTGAACGGCACTTTCCTTCAAACTTTACCAGCAGTTATGTTGCGAGTCACTTTGCCAGCACGACATAATTACAGCTGCGTCGGCCTCAGTTAGTGTGTGACATTCAAAACAACACAAGCAGCACAAGTTATCGAAAATAAGAACTTTCAGTGTTTAAAGCATCATTTTCATTCTTTTAACTTAATGCTCCTCCAAAATCTTTATGGGCTGAAGGGGAAAAAGGCCAGTGTGAGTCAGATCCATTAAAGCTCTTATCAAACAGCCTCGTGAAAGTCAGCTCAGTCTCTGTTAAAGATAATGAAGACGGCTACTGAGTCGATGTTTCGTGCTGCTGGTTTCCTAAAAACGTGGTTGATGAAATTGCCTGTGAGTGTTTGCATTGTATCCTTTTCAGACGGCACTAAATGACTCCGTTTACATATCTGTGTGACTAAAGTCTGGAAAAAATATGCGTTTTCTTCCTTTTGGGCACAAAAAACCTGCAACAAGGAGGCATCCAGGACAGATGCCCAAACCACCTCCTCTGAAAGGAGCAGTGGTCCTACGTAGGGATGGGTACCGGTGTCCGGTGTCATGATGGCACCGGTTCTGACATAAACGGTAGTAACCAGACCGAAAAGCAGCGCACATTTCGGTGCTTTTTTTCCTGAGCTGTGACACACTTTAGATTCTAGCCAATCATTTTACGTTTCCGAGGATTGTAGGCGGGTCCAGGTACGTACGTTCTTTTAGAGCAGAGCTACAGATTAAAAATGCCCAAGGCGAAGCGGTTAAAGTCTGGCTGTACTTCACAGCAAAAGATGCAAACTCAGCAGCTGCAACAAGTGCTTTAAGCTGATACTGTGATACTGTCAAAGGAGGTAACACCTCAAATCTGATGAAACACCTGCAGGGCTCGCAAAATCGCTAGCCCGACGTCCCGGGGCTAGCGATTTTTCCAGTCGGGCTACCAAAATCTAACTCAGCCCTGCCCGTCGGGCTATCGTAGGAAGGAAAATATGTGTCTATGCTTTTGCATTCTTTCGCCAATGTAGCTGAGTAATTATGTCATTGGCATCGATGAGCCACTGTCAATATGTGACATATTGAAATCGCGTTTGAATTTGCGCTTGTTTTTTGCTTTCACTTTCATTTTGCGATGGCGCGAACGGTGTATAGAGAGCAGCAGTACTGATTGGTGAGTGACGATTAATTGCGCACCAATTCCTCTGACATCGTCTTATCACTCATTGGCTTACTATTCAAACATGACAAGTGAAATCTCTCGCAGCAAGCTTAAACATGTGAGAGGTTGAGTGCGCAAAGAATCGCTGACCATTATGTAAGTACGTGTGTAAAAGCAGCAGGATTTACGCTGGTATTTTAGTTCTGCTCAGCCAAATAAGACAGGTCAGGGTGAAGAAGGGGCAGCCAAAGAAAAGCTTACCACAAAACGGAAAAGTTATGACAAATCAGACTATGAGGCAAAAAGAAAGCGCAGGTTTTTTGGTTTCATGGACAAAAGAATTTCTGTGGCTGGAATATGACAAGCTAAATATCATGATGTTCTGCCAGGTGTGTTGTGAGTTTCATTTGATTTCTGAGTCGACAAGCGCCTTTGTTACTGGGACCAGTAATTTTAAGAAAGACCCCATGAGGACCCATGAGAAATGCAAGAAATGCATTATTGCTCAGTCTGCAGTATCTTTCCCAGAACAAACAGCAATTGCAAAAAAACATACTAAAAATAAACCAAGCACAACAAGAACTCCTGAAAAAGCTGTTTAGAACAGCGTGCTATAAGAGTGAACTATATTGGCAAAATTTAGCAGTCTTTGCAAACTTCAAAAAGCAAATGGCCTAGATCTTGGTTCCACTTGCCTCTTACCCGTGACTTCAGTGGAAATTTCAGATTTAGGATCTGACACAGACTGATTCATGTCCTACACAGTTCTTTCAGTTCATAGAAATTTCTGTTCAATTTGAACCAAGTATTTGAGTTGATGGTTGTAATTTTTATGCAGTTGTTGTGATTTGTATTTTAACAATTTTTTTGATAAATTTTTGTTTCCGTTACAATATTATACTTTAATGTATAATATTGTAAAGGAAACAAAACATTAAAAAATAGCTTTCTTTTTTATTCGGGCTACTTAAATTTATTTTGGGCTACCAAAAACTGAAGAATGCCTGCCCGAAGGGCTACCAGAGATTTTGAAATTTTGCAAGCCTTGACCTGGCGGCGCATAGCGTTTTTTTTTTAAAGCCGAGAAATGCGCCATATTTGATAGCTTGCTGCGAGACCTCACACCGAGCACATCTACTGCGGGTGTGGTTCCTGTTATCGACCCGGAGTTAGCAACATCCCCCAAAAACCCGAAGAGGAGAGTCCTGGCCCCTAGCCCTGCCAGTGTAGCAGAAATGATGAGGATGATGATGCAGCAGCAGCCGTTCTTCTCTGCGTGAGTAGCTTCATGTTGTTCGTGTGTAATTTACGTTGAGTAGGCTAACCACGTTATTACATTAATGCATGTAAGGTGAACTAGCAAACATCATCATAGCTACATGCGGCTGTCTTCTTGTTTGATGGCAGATAC
Source organism: Neolamprologus brichardi (assembly GCF_056152115.1). Taxonomy (NCBI): domain Eukaryota; kingdom Metazoa; phylum Chordata; class Actinopteri; order Cichliformes; family Cichlidae; genus Neolamprologus; species Neolamprologus brichardi. Next base: position 34,121,282 of record NC_142108.1, on the reverse strand, counting down.
TCCCTTCACCCTGGCCAAAAAAACTAAAATGACCAAAGAAAAAGTGGGAAACAGTTAAACATGAGAGGTTTTTGGACAAAGTTTGTGTTTTTTCCATTGTTTAAGCTGCTTCCAGCCAAGAGTGATACCATATATGCCCCATAGCTGCAGAAAAGGCTAACATTGTTATCTTTTTACAGAAAAACAGCTGAACATGAGAGGTTTTTGGACAAAGTTTGTGTTCTCCATTCTTTAAGCACCGGTTTGAGCACCGTTTAAGCACCGGCACCGTTTCAAAAGTACCGGTTTGGCACCGGATAAAACCTAAACGATATCCATCCATAGTCCTACGCTGAGCTCCTCTCACTGCCTCTTTCCTCTACGTCTGTATTTTATTTTAGGGCGTTTGTGAGGGAACTAAATTAAATCGACAAGCAAACTGACAGCATCGCCTTTGGGCTCTTTTGTTTTTTTAACCACTACAGACCTGCACAGGATCTGTAGTGATGCACTCATCCACCTGTCAGTCACCCACCCCACTCTGGCCTCCACTCAACAAGACCTCGAGGTGATTGAACTTCTCCACCTGAACTCCACCTAACCCCTCGCATCCAAAAACACCCCTGTGGATACGGACTGGCACGTCTGAGCAAATCCATCGCAAACATAATCTGCTCGACAAAACAGCGGCACGTGTTCTGTGACTGACAGCGACTATTATTAGTATGTTCTGATATTCCACAGATGTATGCAGTAACAAGCAGGGGATTCTTTACTGTACTGTGTTTGCTGAACATTCAAGCGCCCCTCTGCAGTCACAGTTTCTGGGCTGTAATGTATGTGTGAAACGTAAACGACCGCAGACATGTGGCGACTTCAGGGTGGAGCCAGTCAGACTTCATTGGGGATGAACAGAAGCACTTTACCCTCCGTATTGATTCACAGGTCGCCATCCTTCTAAGATCAGGGACACCAGTGTAAGAGGCTTCAGGTGAAAGGGCCGCTGTATTCATTAGACACAACCTAAAACATGAACATAAAACACAGCTGTAAATAATTTATCACCGAGTGCTCCATTTCTTTTTAAAGCCTCAGCCTTTATTTTGAAGGGCCGTGCTCCTGGATGAGCGATGAGTGGCTCATCCAAACTGTTAGCTGACTCAACTGTGACCGCTAAGCTCACGATCAGTGAGATGTGCAACCTGACACCCATCATTCCTGTAAGAGGCGGCGCGAGGCAACTGTGGCGCCAGGTGGAAACAAGGGCAAATGAAAGGTGACATCACTGATCTGAGCTGAGTAAGCTCTTTTTTTCTTTCTAGGATGAGACGGTTTGGTAAGATGGCTCGAACCTGTAATATGCAACCGCCCGGCATGTGTAGACGAAGGACTCTACTTACGACCGAGGTTTCAGAGAGGCAAATTAACAGGGACAGCAGAGGAAAGTAGAGCAGGCTGACGCTCGCACGGGCTTTCAAAGATGAGTGCACACATACACGCAGAGGAAGAGCACTTATTTAAATACAATGTTGGATTCAGACAGTGCCTCACTGCGTTACTTCCTCCCTGGAGGATTTCACTATAGAAAATGGGAGAATAACAAGGAAGCTGGGTGTAGTTTTATAACGGTTTTTAAAATTAAAGTGGACTTATCCAGAGTATGCATCTGTAAGTGGGACTGCCAAGAAATGAGTATGTCTTTATTGTAGCTGTATCAGATGGTATCCTCCTTACCTGACTGATGAACGGGGACTTTGTCTTTTTGATGGTGACACTGAGTCTAATTTACTCCCAACTTTTCCAAAACATGCGCTGAAAGAGGAAAGCAATAATCCAAGGGTCGGCAACCTTTTACACCCAAAGAGCCATTTGGACTCGGTTTCCACACAAAAGAAAACACTGAGCCGCAAATACTTTTTGACATCTAAAATGAAGATAACACTGTATATATTGTTTTTTACCTTTATGCTTTGTGTGAACAACTAAGGTATGTTGCTTATGAAATCCATGAAGTGCTACAGAGAAAATTACATTTTATTTATGTAATCAACACATTTTGAACTCTTAAAGAAATATAACAAAAGGAAAGACACCAACCTGAACTAAAATGATCCAGCAAACAAAAACTGTTCTCAGCCACCACCCTTATATCGCCTTTGGGCAGTTGGAGCCTTGACCTGACTTTTAAAAAATAATTGGTAAAAAAGCACAATGCTGCTGAAAAATTAAAAATAGATATTTGCAAAATTCTGCCTAAATATGTATTTTACCAGGTTAATGCGTGCGGTGGGGCGTGGTCTGCAGCGCCGCTGCAGGGGAGGCGGACGCACCTGAGCCACACCCGCAATCATGCCTCGCTGCCTTTACGTCTGCGCTATCTGTGCTGTTGTGTTGTTGTTGGTGTGTGTCGGGCTGTGAGGTGAAAAGCTACAGCCGGCTGTGTGCGTACAGCAACCGTGTGTGAAAAGTGGTCAATAAAGAGATGCTGAAAAGCGTGTTCATGCAAACATCGTCGGTCTGCCGTGATATGTTTACAATAAGACTTATGGTCCCGAACCTCTGCACACAGCGTCTGCAAATCGGGGCTGTACGAAGTCAGTTTACGCAGGACTGTAAGCTGTCGTCTGTCAGGCGTGAGCGGTGTTTGTTTTTAACATAGTTCACGGTGGAGAACAGCTGCTGACATAATGTGGATCCGAAGATCCATAACTGGCCTACCTGGGGTTGAAAGTCTCGATAAATGCACGGCGTTTCGCCCAGTACACTGGCTTCCGCCAGTGTGACGCTTATTTTGAGCGATGAAAAAATAATAGAATATAATTTTATTTTTATATTTCAAAATCACAATAATCTTCCAATTTAGAACTACAAGTTAAAAAAAAGAACTAAACACAAATAAAATACACTTCAGCTAAATACGGAGCCGCAGTATGAGGACTAAAGAGCCGCAGGTTGCCGACCCCTGCAATAATCTGTTCTCATGAGCACATTTTGTGTTCCTGATATCAGAAACACAACAAACTATGAAATCCCGACTTTTATGTGGTCGAATAACTACAGGAGAACTATGAACTCATTCGTCCAATCACCAGGCAGCTCCTGGATTTTGAGGCTTCGGCGTTTCCTGACAAACTCGATGTTCACGTGTTACAAACAGTGGCCCTTTCTCAATTCTCAAGTATGCGAGTACGTACTCGCGTTCTTGGCGAGTACGGACTCGCGATTTGTACAATTGGAACACCAGCGTACTTGATGATGTCACAGGTCCGGAGTTTTTACTGCCGTCCCCTCTTAATTTAACTGTGAGTAATATGTTATGAAGCTTAACTTTAATCACAGCCAAACCGGTTTACTCAGGAACAAATAAAACCCTGAAATAAACCAAACATTAACATTTAGAAGTGATCTAAGTGACTTATAAATCATGTTTAACCTCAGTAGTGAAATCTCTATTAATAAAAATAGTGTACATGTACATACGTGTACATACCTTAATAAAAACAAGCAGGTGAGCTGTTAGAACGCTTTTTTTTTTAATTTGGTGGACACTCAATACAATAGACAGCTACTGGGGTTTGTTTAACCTGAGTAGCGAAAAAACCGCGGGGGGGTTGAAAACGATGTGCCGGGAGTCCGCTGTTCTCGCCGGCTGTAATAATCCTCGACCTCACTGTCTGCTGTCGAGCTGGCGGGTCACAGACGTCTCCGAAAACGTCGGAGCGCGTTTGGAAATATATGATATCTTGATAAATCGAGCAGATATTCGAAGTTTACACAGCTACATTCTCGCTTGAAAAGAACTTAAAAGTTTATTTTGTGACCCAGAAAGAGTAATATTTAAAAGTTTTTAGCCCCGCTTGTCCGCCATTGCCGCGTTTGAGTTTTGGACGAAATGCATTCTGGGATATTTAGCTGTACCACGTCCACACAAGTCACCACCGATGCATGCTCGATAAAACAGGCAGAGCGAGAACACATCCGGGACTTTTTCGCGTTCTCGGCTTGATGCGTACTTCGAATTGGAACAGTACTTGGTCTCCCACTGATGACGTATCACGAGTACACGAGAACGCAAGTACGCACAAGTACGCATATTGAGAAAGGCCCAGTGACTGTGCTGCAAACAGACAGTTCAGAGCGAAGGTTAGAGCTACACAGTGCCTCATTCAGGTCTGTGTTATCCACTGAATGAAGTGCCTTGCTCCCATTGGCTGCTTCTCACTGTCAGTCATCATCCTCTTCTTCTTTCAGCTCCCTTTAGGGATTGCCGCAGTGGATCATCTGACTTTGTCTCAACCTATCCTTGCGTCTTCCTTCACTACTTCCATGAACCCCCCCTGAGGCCTTCATCTTTTCCTCCTCCTTGGCAGCTCCATCTTCATCCCCTATGCTCCTCCTCTCCCTCCTCTGCACGTGTCCAAAACATCTCTGCCTTCCCTATCTAACTTTGTGCTGTCCCTCTGCTGCACCCTAATCCTGTCCATCCTGCTCACTCACAGTAAAGATCTTAGCATCTCCAGCTTGGCCTCCTGTCGTTCTGTCGGTGTCAACGTCTCCAAACCGAACATCACAGCAGGTCTCACTACCGTCTATGCTGCTGCTACAAATCCGTCCTGACACTTATCTCCACCCACTCCACCCTGCCTGCACTTTCTTCTTCACCTTTCTTGTCCACTGTCCGTGGCTTTGATGTTCACCTTTCCACCTGAGGTCTGATTTAAGGCTACAGAGACTGAAACAGACCACAAGTAACCGAACTCCAAACCAGGAATCATCGCCAGTCGTGATACAAAAATCCATCTTTCTGCTACTTTTTTATGAACATGCAAGACTAACAATAATGCGTTAAAGCTCCTATGATATAGGACAAGTCCGAGCTGACAATAATGTCCCACAGAGATGTTTGGTGATGACCTGTCGTCATACTTCAGGCCACAGGATACCTCTTTAGTCGTTTTCTGATGTGCAGGCTCGTTTCAGTCGGTATTAGGAGACAGGAGAGATGCTGGTGCTCGAATCACAGGACTGTGATGAAGTTGTAGACTTTCACCTTTTATTTCACGCTGGCTGATTGGGCAGATTTAGGCAGTGAAAATACTGACTGGTTTAAACGCGTCCTGTTTCAATGATAGCACGTGTTAAAGGGTGAAATTCCAACGGCGACAATAGCAGCAGGGAACATTTGGCTACAGCCTCACTCACTCTACAGGACACTGAAAATGTTGACACACTTTATTTTTGTACAGTTTTGGAAATTACTTCATGACAGAAACAGTACAAAATGGTAAATCTATCCACTCATCTATCCACCCACCCACAGCAGAGGCCCAGACCTCCCACTTCTCAACCAACTCCTCCAGTTCTTCCAGAGGCGACACCAAGGCATTCCCAGTAGTAGCTGAGAGACATAATCTCTCCAGCATGTCCGGGTCTGCTCTGCAGCTTCCGCCCAACTGGACGTGACCCAAACACCTCTGCTAGGACACATCCCAGTCAGACACCCAGACTGGGCGCCTTTCAACATGGAGGAATAGCAGCTCTGCTCCAAGTCCCATGTGAATGACCGCCTGACCCTATCGCTAAAGATATCCGGGAGAGCCTAGACATCCTATAGAGGAAGCTCATTTCCACTGCCTGTATCCATGATCTTATTGTTTTGGTCACTAGTTTGTGGCCAGAGGTGAGCGTATAAACCTAGATGGACATTTTCACATTCGCAGTAAACGCATCAGACAACAAGTAGAATAGCAAAACAAAATACAATTAGCAACATCTGCGAGAGTGAAAGTAGAAAACCAAATGTTCTCAGTAGAGTTGGGCGATATAAGATTTTTTCATATCACGATATGTTTTTTTCATTTCAGGCGATAATGATATATATCGTGATATAAGCCAAATAACTATATTTGTAAGATTTAAATGTGCCGTTGCTCACAAGTAAAATGTGAAATAATCAGCAGCTTGTTTTGATTTAAATATTTATTTCCCATAATAAGTTCAACAGGGTAGATGTACTTAAGGAACATGAGACTTTTTCAGATAAATAAAGGCAAATATTGCAAACTACACAAAAGGCAGCCGCTAAAGTTTAAGTTTCAAAACAGAATAAAACAGACTAAATTGTCAATTCCACTTAGAAACAAAATATTAATTCTAAAAATAAATCTTAGTTTGTTTTACAGAAGAACAGACAAAATTGACTAACTTTAGTCAATATCAAATAAACTGAGAACTAAAAGGAAATTCTCAATCTCTCCTTGTTGTATAGCTTAGCTTTTCAAACAGTTTTAACAGTTACTTTAGTCTGACAAAAGCCGAATGACGAATTAGCGCTTCCAGTCAGAAAGCGATTTATTGTATTTCCAGACTTGCTTTCGGCACAATTTACAGTGCGCGCTACTCTGTTTTTGTCAGACTTGAAATAGCCGAAATCGTCTGTTTTCTCTTCGGTAACCTTCGGTCACGCTCTGGTTGATTTTTCTCTAGTCGGCACATCATTTCCTCCATTACCTGGGCGGCATGGCTGCTTCCCAAACAAATACACATGTGCAGCTTGGCACTTGTGCTGTACGTAACAAGTCACCTGACGTGACGCTGCGGCTGTGATTGGTTCGGCTCTGCGCTACTTAATTCGGATTGGCTGTTCTTCTTCTTCTTCTTTTTTTAAGAGGACAGGAGAGATGAGGTCTATGCAATAGTTTAACTTTTCTATCGAGAAAAAGTTATTTCGCAATACACATTGTTATCGTTCTATCGCCCAGCTCTAGTTCTCAGTGAACATTTGGTTCAGTTAGTTGATTATATTTGTTTTCCAGGTTGCTCTATATGAAAATAATTTCTTACAGGCAGCTGAATCATTTCAACACGGGTAGAATTTCTGATCTTTGACTGTAAATAAATGCAGTAAGTCCAGCGCAACGAGCTGCAAGACCAGCGTTTATTTAGGGTCATGCTTCTGACCGCCGAGCGTTCACCCACACAAACAGCTGAGCGAGTACAATAGAAGCCCATGAGACAGCTGGGCACAGAAACAGGTGGTACACACTGAGTCATGGTTTGTGTGTAACCGGCAACGTGTCATTGCAGCTCTTTGTTCTGCGTGCGTGTGTCAGCAGATTACTGTGTACCCTGGGAGGTCTGAACTTGCTGTGTCAGGAAGATGATGAACGTTTGGATCTTATGCAGAAACACTTGTGTTGCTCTCTGTCAAACTTTCAATTCCAGCTCATTTTTAGACTTTTTGCAGCCACGTTTCTCTACGGAAGACACCAAAAAAAGTGGTTACGTCTTTTTTCAGGTTTTCACAGAATTCTGGAAAAGAAGAAAAAAAAAGATGTGCTCACTTTTTTTTTCTTTTTCCAGTGGCCACAATTAGGGCTGCCACGATTAGTCGACTATCAAAATTGTCACGACTACTTTAATAGTCGACGCGTCGTTTGAAGCTTTGTAAGATCCCAAAAGACGCAGGAATAAGTAGTAGGATTTAAGAGTGTAATAACGGACTGAAACAGAAGATGGCAGCACTGCATGTACAAGGATGCCAGCTGCCGTTAAACCCCGAAGAAGAAGAAGCTGTGTCCCAGAATTCATAGCGCAGCCCAGCTCAGTTTCCAACAATGGCGGCAGCTAGTTAGTTTTAATATTACTTTTATTATTCTTTCTGGGTCACAAAATAAACGTTTAACATATTTTCAGGCGAGAATGTAGCTGTGTAAACCTCAAATATCTGCTCAGTTTATCAAGACACCACATATTTTCAAAAGCACTCCGACGTTTTCGGAGACGTCTGTTAGCCACTAGCTCGATAGCTAGCCGGGGGCTAGCCTCACTAGAGCCGTGATGACACCGGACTCCCGGCAGATCGTTTTCAAACCCACCGCCGTCTTTCTCTACTCAGGTTAAACATGATATATAAGTCACTTAGATAACTTAAAAATGTTATTGTTTGGCTTTTTTTTAGTATTTTATTTGTTCCTGAGTAAATCAGTTTGGCTGAGATTAACATTATAGTTTTTACACAGCTGAATAAACGTCAAGCAGACAGCTGATTATCAGAAGTGTGAGATGCTGGAGAATTTACTCCGGTGTCCTGTTATATTTTAGATAGCAAGGAGTTTATTAAACTTCACCAAAACAATCTGCAAATTTCATTAAAATTTAATAAACTATCATCTTGTCTTTATTTTTAGTTAGCACATACCTTAAACACTTAAAGCTGTAAGCTAATGATAGTTATATAAGAGCAGATGCTGCTGGTGCAATAAGCTGTACGTTTTATGTCCAATGGATGATGATCTGATTAGTCGACTAATCACAAAAATAATCGGTGACTAGTCGACTATCAAAGTAATCATTTGTGGCAGCCCTGGTCATAATCCTCTTTCGTATTTCTCTCGGAGCTCGGGTTGTAGATATCATTTTGTGGTTTTGAGAACGGTCTGTGGTGGCGGTGTGTGTGACAAGTCAGCGAGACGTTGGAAGTTGCTGCCTTCGCTTTTTGCCAGTAGAAATCCCAGTCAGTCAAACTAACAACACATTTCTTATTTATATAAATCAGCAGCTAACTGCTGCAGCCGCCCACTACAGCACCACCCTCTCTTCGTGACAGGAAGTTATAAATGAGCACGCTGAAAAGGAAAAAGGACGTCAGTCAATGCAGGTCTGCAGTAAATTGATGTCAAAGTTCACCGCTGTGAGTAGGTGCGTCAGCGGTACTAACGCCGCTAATGTTAGCCGCACTTGGACAATCTGACGTCATGCGTGTGCACGATATCGTGTCACACAGTCAGCTTCAGTCTGAGCATCATTAGCAGTTTAAAAAGGCCTCTGACACACATCTGCATGTGGATAAAGTTTAACCTCGTCCATTAGCGTGTGCTCAGTTTTAACCGTTTGAGTGTTTTTGCTGCTTTTGGACGAGTCGTTTTAATTTTCCTTCCATTTAATCGACTCGTAAATGAAATGCCAGGAAGATTCCCCGTCACCAGTGATGTAAGGATACTGGACATACAGAGTTACTGGGACTGGAATGGAGATGGTGGACGGAGTCTTTTCATTTAACGTGATCACGTCTTTGCTTGCCTGCCATCTACTTTAATGACCTTTTTAGAGCAGTTTCCTCTCCCGGCTTTCCTGATAAATAAGGACCTTTTTTGTGCTACAAATGCATTGTGTGAGTCAGCGTGCAGGCCAGGCACCTGGGGTTTCCCAACACACACATTCAAACACACACTCTCATTTAGTTGGATGGCAGATGAAGTTTGGCAGTGCCAGCAGCTCCTCGCTCTGCCAACACCCTCGGTGCAGAGCGGGTGTTTCCCCGCGGCAGCGCTCCTCCACTCTGACCTGCAGCTACGCTCATTAATGTGTTAATTGATGTGAGCTCTCGTAGACACGCTGCCAAGTCTGGATGGCTTCAGACGCTCGCTTAATAACTTAAAAACTTAAGTGCTGGGACTGAAGTCAGCAGGGACGAGTCTTCCTTCGCTAAAGAGCTGCATTTAAATCAGCGCAGCAGCAGTTTCCTGCTTCGCGATGACAGACTCAGCAAAGTAGTCCTGCCAGGAATTAAATCTACTTCTGACTTTACAGGTTTCTCTCTAATCAAACATTGTTCATGGAAAAGTGGCGTTTTCCATTTAGCAGATTCGGAAGATGAAAAATTAATGAATGTAAGAAGCGATGAAGCAGTTTAAAGGTGGGTTCTTCCCTTTATGTACAACCATGTGTAAAGATGCTGCTGTTAATGCATTTATGCAGCAAGAAATGCACGGCCGGGTGCAGTAATAGCGCAGCAACGGTCGGTGCGTGTGTGGAAGCAGAGAGCAGCGCTAAGATTAGACACGCACATGCATCCTGGTGGCTTCCTCTAAAAGCAGCAGTAGTGCAGAGTGCTGTTGGGTGATTAGTGTGTTTTTAAGCCTGTATAATGGAAGCTTAGCCCAGTGCTCCACTTTCAGGGCAGAGCAGCAAGCCCGGCCATCTGGACACTCGTCGACTCTAATGCTGGTACGAGGGCCGTACGAGGCCACGGCACAGGACAAAGAGCCGGGTTAGAGCAGCAGTCAGAGAGAAAAGACGCGCTCGGTGGGTGTGGCACGTGTGTCTTTACTGTCAGCGTGTTTGGTTGATTTTCTCACCATCACACCGGCTTTAACAACAATACTCACTGTACATCGTACTTTAAGGCAGCGGAGTTCTTTCACACAAGGATCGATGCTTTCTTATGCATGAGGGAACGTACAGTAGATGCACCTGGCCTAGGACACACAAACACACACACACACACACACACACACACACACACACACACACACACACACACACACACACACACACACACACACACACACACAGAATCTACCCAGAAACATCTGGCTGATCTGCCTGCCCCACATTATTATCAGACAGCGTGTGGCATGGGGGAGGGGAGTGTGTGTGCGTGTGTGTGTGTGTGTGTGTGTGTGTGTGTGCATACATGTGTTTTCACACCATCAGATATGCTTGTGTGTCACATTTTGGCGCAGTTCTCTTGAGCTGTCAGTATGAAATTATCTGGTAACAGAAAACACACACACACACCAAAAATCATTCAAAATGTCTCGTGTCTGTGGATATTGCGGGGTTTTGTTGCCTCGATGGTTCGATTCTGGTTGATATGAGGTTAAAAGATGGACGTTCAGGGCTGCTGAAGGCGATTGGAAGCGTAACATCACCGAGGACACTACCCGGCTCTGTCCAGGACTAGTTTCTGTCGGGGAGGGTTTCCAGATTAATCACCAGAGATGAACATATGCGTCAGGATGTGATGTCATTAAGACGACAGAGTCCCGTAGCCTTTTCTGGCTTTGCTGAGCGGAGTACTCCTTCTTGACATCCTCGTCGGCTTATTAAATCCTGCTTGGACCCTGTAATGTATCCAACTGACCATTATTATTGGATATTATTATGTTATTGTGTACTTGCCCTCTCACATCCAGAGTTTATTTTGGATACATAATAAACAAGTAACTGGCACTGTGAGGGTTTTTATTCCACTCATAAAGAATAAAGTGAGAATTTCTGAGTACCAATAAAATTCAGGGATGATTTGAGCATCACTTTACTGCTGTTGGGTTTTAAAGCAGCAAAGCATAAATAAATAATTTCTATTTAAACAAATTAATTTTTTGTGCAGCTGTTCCCTCAGTGGTTGACGAAATGTTGGTGACAAATTTGAGCGTTTAGTGAGTCCACGCTGCTCGCTGCCTTTAATTCTTTAATTCAGGTGTTTGAATTCTTCCCTTTTTATCTCAAATAAACCCAGAAACCTTTCTGTAAGCTAAAAGTCCGGCGTCATTAGACAGCAGGTCTCACACACTGCTAATAGATTTCTATTCTCCTCCAGGCTAAGAGCACCGAGCCAAGATTAGAAACAAGGATTTATTTCCTACAGAGTATTCTCCTTGTGTTCACGCCTGCTGCTGAATTCATGCAAATGCAACTGAAAGCAGAGAGCTAATTGAAACGCAATATTACACAACCTTAGGATAAGATTTACAGGTGATCAGAGTGGGACAGAGAAAGAAAGAGAATGAAGAAGATGATCTTTGGAACGAAAGAAGGTGAAGAAGGCAGCGCAGAGGAGCAAGAACACGCAAAGATCTTACAACAAAAGGGAAAAGTGAAACGATCGAGAGGCTTTGCAGGCAGGCGGAGAGATGGAAGATAAAGGGAAGCAAAGGTCGTCTAAATTGTCGGAGGAGAAAAACAAACCAGTGTAACGTGAGGTGACAGAAGCTGAGCTGAGGGAAGCAGTGTCACGGCTGCCGAGTGGTGTTGGAGGAAAGGACCCAAAATGCAGGCGAGCGACGGATGATATGAGCGAGAGTTTATTTACAGAGTGGCAGAGAGACAAAAACGGGCAATAAAGCACGAGCAGTTACTGAAGAAAACCTAAAGAGCAAACCTGAAATCATCACGAAACGGAGTGAGGGGTCAGAGACGCAGGATACCAAGAAACACAGACCATCCATCCATCTTCATCTGCTTTATCCGAGGCCGGGTCGCGGGGGCAGCAGCCTAAGCAAAGAGGCCCAGACCTCCCTCTCCCCAGCCACCTCCTCCAGCTTATCCGGGGGAACACCAAGGCGTTCCCAGGCCAGCCGAGAGATATAATCTCTCCAGCGTGTCCTGGGTCTGCCCCGGCGCCTCCTCCCGGTGGGACATGCCCACCACACCTCACCCAGGAGGCGCCCAGGAGGCATCCTTGTCAGATGCCCAAACAACCTCAGCTGGCTCCTTTCGATGTGGAGCAGCAGCGGCTCTACTCTGAGCCCCTCCCAGATGGCCGAACTTCTCACCCTATCTCTAAGGGAGAGGCCAGCCACCCTTCGGAGGAAGTTCATTTCTGCCGCTTGTATCCGCGATCTCGTTCTTTCGGTCACTACCCACAGCTCGTGGCCATAGGTGAGGGTAGGGACGTAGATCGACCGGTAAATTGAGAGCTTCGCTTTTACACTCAGCTCCCTCTTCACCACGATGGACCGGTGCAGCGTCCGCATCACTGCAGCTGCAGCCCCAATCCGTCTGTCGATCTCCGGCTCCCTTCTCCCATCACTCGCGAACAAGACCCCGAGATACTTGAACTCCTCCACTTGGGGCAGGAACTCATCCCCGACCCGGAGTGGGCACTCCACCCTTTTCCGGCTGAGAACCATGGCCTCAGATTTGGAGGTGCTGATCCTCATTCCTGCTGCTTCACACTCGTCTGCGAACCGCTCCAGTGCGAGCTGGAGGCCTTAACCCGATGAAGCCAACAGAACCACATCATCCGCAAAAAGTAGAGATGAGACTCTGAGGCCACCAAAGTGAAAGCCCTCCACCACTTGGCTACACCTAGAAATCAGAGAATCACACACAGGAGGGAAGAACAGCTGATCTGACACAGAATACCAACATCAGAATAAACTAGAACAGAAGACAATAATCATATAAAACACAAAACGCTGGGTCGACCCAGCACCATGACAAGCAGGGTGAAGAGGAGAGAGTGAAAGCCCAGAGCGTCCTCTTCATCCGTCATTCAGCCTCTGCAGATAAGTGAAACTGACCTCATTACTCTTCCCCCTTTTCCCTTCTCCCCTTCGTCTTGTTGCCTGGCTGATCGAGGCGACAGATTGTGGAGTAAAATGATGAGGGGAGAGTAGAGGAAGAGGTGGAAACAGGGACAGCAGAGCGCTGCATGGACAGTGAATGCGCTTCAGTTTTTCACAGTGGAGATTTATTTCCTGCCTTGAATTGCATCTCTTTTGGTTTCTCTGAACGATTCTTTCATTTTATTCTGTTTTTTAAAGTAAAGTTAAGAGTTGCCACACACGGCATTAAACTTGTTGTTTTACCTTTTTCTTCACGCCGAGTGCTTTTCTGCTGTCTGGTGCCAACAGGGCGAGACCTGAAGTTGCGTCAGTTATATAAAGCAAATGATGTCACGGCCTTCCATGTAAGCCTCCGGGTGCAGCCCCGCAGATGCTCTGCTGTGAGAGGACACTCGGCTCCTTCAGCTTCACTGACAGTTGCTAAATCACAAGATGAGCACATGGTCTGCATACGTTCTACATCACACTCAGTCTCACATCTTCTTGTTCATCACTGCTGCATCTTTTCCTGACGTCAGGTCCTCTGTGTTCAAACTCGAGTATTCTTTCCCTTTATGATATCAGATCACTGTCATGCGTTTACCTGATCTGATTGCTGCTCACACTGATGCCTGACACCTAGAAAATATTCCACTGATGCATGTATCTTAAATAAAATCACTGATAAAGTCCAGGCTTTACGAACAATAACAATGATTGATTATTGACGGAGCTGAAGATGCTGCTGAGAGCTCGTTCAGTATTTTATTGGTCTGGATTGTTTTTGTCATTTCTCAGATAGGATGTGTGCATAATGTCTGTACCATCTTGCGTTCCTTCTCTTGTTCCTTTTCAGGTAACCTATAGCATCATATAGCAGTGTAGACTGTATATGAAAGATGGATGGAGCCAGTGAGGAAGCTAAACTTCTTCTAACAACCACCAGAGTTTCTGATCCTAATCAAAGGAGCTTGCAAAGAAAAGCGTCTGATCACTACTTTTATGTCTTATTGAATTTAACATGAGGCTTATTTTGCAAATTAGGGCCCCGTTGCAGCTGCATTTGTTTAACCCTTTAAAGCCGGTCAGAGCAGCACGCTCTGTTTTGCGTAACTATTTTTAAATCCCGGTAGCTCTGCAACCACGTGAGCTAGCGCAATTATTTTTTTTGCATATGAAACCGGAGGAGTTGTACTTACATCTTGTGCCATCAGCTTGTCCTCGGTCACAGTTTCCTTCCACATATAGCTTTGCAAAAACTGCATAAAAAGCAGTTGCAGCAACAAAAACATAATATTCCAGAAACACGCTTTGCCGATCCGATCAGCTGTTTGTAACACTTCCTACGTCCATCAGCGCGAACTGTCACATGTCCGCCATGACCTGCCCAAAACCGGAAGTGACGTCATTTTCGCAGAAATGTAGTTTTTTACCATCAAGGCCTCATGAGCCTATACTGGTGTTTTTAAAAGTTATGTTTGACTTTATGACTTTCTGTGTGGTTTCTGGGACGCTTAGGACTCATATTGCACTGCTGGAAATAGTTTATTTTGATGCATATGCTGCTTTTTTGCAAATTTGCATTATAATATTTATTTTCGTTTTTCCTGCAGTGTATAAAAATTGGTGTATTTCAAAAATAAAACTATGAAGACACTCAAAATAAATTTCCTGTGTTGGGAAACTATTTTGTGCAACTTTTTTGTATTTACAGTTTTGAGGGATAAGCCTCTTAAATTTCTCTAACTAGAAATATATGTTAAAAAAACAAAAACGATATTCAATTTCTTTTGTAGTTTATTGCACTTTTTTGCAATTTATGTAATTACTATGCACTTAATGCAGACATATTATTAAAATGTAGGCTGTAATGGTTGTATTGATGTATAGCAACTTGAAATGCTCCCAAAAATGGCTCCACAGCATGTAAAAATATAATATCAGCTCTGGTGGACTTGGTTCTATGGTAGGTCTTAAAGGGTTAATCACCTGCTCAAATTAACAGGGTCAAATTCATCCACTGCAGAAAGTGTGTTTGAAATCGTTTTGAGTATAAAAGATCTCCGTCTTCATGTGCGAACAGCCTTTTACCCGCCACAGCCTTCCAGCAGCACAGATAACCTTCACAGGAAGCAGCAGGAAACTCTGCTTGTTCTTCCCGCTGCTTGTTTCGGCCGTCGGCAGCTGTCGCGGATGCAACCCCGACCGTTCTCCCAGTTGCTCATTTCCACATAACGATGCCATTTGGACACATGAGCTAGTTTGCACAGTGGTAGCGACTGTCGAAGCTCCTCTCATGCATCTGGTTGTTTTATTCTTCCCGCTGAAACACACGCAGACACCCAGACATATGTTTTCTACCCACATTCTCTTTATTCGCCTTAATCTGTGGTTTGAATGCATGTATCATGCACAGTAGTTAGGTTGTTCAGTACAGACGCACTTTTGTACCTTTTCACCGGTTTGAATCAAAAATGCTTCATCGTCTCTCTGGTTCAGTTACGACGATGAAGCATTTGGAAAAATAAACCTCACATGAAAAACATTTTCTGTCTTTGAATCTGAAGGATGTGAAGCAGCTGGTGTTGACTGACAGCAGCACTGATGTAAAGAGTGCTGGAGTAAAACACGACAGGCGAGGTCCCACTGCAGTACTGGAGAAGTCAAAGAAGTCTCTCCCACGTCTCTCGGCTGTACGTATGGCGCGTTCCCTCTGCACATGCCGGCCGTCTGTTACATTCACAGGAAAATTAAAAACACTGTCACCAGTTTTCTGTCATGTGGACATAATGTCCTAACATCAGGATATCAGATCTGACCTCTTCTTCCATTCACTGTTGAAAATTCTTCTTCTTGTCCTTAG
The DNA here is from genome assembly GCF_056152115.1 of Neolamprologus brichardi. Lineage (NCBI taxonomy): Eukaryota > Metazoa > Chordata > Actinopteri > Cichliformes > Cichlidae > Neolamprologus > Neolamprologus brichardi. Next base: position 34,105,325 of record NC_142108.1, on the reverse strand, counting down.
CGTGCGACCAGCGGCGGTGGTCTGCCGCGCAACCAGTAAGTGCCGCAGGTTCTCTTGCTTGACCAACGATTATCTTCCACGCTTTTCGATCGAAGGCGATGGTTCTTGCCTGCTCGAGGTCAAGTCGAAGGGCCTTCAAATCATCCTGGATTTGTTTCATCCGTGTCTTCTTTGGTGCATTTTGATGCACCCTCCAATCGGTGGGGCGGGTCAACCAGAGTAGGCCATGGGGGTAGCGGCCCGGGTCCATTCGACACATGTGGCCAAACCAACGGAGTCGGCGGCGCTGGATTAGGTCGCCAATCGTCGGTTGGCTGCCGCAGCTGGTGAGGATGGTGTCATTCGAATGACGGTCGCGAAGGGAAACGCCGAGAATGCATCTAAGGCAACGCATTTGGAAAACTTCGAGCTTGCTCAGGTCGTGTTTGAGCATTGTCCACGTCTCTGCGCCGTAAAGTAGAATGGGCAGGATCAGGGTTCGGTAAAGGCGGATCTTTGTCGCCAATGAGATGTTGACTGGTGAAAATTAGAATCCAATAAAAAATTTACATTCGTCCGACAATCGGAATCTGCAGCTAAAGTCTAGGAAGGTATGTGTTGTTTTTAACCTGTATGCTAACATCACAGGTGTTGATTTACCTTTATGACCAAGCTAAGCAGTGCTAGTGTTCACTCATAGCTACGACCTGCCCAACCCAAGCTTTTGACGTTTTATTGTTAAACAAATTGGTGACATGCAAAGTTTTCAAGGCTTCAAAAGAGTAGTCTGCAAGCCAGTTAGCGTCTCCGTGGCTACGTCCATCTTTTATATACAGTCAGTTTGTTCATGTGTGGAGTGCCTGCTGCAGCCAGCGTGGTTTGTGTGTCATTTACATGTCTGTGCACTGATGCATCAGGTTATGACATTAGAGAGGAATCTGCCCTAACGTGATACTGGTATGAAGGGCGGTGCGTGCTACTATAATCTTTCCCTAAACTTCATCGTGTATTTATTTCAAACCAGTGAGTGAAAGTGAAGATGAAAGGTGAGGGACCACCATCCCTGTCAGACCATGTTGTGTCAGAGCACAGAGCAGCGCGGGAGGAAACGGGAAAAGGGGCATCAGATTACTCGGAGGGACGAGGACGCGTTAGGACGGTCGGCGTATCCGCTGCTGCAAACCGACGTCACATTGCAAATAGCAGCAGGGAACCACCAGTGAATATACGCTACTGACATCTCCGTCTCAATCTGTTCATCACTGTGGACAGCTTCAGAGTTAGAATCACGACAAAGGATTTAAGGTTTCCGCCTCGTGCGGTCGGTGAAAGTCTGCAGTGTTTTTCACAGTATATCTTTTCAGCATTTCCAGTATTATGTGTTGTCCTGCTGTTCATCACTCATAATCCTCTTTCCAGCCTGTAAGGGCTGCATCAGTTTGCAGTGTTGTTACCACTAAACTCCACAGTTCCCTACTGATCTGAATCCATTTAAAATTCTTTGTACTTATGAGAGCACTCACTGATTTTATGCTGTGTTGTGTCCTGTGTGTTTTTAGCTCGGAGGCATATGCAACAGCTGTAACCCCTGCTGCTCGCTGCCTTTTTGGTGCCAATTACATTTCTCTGTAGCTCGGATAGGCTTGCTGGAAAACGCGCTCTTCATCCCCTCGATGCTGCCTCATTTTCCGCATTAGATTAATTTCACTCTGTTTCCGATTCCCTCGCTTTTGTTTGTTTTCCTCGCTTTGCTTTTCCACGGACAGCGCGCACAGTCACGCGTGCACATTTTTTCCTGTGCGCTCCACATTTTATTATGAATTCACTTCAGCGATTTGTCTTGACAGCAGATTTGGTTAGGGGAGTTCCCTTGAGTTTACTACATTACCTCTGCATTAACAAGCCTGGGAGAGTGCGCCTGCGTGTGCGTTTGTTCGAGGGAGGGAGGGAGATGAAGAGCTAAAGCGACGCAGCGGTGCCCACACAGAGGAAGAAGGTGGGAGAGAAAATGAAGATGCATGAGCGCTGCATAAAGAAAATATCATCCTACTTCCCTCTCCTACATTAACTGATGTAATTTCTAATGGAGAGAAGTGCAGATACAAAAATGTCATGATTCAACCGGTTCACTTCTACTTTCTTTTAATTACTCATGTCTTCTGTTCCTCCCACTTCCATCTGCAGAAGCTACAGCAATAAAAATCTGTTTGCCTATCTGAATGAATAACTATCTTACACTGAATCCAATATAGTTTAAAGGGAAGCAGCAGCTCTTCTTCTTCTGCTGTAGCTCTGTCATGGAGGAGCGTTCCCTCCAGCATCTTTTGTCCTGGGTTTGTATTTACATTTTGTTGGTACAGTAAGAAGCTGGAGGCTGCAGTTTGGTGTTTGCGCTAAACTGCATTGCATTAGAAGGAGAAGTGCTTCTATTGGGGTGACCTGTCAGTATTGTAGGCCATGACTTGCTAAAGAGTGCTGAGGAACAGAGTTATGTTAGAACAAGACCGTCGATCGTGATGTAGCTGAGGTCATTTTCACACACGCATTGAAGCTTTGAGTGCTTTTCAGGCTTAACAGATGCAGGCGCACGAGAGAATGCAAAATAAACCGCCAGAGGGACGAGTTCACATCATGTCAGATTTGATAGAACAGCATATACACTGATGCATTCAACGCTGGTAAGTGGGAGACACATGCGTCCCTTCAAGCCACGCCCCTCATCTACTCACCTGAAACCAAACTTCAGTTAAGCTATGAAATGTAGAATGGAAGAGGAGCGTTAAAGAGGGAGCTGTGAGGTGTGGTCATGATATAACCTTTGGTGTTGCCCAGATCAAGGTTATTATCGTTAACGAAAACTAACGAAATAACGAAAACTAGAAGTGAAAAAACATTTTTGTTAACGGAAATAAAAATATAAACAAAAAAAGGAAAACTAACTAAAACTATAATGAGTGTTCACAAAACTAACTAAAATTAACTGAATTTATAGCAAAAATGTGTTTAGTTTTCATTGATGTGTGCGTGTCATACAAGAGTCAAGGGTGAAAATGAAGTTTAGTTTACAGATTTTTTTCTTGCTGTGTCTCATTATGCCAGCAGGTGGCAGCACGTTAGTCGAGTCGTCTGTGTTGCTGCTCCGTCCACGCGCAGAATCATGTCAGGAAAAGTCAGAAGAAAGCGCCAGAGTCCAATTTGGGATTACTTTGAATATGACTGTGTTTTGGATAAAGCAAGTGTCTTGTAGTGGAAACAGACAAATTATGAGGGACATTTCTAAAGGGAAAAAATCCCACAAACCTTAAAGTGCACTTGAAAAGCTCACACAAGAAGGCTAACCTAGCTTAGCTTGAGAAGGTAAGGGAGCACACTCAACCCTCATCCCCAGAAAACAGAAGCTAACCCCAGGCAAGGCAGCGTGATGCATCCCGATGGTAGCTGGAATAGCAACATACCCAAGGATGAGCAGAATGACTGATATGATGAAACTGGGATTTTGTTACACTTAATTATTGCAAACACAACTAAAACTATAACTGAAACTAATCAAAACTAAACTGAAACTAAGGATTTTCAAAAAAATAAAAACTAAACTAAACTAGCAAACAATTGGTAAAAACTAATTAAAACTGATGTAAAATTGAAAATCTGAAGTCAAAACTAAATAAAAATAAAAACTAATGAAAATTGTAAAACTATTAAAACCCTGGAGCAGATTCCCAGAAATCTAAATGATGCACACAGAGCACGTTCATGTCTACCAACAGTCTGCAGTCGGTCTTCACAGCAAAGCATGTTTTTAAAAAAGATGCTCAGCACTATAATTACGTCCAGCTTTTCCTGGGTGGAGACGGTTTGGATGCACTCGCAGTGAGAGCGGATGACTTGCAGATTTTGTTATTCTTTCATTTAAATGTAAGTGCAGCAGAATCTGTTGGTGTATGATGGCACAGACTCTGCTGGCTGCTTTTCATCATGGTGATGGCATGCGATGTAATCGTTCACCCAAAGATTTGTTCTGTCGTTAGAACTGCAACGCTACAGTGATACAACAGGTCTGCACGCTGAGAGGAGCGAGCAGCCAGAATGACTGGGATCATCCAGTTCTCTGGAATTTAACTGGAAGAGCGAACACAGTTCTTCCAAAAAAGATATTTAGTCATCTAAGGCAGTGCAGATGTGCCATCGATGGTCAGCTGGGGTGAGATCAGGTGATTGTGAAGGCCACAGAGTAAAATTCACATCCTCTTCACTCTGATTAAACCACAGAGCGAGCCCTCGTGCCCTGTGGATGGCACCATGTTCATCCCGTCAGTGCGCTCCAACCAGGATACAACGCTTTCATCGCTCAGAACAACTTTGTATAATTTGCATATTAAGGCATTGCATGTTTCATTTGTTGACCATCTGTAAAGGAAGAGCAGGCAGGGAGGGAGAGAGCAGTGAACGCTGCCTAACACACCTCTGTCCTCTTCTTTCAGTTGAACCATGATCATTTTGCAGCTCTCAGGTTGTCTGTGTCCTTGCATGATTTTGCCATAAGTTAAGACAGTTTGGAGAGAAACATCAATACCGCATCTCTTCTGATGGGTAGATTAATATTGCCTATTATCAGAGGAAAACTTCCCTCAAAAACTCCCGTTTAGTTCCCACGTAAGATCCATGTTTAGAGAATGTGCAAAAATTGACCTTCAGTCAGCTTCTGCAGAGGAAAACGAGGCGTGCAGCGCCTGCAACATCACATATGTGCACCGTTTTTTACCCCTTCTCTCCGTTGTCCCGCCTAACTAACAAGCTTCTGTGAGCACTGCACGTTTTTATAAAAGATTATCATTTTAGAGATTTTCATGGCGTGTTTTGCTTGTTTTCCACCAGCGTGAACATTGAAAAAAAAAATCAGCTGATCTGTCCTCTTTGCTCATGAGGATGTTTTCAGTTTATACACAAGAAACATCTTCACACTGTCATGAACGACTTTTTTGGCTTCAGACTCAAGTGACCATTAGAGGAGCTGCACTTTTTGCCAGTTCTGTACTGGTGTCAGTTTTTCGTTCGTCATCCATCCTTTTCTTTTATGATCCGATCAAATCTTCTTATCTGTGGTTACGTTCTCTCTTCTCTAACTAACAGTTTGGGAATTCAAGGCAAGCTTTAAATATTTAAATACTAAATGTTTTCCCCGTGTTACAGTTTGCCTCCCGCTTTTTCCAGAGCACTCACTGGAACGATGGCACAGTCACACGTGCACTAAACTCTGTGTCGTGCACTCGAGGGGCGACGTATAATGCGAGTAGCTGTGTGTTCCAGTCAAGCAGAGTTTATCCAGGTCAGTAAGTTGATCTGATTAAGTCAGTTTAACAGTCGCCTGAGGGTCTCTCCCTCTCCCTGCTGCACGCCCCTTTCCCCTCGCTTCTCACCTCAAAGTGCTTTTCCCTCTTTTCCCCTTCATTTTGGGACTTGTGCAGTCTGTCCCACTCTCTCTTTTTCCCCCCCTCGCCGTCATTTAAAATCATGTCTTTCTGTCGCTGTACGCCTGAGATCTGGCGGTGTGCTGTTAATTCCAGTTATTTAATTCCAGTAATGGTGGAGGGGGATGGATGTCACTGTGAGATCAGGGCTGTGATTGGTGCACATTTAAGGCTCAGTCTGGTTTTGTAGCGTCGTCCCTTTAAAACCACTATATTAGAAATCCTTAACTTTGCTTCAGGCCCTCTCATTTCTTTCCCTTCTTGATGGTTTATCTGCCATTTTTTTCCCTTTTTTCCCATTGTTTTTATTCTTTAATTCCTCTGGAATAACTGCTTTTTTTCGTCCCTCTCTCCCATGCTATTCTTCCATCTTTTTCTTCGTATTTCCTTGTTTTTCTAGCGCATCGCTTCTCCTGCTTTTCCCTTTTTCTTTGGCATCCATCATCAGTTGTTGTAAAAATGAGAACTGAGGACCATTTATCCCAAAAAGCTTCATTATCTGGATGAATTATTTCAGTTTAAATGAAGAGAGCGTCGTAAGAAAGCTTTCTCAGAATTAAGGATGCAAACTAATTCCTACCCGGGTTTCTGAGTCGATAAAAGTAAAACTGGTGGTTTGGTTTGACTCGCAGGCTGATTAAGATGTTTAATAAACAGCTACTCAGTAATTGATTTCAAAAAAAGATGAAGATGAAGGTTTATAGACGTTAGAAGAAGAAATAAGGTTGAGTGTTTTTCTGCATTTTCATTGTTTTGCACAAAGAACTGAAGAAATTGTCATTAAATTGTTATTTTCCTCGTTTAATTGATTCTTTTCAGCTGCGTGAGCTTCGTGCCGTCTCACTGTGGCTGCAGATTTGTTTCAAGGCTGAACTTCGACCAGATTGTGTTTTTATTGTGTTGTTACAGACTGAAATGTTGCAACAGAAGTCGAGTTTGTTGGCCAGAATGACTCAACGTTTGGACGCCGAGATGGGGTGGAGCACCGGTCCCTCTGGGTCGCTTACGCACGACTTTCTGAGCACAGCAACACAGCTGATCGGTGACAGGACCGCACACGCAGCCATAAACACAGCCCACTCGGCTGTGGGCTCCACCTGCTAATTAGCACCAGTGCAGTGTTATTTTAATCAGGGGGGCGGAGCGGCGAGCCGGCGTAGAGGCATTCTTTTTCCTTTTGGCTCCCGTCCATCAGAATTTCTTCCCGTTAATCCCGATTAATCCCGACTAATGCTTCTTTTGTCCGACGACACGTCACCAGCAGGCCTCCTCCTTTTTCTGCCCGACTTCAAACAAATCAATTACTGCAGGACGAGATGGCTCGGCGGCGCCGGTGGAGCGTTTTTGCTGCTGTTAACAGGCAGCCACGGAGGGATTAGGAAGTCATAATTAATCCTGAAATGCTGAAGCACATATTTCATGTCGAGGTGTTTATATATACAGCACACGCGTGGATAGCGAGTGGGCTAGCTGGAGGATGTTGGGCTGCTGTCACCGATGTCTGCGTCCCGTCTCGGCCCATATGTGCTCGCATCAGGCTGCATTTGATGTGTAATTGTGCATAATTTCCCCAAAATCAATTAGCGACGCTTAGAGTGAGATTTATCAGAGCCCACTCCACCCAAAGCAACAAAATGACATCTGTCTGTGGCTCACTCCCCTCACCCACCCCCTCCCTCTAAATCTGTACTGGAAGGACTGGTAATTCTGGACCTGTTCAGCTGTTGTACCATTTGTTAATGAGAAATAATTAATAAGCAGAGCTGGTGTTGTCGTTCTTGTTGGGGACCATCTGCTTTCAGTGTCACCACACAAACTTCATCCTGGTCGCCGCTTTGTGCCGATGAGCCAGATTCAAGCTGCCTGCAGCAGAATTATTGTTTTAACTTTTCTTTCACTGCTGATCAACCTGATATTGATTGAAGCGCAGTTTGCACCGCCCGTTCTGGAGGTGAACACAAAAACATGAGACTTCATCATTCGACAGCTACGCCCACCTCAGTAGTTTGATAGCACACTAGTGATGAAAGACTCATTGGGAGTTGTTGTTTTATACAGAATCATTTATACCACCCACTGAAATCCACCAAGGAGGCTAGCTAGCAGAGGGCCAGAGATTCAGCTTACGCTTTAAGTTGTTGCCAATCCATTTTTAGCTGCTACAGTATCTGAAAGTTTTCAAAAGAGCTTCAGTGAGATGAGTGAAAATATCACTTCACTTCTAGAATAAGTGAAATATTTATTATGTATGATTTGATCCATCCATGTGCTGTTTATTCGGGTTCAGGTCGTGGGGCAGAGACACCTCAGACCTCCCTCTCATGTAGTTTCTCCAGTGTGACCTGCGTCTGCCTCGGGTGGGATACCCTCAGAGTATGGCGTTATTTTTGTACCACTATTCTGAGCGCACGTAAAAAAAAGTTTGCAGGTGCAAGTGTTGCATTTTGAGGAGAAATTTATTTTGAGCGAAGAAAAGCTGAATTTGAGTGAACAAACTTCATTCCTGCGTGCAAAAAATGTATTTCAGTGTTTGCTATTATCCACACACACACACAACAGCAGCCCCTCTCGCTCTCAACATTTCTGCCCGTGCGCGCTCAACTCTTTCTGTACGCCGTTATATTTGTGCCACAAAACCAGCCAATCACAGACTTGGATGCAAAAAAATCTGATTGGCTGTTCTGGTCTCCAATCAGCTTGAAATGCAATATCCCAGAATCCATTTCGTCCAAAACTCAAACGAGGCAGTGGCGGAGGAACACAGAGTGGCGGAGTTTGAAATATTACTCTGTCTGGGTCACAAAATAAACTTTTAAGATATTTTCATGCGAGAATGTTTCTGTGTAAACTTCTAATACCTGCTCGATTCATCAAGACATCACATATTTGCATAAGTGCTCTGACGTTTTCAGACATGCCTGTTACCCACCAGCTGACCAGGTGGTCACTTGGGTTAAACATACTATATAAGGCTGAACTGACAGAAAATCACCGACTGCACCAGCAGGTGTTACAGGAAAAACCATGAAGCCTTTGAACTAAAACAAACGCTGTTGTGACAGTGATGTACAGTCTTGTTGGTATATATGTATGATTTGTATCATCTTCATGTTTCCAAACAGATATCATGAGCAGCAGCTTTCTGTGGCTCCAGCAAACATCAGCTGATACTAGAAATTAATATTAAATAAATTCTAACAACAGCTGATCAAGCTTGAACGTGCTGCTGTTGTTTAGCGCAACATCCGCTGGTTTCCTGTTTCTGGCGCAAAGTGGGAGATAAACAAGAGAGATGATCAGCTGATCATTGATCAGTTTCATGATTGAAGTAGCAACAGGAGAGGGAGGAGGAGAGAATGAGGGGAGAAGAGGCAGCTGTGCAGCAAAGACAGAATAACTTCAGCTTTGTGTCTTTTTTTCATTGTCGCTGAAGTACAGGACTAATCACGTTCCTTTTCCCTTCAATACGATGTGTTGTAATTGGTCCAGCCCAGAGTTGATCATGACCAGTTGGCTAATCCACCACCTTTCATTGTTTATACCGTTTAAAACAAACAAACATGAAAAATCAAAAAAAAATCAAAAATGAAAAATCACCATCGGCCCACCGGGCAAATGTCCGGTATGCACAATGGCCAGTCCAGCTGTGCGGTCAGCTGGTTGGTAACAGGCATCTCTGAAAACGTTAGAGCACTTATGCAAATATGAGATGTCTTGATGAATCGAGCAGATATTTGAAGTTTACACAGAAACATTCTCGCATGAAAATATCTTAAAACTTTATTTTGTGACCCAGACAGAGTAACATTTCAAACTCCGCCACACCGTGTTTCTCCGCAACTGCCTCGTTTGAGTTTTGGATGAAATGGATTCTGGGATATTGCATTTCAACATTTCGAGCTGATTGGAGACCAGAACAGCCAATCAGATATTTTTGCATCCAGGTCTGTGATTGGCTGGTTTTCTGGCACAAATACAACGGTGTACACAAAGAGTTGAGCGCGCACGGGAAGAAATGTTGAGAGCGCGAGCAACACAGCAATGAATTTTCTTCGCTCAAAATAAATTTCTCCTGAAAATGCAACACTTGCATCTGCAAACTTTTTTTTACGTGCGCTCAGAATAGTGGCACAAAAATAACACCATATCAGAGCAGCTGACCGAGGAGGCGTCCTGATCTCTTTCATCACAGCTGACAGCTTGTGGACTGGATATAAAAGATGGTCGTACCCACAGAGGTTTCACACACTGGTTCACAAACCTCAGGTCGACACTTTGTTAGCAACATTGTTGCCGCTATGCTGCCTTTTCAGAGATAACATAGAGATTGTAGCATCCCTGGCTGAATGATGGTCTCTTATACTGATGCTTCACAGAGGTTTTATTGGAAATGTTTTTATTGAAACATTCAGTGAAGACACCGTAAGAGCTAGGAGCAAAACAAAACCATAATACATTAATATTAATAACATCAAAGGAAACAAATTTCTCCTGCTCACATATAGCATATACATCAAATTTACATCACTCAATTCATTATATCACCTCACTAACTTACAACTACACATAAAGGTCAAGGTTAACAACATAAACTCTATTAAATGACATTTTGATTCCATGTAACTTATTCCGTTAAAGGAAACATTAACAAACCTTGTGCCACTGTCAGCCAGGTACTAATTGGCAAAGAAAACGTACATATTTTACACTTTAAGGCACACTATTTATCATATCCTAAAAGAAACGTTACTAACAGCCCTTTAACGGTTTTGCGCCAGTTTCCTGTTTCAAAATAAAAGCATGGGTTTCAAAATAAAACCGAAGTAACTTTCAAACAAACGTAAAAATATTTACCAAATTTAAAGGTCATTTACAGAGATCATTTAGCAAAGAGCTAAATTTAATGTTAGTTTAGTTGTGTGGCTGCTGATGGTCCTTTGTGTTTGTGTGTGATTGTGTCTCACTGTTAAAATTGTAAATATGAATGATGATATATGTATGTATGATATATACAATGATACATGTATGCTGTTTAAGCAGTCCATTATGCTTTAAATGCTTTGAAATGCTTAAAATGAGCAGTGGAGATGAAAATAGATGGTTTATGGTCACATGTTTTCCTGCTGCTTCAGCTTTGGATACAAACACAGTGTTGAGTAAACTGCTGGAAAATACTGATAATAATAGAGGAAAATGACAAAAAAGAGACAAAGTTGCAGAAGTTTTGCTTACTTGGTAATTAAAGATAATGAGATGCCCTCGTGGGGAGAGAGTGAAGCAGAACTTACTGTAATTACTCAGTTTGAAACTTCTGTCTCTGACTGATGTCGCAGCTTTAAAGGTTTGAAACGGAGAAAACTCGACATAAAGCGTCTCTTTTCACTGCGATTCAGTCAGCGTTACAATCCAACGTTTTTACATCTGCATGCATGCTGTTCTTGTACTTATTGAAAAATGTTAAGAAAATAATATCAGTATTATTATTATTAGCTCCTCCATCAGCACGTTCCTGTTATACCTGCTCTAGCAGGGGGAAAAGGCAGAAAATGCTCCGAGTCAGGCTTTTACCGACCACAATGCAACTTAGTGTTTTCTGTGCGTCGTCCCAAGGCCTCAGTCGGCTAATGCACTTATGCAACCATAGGAGCTCGACTCATCCTGCAGCACATCATTCCTTTCCCATTTTCTCCCCTCTGTCTTTATATGTATGGATACTTTAGATAAATAGATGGCAGGACTCAGAATAACCCGAGGAGGGTGGAGTTCCCACTCTGCTAAAAGAGCTAAACAATAAATCTAACTGTATTGCTCTTCCTCCCACCGAGACGCCTCAGGTTGCTCACCCGGTGTAGGAATTAGCCGCTCAGGGCCGGGCTTATGCAAGTGCGAGCTTCGCTCTGACCCAAATGGAAAAGACAAAGCCTACAGCCGCTCTGCCACGGGTTACTGTAGCTCACAGATTTAGAAGTTGATGAATGATTCAATATAACACCAGAGGCTAGCAGCTGATCTCAACAGTTAGGATGAGCGATGATGTTTAGTCTGAGAGTATTTTTAACTAAACCGCATCAGAAATCCTTCAGATTTTGGTGGTTTTATCAAAACATGTCAGCGTACCTCACCAGGGTTTAAACCTCTCATGCCAATGCAGCTCTGGAATTTAATGAAGACCCTTTTTACTGTAGCATTTATTAAATACAAGTGCAGATTTGGTTTATTTCTATTTACTTTAATATTTCTAATGATAGGAAGATTCTCCACTACATCTGACTGCCACGGTATAAAACATCCAAACTGTATAGATGAGGAGGGTGGAAGCAGTGGGTGAACTGAGAGAAAATCCAGGTTTTGTTTAGTCTCAGGGCGACGCTTCGATTTTTAGATTAACGAGCTTCCATCCAAACAAAGTTTCACTAGTTGGACAATCCCGGGATGTTTGATAACGGGAAAAATCAGCAGCTTTCCATTATTGATCCTGATTTCCAGGATTATTTTTGGCAGTGGGAGAAACAGATGACTACACACAGCCAGCGGCAGCTGCACACGGGCCGAGCGCTCTGTGAAAATCTTTTTCCACTTGAAATAGAAGATTAATATCATTATGATGGGAACAGTTTATTATTGATGAATGAATGAGGTGTTATTTTTCAGTAGTTACTTGAATCACCAGCTGATGTGGTGATATTTTATTGTGGTCAGATCCAAGTCAGTATTAAAATCCCAAGTTTAAAACACCTTGAATGTTATATTTTAGGTCAGATTAGACTTTGGAACCAATCAGACTTTGATCAGGAGACTCGGCCGTCAGCAGAGAGTCCAACTTTTTTATTTTTGATGTTTGAAAAACTGAAACTGACAGTAGTCAGAGGCTTCTGAGTTCCTCTGTAGCTACACTGTGTCCCATCTACAAAGTATGTAAAAGAAAGACGTGGCCTTCATGGCGCCCCCTGCTGGGCTGTGAGGTCCTCGGGCTGAGCAGTTGGTTAATGTTTTAAATGCAGATGTGATGAGCGATGTGAGGGATGCACTCATCACAAGTCATCTGCTTTAATTTAAAAAAGTAAAAATGAATATTAGTGTTGAACCTGTCACTGGTGGAGATCATAAACCCACCAGGGAAAGGTTTTTATTCATTTTTCCCACAGGTGTCTTTTGGCAGACTGAGGAGTTTCTGCACTGAAACCAAAGTTTAGCTGGAATTTTAAGCTCACCTGGTTCACGACGGGCAGATTACTTATTTGGAAACATCTAGCTTTTATATTCTCTCATGAATAGTAATAGCAGGGCTCTAGACTAACTTTTTGACATGGGCGCACCGGTAACTTTAAAAATTTAGGCGTACCGGCACAAAAGTTAGGCACACTCAAATTTTTCAATCGCATCACTTAACACAGCAGTTTTACATGTGCACTTTCTTTGGGGGGGGGAGTCCATACAGACAATATTCATTTCTAAATTATTAACTAACAAACTTGTGCCTAAAGTGCTTTGTCAATATTGTAGAAAATGTTAAACTTAATCATCATCTCGGCTCCTCTGACGACTTGTTTGCTGCTGTCTGTTGCTGAAAGGCAGTGGGGAGAGGGGACACTTGGGCATTTATTGCAGCATATAATGTGTTTCCTGGATACACTGCTGCTTTTTCAGCATTCAAAGATTGATGGAACCGTGTCAGAGCTAGCTATGAATTTCAGACAGATCAGGCCTTAACTTAACAAAAAAGTAATCAATAGTTCTTTTTATCTTTTCTTATTACCCACAGCTACATCCACTTCTGTCGGGCCTAGGCTGCTCACTAGGGCTGGGTATCATCACTGATTTCTAGTGGTGTGCGGATCGATACTGAAATATCGATTCTTCCGATACCAGTAATTTATGTTATAGAATCGATTCTCATATTAAAATATCGATATTTTAGTACTTTGGGGTAAATTTGTAGTTTATCATTAACAGGAACACAGTGGACTAAACTATATCATTCGGATCGTCTAAATAGGAAGGAACTACTTCCTCTTACGCCTTTCATAGTCATATGCGAAGTATAAATGTGTTGCAGCCCCTGGTGTGCGCACTCACAACAATGGCTGAGTGTAATCTGAGTCATGTGTGGAGGTATTTTACCCTAACCCTCCACAAACAGCCAAGACGCGATTTGCGATACATGTGGCAAGACAGTGAGGTGTTGTGGCAACACCACTAACCTCGTCAAACACCTCAGAGTAAATCATATCACAGAATATTATTAGAATATTATTTTTCTTTTTCCGTGCTCGGGCCGTCGGGTGAGAAAGCCGAGAAAGAGAAAGCTGATTCTGATGCGTCGGGTCCGCTCTGTGTTTACGTCTTTGTGTGGAATCCGTTAATGAATTGATATCGCTTTATTCAAACTACTCACCTCTCTCTTCCACCTGCACTTTCAACTGGACCACGGCCAATCAGAGAGGTCCCGCCCCTGACTATCTCTGATTGGTTTAGTCCACGATAGGGGCATAATGTGTGTCTGTTGTTGACCACACGGAGAGTTGCAGAGATTTTTTTGTTTTGTTTTGTTTTGTTACCCAAACAGTTGGTCGCACAGGTGCGACCAAATATCAATTTTTAGTCGCACCACTGAAAAATTTGGTTGCATTTGCGACCAAATTGGTCGCACTCTAGAGCCCTGAATAGGTGATCATTTTTCCGTGTTGACTACTTTTAACACTTTAAGCAGGTTTTCCATGTCGTACTCGTGTACTTTTACTTTAAAGAGTGCATTTAGCTGTAGCACATCTGGTCGTATCATGACCATCCAGTCTCATCACTGACACGACTCCTCCAAATAGACTTAAAATAAAAAGAGGTCCTAGTAGATCAGCCTATTTTCAGGCACTTGAGCAGCGAGGTGTGTTACCATGTGCCCCATTTTCACTCTTCTCAGTGGTGTCATTTATCCAGCATCCTTTATCTCAGACTCTTACCGAGCCGTCACCTGAATAAAAGCGCTCTCTAAGCCAAAGTATTTATAGCACCTCACAGAGTGCAGCCATTAGAGCAAAATGGATCCATGGATGCTGACTTTAACGATAATGTGACGCCTTATTGATCCCACTACAGGACGTTTGCCTTGACCTTTTTCCCTATGAGAGGTCGAGGTCAACTACTAAAACAGTTAATGTAAAAGTCCAGTGGTCAAACTGATGAATCAGAATTACAGATTACAGCAGTTATTTATCAGGGATAAATAGATCCTGGAGGGTTAAACTATACAGTAAACACAAATCCCTGAGGTGGCAGGACGCTCAGTTCAAAAGCAAAGAAAGGTCTCCTCCTGCTCCCTCAGCAGCCTCGCTCTGCCATCTGAAGGACAGTAGATGAATCTGTAATGAGGAATTCTCTCTGACTCGTCAGTCATGAATCAGTGCAGAAATAAATCGCTTCATGACACAGATTACATACACGGCCCTTTCCCTTCTGGGCTAATTTAGAAACCAGCTGTCGGTGCAGATGTGATCTTCTCCAGCGGCTCGTGCGGTCCGAGCGCGCCCCGTCGCTCGTAACGTCAGTCAGGGAGGTGATGGGATGATTAACTTCCAGTCAAAACAGCACAGAAACCAATAACTTGAGTTTAATACGAGCTGTCAGTGGTGCGCACTCTGTATTACCTGGAACCCGATTCTATGAATATTTCAACCCCGTGCTTTGATGAATCTGGTGGAAAAAAGGCAAATATGAGCAGGTAGAAATGGAGACCACACGATAAAGAAATATGAAGCAATTTTGAGGAGCGAGAGGTTGCGTGAAGTACTCATCTGTGCCACCGCGATCTTCAGAGGCTCCTCCAATCCCCACCCCACATGTTTTATTCACAGTGCTGAGTCAGCCGTCCAGGCAAACACGGCCGTCACTGGTCCAAAGGTCTTTGCATTGAAGCAGCGTGCGCTCCAATAACATACTCCAGTGTTCTGTATCGTGTAGAAAGAGCCTGCAGAGTCACTCAATATGAGACATATTAGAATATTATTAAATTAGCTGAAGTTTCCCGTTTTGTAAAGAGCTCACATTATATCCTCACAGATTCAGATTCTACTCGTGGCAGAGGCGACATGTATGTGCAATGAAAGAAATGAACTATTAGATTTACTTATGTGGTTCTCCTCTGCAAATATGCCCAGCTTTGATAAATAAATAAGAGCAGCATAATCAGCTGATTCTCCAGTGAGCGACTTTAACTGCACTGAGTGTAACTCATAAAACCTGTGGCTCAGTGTTGAGGTTATACAAGAATCCATTAATGAAAAGGTTTTGGATTCGTGAGGGTGAGCTGGGAAAGAGGACAAAAATCACTAATATGAGGGGGAAAAAGTCATTTTCACACATCTGGAGAGGACAAAACAACAAGAAAGAGAGAGGGATGAATATTCAGGGCCACGATGCTCCGAAATTTGACCCTGGATTTCTGGATATCCAGTTTTGCTATCCCGGATCAGGCACTCCATCTCACTTCTGTGCCAGTTTTTCTTTTTTATCCTGGTGTTCAACAAAATCAAGAATGTTTAAGGTTCCTTTTGAATGTTCGGCAAAACCAGCTTGTTTTGTGAGGCAGTTTTGGGTTTGCTGTGTGTGGATACAGCTGATTTGTTCCTCTCTTAGACAAACATGTGTTTGCTTTTGTAAGAAACTCTTTGACATGAAAAAAGCCTGTTAGAAATAAGCAGATTTCTAAAAACACTGACAGCAGTTATTTTCACCTTATTGTATTTAAAGGTTGGCTGATATCTCCCATTGTACTTTATGCAATGACACAAGTGAAGTGGAAAATATAAATGTTGCTTTACTGCATAATGCAACACTTTATGGGTTTTTGACCCATTTTCTTTGTTTATAGGATTGATTCAGGCAATATTTCAGAATAATTCAGTTCAATTCAATTTTATTTATATAGCGCCAAATCACAACAAAAGTCGCCTCAAGGCGCTTCATAGATACAGAGAAAAACCCAACAATCATATGACCCACTATGAGCAGCACTTTGGCGACAGTGGGAAGGAAAAACTCCCTTTTAACAGGAAGAAACCTCCAGCAGAACCAGGCTCAGGGAGGGGCGGGGCCATCTGCTGTGATTGGTTGGGGTGAGAGAAGGAAGACAGGATAAAGACATGCTGTGGAAGAGAGACAGAGATTAATAACAGATATGATTCAATGCAGAGAGGTCTGTTAACACATAGTGAGTGAGAAAAAGTCATAATTTTTTTAATCACAGAAGAAAAAGAAGAACCATTAAGATTTGATCAAATGTGATGAACTGAAATCTGAAAGACAAAAGATTTAAGCCCCAACATCCAGAGAGAGGTCAGCTGATGGTTCACTCATGCTTGGATGAGGGAACCAGAGAACCTGCTGTTAGAGAGACGTCTCTTTCAACAGGAACATACCTGTAGTACATTTAACAGGTTAATGGACATGACAGGACAGATGGTGGTTACAATCTGAATTCCCTTCATCACTCAGTGCATTTCCAGAGCAGAAGCAGCACTTCATCACCAGCTGCAAGACTGGACACCACCAGCACATCAGCCCGGTCGACGAACCGGCCGGATCCAGGTCTAACTGGTTAGCAGTGACTAAACCTTCAAAACAAAAGCAACATGGTTCACCAATAGTAAATCAGTGGTAAATAATACATTTGGCCTGCCCAAGTAAACTCTGAAGTATTAATCTTAAATATGTGACATCAGTGCTTATAGTTGTAATCTCAAAAAGTTGATTCTGTTCATCTGGATGTCGCGTTTTCAGTGGGATCAAGACTTTATAGTTGTAAGTTAAACCTGATTTTTCAGACTGATGTGAGCAGGGTTGGTTTGTTGAAGTTTAAAAAAGTATTCTTGTTGACTGTTAATTGGAGATCTGAATAAAAAAAAGACTCTCTGTGTGGAACAGTAATTATTGTAAATTACAGGTTTAAAAAGATGTTCTGTGGTTGCACAAAAAGCTTCCACACCTCTGGCGATGGGAGCGAGAATAATAATGTTATTGGTAACTTCAAGGGAAAAGCTCTGGTTAAATCTCACCTATAATGATCATGCAAACAGGAGATAATAGAAGTGTTTCATAACTGCTCAGTTACAGCCCAGGTACTTAATAACATGTTGCATAAATGCTTTGCTGATTATTTTTCCCATTCAATTACCTATAAATGTAATTAAAGGCTTATAGGGAGTTAAGCATGACAGGGTGGGAGGACAAACCCTCGGAGCTCTTAGATAAGCATGCATTACAGATGCAGGTAGCAATTATCTTTATTATCTGCTTCATTTTATACAAATATTATTTTTAACACTAGATATATAGATGATGGATTTAAATGATAGAATCATTAGTTGTGAGTCAAATAGTTGACATGATGAAAAGTGGGCTATTTTATGTTTAATTCATAAATTAAGAATAAAATTACAGTTTTCTTTTTTCTTTTTTAATTCTAAATTTTATTTTTAGGTGAACCTAAAACGAATGAATGTACATCGTTACGTCAGGTTAATCCTCCCGTGTAAGAGTGTAAGAGGGCAGAGAGTCTGTGGTAAGCCGGCCTTAAAAAGCCTTCTGAACGTGTGAACCCGACACACGCTGTGTCAGTCTGACGGTGATGTGGAAGAGAAAGGAAATGCCTGATAATATGGAGTATATGCTGTAATTAAATGCAGGTACATAAATGCTAAAACCTGAGCTGACTGCTACGCTTCCACAAAGTACTTATTCATGTGAACAAATGATGGCACAGCAACAGTGACGCTGCTCCTGATGCAAATAAATGTGTTTATTGAGACATTTTAATGGCATAAAGTTGTAACAGAACGCGTCTCTGATCATTTGTAGACTGCATAAACTGACCTCAACACGTCTCCTGAGCAGAAATTATCCAACAGGCTGTTTTTCATCCGTAGTCCCTGGACAGATGTTACAGAGTTACCTTTAAGACAGCAAAACACACGATGTCAAGCATGCAGAACATCCATCCATCCATCTTCATCCGCTTTATCCGAGGCCGGGTCGCGGGGGCAGCAGCCTAAGCAGAGAGGCCCAGACCTCCCTCTCCCCAGCCACCTCCTCCAGCTTATCCGGGGGAACACCAAGGCGTTCCCAGGCCAGCCAAGAGATATAATCTCTCCAGCGTGTCCTGGGTCTGCCCCGGGGCCTCCTCCCGGTGGGACATGCCTGGAACACCTCACCCAGGAGGCGTCCAGGAGGCATCCTTGTCAGATGCCCGAACCACCTCAGCTGGCTCCTTTCGATGTGGAGCAGCAGCGGCTCTACTCTGAGCCCCTCCCGGATGGCCGAACTTCTCACCCTATCTCTAAGGGAGAGGCCAGCCACCCTTCGGAGGAAGCTCATTTCCGC
Organism: Neolamprologus brichardi; assembly: GCF_056152115.1. Lineage (NCBI taxonomy): Eukaryota > Metazoa > Chordata > Actinopteri > Cichliformes > Cichlidae > Neolamprologus > Neolamprologus brichardi. The sequence continues at coordinate 34,086,507 of NC_142108.1, read as the reverse complement.
CGCTTGTATCCGCGATCTCGTTCTTTCGGTCACTACCCACAGCTCGTGGCCATAGGTGAGGGTAGGGACGTAGATCGACCGGTAAATTGAGAGCTTCGCTTTTACACTCAGCTCCCTCTTCACCACGACGGACCGGTGCAGCGTCCGCATCACTGCAGCCGCAGCCCCAATCCGTCTGTCGATCTCCGGCTCCCTTCTCCCATCACTCGCGAACAAGACCCCGAGATACTTGAACTCCTCCACTTGGGGCAGGAACTCATCCCCGACCCGGAGTGGGCACTCCACCCTTTTCCGGCTGAGAACCGTGGCCTCAGATTTGGAGGTGCTGATCCTCATTCCCGCTGCTTCACACTCTGCTGCGAACCGTTCCAGTGCGAGCTGGAGGCCTTAACCCGATGAAGCCAACAGAACCACATCATCTGCAAAAAGCAGAGATGAGATTCTGAGGCCACCAAAGTGAAAGCCCTCCGCCACTTGGCTGCACCTAGAAATCCTGTCCATAAAAGCTATGAACAGAACTGAGCTGCCCTTTGTCCATCTATTCTCTCCTGCTTATCATTTTCAGGGTTGCAGGAGCTTTCCCAGCTGTCTTAGGCCATGAGGCAGGCTACGCCCTGGACAGGCTGCCAGTCTAACACATAGAGACAGACAACCAGTCACAATTTAGAACGACCAATTAACCGAACCCCACTAACTACCCCACGGACTGTGGGAGGAAGGGAGTACCCAGAGGAACCCACACAAACACGGGACGAACATGCAAACTCCACACACTAAGAGCCTGATGTGGAATTGACCTCAGGACCCTCTTGCTGTGAGGCAGCAGTGCTAACCACTGTGCCACTGCATGCAAACTTGAACTAAATAAGCAAATATTTATTAGCAGTAGTGTAAATAAAAAACAAACAGACATCAATGATATAAATAAAAGTAGGAAATGAAAAAGTAGAAAAGCTGAAAAAAGCACAGAACATGTGACGATTAAAGTTTTCTGTAGAATTTCTCCTGCTTTCCTCATCACTGACATTCATGTACTGGCTGATGCTTGTATCCATGGTAGTGGGCACTGGGTGTTTCCTGGTGAATCACTGGTGCACACAGACGAACAGACTGGTTCTTTTAATTTTGTCTGTTCAGGTGACCTTAATGAAAACGGACATTAAAAATAAGGTCAGAGTTTCTGAAATACTTTCTCACTAAACGTTTGCCGGGTGCCACGGCTCCAGCTCCACCTGACTCAGCTAATTTTTAGACTTTTAGTTTGGCTTGAAGTGGTTTTACATCTTGTGCCGCGCCTGGACTCTGCTTAATGTTCAATTCAATTCAATTCAATTTTATTTATATAGCGCCAAATCACAACAAAAGTCGCCTCAAGGCGCTTCATAGATACAGAGAAAAACCCAACAATCATATGACCCCCTATGAGCAGCACTTTGGCGACAGTGGGAAGGAAAAACTCCCTTTTAACAGGAAGAAACCTCCAGCAGAACCAGGCTCAGGGAGGGGCGGGGCCATCTGCTGTGATTGGTTGGGGTGAGAGAAGGAAGACAGGATAAAGACATGCTGTGGAAGAGAGACAGAGATTAATAACAGATATGATTCAATGCAGAGAGGTCTGTTAATACATAGTGAGTGTGAGGTCATTTAGCATGTTATGATATTTTCCTGCTGCCTGTCTGTGCATAACCACGCTCGTGTAAACCCAAACACCATACATAATAGAAACATCACATTCACACTTTCCCCCTTTGGAGCAGAAAAATCTAATTAGACTTTGTAGCACCTTCCTGCATAGATTTAAATATTAATGAGGGGGAAAGTTTTCCTTCAAACTACTTCCACTTTACTTTATCTTCATAATAGTCTGAGACAACCTGCAAATACAATAGAAATATATTTGTAGTTAGCAGTACTTCCCCCCCTGCTTTGCCCTGCTCATCTTTTTACTTTCTTTCCTGCTGTGACCCACAGCTCCCACTGTGCTGGGTTCAGGGAATACTCAGGGAAAGGTCTTTTCCTTCTGAAGGTGTATCCTAACCTTGATAATACGGATAAATTATGATATGACCGGTGGTGTATACTGCATATTACAGTCAGCCACAGCAGCAACAAAAAGCATTGAGCCGTGATAGTGATGACAGCTGTGAGCTAAAGTACAGCAAATCTAAGCTGTGAGGGGTCGGGGTTCAAACCCCAACAGGGCTCTTCTGCATGCATGAAAAGTCTCAGGAGTTTCACTTTTTGGCAAAGTTTCAGGGAGTGTGTGTGTGTGTGTGTGTGTGTGTGTGTGTGTGTGTGTGTGTGTGTGTGTGTGTGTGTGTGTGTGTGTGTGTGTGTGTGTGTGTGTGTGTGTGTGTGTGTGTGTGTGTCGCTGTCTGTAAACATGGAAGCTGGAAAACTTTTGGATGAGTTGTGGTAAAACTTTGTAGGGGTGTAAGTGGGGTCATATTAACAATCCAATAACATTTGGCGTACATCCAGCGAGGTCTTCAAGGTCAGCCTAATGATTGGTCGAAATCTGACAGAGTCTAATAACTTAGTGTGGTCTGCGCAACATGTCTGACCTCTGACCTCTCCTTCAGGGTCAGTAGACTGGTCTGCAGAATAAAATAATAATAATGCTACATTGTAGCACTATGTAGCATTATGCTACATAGTGCTACAATGTAGCATAATGCTACATAATGCTACAATGTAGCATTATGTAGCATTATGCTACATAGTGCTACAATGTAGCATAATGCTACATAATGCTACAATGTAGCATTATTGAGACTAAAACTATGTGTCTTATGTTGTCGAGGATTCCAAATATCACATTATAGTTTGCACCTCTGATCTAACGTTTATATTTAATTTCTGACTGTTTTTCAAGTTGACCCTAAAAGACAATAAGCTGCTCGGTTAGTTAAACAGATACACACTGTACTATTATATTATATGATTAGCTCAAGTGTTTAATGTCCAGGACTTAATATCCATTACCTGCTCTACATAATGTTTATATACAAAACTATTCCTTTAAATATGGTTCAGACAGAGATCTGCCTTGGCGGGCGTTTGCACTCTCAGAAGGCTTCTTGTTATGTTATCTAATCTTGAACAATGCAGTATATGATCTATAATGGAGCGGCTGTAGCTCAGGAGGGAGAGCAGGTCATCTCGTTGGCGGTTTGATCCCTGGCTGCTCCGATCTGCATGCCTCGGACAAGATACTAACCCCATGTTTCTCTCTGACGCCTCCATCAGTGTGTGAATGTGAATCATAGACAGAAAGGGCGTAGTCATAGAACAATGGGTCAATGAGGCTTTGACTAGTTTGTAGTACATCTACATATTTACTTGGATAAAGGCTGTAAAACGTGGTCACATAGAAACTACTCAGGGTGATTAGAACTGTTGTCTCACAGAAAGAAGGTTTTGTGTTTGAATCCACCGTCTGGTCGGGACTTTGGAGCGTTTGCGTGTTCTCCCTGCGTCTGCCTGATTTCTCTTCTCTCTGGCTTCACATGCAGTGAAACTGCACAGTTAGTGGGGCGATTCTAGTCTTGGTTGTCTCGGCCTTGGGGCCGACTTGCCACCTATGCCGGGTGTATCCCACCTCAGCTGAAACAGGCTGCAGTCCCTCTGTGACTGTGAATTCAATAAGGAAGAGGATGGATGGATGGAGAAGTAAAGAACGAGTGTTCATTTAGATCTACAGTCTTGTGTCTTTAACCAGTCTCAGTTTGGGAGGGCGTTGGTTTCCCTGACCATTAACTGGAGAACCAACAGCTGGGCGGTAGCGTTAGCTCTATGTGGGCTGCTGAGTAGCTAATAGTCCTCTTTGCAGCGGCTACTGGACCGATCACTTTAACTGAAAAACTGCTGTTTCATGTCAGGATGCCAGATGGCTCAGTGGGCTGACTGGAGGTCTGGATCCAGGCGAGCTGAATCTGAGAGCAAGTTCGCTTCATTTACTCCACCATGAAAAGCTTAAACTTAGACTTCAGCAGGTCTAAGAGTCCTGTGACAGATGTGACGTTAATGCCACGCGAGGTTAAACAGGGAGGGCGGCACATGCTAGTCCTGACGTTTATTATGTCGATGAAATCCTTTTTCATCTCGTTTCAGTCACTTTGTACTTCACTTTGCTCTCTCAGCTTCTTTGTACAGTTTCCACCTCCCTCATTTACTTAATTTAGCCTCATTTCTTCCCGTGGCTGCAGGTTTTATCAGTTCTCTCTTGCTTAAATTCATTTGATCTCCTGTAGTTTCTCTCTCTTCCTTTCCATCCATCTCTCATGGGGTGAAAGGGCTGGAGCGGAGTTAAAAAATTCAATCCTCCGACTTTTATTTCCCAAAGTGGTCTTTGTGTAACGATATTGGCCCCGCTGCTCTTCCTCTCTTGTTTTCAGCCGGCCAAATTTCATTAGACCGGTTGTTGCCAACAAAGTGTGTGTGAATTGGGATTGACCCTGTGCTCTCCTGTCTTTGTCTGGCAGGGAGATTATGAAGCCATTTCATATTTCAATTTCACCCATCAAATCCCCAACGCTCAGCTGGATGAAGCTTTGCCTCTCGCTGATAGACGCGCTCTCATGCACACACACAGACACACCGAAGCTCAAACCTGCACAAATCTGCGGGGTTGTGGCCACAGTTTAGGGCTCACTCTGTCACAGCACACAGATCTCAGATCAGAGCAGCCTACAGTCCCTCCTGGCATCAAATCAGCTGCATAGGATTTAATTTGAGACTCGATGTACATGCGGTGGTCGTTCAATGTTTGCTTCAGATTTGATGAAAGCTGCGGCAAACATGTAGCTTAGCATGCTTTCTCTGTCCAATAGGCCCAAATACATGAGCATACAATATTTAATCAAATGGCTAACAATAGGAAGAATATAAAAACATTTAAATTGTTATTGGGCACAGCTCATGCTTGCACTCCATGCCTGCAAATAGCTGTTAATGCTGGGAGGAGAAAGGAGGCACTGAGGCATTGGAGAGGAGGCCAGTTCATTACCATTGTGTGTTTGTCTATTCAGGTGTGTTTTTACTGCACTGGCAGTGTGTTTGCATCATTGTCATGCTGAAAAATAAAACGGTTGCCAATCAGATGCTTTCCAAGATGGTATTTCATGGATGGATGAAAATCTGATGATACTCTGCGTTCATAATTTCATCAATTTTGACAAAGTTTCCAAAACCACTGGCTGAAGTACAGCCCCGCACCATCACAGATAGGCGAAGCTTTTGAGAATTGCCTTTTTTTTTATTCCTGTCAAACTGTTCTCTTTGTCAGTTTTCATCAGTGTAACTAAATAAAAGTGTCAAAAGTTAATGGACTCTCTGGGAGAGCTTGTGTTCATGCTGCCTCTGCTCCCAGAAGCAGCCAATAAACAGCCAGCAACAGGAAACTGCTCAGGAACCTGGTTTAGTATTGATGCGAGCACAGTATCTGATCATCAATAATATCAGTTTTGACTGCTATTCTGTTAAAACACGTTCATGTTCACAGCGACCGCTGAAATTGATGTCACGGTTCACTTCCCAGTCATTTAAACGAGTGGGAAGTGAGGCGTAAAAGGGAATCGAATGGAGAAAATAACTCCCCAGACAGACGCTTGGAGAGTTTCTAAGGCGGCTGTGGAAGCAAATCTCGCTTCTAGAAGAGCTTTTCTTAAATTTAACTACAACTGACACTTTAAGTGGACAAAGATGCATGAAAATGACAAATCAAACACTTCCATCCGTGTTGCTGCAGCACATCTGTCTGTTGACAGGTTCCTCTGTCAGACGTGTTGTCCTGGAACATTTCTTGGCTACAGTCCTGCAGTGCAGTGATTATTTCCCCAAGTATTGAAGTTTCTGCTCTCACCGACTTTTCTGGACATCTGATACGAAATAAATCCTCTCAGCTCTCCCAGCGTGCCAGCAGTGTTCGAAGAAAGTTATCGATTACTTAATGCTCCTACTTTTTTTAGCCTATATCTCATACATTTAATCCCAGACGATGCCATTATTTATTTGTCCTTCTGCTGTTCTTGAGCATGATTTATTTATGTCCCTCTTTCACACTCTTACTCTCACTGTTTTTTTTAATATGCTGGTTTTAGAGGAGTAATCTAGCCCACATGTCCTACTGTGTAGTGAAATCTTCTTAGTGTCATTGGTAAAGGGGGGTAAAGGGGGTCTAGGCAGCACAAAGCCCTCCCTCCGTCCGGTCTGTGAAGGCCAGCCTGTGTTATGCTGGTAATGTGAATGTATAACAGACTGACAGGGCGCAGAGGGCTTACAGCACACAGCCTGATGTCCTCTAACCTACTTTTACACGCACTCACAGATTAACATGTTTCTGAGCTTTAGAAATAATGGCTCCTGTTATGGAAGAGGGGGGGGGGGAAGCTGTGGGAAAATTCAATTACAGCTGTAGAAATATCACCAGGACGAAGAATGGAAATAGACAGATTTACATTACTGCAGTCCTCCCACTGTGCCTCTTTCCTGTTTTATATGCGTGGATGTTATTTTATTACAGCAGACTGAGACATGCAGACAAGCCTTGAACATAAAGATATTCATAGTACAGAACTGTTTGAAGCAAGGCTCAAATATGCAGGCGCATTTTATTACAAATCACAAAGGAAATAGACACAATGTGTGTGTATTTTGTTGTAATTGGAACCAAAAATGTGCATTTGTCTATGAAAACGGACACAAATGTGACAGAAACATTCTGTGTCTCCCATCATGCAGACGGGTCACTGTAGCTAGAACTGCTAAATATAACATACAGTAGTTTTTCCATACTGGACGAACTGTAAGCTGAGCTCGAGCCTCTGAACTTTTCTTCCCTTTGCTTTGTAAATGCTGACGGAGAGAAAGGAGACGGTGTTGTTTCCTGTAATTCATCACATTAGCTAAAGAAAGGCGCAGCATTGACTGGCGCTCAGCCTCCGTCTACGGAGATGTTGCTACAGGGAGCGCCATACATCACAGACACAACTGATCGATAAAATCCGTTGCCAACTGTTGCTATGATCAATTTTAATTGATTAGTTGCTGCAACCCTATTCTGTTTGCTTGTCTCCTCCTCGTGCACACAGAAACACTCTTTCAGCCCTGCATGCAGGAGTGAACACGTATGTGCTTAAATCTACACGTGGATGTGCAGATGCTGCCCGGTGTCACGGCACATTGTTTGTATACATGGACTCTGTTCATCCTGTGTTCACCCATTCACTCACCAAGTTTGGAGTTTTATGGACTTCTTGTTCATTATTTGATATTTTAGTTTTTATTATATTGTTAAATTGGATTTTCATGCATTTGTTTATTTCTGTTTGAGTTCTTGTTAGAGTTTATTTAGTGGTTTATGGGTTTTCTTTCTAGCTTTCTCCCCATGTGTCATTGTGTTTATGGTCATCTAGGCTGTGAGATCCTGTTTTGTAGGTTTACTGTCCCTATCTTGTTACCCTTAATTGGTTTTACCCATTTCTTCTTGCTTCTGTTAGACCTCAGTGTGTCTTCGTATTAATAGCTGTAGCTTTTCTTTAATCCTTTGCGTTTCATACTGTGTCCCTGCTGTCAGTTTCCAGTGCGTTCCTCTGTATTCCCTAGATTTTTGTTACTTAGGCTACGTTCACACTGCAGGTCTTGATGCTCAATTCCGATTTTTTGATCAAATCCGATTTTTTTGTCTGCTCGTTCACACTACAGATAAAATGCGACAGCAAACGCGCTCTAGTGTGAACGCTCAAAGTGGCCGCATGCGCAAAAGAAGACGTCACACACAACGCGCTCTGTTTAGACCCAGAGCAACAGTATTGTTTGACTGATGGCCCTTAATGTAAAGACTTCGGACTTCACGTTTCCCAATTTTTGCTTTAAGTTATTTTGTTATTTACATAATAATGTAAATAACCTAATAATGATCCTTATTGCTGTTTTAGAGGAGCGCTGCTTCAAAGGATAGTTGCAGATTTCTGTCAGAATCTGCAGATTATACAGTACAAATAAAATGTTCACGTTTCTCCAACGTTGTCTTCCCAACAGTTTCACCGGATGGCCAGGAAGCGTTCGCGATGTCTTCTCCGGCGCTGATAATTGGCGTCTGTCTTGTGTCAGTGACATAAAAGACGGATTTAATGCGATGTGACCATCAAACAGCAGCTTTCTAAAACATCGGATATGTATCGGATTCAGAACCACATACGAAAGTGACCCAGATCGGATTTGAAAATATCGGATTTGTGCCGTTCACACTGTCACACCATGATCGGATATGGGTCGCATAGGGTCAGAAAAATCGGATTTGATGTGCTTTCGCCTGCAGTGTGAACGTAGCCTTTGTGTCTTGAGCATCGTTTAGTTTCTTGCCTGGACTTTTTTCATCTGAAATAAGCAGCTCACTTTTTTTTTTTGGACTCTGTCTCCACAATCACAAATGAAAAGGCAGTTTAATGTAAAAGTAATCCCAGAGTTTACTGAGTTAATCCAGCAAAAAATTCTCTTGTTTACACATCAGTTCTGCGAACATAGATATGAGATAGATTTTACTTGAGGGATCTTTGAGGCTGACAGATGTTTTATTTACTTATTTTTTGGTCTTTAACTGTAAAAGAAACACAAATAAACAAGCTAAATTTTGTGAGGCTTAGTGGACAGATAATCCAAGTTATTGATGGAAATATGCTGTTTTGTATCATTTTCCATTAAACTGATATGAGGTGAAGCCCCGGAGTCATCAGTTATTGATGAGGAAAGAAAAATGATGTGATGCTTCCATTATGTTTGACTCAGTGGATTCTTCACACCTACACCTATACTGCTCCTCTTTATCAAGTTATCCCTCCCCTCATCATCAGCCCCTTCAGTGACTGTTTGAACCTTTAGCCTGAGACATGTTTGCCAAACCCTTCACTTGTATTTAATCACAGCCTAATCCCAACGATGTGACATACAGAATTTATTCCACACTGAGTGTTTTTCAATTTATTTTTTAAGCGCCTCTACAAACTTAAATAAAAGCTACTGATCGTTGTTCCACTCATAATCCAGTTCTAAGCCGTCCCCTCCACTGACCCCACACATGACCCCAAACTCGTAACTTTTCATTAATCCCACGTCTTTCAGACTTTATGCAGATGAGGCTACAAAACTACACAAATTCAGATTTCTAGTGAGGCTGTGAAATAGCGTGAGTCACAGCCTCTGTTGTTAGGCAGTGGAAAATGCAACAAGAATAATCCTCACAGGCCTGGAGGAACATTTGAATGTTGCTTTATGGAAGTGAACAAGTTCATTAACAAGATGTGGTAGAGTTGGTGCTGGAAAACAACACAATGACTCGTCATTATAGAGCCTCTAATGCAAGGCCACGTTGTCACAGCTCACTGACTGATGGTATGACGTCGTTACAGCTGAGAGGATTATCATATGGGCCATTTTGCCCGGTGGTGCCTGCTGAGAGGAGGGGGGGCGTATAACAGCAGGGGGCAGCCTCAGTTGTCTGTTGTGCTTTTTGGTCGTTGGCCACTGGTTTGGAACTGTACTGGGCCTCTTTGTTTTAAGGGTCCGCCTGTTAACCTGTCGAGTATTAAATAATGTTTATTGAAAAAAACAATAAACAATATATCTCTCATGTGTACTATTGCAGTGGTGGAAGTTGATATTAAAAATACACCATCTGCCACCTCACGAGTATGTTTCTGTGGTTCCTAAAAACTTCCACTTTGCACTCTTACAGCTTACATTTAATCATGGACGACCAACAGTAGCATCCAATTACATCCCATCCTTTCAGTAATGTTGGTGAATGCAGACTGCATGGCTGTGTGCTTGGTTTTATAAATCTGTGACAATCAGACAGAAAAACACCTGAAACCAAAGAGTAAGAGCTTTAGTCCAATACTTTTATCTATGTAATGTATGAAGATGAGGGCCTGCATGAAGAACAATGGAGACAGGATTACAGAACCAAATGAGATTAAACAAAGCAAGAATCCAGCGAAGCATGAGGACAGACTGACAGACTGACAGGAGGGCTACAGTTTGAAACCATCAACCTCACAGAAAAATATCAAAAGACATCCCAAACTAAGACAGATCCACAGGAGACATTCAATTCAATTTAATTCAATTCAATTTTATTTATATAGCGCCAAATCACAACAAAAGTCGCCTCAAGGCGCTTCATAGATACAGAGAAAAACCCAACAATCATATGACCCCCTATGAGCAAGCACTTTGGCAACAGTGGGAAGGAAAAACTCCCTTTTAACAGGAAGAAACCTCCAGCAGAACCAGGATCAGGGAGGGGCGGGGCCATCTGCTGTGATTGGTTGGGGTGAGAGAAGGAAGACAGGATAAAGACATGCTGTGGAAGAGAGACAGAGATTAATAACAGATATGATTCAATACAGAGAGGTCTGTTAATACATAGTGAGTGAGAAAGGTGACTGGAAAGGAAAAACTCAATGCATCATGGGAATCCCCCGGCAGCCTACGTCTATTGCAGCATAACTAAGGGAGGATTCAGGGTCACCTGGTCCAGCCCTAACTATATGCTTTAGCAAAAAGGAAAGTTTGAAGCCTAATCTTGAAAGTAGAGATAGTGTCTGTCTCCCGAATCCAAACTGGAAGCTGGTTCCACAGAAGAGGGGCCTGAAAACTGAAGGCTCTGCCTCCCATTCTACTTTTAAATACTCTTGTTTTACTCTCATAAAAAACAAAAGGTGAAAATGAAGAAATGCAAACTCAACGAAGGATATTAATTAAACAAGAGGAACCAAGAACCACCCACTCGTCTGTTCTTGGCTCTGTATCGTATAATAGAGAGAGAGTGTACATCTATACAGACATCTCCAGCACACAGCTCTGGCTATGGCCACAGAAGCCCCACCCACTTGTTTTTAAACCTTCTATTTGTAAACTGATAGCCAAGCATTTGTTGAAAAAGGTCAAACATGAAGTCCAAAAAGGTGAAAACCAATTAAACGCACTCTAGGGCAAGGGGAGCAGAAACTGGGAGGACTAATGGGAGGACAGCAGTATATACACACACAGAGAAGCAATCCAGGAAGTGGAACCAGCCGGTTGATAAGACACAGCTGAACTAAATGGCAGAGAACGAGACAAGAGAAGCAAAAATAAAACGTAAAGCACAATAAACAAAAAGCTGGAAGTGAGATAAGTAAATATGGATCATCAGACACATGAATGAACCAAATGTAGTAGGACTGACACAAGAGGACGGGACACTGAGGGAGGCATAAACTCTAAAGCAGCAGAGACTAAACACACTGAGGAAGAATACATGAAGTAAATGTGAACATTAAACAAACCATCCATGCTGTTGACATGACTTGGGCAGGGTACACCTAGGACAGGTCACCAGTGTGTCTCAGGACTAACACAGAAAGATAAACAACCACCCACACTCACAGTTTAGAATCACAGTGAAACATAACCCCACTAACTGCATGTCTTTGGACTGTGGGAGAAGCCCACAGACATGGCGAACAGGAAAAGTCCACACAGAAAGGCCTCGGCCTGATGGTGGATTTGCACCGTGCTGCCCACTGTTATGATAACATATTATTATAATACTGGGCAATCCACAAACACTGAGTCAAAGCACCAGCCACCGTGGCACGTGTTCAGGTAGTAGATGACCTGCAGGGCTGTACCACCACACAGTATCAGATAAACAGGGATTATTGTGAACTGTGAATCAGCCCTCGCTTGTTTTCCTGGGTTTGTTTAGCCTCACTTTCTTTTCTCCATCTGCTCTCTCTGCTTCCAGCCCTCCATCAGCGACCTTTCAGTTTGATTCTTTTAATCTTATCCTCCCTCTGTGCTCTCCCACACACAGCTATGACATATAAGACCTTCAATTTTGATCTCTGGGACCTTCAATTAGTTCAATTATTTCAGCCAAAATTCACCCGTCTGCTCGCCTCCCCTCTTTGCTCGCCTCTTCGTGGCGTATCTCCTCTCTCTCCCCGCGTCACTCGCTGAGCCGAAGCATTGGTGCCCGACAGCGGCTGTATTCTGCATCCTGAGTGACTTCTGACAGAGAGCGCGGGGACGAGTGATGCGGTGCTCTCGGTGAGCAGAGATAAAAGCGTGGCTGCTGACCTTGTACAAGATAGGCGGAGGATAAATTTCTGAGATGAAAGCAGCAGCAGAGGGAACAGAAGTGTTCACAGCAGAATACTTCACTGCTTGCATCTCCTTTGGTCTCTTTTATCTTGTTATTTTCTTACCTGCCTTCTGACCAAATATAATTAAAGTAATCTTGGTTTTGATGCAGACTTGTCTCTCCTCTACGCTTTCCTTCTGTTTGTTGTCTCTTTATTTGTTGAGTCATTCCTTCAACGAGCATCTTTCATCCCTCCTCTCCTCTGGTTTTCTTCCTTCTCCTCTGATGACGCATTTTTCCTGATATATTCTCTCTTCCATCTTCTTCCTCTGCTCGCCATTGCTCACTCTCTCATCCCGATGGCATCTAATTCCCCGGCGTTATTGTCACTGTATATCAAGTTTCATGGGCTCGTTGCCCAGGCCTACACACACGTTTTATCCTAAAGTCTCCCATTAATTCATCACTCAGTCCTTGAATCCTGTATTTTCTTTTTTTCCACCGCCTGAAAATCGAAATCCTCAGTAGTTCTTCATGTTTTATAAAGTCCAGCCAAGGAAACATGACATTTCTCTCTTTAATTCAAAAGTCTCCTTTGTTTCCTCGCGCACTGTTTCCTCTACTGTGCACTTCGAAAGGTGTGTTTAGACCAAATGCAAAAAAAAAGTGTGTGTTATTGTGTTTCAGTATTTTTGAACCACTTCTTGTGCAACAAGATGTGAACAAACAATTGCTTAACAAGAAATCTGGCAGCTAGAATCCAGTAGGATAAATAAGTGCTATGATTTCTTTTCTGTTTCTCTGAAACCTCTCAGGTTTTGCTTCCATTTAACAGTACAGTTGAACTGTACAACTGTCGAGGGCATGATTAATCCTCAGCCGAAGGCTTTTCTGATACAGCGTGAACTTTTATTTTTGCCAAAGTTGAAACGATTCCAGTTTATGAACACGTAATCCAGCCTGTCTCGTAAAAACATGCAAACTAGTCCAGAAAAAGCCCTGTATTTGTTGATGGACACCAATTATTATGATTTTTGTGACAGTCACATGACTTCTTCACATCACAAGTTCACATCTGCAGCATGTTCATCCAAACAAAGTGGTGATTAGGGATGGGTACCGGTATCATGGCACCGGTTCTGACATAAACGGTAGTAACCAGACCGAAAAGCAGCGCACATTTCTGTGCTTTTTTTTCCCCCCGAGCTGTGATACACTTTAGATTCTAGCCAATCATTTTACGTTTCCGAGGATAGTAGGCGGGTCCAGGTACGTACGTTCTTTTAGAGCAGAGCTACAGATTAAAATGCCCAAAGCGAAGCGGTCAAAGTCTGGCTGTACTTCACAGCAAAAGATGCAAACTCAGCAGCTGCAACAAGTGCTTTAAGTTGATACTGTGATACTGTCAAAGGAGGTAACACCTCAAATCTGATGAAACACCTGGCGACGCATAGCGTTTTTTTTAAAAGCCGAGAAATGCGCCGTATTTGATAGCTTGCTGCGAGACCTCACACCGAGCACATCTACTGCGGGTGTGGTGCCTGTTATCGGACCCGGAGTTAGCAACATCCCCCAAAAACCCGAAGAGGAGAGTCCTGGCCCCTAGCCCTGCCAGTGTAGCAGAAATGATGAGGATGATGATGCAGCAGCAGCCGTTCTTCTCTGCGTGAGTAGCTTAATGTTGTTCGTGTGTAATTTACGTTGAGTAGGCTAACCACATTATTACATTAATGCATGTAAGGTGAACTAGCAAACATCATCATAGCTACATGCGGCTGTCTTCTTGTTTGATGGCAGATACTCCCTTCACCCTGGACAAAAAGGCTAAAATGACCAAAGAAAAAGTGGAAAACAGTTAAACATGAGAGGTTTTTGGACAAAGTTTGTGTTTTTTCCATTGATTAAGCTGCTTCCAGCCAAGAGTGATACCATATATGCCCCATAGCTGCAGAAAAGGCTAACATTGTTATCTTTTTACAAAAAAAACAGCTGAACATGAGAGGTTTTTGGACCAATTTTGTGTTCTCCATTCTTTAAGCACCGGCACCGTTTCAAAAGTACCGGTTTGGCACCGGTATCAGATAAAACCTAAACGATACCCATCCCTAGTGGTGATGTCAAAAAAGGGAGCTTTAAAAGAAGTAGCAGCAGTTTTATTTTAAGACTAACCAAGTCGTGTGTTTTTACTCAATTGCCTATTAAAAATAACAGAAGTGTGAAAATCTGTGACTTGTGTGAGTCACTTCAGCACCACCACCTCCCAATGTGGACTTTTTTGCCCTTTAACAAGGAGAATATTAAGTATGAGTCAGTTCATATAAAACTGCTGGAAAAACATATTGAGAAAGAAAATCGAGTCAGTGGACGTCTGACTTTCATGGAGCTGCATTGCGTTCGTGTTTAATCACGTTACCCACCATGCCCTGCTGTGTATTAACATCTTATCACAGATTTGCTTTTAATTGTGAAACATAGAAACTTTGCTTCATTTGGTCTGAACATCGTCGTGTTTTTTCAGACTCGCTCGTTTTTGGCTCTCGTCCGATGTCACGTTGTACCAAGAAGCTGTTCCTTTGTAAATCTTGTTTTCTGTGAGTCACTGTATATTTAAGAAGTTAGTTTTCCTAAAGACACATCAGATCTCCCAGCATGCTCTCTCCACGTCTCTCCTCCTGCGTTACACATTTCTGATCCATCTGCTGTTTGCTATCAGAAGTTTTATTTTTGTCCTTGGACGAGAGACGAACAAACTACAAGATTGTTTTGAATCAATCAGAAAATCTGTCTATCAAAACCGGATGTTGTTGTTTATATTCATGAATAATGGACCTTGACGACCCCTCAGGACTGAAAACACAGTTCTTAAAATATATTCATGTCTCATTGTTTTTTCCCTTTTTTCATGGCGACTTATGACTTTGAGGAAAATGACCGCTGTGTGTGTGTGTGTGTGTGTTTCTGCACAGTGTACAAGGGGCATGTGGAAACGTTGTCGTACCATATGCACGAGGAGTGTGTGTGTGTGTGTTTTTAGTGCACACAGATTCAGGAAAAAGCAAAAATCGGATGTAGATCCACAGAGACAGTTGCAAAACAGACTGCAAAAAAATAAAATTATACATGAAGAAATTGAAAAGATATGCATGGACACACACACACACACACACACACACACAGAAAAATAAAATACCCTGTGCAAATCTCTTGGACTGAACATTGAAGGCCTTTCCTCCGATGGCCACTTGAGGCAGTCTCCACACTCACAGTGGAAATAAGTACAGCCTGGTGCAGTTGGGTTACGACTGTGGCTGCTGTTAATTGACAGCTGGATGCCAGCAGAGGCGGCTGTAGCTGCCATCTGTCTCCTAATTGGAGTCCCTGAACTGGACCTCTCAACTCATTTGTGGTGATTGCAGCATTTGGACCATTTTAAATGGATTTATGTGGCAAATATGACTTTCTGTGCAGCTAAAGATCATCTAAGAAGGCTGTACTTCAGTTTTGTGAGAAAAATTCCACTGCCTTATTAGTGTGTGACTAACTGATGAAACACTAGTTAGCAGATCCACTGCATGGACGGGGACCCCTACACATTACACCTGCTGAGCCACAGAAACTCCTCCCAGGAGGTTTCCAGTCGTTTTGGAAGTCTGCAGATAATGAGTCAGGAGAGTGTTGGAGACGCTCTGAAAGTTTATGTGGTCTGTGCTTCTTAAAACTCTTCCACTTTGCAATAAACACATTTATATTTCATGAGCACACTTGTTGCAACAGTGGCGTCCTATAACAGTGCTCGAAATCGGTGAGCGCTTTAGAGTGAGGCAGACTGCACGACTGGGTTCGATTTTGCACACCTGTGGCAATCAGCTTGATAGTAAAAGCTTTCTGCCATTAACTGATAACTGTTCCAAAAAACCCAGCATGCAGCCACAAATGTGCAAAATCTACAAAGCATTGGACTTCAAAGTGTCTATGTCTACCTTTTATATACAGTGTGTGATAAATACGGACAGACATGCAGAGCGGGCGAAAATGAGCACAGAAACTAACAAAGGGAGAGGAGACGGTTTGTTCCGGTGTGTTTCCTCTGTCGGCACGGAGACATCGTATATTAATACTTACGTACATCGTCACAGCAGAAAACGCTGCTGCAGTCTTTGGGTGCAGTGATCCCAACGGTGAGCCTGCGATGACATGTTAGCGGGACTCGGTCTCCCTTTGGGCACGAAAAACAAAGCCGTAGGATGAATCATTAGATTTTAGACTGAAGACTTTGGGTTAGACAAGCTGTGATTATAGTAAGGGTAAACCTCCAGGAGATGAATGCGAGTCTGATGTCCTCTGAAATGATGAAACACAACTGTACTTGTGTGTTGCTTCATCAGTGTCATTCCCCGAAGCTCTGCAGCAGCCGCAGTGTCAGCGTGGGAGTGAGCAGTGTGTGTGTGTCTCTGCACAAATTAGTTGTATATAATAAAAACTGATGGGTATAATGATCGTTTACATGGGAGCTGAGGCCTGGGGAACTTCAATTTCCTGTTGTAAATTATTAGAAATGAAACTCTAATGATGCACTCGTATCTAATTGTTTCATATAGCGATGCTGGAGTAGTTGGGCTCAATAAAGGTGCTGCATCTTTATACTGTGAACAAATTTTATGGGATTCATGTCGTATTTTCCACACTAAAATCCTTAAAATCCTTTAATTTTCACAAAATCGACAGTGTGCCATATGTATGAACTCTGGTTGTGCTTATTGACCTCGAACCAATTTTATGTGCTACACAGCACTCAAAAATCTGTCAAAAATGTTTTAGTACGACTTTGCTAAGCTACGAAGCCGCACCGCTTGATGGATTGTTGGAGCATTACAGCTACTGTAGTCAGGAGCCTCACGGAGTAATCTGGGTCCTAAACTCCGTCTGTTTCAGGTCCCAAAGTCAAACGAACACTGCGACATCACTGAGAGTTAAAAACTGTCTAAATTCTTTCATCTTTAATAAAATGATCAGCGTTGCTGCTTTACCAGGTGTTACAATTAAGTTTAACATCCAGGCATCCATGAAAACAGAATTTATTAAATTTAATGGAGTTAGAAGTTAGCAGCAAGTTAGCTTGCTAGCTTCCACCTCAGCATGATATACCATGTTCTGACTAAGAGATTTCTGAAAAAATTCAAACGTACAGCTCTGCTATCACTTCCAACATAAATGAAGACAGAAAACTAAACAGCAGTGACGTTTGTAGGGTTACTGAAGTTGTGCTAGCTGGTATATAATGATGTGCTACGTGATCGCTAGCGACACAGCTATGTTAGCATAAACACAGTGAAGCTGGAGGATGAACGCTAACTTTGTTCCACTCGATAAAAGTTAACGTGAGGGTTCCTGATGGTTAGGGACAAATGCAATCGCATAGCAGGATGCTGTAAATGGACCAAACTTCAGTCAGGAGAACAACTGAGATAATCCATCCACAATACGAGGTTAGTCATTAATATACTGCAACAACATGGGAATAGAGCAGCTGCCAGAGAATTCAACATTAATGAGTCAATGGTACGGAAGTGGAGGAAGCAAGAAGAATGAGTTGAGTAAAGTTTGACTTATCTGACTGTTTTGTTTCGCTTCATGCGCCTTATAATCCGGTGCGCCTTATGGTCCGAAAAATATGGTACATAAAATCCTTTATGATATCATCCCATCTACATGCTTCTAGAAAACAAACGTGATTGTTTCTACTTGTAAGTGAGGCAGAAACACGGCACGACCTGCACCAAACAGTGAAACTTTTGAGATTATGATTTAAACTGAAACATTTAGAGTAATTATATTTTTTAGGAGGACTTGGATTTATATTTATTTATATCATTTCCTGATGTATGAAGTGTGAATGTGGTAAAATATAACTGAATATAATCAGTTCTGATGCATAAAGATTGAATGAGAGACCAGTTTTAAGTAGCAACGTGCCCTCTGCACTGATTTAGAAACAAATACAAGCTTCTGTTTTTCAAATTGAAGATTTGTTTCTTGTGTGTGTGGGCTGACGTGCTCTGCTGACTGTCGATCACCCTACAGACAAACACAAAGAGAGATCATTTTAGTTATCAGTTATAAGAGAATAGATGCAAACATGAGACCTCTTCCAAATACTGCAAACATCTGGGAGGGCTGAGGACAGGAAGTGCGCTCTTCTTCCTGGGCCGATTTTCCACATGAACCTGCACCGAGTGCAGCAATGAGTGTGTGTGCTGCTGTGTTTGTGTGTGTGCTCTTTTTGTAGTGCTGCAGTCTGCTGTGAATTAGTGAAAGTGGCTGGGAGGATATCAGCACCTGTCTCTTGCAGCTAATTACTCGAAGTACAGACGAGATGGTGTGTACAGTAAAGGACTTCAAGAATGCTACAGAGTCTGTTAATTATTCAGAGATGTCTAACCCACATCTACAGTCGTAAACTATCCCGAGCTTCTCCACAGATGTTAACATTTTTTAGCCACACTTAAGAAGAACTCCACCTTGCAATGACATCGTGCCTCAAACAGATGGCCTTTGCAAAAGTGATGGTTCGTCATAATTCAATCACACGCTGACAGTGTGGAGGAACATCCAGTGATGCTCATCGCCCATGTTTAACTGCACATGTTGTGGTATGTGCCCCAACCTCAATATTAAATGCAAGGCAAAGATAGTCCTGATATAAACAAAACAAATGGTCAGAGTCAGAGTGGAGGTTAATGTTAGAAGATCCCAACATTTTCCAAAAATTCCCAGTTTAGGTTCCTTGTTCTTAAGTTAAAGTTAAAAATCCAACTCTATCTTGAAGTATACAAGGACAGCAGCCAGAAACTCTGACCAGTCTTTGAAGTGTAGTTCTCCTGTGGAAGCCTGTTTCCGCCACTGCAAAAAAAGTATCCATAACTCTTTCTTGAAATTTAGACTTATTTTCTCACAATTTTGAGTTATTAATTCAAAATTCTGATTTATTAACTCGAAATTTTGAGAAAAGTAACTCAAAAATTCGAGTTAGCCCCGCCAATCAGTAATCTGCGTGGAATGTGCACTCAAAACTGGTTCGCAACAAACTGGCGCTTTCTAGAGTACGTTTGCTGATAGTAACGCCATTCAGCGAATAACACGAGGATTTCATCATTTGTGAAGCCACACTGAAAATAATCAGCAATTTGTGCATTCATGACTGGCTGTAATACTGGTAGCTTAGCTGTAGCATTTGTAGCTGAGGGCTTCAGCTTCTGGGTAACAAGGAAATGACATCATTCACATAGATTACTGATTGGCAGCACAAACTCGAAATTTCGAGTTAGTAAGCCGAAATTTAGAGAAAGTGACTCAAAATTTCGAGTTATGGATACAGTGGAACCTCGTTTCACGAAAAATTCAAGTTACGAACGCACTGAACGGCAATATTTCTGCCCGTGTTACGACAAAAAGCCCGAGTAATGAAATCCGCTGGCTCTGATTGGCTGAGCCTACAATGCCCACAATGCCTTCCGAATCATGTGACAACCCCTTGGCTTCCGTACTTGTGCTTCGCTGTTCCACTCAAACGACGTATTGTTGTTCTAGTTAGCAATTAGCCTATAGCCTATCGATCAGCATCGCCTCAGTCAAAACGCGCGATGGGTGCTTCGACTTACGAAACTTTTCAACTTACGAAAGACCCTCGGGAACAAATTAATTTCGTAAGTCGGGGTTCCACTGTACTTTTTTTTTTGTTAGTGGCGGAAACGGCCTTCCATATTTCTACAGATCTACCTGTGCTGCAAGCTCCCAACCTGGTAGACAAAGCCACTGCAGAAGTGTAAAGAAGTGCAGTTCCTCTCGTGGCTTGGCTGCTTACAAAACCGAGTGCCCATGTAACAACGTACAACGTGGATCAAACCTGTTTACAGTTTGCAAAAGGAAAAAAAGTCTACCAGAACTCTCAGTTTGCGACAACAAGACCTGCAAACAAGATACAAAGACGTATTCTTTCCTTGTCTCACCTCAGTGCCTGCATTCAGTCACTTCTTGCAGTGATCTTGTTTTAAACTGTGGTTTAAAAGAAGTCAAATAAAAGACATTTATCTAAATTTAATAAATAAGAAAGAATATGTAAACAATCCAAAGCTCCTGGAGTGAACTTTAATGATCCCAGCTGTTCCGGTCAATAAGTCTCCCAGCTATTCCAGATTGAATTATCTGGCCCAGGAGGACACGGATGGATGCAAATCAACCTTCAGACTACATCTTTCCTCATCACAAGAACAGCACAGCCTATTACTGATATGTTATCATTGTGGCCAAATGGCAGAGGACGAGTTTTTCAGACGTTTAAAGAGGACTTGTCGGCGTGCCGTTTAACATTTAGGCAGGAATTGGTTTTTAAATGACTGATGGTTTGATATTTGCCTCTATAATCCCACCCCATCCTGGAATAACCTTCAGCCCAATAGCCATTATTATTATTATTATTATCACCACAATAATAGCCTGCTTTTGTTGTGTTGATTTCGCTGTGGGAGGGAGGGAGCATGTCTCGGCTTCACACTGGACTAATAGCTGTCACATTCTCCTGGCATCGCCTCGGTGTATAAATAAACTCCTGGTATTTCTGTGAAATGACGCCGGCATTGTGGAGATAAGCGTGTCTGCTTGTGGCTTCATCGGTACGGAGCCTGACCTCAAAGGACATTAAGCCTTCGCCGGCTTTTTGCAGAACGGAGCTCTGCAGTAACCACGAGGGGAAGAAGAGGGGACGCGAACAGAAGGTCGAAGGTTTAGCAGTTTTGTCGCTGCTGGAGAAAAGCAGGGCAGGAAAATTAAAAGTAATGCTCCATCATCTGCTCCAGCAGAGCTACTCACAGTCATTATCTGAAGCCTTAGTCCTGGTACGGCTCCTCGATCTGGTGTTAATTTATATCCCGAATCTGGCTCCACTAATTAGCCAAAAACTTTAAAAGCAGGAGAAATGTATGGACCACCCGCCTGAACGCTGCTGCACACTCATCTTCAGCAGGATAATGAGCTCATCCATATCTAGAAAACTGCTTAAAAACTCAAGAAATATGTTAAACTCCCACAGGACAAATCAGGTAGTCCTCCATCATGTGACCCACAGGAACCCAGAGGACCTGCCAAACACCTCAGGAAACCCCGAGTGACCTTTTCCAGAGCTGTTTTGGTGGCATCAAGATCACCTCTGGTGGTTTACATGTTTCAGCTGATGGGTGCAAACTCTTCTCACATAACAGTGAGGTTTTAAACACAAAAATGAGCCTTTATTATGGCTGATTGACATGAACAAAAAACTAGAGCAAAGGCAAAACGGGAGGGACCACTAAACTGAAACGTAGACTGGGAAACTAACAAACTATGAAAACTGAGACAAGAATGTGGAACTGTGAATCACCCATGACGAGAGGAAAACAGACGAGCTGACAATGAACAAAGGAAGACAGAGGACTTAAATACACAAAGGAGTTGATCAGGGGAAATGGAAGCACATGGAAACAGCTGACACAAATGAACCTAAACACAGAGACAAAGACACAGCAGACTCTTTCAAAATGAACAAGGAAAGACTGAGAAAATACAGCAATCAAAGAATAAAACTAAAATACACAAACACTGCGTCACAGACCCAGTACTGTGACAGGTAGGCTGTAAAAACTGAGCAGTGTGGGAACATTTTCAAAGCACAGGACAAAAACCTGGACTTTCAGACAGCTGTACAGCATTTCTAGTCTGATTTTCAGGATTTAGAAGTGTGGCTCAAAAGACTTTGTAAATACTTGTTGTCCTTGTTTCGGCTGTGGGTGCATCATAACTTAATCAAGGTGATCTCCGCCTAGACGAGCTTAGATGTCTGCACTTGGAAAAACCCGGAACCTGTTCAAATGGTCATCAAACCACAACTTTACTCAGATGTCAAAACTTCAACCTTATGAGCAAATATATGGGAGATCATCAGAGCACCTCGAGGCAACTGTTGTTGTTACTTGGTGCTATATAAATAAAGTTAGTCAAAGGAGCTTGCAAAGAAAAGCGTCTGGACTTCTTTAAGTTACTTGAAGACGTTTCACCTTCATCCGAGAAGCTTCTTCAGTTCTAAGGTCAAATGGTGGAGAGTCCCAGATATAAACCTAGTGGGAGTTTCCCCCCACAGAGGGACAAAAGGACCCCCTGATGATCCTCTAATCGCCTGAGCCAAGGTGTGAAACTGGGTGTGGGTCCCAATCAGCCAGAGTTTCGGGTGAGTTCATTGTGAAACCTGGCCCCACCTTATCATGCGAATTCCTGAGGTCAGATGGCCCAGGGTGTGAGTGGGCATTAAGGCGTCTGGGGAGGGAACTCAAAACTGGATTATAGATGGCAGACAGTTGGTGTCGTAAACCACCGCCTCTGTTCAAAGATGGTTGCTCACAGTGGACATAGATACTTCTTTCACTCCTCTTTCAAACCATGGGACCCACACCCAGTTTCACACCTTGGCTCAGGCGATCAGAGGATCATCTGGGGGTCCTTTTGTCCCTCTGTGGGGGGAAACTCCCACTAGGTTTATATCTGGGACTCTCCACCATTTGACCTGTAGAACTGAAGAAGTTCCTCGGATGAAGGTGAAACGTCTTCAAGTAACTTAAAGAAGTCCAGACGCTTTTCTTTCCAAGCTCCTTAGACTACGACGACCTGGATGACTGAGAACCTTCACAGACATAAATAAAGTTGAATTGGATGTTATCGTTATGCGGGAAGAACCGTTAAAAGTCTCATAAGCTTTGTAGTTACTTCCTGGTTCTGCCATAATCTGTAGTTTTTTTCTTCCTGGTTTAATTTTTCTCTGAATTTTGTCCTTCTTTCAGTTCACTTCCTGTTTTATTTTGGAGCTTAGCTCTTTGAGCTTTCTCTGTGTGTGTGTGTGTGTTGGGTTGCAATCACATCAACTCCCTCTTATTTTAAAGCTTGTTTGATTTTTGATATAATAATATGTTTCAGTTTAATAAGAGACAATAAATAAACTTGATTTTGAAGATTTTTAATTTTACTTATTTATTCTTATATATTTATTTATTTATTATTTTTGCTGTTCTGTAGATAATCAAGAAATCATCTGCAGGGAGAAAGAAAATGAAAGTAATTAGCTCTGTGTCTGTAATGAACCTCGGGGTTATATGGGACATCATGAAGTAGATGCACGCCGTTTCCCATTTCAGACGTGGTATAAAAGCAGCCTCTGATTATATCATAGAGCACATGTACACACCTAAGTGTCTAAAGAGGTCGTTAAAAGGTCCCGTGATGTTCCCCCGGTGTGTGTGGGACATTTGATTTCAGCACTTAGACTTCTACTTCTCTAATCACTTACACCAAAATTTGAAAGCCCCGTTAACGACGTCCTTCCACTATCGCCAGACTTCGCTCCCTGAAGGCTCTTAATGGCTTGATTAAAGGCTGTTTCCTATAAGCCATTACCTCGATTAAACTTTCATCATAAGTGCGATAATGACTTCTGTTAGAAGATAAATGTGTGTAGGTGTTTGAGCTCTGCCTGCGGCTTCATCCAGTTAACCCTTTGCCTTTATCTTCAGAGGAATAATTGCAGTGACACGCTGACATTTTCCATTTTAAACGCCCCTCCTTCTCTTCAGCTGGCCTTTTTTCCAAACGGTGTAAATAACTAATGGGTGCCCTTAATGCATAAACACTGAATCGTTTTAATTCTCGAGTCAAAAACCTTCCACTTAATAAACGTTCTAGAAAATTGGCTGTAGGTTTGTGCAGTCATCGTTTTTCTTGGCTTACTGTGTCCATAGCATAAATCACAGAATGTCCCAGCTGCACGGGGCTGCCAAAGTAACAAATGACTCTATTAATACTTCCAACAACTCTGAATGGGCTAAACGTGAAGAAATGGGTTAAAAGTCAAGCTAGTTGTTATTTGATTCATTTGATTGGACACTTTTCTCACTTCCTTACAAAAGATGAGTTTGTGAGATCATCACAAAGCCTTGAAAATGTGAGTAACGAGAGAGAATCTCATCTTGTGTCACTTTTAGAAATACTCAGTTTATTGGAAGATGTTAATAAACTGCGCAAAAGACACAAAATCCACTTTGTGTAAATTCTGTAAACTGGCACAGACATCACGTCGCTTTCATCGCACCTCAGCTCTCTTCTCTTTCCTCTCGCACGCAACTGGTTGCAGTTATGCTGAAGGTTTCTTCCTGTTTGAAGGAAGGAGTTTTTTGTCCCCACCGTTGCCAAGCACTTGTTGCGGTTTCTTTCTAGTATTGATGGGTGTTTAGCTTGCAATATAAAGTGTTTCCAGCACACTGTTGTTGTGAATTTGCACTATATAAATAAAACTGAAGAGAACAAGATTTGGGACCTTCAGGTAAAAGCCACACCTGACTGTCGTCGACATTTTTGTCGCCATAAAAAATTTCCAGTCTGGAGTTTATGTGAGAAAGGTTGATGAAGCTGTTTGCCTAGATCAGGGGTCGGCAACCTGCGGCTCTTTTGTCCTTATACAGCGGCTCCGCGTGGTTTGGGAAAATAAATTCAAGTATTTAGCTGAAGCGTATTTTATTTGTGTTTAGTTCTTTTTTTAACTTGTAGTTCTAAATTGGAAGATTATTGTGATTTTGAAATATAAAAATAAAATTATATCTTATTATTTTTTCATTGCTCAAAATAAGCGTCACACTCGTGGAAGCCGGTGTACCCGCAGAAACGGCGTGCATTTATCGAGACTTTCAACCCCAGGTAGGCCAATTATGGATCTTCGGATCCACATTATGTCAGCAGCTGTTCTCCACCATGAACTATGTTAAAACAAACGCCGCTCACGCCTCACAGATGACAGCTTACAGTCCTGCGTAAAGATGAAAGCCCCGATTTGCAGATGCTGTGCGCAGAGGTTCGGGACCATAAGTCTTATTGTAAACATATCACGGCAGACCGACGATGTTTGCATGAACACGCTATTGACCACTTTTCACACACGGCTGCTGTACGCATACAGCCGGCTGTAGCTTTTCAGCTCACAGCCCGACAACACAACAGCATAGATAGCATAGACGTAAAGGCGGCGAGGCGTGATTGCGGGTGCCGCGGGTCCCATACAGCGGCGCTGCAGACCACGCCCCGCCACACACATTAACCAGGTAAAATACATATTTAGGCAGAATTTTGCAAATATCTATTTTTTTTAGCAGCATTGTGCTTTTTTTCCAATTATTTTTTAAAAGTCAGGTCAAGGCTCCAAAAGCCCAAAGGCGATATGAGGGTGGCTCACAACAGTTTTTGTTTGCTGGATCATTTTAGTTCAGCTGGGTGTCTTTCCTTTTGTTATATTTCTTTAAGAGTTCAAAATGTGTTAATTACATAAATCAAATGTAATTTTTTCTGTAACTTCAAGGATTTCATAAGCAACACACCTTAGTTTCTCTGTGGATTCTTTTAAAAAGCAGTTAAAAACGTTTCTGTTCAAACAAGCCTTTTGTTGATCTACGTATTTTATATTCTTTACATTATTTACATTTGATCTTTTACATTGTGTATAATGTCTATTGATTGTATTGTTTATTTTAATATCTGTGTACAGCGCTTTGTGGCTGCCTCTCTGTGAAAAGCACTTAATAAATAAACTTTACTTACTTACTTTAGTTGTTCACACAAAGCATAAAGGTAAAAAACAATATAAACAGTGTTATCTTCATTTTAGATGTCAAAAAGTATTTGCGGCTCCCAGTGTTTTCTTTTGCGTGGAAACCGAGTCCAAGTGGCTCTTTGGGTGTTAAAGGTTGCAGATCCCTGGCCTAGATGCACAACACAAATGCAGTGTTGTGCATCTCAAACACTAACCAACAAATGGCTCTAAACTTTAAATTGATTGTGTGAGGAAAACCTCGTACGCTTCTGCCGTAAAGCTGTTTGACTCAAACTCTTGAACCCCTGAGTCTGTGCGCTCCTGATTCGTATTCATAACGCAGTCCTTCTCCCGGGAGCCGCTCAGTGCCAACCACCCGAACCGTTGGTTATAGAGACTGTAGCAGATCAGTCGGGGAGAGCTGAGGGTAAAGTGCATCTGAGTAGTTTTCCTGTTTAGCCTATTAATAGCAGAGAGCAGATCTCCAGGCTCAACAAGACGTACTGAGATCCGTGTCCCATCTGTGCAGTACAGTTTAGCTCAGCTGTATGTGGGTTGGTGTGTACTGTCACACTCACTGCTGTCGGCCTAGTTCGCTTTGCTGCCACTGCTGTTGCTGAGAAAGACTTTTCTGTGCTCCGGTTTTACTCAAGCTGTTTCCTACATCACCCCCTAACACTTTGTTCGCTGCTTGTCTTACATTTCAGCTTGCTTTAGGTTGCAAAGCATGCATGCAGGCAGACGCGCAGTCACTGCACATGCGTAGGATTAAATAATACAGGAACACATGCAACAAACCAGCACGAGTCTCTGTCATCGCTATGTTAGGCTCTTAGTCTCTTTACATTTATTCCAGCATCATCAACCATACAGAGACCAGCACACACACACACACACACAAACACACACACACACACACACACACACACACACACACACACACACACACACACACACACACACACACACACAAACATGATGCTGGCTGCATTCGCAATGTTGCCTGTGGATGTCTGTGGACATCGTGGAGGATATTAAAATGAGATACTTCGTGTCTTAATTAGGATGAGATCTTATGCAAGGCATGGTGACACACACACACACACACACACACACACACACACACACACATATTTGTACATGCAGACAGAAGTACTCTTACAGGAAATAAAAGCACTAATTGGGTCTTTGGTTTCCAGCATGCTAACCATATAAAATAATATTGCAATGTAAAAATATTCGTCTCGTTTCTTTCCACATGGAAACTTCTTGGCAGCAACATCTTTAGACATTTGACTATCTGCCCTTTACTTTAAAATTGCCCTCTCTCTGGAGATCCCTTTCCCCCTCTTTCTCTTTTGCTTGCACACACACTCTCCCTGTGGTTCGGTTCACACTTGAGAGTATTCTGTCATGTGTTGTGTGCAGCAGAACAAGGACAAACACAAGAGTAGATCACACACAGACCAAAGGAAACACAGGGCTTAAATCCACAGAGGGAGGAATCAGGGAATGGGAGACAGGAGGGAAACACAGCTGGGACAAATCAGGGCTAACGAGACAAGGGAAGCAAAACGATGGAACAACTCTAACATAAACCACACGGAGAACCTAAACTTAGAACAATCCTATAACCCATTAGACAAAATGTTAGAATATAATGAAATAAACAAATTCAAAGAACCAAAAACACAAAACTGTGTCGAAGAACCAGGCGCTCAACATGTTCACATCGTTTATCTCTCATATCTGTGAACTGAATGCACAGATGTGTAAATGTGTGATGCGTTCGTGGAGGATCGAGATGCAGAATACAACATTATTTGCATTCGACTGTTTACAGTGAAAGGACGCCACTGGGACGCAGGCTGCATATTGTTATTAATGTGGTTTAATCCCAGTATATGTGCCCACTGGGGGCTTGTGTCGGGCTGCAGACAGCACCCACTGCAGGGACCCCAAAGGTTCCCTCTCAGTGGCTCAAAAGGGCAAAAATGGGCCCCACGCGAGCCCCTCCTGGGTTTACTGAAACCTGTATACAGACTCCAAAGGGCAAAACAGCTGTGTGCAGTTTGCCCAGCTCACTTAGTTCACCCACAACTACCCACTGTGGGGCCATGTGGGCATGTTTTCTGGGTAGCTCCACAGATAAAATGTGCATCTTTGAATTTCCAAGTTACAGAAGCTCTCACAGGCCTCAGCCTCGCTGCAGTTTCACCTTTAGGCCTTGATCTTTCTGAAAAGTTTCAACAAGATCCTGCAGCTTGGTTTTCTTTTTATATCTTAAACTCAGCAGGTTTCAAAAAGCTGTTAAAATACAGATCAGTTAATGAGAGGATCCCACTTTAAACGTTGTCATCAAACATTGCTCTAAGCTCATCTTTTAAAATCCTAAAATCTTAGGAAAATTACTCCAAACAAGGCGAGTTTTTAAAGTTATGCATTCTTTTTACATTCATTCAGAGCTTTCTCCAAATGATTTCATTAAACAGAATTCTATTTTTGCCATGTTGATCTTTAATCCTTGTAATACATTTACTTTGTGTACATATTGTAAACTGAGGAAAGCGTCTTTCAGCTGTTACCTTTTTAAAGCTGTTAGCTTCACATGTTTCTGTGCCAAACGCCCGGACTAACACCACCCCCGAGGAGTTTGTTTCTCCTCCTTGAGAGAGGAGTTTGTTGGGCAAATTTATAACAAGCTACTCTGTGGAGCCACTATTTTTCTGAACTGAAGGAGAAACGGCTAAAAAGAACAGCAAATGCTCCTAAAAACGTCTGGAGGCCATCACAACATCTGTGTGATAAGATCATCTAAAATCAGAGCTGCTTTGGTGAATGTTTAAAAGGTGGCAAAGAAACACTTCCTTGAAAAATGTGTTTCTCACACCAATTTCCAATTTTCCAGGCGTATTGGCAGACGTGTGAGCAGCCTCTGAGGGAATAACTGACTCGAAGGAGAAAACTGGAGTTGAGAAATGTGAATATAATAATGAATTCTGTGTAAGCAATGTGAAAGTGATCCATGTCCTAATTAAGCAATCAGGGTCTCGTATAAAAAACTATTAAAAGGAAAAAAAGGAAATGATCACCTGAGGGGAGAGCTTCGCGCCCTCCATGCAGTTGATTGGCTCGGCCGTTAGTGCTGTTAGCTCACAGGGATCAGAGGACCTTTATGTGATGAGTTTGCATAATCTCTGCACCAGTTTCCTTTAGTTTCCATCCACAGACGCGCTCAGTTAATGTTGACCGTCTTCTCACTTAAACAGATATTAAATCTCAAGAGTTTCACTTCCTTATATTAAAAAACTTTGTGCTGTATGTAATTAGCAAAACAGTGAAACTGCAAAATAATTGCAGTGCTAAGCAAAGGCAGAATCCTCTCACCGCTGAACAGCACGACTTCACAGACCAGAGGCTGAACCAAATCCTTTATGTTCGTCTTTTATCTACAGTCTGTGCAGTTTCAAACACAGCAGCAGTTTGAAACGGTGCTTTTTGTGGAGCTTATTGGAGAAACTGCAACTTAGTTGGATTTACTGTACTGCACGCCATTTAATCCAACTTTCATCTGATGGCCCAAAACATTTAATCAGGTGTGTGGAGCTCACACAGACGAGGTTTGTAGCACTACCAGAACAAAACTCCAGACACATGTAGACTATAAAACTTTATCACTCCTGGTAGGGCTGCTCGATTATGGCAAAAATGATGATCACGATTATTTTCACTGAAATTGAGATCTCGATTATTTGACGATATTTATTTAACAATAACAATGTGTTGAATAATGACTTTAAAGATTATCAAAAATAATATAAAATAGTGCAAATACTGATAACAGTGCAAATGTTTGCAATATAAGAAATAAATGAAAAATGTAAACATCTATGTTTAGTGAACTTTGCAGTGTTGCTCTGTGGTGCAGCT
This sequence comes from Neolamprologus brichardi, assembly GCF_056152115.1. Lineage (NCBI taxonomy): Eukaryota > Metazoa > Chordata > Actinopteri > Cichliformes > Cichlidae > Neolamprologus > Neolamprologus brichardi. Next base: position 34,056,796 of record NC_142108.1, on the reverse strand, counting down.
ACGACACTGTAGCAAAGTTTACACACTGTGTCTACTTGATCCACGTCTGACTCATGAACCCATAATGTTTCCACACCACTGAAGTTTTTTTACCTCTTTTCAACCAACAGCAGTCACTCTCCTCTCCAAATAACTTCTGCTTAGCTTTCTGAGCTTCCTTTGGGTCCTCTTAATCAGCGGTCCCCAACCCCCGGGCCTCGGACCGGTACCGGTCCGTGAGTCGTTTGGTACCGGGCCGCGAGAGTTGAGGCTCAGATGTGAAATGTGTAGTTTTCAGCGTTATTTTGTTATTGTTTTTATCGTTTTTATCGTTTACTCGGTTTTCCTGGGTCTTTTCACGTGTGTTATGAATAAATCTTACTTTTTTCGGTGCCGGTACTAGTTTTATTTTGTTGTATTTATCCGCGACACCTTAAAGGCGATCGTGGCTCAAAAGTTGGGCGTTCGCCTTGTAATCGGAAGGTTGCCGGTTCGAGCCCCGGCTCCGACAGTCTCGGTTGTTGTGTCCTTGGGCAAGACACTTCATCTACCGCCTACTGGTGTTGGCCAGAAGGGCCGATGGCGCGATATGGCAGCCTCGCTTCTGTCAGTGCGCCCCAGGGCAGCTGTGGCTACAGCTGTAGCTGCCTCCACCAGTGTGTGAATGGGTGGATGACTGGGTGTGTAAAGCGCTTTGGGGTCCCTAGGGGGGACTAGTAAAAGCGCTATACAAATACAGGCTATTTACCATTTACCATTTCATGAAAATATTGTCGGGCATAAACCGGTCCGTGGCGCAAAAAAGGTTGGAGACCGCTGCTCTTAATTGTTGTGACACGTGTTCGAAATGCAGAGAGGTGCGCTCGATTTGCCACACGGAGCAGCGCGAGAGTAAAGCACGAGGGAGGGGCTAATAATCGGCTCAGTCATTTTTAATGATCGTTGAAAGCCCAGATCGTAATCGTGATTAAAGTTCGATTAATTGAGCAGCCCTAACTCCTGTGCTCCTGAGGTCCACAATTTTAAGGGAATACTTGTGCACACACTGACCCCCATGTGGCCACTCTAGCAGGAGATATGACAGAAAAACCTGTGGGTCTTTCTGTTAAAAGTGCTTGTTGACATTGAGTCATATGATTGTTGGGTTTTCTCTGTATTATTGTCTTTACCTTACAATATAAAGCAGAGACGACGGTTGTTGTTGTGGTGTTATATATAAACAAACTAGAATAGAACTGAATTATATACCAGCTGTAATCATTACTGCTCTCTGCTTTAAAATCTCAAAGAGGGGGTGGCAAAGAGAAGATACCCCTAATTGAGACCCTACGGATTAGCTTTAATTGCTAAAAAACCCCTCTCATGTCCTATATATGCAAGTTTTTAAAAACAAATGTAATCTTTTTTGTATATTTCTACGTGTGGGCGTTGAAATCCAAATCTTTCAAAGTGTTTTCTCTGCATTTGGATCTGAAAACATGCAACGATGCTGCACTTAATAAAAGATGATAGGAGATGCGTTTGAACAAGTTTGCAGCATTTTCCAGCTCGAGCACTGAAGTGCAGTTTGTTGATTTGTTTTATCCTGTTCGAGCTCTTTTTGTAGTTACTCATGAATCTTCAGTGTGGCACACGAACACGGCACTCCGAGGTCCCGCACTTAAAAGCTTGTGCCAAATATGTTTTCTTCAAATGTACAACCTTTGTTCTACTGATGAGAAGAAAGTTCCTGCTTTAAATTATTCAGCGGTGAAATTTGTGTCATATGTCTGGATCAGTTTGGATTTCGGTGGAATTCTTGAGCATCAATTAAATATTGAAACAAAGTCTCCGCAGTCACACTAGAAATTGAATTATTCTGTTCACTAAACCGTCTGAGAAGTGGCGTGTGCACAAACACACAGTTTCCCCCACGCGCAGCTTTGTTTCCATCATTTGTTTTTTGGGACTCCTCACAATCTCATTCATACACAAACACACACACAGATGTGGAAAGGCCACAGGCTAAGTGGTGTGACTGGCTTAACAGATGTGAGTCATTTGTCAGACTATTGACCCAATCCGCTGGATAAACTAAATGCCAATACGAGCCAGATAGAGCAATGCTAATCCCCGTGAGTGTTCGGTGTGTGTGCCTCTCCTCATCATCTCTGCTCTGCCTCTTGTCTTCTCTGGAGAGCTGTTAGCTTTGTGACAGCTTCCCCAGAGGCACAGGAAGGAAAAAAACCCAAAAGGACGTCTCACCAACAGGGTGAACCAGCAGTTTCCACCTTTATTTGGGGATATTTGTCCCTAACTTACTTAATTTTACTTAATTTTTTAATTTACATAAAGTTTGTTTAATGAAAACATTGCTGTTCCTGTTGGAGTGGTGCCGTGGTCGAGTGGTTAACACGTTCTCGCCCTGTGGTGTCTAAAGAATAGATGGATGGAACCACTGAAGACCATCTGATTTTTCATTAGTAGGGATATTTAAAGTAAAGTCTTTCAGGGATTATTGGATGTTCCAGATAGGGCTGCACGATTAATCGTTAGAAAATCGCGATCTCGATTCATACTTATGTGCGATCTCATTTCCAAATGACAACAATAAAAAAAAAAGAAAAAAAAAAAGACGACGATTGTACCGCATTTTGATCCGGGACGTAATCTGCATGAAAACAAGCGCTCACTCTTCCTGCTCAACAAATGACGAGGGCGGAGCTTATACCACGTGATACAGAAGCTGGCTGCTAAAATTAGCAGGAAAAAACAACGGAGAGCACGTCAGGGATGACGAGAAAGTGACAGGAGAAAATCCGTCCCGGTCAACCACCCAAACATCAATAACGGGAACCTTATACAGCGCTTCCCTATACACGTCGAACTCCCGCAGGCACAAAGAAATTACGGAGGCTATCACTTATCACCTGACCAAAGATATGGCTCCATCAACACTGTGCAAAACGAGGGATTTAGGAAAATGATCAACACCCTAGACAAACGCTGCACAGTGCCGTCTTTTCTATTGTTGCACTACCTGCTCTATACACGCAGTGTCAGCAACGGTGGAGACGGAATTTCAAGCAGTACAACATTTTGCAGCAACGACAAAACGTGAGACATTTGTTGTTTTTATGTTTATTTATTGTTTTTATGTTCAGTATCAACTGTTACAAAGTTGATGTGCAGTTAATAAGCGCAATAAATATTTATATTGGAAAAGAAAATCGTGAGAGAATCGTGATCTCAATTCTAAGCAAAAAAATCGTGATTCTCATTTTATGCAAAATCGTGCAGCCCTAGTTCCAGATCAACCTTCGGTCTGACTGGATAAAATAAACTTAATGGGTATATAAAGCACTTTCATTAATACTGACTCCCTGGGTCTTCTCCATCATAATTTCCATCCACAGTCTTTTCCATCAGATTTCTGATTCCAGGTTATGCAGAGTTCTGCGAATACAAGATGCATTGTGCATGAAATCCACTGTTTGCAATGTAAACTGAGGTCATCATGTGTTTCCTGCCAAGTTTTATGTTGTCTACAAGCCCCACCCAGAAAATGTGACGCTATGTAAACTGAAAAATAACTATAGTCTGCAATGATTTGCAAACCCCATAAACGGACAGTTTATCCACACAGAAACACTGAAAACACGTTTAAATTGAGACATTTTACTATGCTATGAAAAATATGAGCTCAATTTAAATTTAAGGGTTGCCACATGTCTCAAGAAAGTTGCGATGGGGGCAACAACACGGACGTCTTCAGCACTAAAGAAGACATCGACCATCAGGCTTATTATCAGCTCTCGGTTCCACAGAATCTCTGATGTGTGGGGGAAGCATTGATACCTTGGGAATTGGCAGCTTTCATATCTGGAAAGACGTCATCAGTGCTGAGGTCTATGCCCGTTTTAGAGTCTTTGAACAGTGTTTTGTCAGGGAAGGTCTTCATGTTTCACATAATGCACGGAGTCTGAACTGGCCTGTTTGCAGGAGAATGAACTGAGAGCATCATGAAACTAATAACAGGACAAAGAAGACCGAGGACAGATAAGAATGGGACAGCGTTCTTCAGTTCAATTCAGTTCAGTTCATTTTTATTTCAAACATTTCAAACATGTGCCTTCACAATCATTACAAAATATCGTTCCATTATTTGTTTGAAAAGGAGTAGGCAGAAGTATTTACTTATTTGTCCCTACCCCCTCAAGTTTTACCTCTCATTCATTTAATTTTTTTTTTTTAGTCTTAAATTAAACAAACAACATATGAAACAAAAGTAAAGCCAAACAAAACAAAACATACATAAATCAAAAACAAGAAATTAGCAAGCCCCACCACAGTATAGTTTCTTTCATATGAAAAATACAGAAGGTGTATATTTGCAGATACACAAATTATGGAAAAACAAACAACCAAAACAAAAATCCAAAAAATTACCAGCAACATTACCGTCCTGGGTTAACCCCGTTTTCTTCATTCTTATACTTATTTAAAATCAGGTTTTTATATTTTACTTTAAACTGTTTTATGTTTTTACTGTCCTTTATTTCTTCTGTTAGACTGTTCCATAATTTAACTCCTGCAATTGAGATAGACATCGTTCTTAAAGTTGTTCTAGCACTTTGTATTTTTAAATTCCATTTCCCTCTTAAGTTATACCCACCTTCTCTTTCTATGAACAATTTACAGATTTCTTTTGGAAGCAATTTATTTCTTACTTTATACATTATTTGCGCTGTTTTAAGCTTCACCAAGTCTTGGAATTTAATAGCTTGCATTTTGACAAAGAGTGCATTTGTATGGTCCCTGTACCCCACATTATTTATTAATCTAATGGCCTTTTTCTGTATTATAGTTATTGTTTGTGTGTTACTTTTGTATGCGTTTCCCCAGACCTCTACACAGTAGCTCATATATGGTAGTAGTAAAGCACAGTATAAAATGTGCAGTGCTTTCTAGGGGTGCAACGATACTCGTATCGATATTGAACCGTTCGATACAGTGCTTTCGGTTCGGTACGCATATGTATCGAACAATACAACATTTTTAAATTTATTTTATCAACTTTTCTTCTGACGGTGCTGTCTGTGTTGAGCGCTCAGTGGATCTGCACTCGACAGTGCAGCCTAGGCGGAGTAGTCGAACGCAGATTCACTGAGCGCAGCGCAAGCTAGCGAGACAGAAGTTAAGCTCTCCTTGCAACATGGCAAATTGAACCTCCCCCACCCTCATTCAGATCTGGCCTTTGGAACTATCTTGGTTTTCATGTGACGTATGACCCTGAAGGTAAGTGCGTCATGGACTAAAGTAAAACAGTATGTCGGATGTGCCACGCAATGCTCAATTACATTGGTGGGAACTAGTGCGTTAGCGCAGTTAGCTTGTTAACGTGCTGGCCGTCCAGCCCCACACAGTGGGAACACAACGAATATGACTGCACATTTACTCCGACATCATCCTAGTGCAAAGACAAGTGGAAGCAGACAAAAACAACAAGCACGCATGCTACAAACTTTACCCGAGTCATTTAGACAGCCGTTAGCACATGATTCTCCTTATGGGGACCTGATATGTTTAATATGCTGCTGAGAATATAGCCCAGAAGAAGCGTATAGTAGAGCTTTTATTTTGGAAAGAGACATTTCTCTGTAATAAACTCTCTTTTCCAAAGATGAGTGATTTCTCGATCAGATAGATTTATTTTTTTATTACTTTGTTGTTTCAGCAACATTAAATTTAAAAACTGTACTTTTGAGTTAAAATATATATTTATAATTTTAATAAATGACAAATTAAAAAAGCATGAACATTTTTTTTGTATCGAAAAAATATTGAACCGTGACACCAAAGTATCAAACCGAACCGTGAATTTTGTGTATCGTTGCACCCCTAGTGCTTTCTGATCCAACATACGCTTTGTTTTCTCTTCTCCCGAAAGTCCGGCAGCTGCTCTGCTCGGGTCCCAGACGTTGATGAACTGTTGTTAAAAGACGAAGGCCTGTCTAACGTTTCTGACACATGTTGCTGCCATCAAATTCAAAATAAGCCTTTTTTCTTAAACCTGTACATTTTCTCATTTTAAGCATTTAATGTGTAGATTTGTCGATGATTCCATTTTTAGTTACATTTCAAACAGCTTGCAAACATCTTCAGTGTTGCGTCTGAGTCTTATCCTGATAAATAAGATGAGTGATTATTAAATATCTTTCCAGAAAGTTTCATCTTTATTAAATTATTATAATCAGCACTAAATTTGCTAAAAGGGTAATAAAATGAGACAGACTGATTAACGGATGTTAATTTCAAACTCCTGTACAGTAAGTGAGACGCATGCTGTTGTCTTTGGTGAGCCACTTCTTATAATCTGCAGTCGTGAGCCAGAAAAAAAGTCCTCTGATCACGATCACATACGTTTGGATAACAGGTGGGAGGAGGAGGAGGATGGAGTCACGCTCGAACAGCGTTCAGAGAAGATGAGGTCAAGAACTGGATCCATCAAAGCTAACAAGCTATTTACAAAGAGAGCGTGTAGCATGGGAACAATGGCAGCCGTCTGTGTCGAGAGAGACCGAACGCTGGTCGCTGCTTCGACCTCGGGGGGCTACAGCTCCGTTTTCTTGTTGTTGTTTTTTTTAACACAGTCAAACTCCAATTCTCACTACTTGGAACATGACAACTAGAGGTTTGTGGGACATTAAAGGTAATTGAGCAGTGGTTGGTTGCATTTTACACTTGGTCAGGGCAAGAGGGCAAGACCGTGAGAGCATGAAGGGTCTCTGACGATGCCAGGGACTATGATGGACTGACTTTGAAAGTCACAGCCAACAAAGAGAGACACACGGGGATGAAGGGCTCGAGAGAGTTGAGATTGTCAGTGACACAATCCAAAACAGTGACAATCCCAACTGATCGCTGCTAATAGTGGAGACAGAGAGCATTACAGTGACACAGAGAGTGACAGCGACGGCAGAGAGCGAGAGTGACGCTGATGATACAGAGACAGATGGTGACAGCGACACAGAGACAAAGCCAGGCAGAGACAGATGCAACAGTCCCGTCGCCCGGAGGTGCGAGCTGTGTGTCCTCGCTGCCACAGTACCAGACTGCAGTCTGCATCTCAAACTACAGTTTGCTGTGTGCACGGTAGCTGATTTATTTAAGCATTTCCTTCAGATTACAATCTACGGAGCCCCGCAGGGGACATGGGAGAAAAAAAAATAAAGACGGAATTTTGCGAGATCTCGCAAAACAAAAGTTGAATTCCAACAATGGCGGCAGCTACTTAGTTGTAATATTACTCTTTCTGGGTCACAAAATACACTTTTAAGATATTTTGAGACGTGAATGTAGTTGTGTAAACGTCAGATATCTGCTCGGTTTACAAGACATCACACGTTTTCGGAGATCTGACACCCACCATCTCGAAGCTAACGGGAGGTCAAGACCTACTACAGCCGGGAGGAACACCGCTTTCCCGGCACATCGTGCCTCGACCTCCCGGCAGTGTTGCCAACTCCTCAGTAAGGAAAATCGCTATTGGCTGTCCTAAAAGTCGCTAGAAGTCGCCAAATGGTGTCATCACCTAATTTGCATAATTGGTCATGCTAATGTAAATGTAATCTACGGTGTTGGAGAGAGAAATAACATCGTGGAAGAGACATAAAGTGAGTAAAAAACGTCCTAAATGCATTTAGAGTTTATTTAGAACTACAAATTAAATTTCTTTTAGCAATTATTGTTTTTTAATGTCACAATTCCAACCCTGCTCCTTTACCCGGGCTTGGACCGGCAAAAGTGACCCAAAATTGGCACTATGGTGGAGTTACTTTGTGTGTGTGTATAAGTAGTTTAAACCTTGTGATCCACAAAACAGCATAACAGTAAAAGGACTGACTGCGTTACAGTCAGTTCGGGAGCAGCGGCTTCGCTCGATTCATTTGCCGTTTGGACGCACAGGTGTGAACATCACCTGCCCTGATAGCAGCTGGGGGAGGACTATCCTCCGCCTGGGAGCGCTTTGGCACGGGTGAGGTGCCCCAGGCAGCACCGCTGCCTGTTGAGAGTAAAAGCGATACTCGTTTTCACGTCAAAAAGTCGTCATAAATAAGTCTCCAGTAATACCAGAAAAAGTCGCCAGAATTGTCGCTAGTCGCTTTTTAGAAAAAAAGTCGCTAAGGGGGTCTGAAAACTCGCTAAATATAGCGACAAAGTCGCTAAGTTGGAAACACTGCCTCCCGGTCGGCTTCGAGCTGGCGGCCCCCGAAGAATGCAGCTAAAACTTTTGCGAGATCCCGAGTTTGTTTTGCGAGATCTCACAAAAGTCCGTCTTAATTTTCTTTTTCTCCCATGTCCCCTGCGGGGCTCCGTAACAATCTTCTAAAAGGGTTATGTCATCCAATGTCATCTTTGAACTGCAGCTGGTAATAGTCGTCCGTCTGTCCTGTTGGTCCACTGCTAGCTGGAGAGCCTCTCACAGGTGGAGAACTCGTTCATGAACCGCTACGAGTGAGGCTGCAGAGTGGTGGCAACTTTTTGGCGAGCATCTGATTTATCAGCTGTTTGTCTCAAAGTATGGCAAAGAAGAAAAGCCTTTAAAAATTTCCATATCTCCACCTAACAGCAATACAAGGTATTGTGTTGTGTCTTTGGGAAACACAACAGTGATTATTACAAACCGACCTCCTCCCTGCACCCAGGTTTGACTAGAACAGCGTTACTTCAAAGTCAAGGATTTGTGGGCATTAGCAGAAATGACTAAAGCCTTGGACTCGTCTCTCGTGGTCTTTTTAAAGGTGCTATCTCGTTTTCTTGCGACCTTTTTAAAGATTTGCTGAAATTTGAATTGCAGATGTGGCGCTGTGTTAATTCAGCTGTGTGTAAAAATTCACTTTTCACTGTCTTTTTTATGTGTTTGCTCCGAGGCGGCAACAGCTCTCAACCCTGCTGTGACATGAATAAGTTGGGAACATTATTACCATATCTGCAACTTTTGACAGCTTTTTCGTGGTTTCCATCATTTTGAGATCTTGTGATTCTTTTTCTTAAAAAGTCCTAATTTAACAACGTCAGGAACAAAATAACATGTGCAGATAAGTGCGACGCCTGAGCCCTGCAGAGGAAAACAGCACTGATGGCGAGACCTGCAAACGGCATGCACAGATGACACGTTGCGACTAAATTTGGAGACTAAGAGTGGGGTTGGTGACAGAAAGCATGATTGTCCAGCGCGAGCACGACTTGGTCTTAAAGCTGTCTTTGTCTTCATGGTCAGTTCACCACAGACTCAATGGGAAAGATGGACAGTCTTTAAAAACAAAGAGCCTTTATCAAAGCAGACAAACAGACAAAGACAGTTTTAAGATCTCGTCTTGTTCTGCGTTCAGACACACCTGTGGCTTCCTGTCTGAACACCTACACAGACGAGAGCCTCGTGGTCGACGCTATCGCTCTTAGAGTTGCATTGAAATTGATTTGAACTGTACCCATTTTTACATCGTGACCTGGAGACTGTGCTAGCATCTTTTAGCATTACAGCTGCATTTGTGCCTTAACCCAGTGGTCCCTGTGAGTCCTCCTCTGTTGTTTTAGGATCCCTGGAAGTCTATTTTAAACCTGTTGTTACTGACCTTGGTTTTAAGTTGGACAGTGATTTTAAATTGGACAACCAAATCAGAGCAGTGGTGAAGTCCAGTTTTTATCATTTAAGGCGACTGGCAAGAGTAAAATCTTTTCTTTCGAGGCAGCACCTTGAAACAGTGATCCATGCTTTTGTTTCTTCCCGCCTGGACTGTAACTCACTTTATGTGGGGGTCAGTCAGTCGTTGCTCTCACGTCTGCAGCTGGTTCAAAATGCGGCTGCACGACTCCTAACAGGAACTCTAAAAAGAGAGCATATAACCCCCGTGCTGGCCTCTCTGCACTGGCTGCCTGTGTCTTTTAGAGTTCATTTTAAACTTCTTATGTTTGTTTTTAACCCTTTAAAACCGGTCAGAGCAGCACGCTCTGTTTTGCGTAACTATTTTTAAATCCCAGTAGCTCTGCAACCACGTGAGCTAGCACAATATTTTTTTTTGCACATGAAACCGGAGGAGTTGTACTTACATCTTATGCCATCAGCTTGTCCTCGGTCACAGTTTCCTTCCACATATAGCTTTGCAAAAACTGCATAAAAAGCACTTCCAGCAACAAAAACATAATATTCCAGAAACACGCTTTGCCGATCCGATCAGCTGTTCATAACACTTCCTACATTGGAATAGACGTCAGCGTGAACTATCACATGTCCGCCATGACCTGCCTGAAACCAGAAGTGACGTCATTTTCGCGGAAATGTAGTTTTTTACCATCAGGGCCTCAATGAGCCTATACTGGTGTTTTTAAAAGTTATGTTTGACTTTATGACTTTCTGTGTGGTTTCTGGGATGCTTAGGACTCATACTGCACTGCTGGAAATAGTTTATTTTGATGCATATGCTGCTTTTTTGTAAATTTGCATTATAATATTTATTTTCGTTTTTCCTGCAGTGTATAAAAATTGGTGTATTTCAAAAATAAAACTATGAAGACACTCAAAATAAATTTCCTGTGGTGGGAAACTATTTTGTGCAACTTTTTTGTATTTACAGTTTTGAGGGATAAGCCTCTTAAATTTCTCTAACTAGAAATATATGTTAAAAAAACAAAAACGCTTTTCAATTTTTTGTAGTTTATTGCACTTTTTTGCAATTTATGTAATTACTATGCACTTAATGCAGACATATTATTAAAATTTAGGCTGTAATGGTTGTATTGATGTATAGCAACTTGAAATGCTCCCAAAAATGGCTCCACAGCATGTAAACATATAATATAAGCTCTGGCGGCCTTGGTTCTATGGTAGGTCTTAAAGGGTTAATTGAAGTAGTTAATTAATGATTTCACTCTTCTTTTATTTGGTTTTTACTTATATCTCATGTAATTTTATTTTACAGTTCCAATGTACAGCACTTTGTGTCAGCTGTGGTTGTTTTAAAGTGCTTTATAAATAAAGTTGATGATGATGATGAATAATAGTTATATTCATAATAATGTCTGCTGCCCTCTTAGCCAGTTTACTCATGATTAAGACTTTAACCTGCACGGTTACCCGACTGCAATGTTAAATTGATCATTTCCCGATGATCAATTTAACATTGCAGTCCTGTAACAGAGCCGCTTGCACCGACTGCATCAGCAGGATGAGCTGTGAGGCCCGCTGTTTACTGGGTGTACTGGAGCAGTCATGAGGAATATGAACATCAACAGTGCCTGGTACAGCACGGCCTGGATGTGCTCAGTCGAGCTCTAATGTCTAACGTCACCCTGTTGTCATGGGACAGACACGCAGTGATGAAAGCAGACGAGGGCATTGCTTTGTATTTATGTGCTTTGATAACGTCCTTTGATCTGTGATGAAAATAAGCTGTTGCCGTCCAAAAGTTCAGACGCCAATCTTTTCATGCCGTAACCTTTTTCTTGCATCGCGTGCATGTTCGACAAATGTCAGAGCGTCTGCAGCTGTTATCATTTCCTCTGTCTTCCTAGGATCTCATCTTTTCCCGTCTCTCTCATTCTCTCCACAGTCATCTGCAACTTCCGAGGCTCGGTGACTCAGGGTTTGGCTCTGGAGGTGGGGGAGACTGTTCAGATCCTGGAGAAATGCGAAGGTAAGGCTTCTACCTGATTGATAGCTTCGTGAGATGCTACGGGGGCGGAAGTTTGATGCAGCAGTGATGCCATTGATCATCGTTACGACTGTAAGCATCAGTAAACATGGTAAATATCCCCCAGAGCGAGCATTTTCTTTGCATCTTGCTCTTCTCTTCAAAGGCGTTTGCATGCATATAGAATAGAAACGGTGAGAAGAGAAACAGTGCGTCTCCCAGCAGCACAGCAGCCAGCGCAGGAAGTCATAACTCTAATTTACAGTTATTTTCTGCAAAGATAAAACATGTATGTCATCACTCAGGTAGATATTACATAATAAGTTATCAATTTATGTCCTGTTCCCTGCAACAAAGTTGTACGATCTCAGTTCATACACGACTGGTACGACTGCTGTAACTTTCCAGGTCCTTATGAAACACTCCGGCTCCAGCCGTCCACTCCAGTCCTGACCGTAACCATAAGCCTGTCACGTTTTCCAAAGTGATTCAGGATCAGAACATAAAACACATTTACATGTATAGATTCATTCCAACCGGCTTTCAAGCTTCGAAACTAGGGATGGGTATCGTTTAGGTTTTATCCGGTGCCAAACCGGTACTTTTGAAACGGTGCCGGTGCTTAAACGGTGCTCAAACCGGTGCTTAAAGAATGGAGAACACAAAATTGGTCCAAAAACCTCTCATGTTCAGCTGTTTTTTTGTAAAAATATAACAATATTGGCCTTTTCTGCAGCTATAGGGCATATATGGTATCACTCTTGGCTGGAAGCAGCTTAAACAATGGAAAAAACACAAACTTTGTCCAAAAACCTCTCATGTTTAACTGTTTTCCACTTTTTCTTTGGTCATTTTAGCCTTTTTGTCCAGGGTGAAGGGAGTATCTGCCATCAAACAAGAAGACAGCCGCATGTAGCTATGATGGTGTTTGCTAGTTCACCTTACATGCATTAATGTAATAACGTGGTTAGCCTACTCAACGTAAATTACACACGAACAACATGAAGCTACTCACGCAGAGAAGAACGGCTGCTGCTGCATCATCATCCTCATCATTTCTGCTACACTGGCAGGGCTAGGGGCCAGGACTCTCCTCTTCGGGTTTTTGGGGGATGTGTCTAACTCCGGGTCCGATAACAGGCACCACACCCGCAGTAGATGTGCTCGGTGTGAGGTCTCGCAGCAAGCTATCAAATACGGCGCATTTTTCGGCTTTTTAAAAAAAATGCTATGCGTCGCCAGGTGTTTCATCGGTCAAAAGTCAGCCAGACTTTTGATCGCTTCGCCTTGGGCATTTTTAATCTGTAGCTCTGCTCTAAAAGAACGTACGTACCTGGACCCGCCTACTATCCTTAGAAACGTAAAATGATTGGCTAGAATCTAAAGTGTATCACAGCTCAGGGAAAAAAAGCACCGAAATGTGCGCTGCTTTTCGGTCTGGTTACTACCGTTTATGTCAGAACCGGTGCCATCATGGCATGATACCGGTACCCATCCCTACTCAAAACGCGTAACACAGAGTATGTTGCTCATTGGGATGAGAACGTGTTTTATGTTCTTGATGCTTGCATTGTCTGTACCATGTTCCCAGCATCCCTAAGCATGAGTCCATGCTGTTACAGTAATCAGTGTTATATGAACATAGCTACTAACAAGTGAATCATGCAAAAACAAACTATTTAAAATCTTCTGGTTATGACAGCCAGTTCAATTTGACTCGTTCTGTTTCTACTTCCAGCCAATAAAGATAACACATGAAATCTTCTTCTACTAGATTATTGTGCAAAAGCGACAGTGTTTTATTTATTGCCTAAAAACTGAACTAGAGGAAGAAAAGGTCAGATGTATGTGTGATGTGGACAAAGTTCTTCTTATAGACAGATTTTTAGAGTTCTTATCAGTTAGCCAACCACGCCAAATATCCAAGGCAAAGCCCGATATGCGACATACAGACCTAGAAAAGCTCATTCATGCTCTCATTACTTCGAGATTGGACTATTGCAATTCTCTTTATCTAGGCCTCCAACTTTCCCTCATCCAACACCTCCAACCAGTCCAAAATGCCGCAGCACGTCTTATGAGCGGCACCAGAAGACATGATCATATCACAGCTGTCTTAGCCAACCGTCACTGGCTCCCCGTCAAATCCCGTATCGTTTTAAAAATCCTTTTTTAAAATTTTAAATAACTTGTCGCTCAGCTACTTAATCGACCTCCTTGACCTTTATATCCTCAAGAGAGCATTTAGATCCTCTGATCAATGGCTCTTAGTGCAACCAGTGTCCCGAGGGAAGACTCGGGGGCATCGGGATGCGACTGCTGCACATAAACTTTGGAATAGCCTGCCGGTTGATATCCGTGTGTCGGAATCTATTCAATCCTTCAAATCATGTTTAAACCCACCTGTTTAAGCTAGCCTTCGAAACAAATTTGATTTTAACTTCTACCCGGTCCGCGCTTGTGCCATGTTGTTACCTGTAACTGTTCTGTATTTTCTTTGTTCTTCTATTGTTGTAATCCCGCAATGCGGCACTTGTGTGACGCACTTTGGTGTAAAATTGGTCTTTTAAATTCAATTCAATTCAATTTTATTTATATAGCGCCAAATCACAACAAAAGTCGCCTCAAGGCGCTTCATAGATACAGAGAAAAACCCAACAATCATATGACCCCCTATGAGCAAGCACTTTGGCGACAGTGGGAAGGAAAAACTCCCTTTTAACAGGAAGAAACCTCCAGCAGAACCAGGCTCAGGGAGGGGCGGGGCCATCTGCTGTGATTGGTTGGGGTGAAAGAAGGAAGACAGGATAAAGACATGCTGTGGAAGAGAGACAGAGGTTAATAACAGATATGATTCAATACAGAGAGGTCTATTAATACATAGTGGGTGAGAAAGGAAAAACTCAATGCATCATGGGAATCCCCGGCAGCCTACATCTATTGCAGCATAAATGTGCTATAGAAATAAAACTGAAACTGTAGGTTGTTCAAAGCATTTCAAGCAGCTCACCACCGTTAAAGTTTTGAGAACAACTCCAAGTCTGTTCCAGTTATTATCTTTATACCGAAGCATATCGATCATTCACTGCAACTGAACATCTTTAACAGTGTAAATAACCTTCGTGGGTGTTTGTGTTTAAGCTACTGTTTTCACTGGTACTTAACTAGAGAATGTAACCTAATTTATAGGATTTAGAGCCCCCTCTCTCCATCTTATTTCCCTAAATTTTGTAAAAAACCACTGAAAGGAGTCCACTCCCTTCTAATATTCTTCATGCGGCCCTCCTTTTAGTCCCTGTTATCTGAAAAGAGAACACTTGTAATTTTCCCCACTAGTTTCTGGTTAAAAAAGCAGCATTCAGAGCTGCAGTGGTGCAGTCTGCTGTTTGCTTCAGTGAATCACCGTCGGTCCATTTCCCTCCAGATTTTTATGAGGCCACCACGCAGAAAAGCCTTCACATTAATGCTGCGGCAGCAGCGGCGGCTGTGTCGCCACAAATGTGCACAGTAAAAACAAAGTGGCACTCATTGCTGCGTTCATAGTTCTCTCAAATAATGAGTGTAAATAGCCTGTAATAGCCTGGATGAGAGCCCAAGTTATTAGCTGCTGTTTCTCCCATTGTTATTTCTAGTTTGACTCACAGAAATTAACAACTCAAGCCAGGATGTGTGTGAAGCCAGAAAATGTTGTCTTTTGCAGATAATGAGTGAGTATGTGCTCCATTAGCCACAGCTGGGGAGGACGCTAGCATCGATCTAGTGCCAGGGGCTGATTAGGCTTCTCTTTACCCCGAGGGGAAGATGTCCAGAGGAGGAGAGAGGAATCGACAGAGAAGGAAATATTCTGTTGATGGGCTCACTTCCTCACCCGCCTTGTTGTGAGGAACTACAATCTGCACTTGCCTTCATTTTCCTCCCACTTCCTCTGAACTCCAGCATCCTTCCTTTGCACTCCTCTGGTTTCTCTTATATACACTTCTCGTCTCTTGTCATCTATGCATATTGACCAGGCAGTCTCATATTCAAGGCTGAGCTAATTCCTTGGCATCCAATCGGCGTCTAATTTGATCGGGTTATGAAATGCAATCCTGCTGGCGAGGGACACGACTTATTATCCGAGCCCTTGTGGGAGAGGCTGGCATCACAGCTTCCCCTGTAGCACGTAGCGATTATCAGGGCAAACCAGGGCTAACTTTTGTCCAAGATCCCCGAGGAAATCTCAAGAACTCGCTCTGCAGCTTTGGTCATTAACTAAACATGTAAATAGATTTGTAGAAAACACCCTCTAAACAAAGGCTGCTACAGCAGGACCTACATTTATTAGAAGATGCACTAGTCTAACGTTTAGAGCGACAAACACAAAAGTGTTATTTATTATTTATCAGTTTTTTATTGAGGTCAAAGATCAGAAGTGATCCATCATTGCTAATTCTGCTGCTGCAGGAGGACTCGAGGTCTCGGTTAAAATTGGCTTCATCACAGTAGCCCCCCCCCCCCAGACAGAAACTCAGGGGATGTATTGACAAAGCCATGAAAGTGGCAGCCGAACTGTTGGAGTCCAATCCTCAAAGTCCACTCCACAGATTACAGTCACAGCACTTAAGAAAGCATTAGAGTTCGATTAGAGGGCCAGCAGCCATTGCAGGTATGTGATGTTATTCTCGATACTATCAGCGCTGCTGAAGAGCCCATAGTCAGCTAAGTGCTAATTGTTGTGGAGAGACTCTTCAGCTGTAAGATTTCTCTTTTTTTGAAGCAAACTTCTGGAACTGTGGAGAGAGCAGCTGTCAGCCAATAGCAGCTAAGCATGAAGATAACCTGATGTTATAATGTGACACTCGTTTGAAGACGAGTCATTCTGTGGGTAAAATGTGGTGGTTAAAAGGTCCAAATCTAGCAAAGCAGGGTTTTACCAGATTTGATTAGAATAGAATAGAATAGAATAGAATAGAATAGCATAGAATTCAACTTTATTGTCATTGCACATGTCACAGGTACAGGGCAACGAAATGCAGTTTGCATCCATCCAGCAGTGCTTTAGCCGTGATATAGATATATTGCAATATATATTAGCAATAATAGCACCTCCCAGAGGGCAGGAGGGTGAAGAGTCTATGTGATGGGTGACTGGGGTCTTTGATGATTTTCCCAGCCCTTTTCAGACACCGCTTCCTGTAGATGTCTTTTATGGCAGGAAGTGGTGCTCCGGCGATGCGCTGGGCAGTTTTCACGACCCTCTGCAACGCCTTCCGGTCCGAGGCAGAGCAGTTCCCGTACCAGACTGTTATACAGTTGGTCAGGATGCTCTCGATGGTGCAGCGATAGAAGTTCACCAGGATGTCTGAGGACAGGTGGTTCTTCCTCAGAGTCCTCAAGAAGAAGAGGCGCTAGTGATTAGCTGGAGGGAAGCTCAGCTTTGATTGGTTATTATGCCAGTGGTTGTATCTGACCTATCAGAGCAGTTAGAGGCAGACTAAATGTTAGGAAACACAGTCGATGAACAAAAAGTCATTCGCCATGAGAAAATATCCACATTGTGATTTATACATCAAAATATGTCAGTTTTATTCTCTCTCTCAATGTCACTGCTGTGAGGCTGCAGTAAATCCCTTCAGGCTGAACACTTAGGTTTAGTCTCAACGCTCCACTGAGGTGGCAGGAAACCATCAAAGGAACCCAAATACAAAAAGACAGAGTAAACCAGAAGTAAGGAGCATCTAACCCAGAAACAGGAGCGAAATTAAACTACAACAGACAACGCGAGGAAGATCGAGGAAGAAAAACTAAACCCAAACACCGGTGAGAGCGATGTTACAGCATGAGCGAACTCAACCAAGGTAATAAGTAGGGCAAGGAAAGGAAAAAAGGCAGCAGTTTGAAACGAACCTTCAAAATAAAAGAGGATGTAAAGATGAAAGCATAAACTCGCAGAGACACACAGCGAGACACAGAGAGACGTGGCACCAGGATGTAACAGGGGACAGGCGGGCAGGCTGTGGGGCTTTTTTAGGTGCAGCAAAAAGTGACCTGGTTTAAAGAGCTGGACCAGCCTAAGACAAAGACAGGGCTCAACACAAGGGCAATGAAGAATCTTCCAGAAAACCATCTTGTTTTCTGGACACTTTGGAGAAAATCCAGAACACACTGAGGGGGGGCTTCTTTCACTTCTCTAAAGGCCAACACCACAGCCTTAGAAAGCCCCCTCCAGAGTGACCACTGATGTCATTGTAAACACACTGAGGTGGTGACAGTCTGCATGGGTGAGCCAGGCAAGCATTAATAGATGTACATTTAAAAAATGACCTGATTTCCACTGGTTAAGCAGCACCTATCAGATGGTTGAGCATTTAAATGGAAAAATGGAAGGGTGTGTAAATCTAGACAAAGTTTTTTGTGTCCAATAAGTCCAACACAATAACATATAAATACAAAGTATTAAAACGGCCTCACAAAGACAGGGTTCTTCCTGTTAAAAGGGAGTTTTTCCTTCTCACTGTCACCAAAGTGCTCATAGGGGGTCATATGATTGTTGGGTTTTCTCTGTATGTATTATTGTAGGGTCTACCCTACAGCATAAAGCACCTTGAGGTGATGGCTGTTGTGATTTGGTGCTGTGTAAATAAAACTGAATCAAAAATTGAATGTTAGAAGCACAGAAGAGCAGCCGTGCTGCTGCAGAAGCTCTAATCACCTCTAACTCTTGGATGCTGTTTTCAGAGCTTTTTCGAAATGCGGACTCATGACAGGGATGCTGTGGATCCTTTAAAAGTCCAAAATAAATTATCTTACATAAGGATCCAGACAGCAACTACCGTCCCCGGCTACAGAAAAGACAGTGGAGTTGGAGTAGAGATGAACAACCGTCACAGTAACAAGTGACTTTAGACATAAATGTTCATAGTAAAAGGTCAAAAAGGGACTTTTTTTAAAGACCTTTAAAAATATGAGTACTGTAACTGTAACCATATATAACAAAAATATTAACAGATGGGCAGGGTGATGGGTGACCACAGACACAACCACACAAATAATGAAACAAGCTCCGAGTCGTTTGATTTGATTCAGAATTTCAAGTTTTACTCTTTTTACTACTTGATTTTGCTCGTACTAAATTGCTTTCTGTATAGTTTTTTATTTCATATTTATATCCTGTACATAGCCTGTACATACTTATAGTTATAGAATATTCATAACATACTTCATACCGTGTACATTATAACATACCATAATAGACCCATTTCTGTAATATACTTACATATCTATATTATTGCTAATATATATTGTAATATATCTATATCACTAAAGAACTTCTGGATGGATGCAAACTGCATTTCGTTGCCCTGTACCTGTGCATGTGCAATGACAATAAAGTTGAATTCTATTCTATTCTATTCTTTCATAAAATTTACTGCAATTAAAGTCTAAATCATGGACGTTCACCGTGGTCTTTCCTTGGAGCCTGCTGTCGAGGCTGAAACCATCCCAGAATCACCAAGTGCCACGATTAGTAGCAGAACTACAGGTGGAGCTGATAAGATTTGATCTGCAAGGCTATTAAAGTTACTTTTTATCAGGGTTAGCAGGAAAGACACCTGTAAGATTTAGAGGTAGCAAGAACTGGGTACCTTATCTACATCGGCTACAGAACCGAGCATTATCTACTGGGTAAGACTCGTAGGATCAGGGATTAGGACTTTTTTTTATCAGAGAACTGAAATCAACTTCCTGGTTTTGTGGGCCTACCAATCGACACCATCCATTGCAATGGAAGATCATTCTCCTATGGATTTACAGAAGCTTTGTGGAAACCTGAATTTCTCCGTGGACTCTGATCTCCAACTCAAAAGCCTGATCGGTGCAAAGAACTGCGTAATCACAGAACAGCTTCAGGTCTCCGGATCTAGCGGCTAACAGCTAATAGCTGACATCACGTTTCAGCCACTTCTCTGCTTCTTTTCAGCGAGTTTTTCCTGGGTGGGATAGCGCCGGTGTTGTCTAAACTGAGGAGGCTGTGTTCCCACGGAGTGGATTGGTGGCTCAGCTGCAGCTCGCACGTCTATTGGATCCCTGTCAAAATGACAAAGAAAAACAGCCTCATGGGTGCTGTTACTGCATCAACAAGCAACTTCTTTTTCATTAACTACCTCGAGGTGTGCTCTGCAGGGTTACAGCAGCATTTAACACTCATATTTGACTGATTTTGTAGCTTGACGGAAACCTGCATCCACCGCGTGATGCAGTTTTGATAATGAGTGCAGACTGAACATGCATTAACTCGACAAAAGTGTTTTACAGGGAATTTTATTGGTAATTATTTTGGTAACGGTGCAAAATGATTATTCTAATGACCACTTTGTGAGCTGTTTAGATGCAGGAGGCGAGACGATTGCTCTTCTTCAGAGTATGCTGGGTAATAATTTCAAATTACTGTATATGCACCTGCACGTGCACCCATGTGCCACAGATAAACACCGGCTCTGTAGACGCTGTTTCCACCGCTATAATTCATCCAAATGTTTTCCCTTGTCACTCAAACCTCTTTCTTATCCCCTACAGATGTGGTCAATTTACTCTCTGTCACACACACACTACGTCAGGTCTTACGAATGGGCCGAGGCGCTGCTGGCCCAGCCCATGACTGATTACCATATAGATGAGAGGTTGGGGAGTAAACACAGCCGTCATAACGAGGGTGATAAATGAATCTTGATTGGTTATTAATTACTCAGCCAATTAAGCCCTCCTCCATATTCAGATCCGATGATGGGAAGCTGCGGAGAAATGGATCTCATGATTTTACAAGGAGATGTGATGAAAGTTGAAGGGTCTGATGTGCTGGACAGCACTGGAACATGTGCTGATGTTTCACTGCGAGGGTTTCATGATGAGTTCTGTTTTTTTGTAGTCTTGCAGGAAATTTCTCCTTTATTTTCTGAGCTGTTGTTGAAAGTGTTTGTCTTGGAGACACGCTGGCGATTCAGGTGATGTCTGCTCTGATAAATGCACAAGGAATTGCCTTCCTAGCTGTGTGCATTTGGTAGTCTAAGAAGGTCAAAGTAATAATGTGCATCATTTGATGTAAATAAATGTTGCTTTTGGTTCACTCTGTCACTGACAGACAGTCGCCACCCAACCCTCACATTTCCAACGGCCAGAGGCACAATCATTTTTGTTTCCACTTGGCTGGAGACAAATGATGTCCCCACTGACTAAGAGGATGTCTGGGTGCTTCTCCTGCACATATTTAGTCCCTGGATACCTGCAATTTTAAGATTTTACTCCAAGTCGAGTCAACTTTCATGGCAGCTTTCTGCTCCGCAGAAGCATCTGATGAATGTCCGTCCATGTGGAAAGAACGGCGGTGTGCTCTGAGCCCTGAAGAAGAAAGGGGTCCATCACTGTCACGCGCGCGGGCATGTACTGTCCTGTAGGTCATACAGTGGTAAGAGAAGAAGTGTTAAACCAGTCTCTGAACCAGATCACGGACAGAAATAGACTAAATAGAGCTTTCTACTTCAAACACCTGAGCGAGCACCAGCCTCCATGCAGAAAAAACATAGTCACATAATGCTGGCTTCAAAAGTGAGACAGTCCCAGGACACTCGTGTTAAAATTTCATGATTGAAGTACTTGAAAAAAGTTTTTTAAAAAGGTCCCCAAAACGTTTTCAGTGTGAAAAACGTTTCGTCACTCATCCAGGTAGGGATGGGTATCGTTTAGGTTTTATCCGATACCGGTGCCAAACCAGTACTTTTGAAACGGTGCCGGTGCTTAAACGGTGCTCAAACCGGTGCTTAAAGAATGGAGAACACAAGATTGGTCCAAAAACCTCTCATGTTCAGCTGTTTTTTGTAAAAAGATAACAATGTTAGCCTTTTCTGCAGCTATGGGGCATATATGGTATCACTCTTGGCTGGAAGCAGCTTAAACAATGGAAAAAACACAAACTTTATCCAAAAACCTCTCATGTTTAACTGTTTTCCACTTTTTCTTTGGTCATTTTAGCCTTTTTGTCCAGGGTGAAGGGAGTATCTGCCATCAAACAAGAAGACAGCCGCATGTAGCTATGATGGTGTTTGCTAGTTCACCTTACATGCATTAATGTAATAACGTGGTTAGCCTACTCAACGTAAATTACACACGAACAACATTAAGCTACTCACGCAGAGAAGAACGGCTGCTGCTGCATCATCATCCTCATCATTTCTGCTACACTGGCAGGGCTAGGGGCCAGGACTCTCCTCTTCAGGTTTTTGGGGGATGTTGCTAACTCCGGGTCCGATAACAGGCAGCACACCCGCAGTAGATGTGCTCGGTGTGAGGTCTCGCAGCAAGCTATCAAATACGGCGCATTTCTCGGCTTTTTAAAAAAACGCTATGCGTCGCCAGGTGTTTCATCAGATTTGAGGTGTTACCTCCTTTGACAGTATCACAGTATCAGCTTAAAGCACTTGTTGCAGCTGCTGAGTTTGCATCTTTTGCTGTGAAGTACAGCCAGACTTTGACCGCTTCACCTTGGGCATTTTTAATCTGTAGCTCTGCTCTAAAAGAACGTACGTACCTGGACCCGCCTACTATCCTCGGAAACGTAAAATGATTGGCTAGAATCTAAAGTGTGTCACAGCTCAGGAAAATAAAGCACCGAAATGTGCGCTGCTTTTCGGTCTGGTTACTACCGTTTATGTCAGAACCGGTGCCATCATGACCGGTACCCATCCCTACATCCAGGTGACTTTGCAGGTGACTTTGCATAATGACTGAAACTAGCACCACTGAAGGTAAATGGAGGTCAGTTACTCGATCATGAACGTTTCTTCCACTGAAAACGGTTCGTCCAGATGAACAGAATCAACTTTTGTGGATTTACTTACCTGGACTATTGAGCGTGCATCAAGACCTTTTAAAAAAGTTGTTTTTAAATAATGTGGAGCCTACAATTACATGCTGTCCTGCACACGTTCTCACTCCCAAAGCGTAACATTTTACGCTAGGTGACAAATCGTCAACATGTTACGTTTTCAGCTACCCACCACGTTCCTAAATGACGATCTCGGAAAAATGAGGAAATATGAGAACCGTCTGGACTCATCCTACACATGTTCACTCTTTTCCTTCAAATCGCTTTGAAACACGCTATTTAACGTCACTAAAGTCCTGGTTAAGGTCAGGAATAAGGTTATGGTTAGGCCTACGGATAAGGTTAGGTTTTGGGCTACAATACAGGGCTGGAACGTCTATTACTGCGGGAGCGTCATTCCACTGGATTTCATTCATAAACCGGCACGTACCATAACAACGCGGAAGGTCTCCTTTCGCGCTCCTCAGGAACGCCGCGGGACGTGACAAAACGTCACCATGTTACGCCTCGAGAGTGAGAACGGGCTGGTCCTGCACATGAGATCTCATCCTGTACCAAATCTCCCCTTGTGGGACAATTAAAGGATTATTCTATTCTATTCTATTCTATTCTGTACTTGGGATCTCGATTCTCCACATTAGATTTCCATCCAGTACAGCAGCAAAAGCCTTTTGCACCAAATCGCTCAGCCAGCATTTGCATTTTGCAGACAAAAAGGCTGTAATGACAGAGATACTGTATGGTTCTGATGTTATCATAGGGTGTATCACTTTGCAGGGGAATTTTTATTTTAGAAGTTATGATCCGAGCACATTCACACAGGCTTAAGTTCATGGACGACATCAACAGTTTGCACGAATGACTCGAGGCCTTCAGGGGTAAAACTCGTTCAGTGTGAACAGGTTTGTGTGTATAATAGATTCAGCAGATATTCGACTTTATTGTCAGAACTTCTCATGAAAGTCCTTTCAAAGACTCCACAGCACACACATCCACACACACAGCTGAGCGCAGTGAACCACATCTGTCCTTCACAGCAGTCTGTCAGAGTCTCTGACTGACTGTCAGGAACATTCAGAAGCATCAGCTGACGTGTGGACACATTAGCTGAAGACCTTCAGTCTGCACATTTATGTCCGTGGCTACTGTTCTTTTTAAATCAAAGACACGGCACTCAAAATGTTCTGTTTCCCCCCAAAAAGCCAATCATGTTATTACGTTTGTACTACAGAGGTTTAAATGTGCTGCAGGTAGACCTATAATCTCTATGTGCTGCATGGCCTTTCCTCTTTGCTCTGGTGGGATGATTGTACTGACACTCTGTACTGAACCATGAATGAAGCCATCGGACAGAATAACATCGGGTACGGGAGGGTTGGGGGATTTTTTTGTGGTAAAGTTTTTCACGTATTTCTCAGTTATTTTGTAAATGGTTATGCAGTTAATGCCCCAGTACCAGTAAAGTTCATGTTATGGCTCTCTATGTGATGATGGCCCATAGGTACTGCCAAGATGGCAGCTGAATAACAAACCTGACTTCTAAAAAAGGCTTTGACTGAATGAGGACTTGAGATTTGCACGATCCTTTTCCATCCATACTAAACCTGCAGAGTCAAACTACAAGTTTGATTCTTGCTTTTCTTAAAATGTGAATTAACTGGAGGCCAACCTCTTTTATTATTTTGTGTGAAACGTTTGGATGTGTATGGGCGAATAGACCCATGTTATGGGCAATAACTACATATTACTACTATGTAATAAGTTCGTATCATGTGTGTTGTGCTGTAGTGCTGCGTTAATGGTGGAATTTCAAGTTTTACCATTACCTTCATTTTTTAGTTAGCTGTATATTTCCATTAAAACACTTCCTGTAAGACAGAATTTCTTGAACAAAGATCTGTGTTGGAAAGTCAAAGTCACTCTGCACGTTCCCTCAGGCTGCTGAGTCATGGCCACTCTTCACTCTTCACCATCTCCGTGTTTGTTCATCAGTCTTAGTCACTGCTGTTTGTGTTTTCTTTCAGGATGGTACCGAGGGTTCTCGACGAGGAAGCCAAATGTCAAGGTGAGCCAGGCTGACAGCTTTGGTTGTTCAAAGCTTTTCTCTCAGACCAACTTTTGCTCCTGATTTATTCATTTCTATTTATTTGATCAATGCTGAGAAAATTGCTGTTTATTTAGCTACTGCCTGTAACTGCATGTGACGGAAACTTATGCAAATAAATACCAGATACATTTTTTCTGTTCATTTCTCCTTTTCAACATTTACTTTTCAGAATTTAAACTTTACTCTGATAGATCGTGTTAGACACTCTGAAGATTTATACTTTAAAATCTCTCTCGCTCTCTATCTATCTATACATCTATACATCTATCTATACATCTATACATCTATCTGTCTATACATCTATACATCTATCTATCTATACATCTATACATCTATCTATACATCTATACATCTATCTATCTATACGTCTATCTATACATCTATACATCTATCTATCTATACATCTATCTATACATCTATACATCTATCTATCTATACATCTATCTATACATCTATACATCTATCTATCTATACATCTATCTATACATCTATACATCTATCTATCTATACATCTATCTATACATCTATACATCTATCTATCTATACATCTATCTATCTATCTATACATCTATCTATACATCTATACATCTATCTATACATCTATACATCTATCTATACATCCATCTATACATCTATCTATACATCTATACATCTATCTATCTATCTATCTATACATCTACATATGAAGCTAATGTAACAAAATGCATAATTGATGAGAGTAGAGAGGTGAAATTATGGGAAACAAAGAGGTAAAAGTCGTGAGATGCTTTTATGGTTGGCGCCCTCACAGCTGCTGGTAATGCATTGAACTCACGTCTCACTCTCACCAGAACTCACATAGTGTAATGTGCGGTGGAGATGAAGCCAGCTGCAGAGGTGTGCAGGTGGATAGCGAATGAGCGACTTCTAACTTTCCACAAGTACTCATTTATTTTAAATATCAACAAAATAAAAGAAGAAGAACAAAAAGGGCGTGACCTACCAGTCATGAGACAAGAGACGCCACCATGTGGTGCTACACTGCATTGCAACAGCAACTGTTATAATAGCCTACACTTGGGTGGGCTGCAAGTTTTTAAATATCTGATTAAATACACTTGGCTACTCATTTCTTTTCTTAAACATTAAACTACGGAGCCAGAAGCACAAAGCCATCTGTAGTAGATCTGCTAGTAGACTGAACCATCTCTTACTCTGAAATTTCCGACAGTGCTAACTCCGCCTCTCCAGAAATCTGAGGCATGTTCTTATTCTACCAAGAACAGGCTTTCCATACAAACCTAACAACAAACATCTGTTTCACAAAGCAGGCAAGAAGAGTAACTTTGAGCAGCACTTACTATTAGACATGTTTTTCTTTTGAAACACATTTGATTGAAGGATTGTGTCTTATCAGTCCTTGGCTGCTGTACTCAGATGTTTAATCTCTAACCTTTGCTCTGACAGAGTGCTACTCTGGCTCTTTTTTAAATTATCCTGCTAAAGGTCGCTAATATAACAGCTAGCTGTTGGTTGGACAGACCTTTGCTCATCTGTAGTTAGGGGTGGGCGATATAAACGATATACGATAGAAACGATATAAATTTGGCCAACGATAGAGATTTTGACTATATCGCTCCATCGCGATAGCGCATGTTGATGATGTCATCAAGCTGCGCCTGTTTTGGTCGAAAGCATCGCAGCGGCTAAAATCCTTATCATCTGCAAATTATGCCGACAGTCACAGCAAAGAGATGAAGCACTTTTGAAATATGGGGAAAGCCAAAAACTGCGCTTTATCAAGTGGAGAAAAAGTTAGCGTTCATCCTCCAGCTTCACTGTGCTAATGTTATGCTAACCTAGCTGTGTTGCTAGCAATCATGTAGCACAACATTATATAGCAGGTAGTCCAACTTCAGTAACCCTGCAAACGTCACTGCTGTTTAGTTTTCTGTCTTCATTTATGTTGGAAGTGATAGCAGAGCTGTACGTTTGAATTAGTTTCAAAAATCTCTCAGTCAGAACATGGTATGAAATGTTTAGGTGTAAACTAGCGAGCTAACTTCCTGTTAACTTCTAACTCCGTTAAATTTAATAACTTCTGTTTTCATGGATGCCTGGATGTTAAACTTAATTGTTACACTCGACAAAGCAGCAACGCTGATGATTTAATTAAAGATGAAAGAATTTAGACCGTTTTTAACTCTTAGTGTTCGTTTGACTTT
Organism: Neolamprologus brichardi; assembly: GCF_056152115.1. Taxonomy (NCBI): domain Eukaryota; kingdom Metazoa; phylum Chordata; class Actinopteri; order Cichliformes; family Cichlidae; genus Neolamprologus; species Neolamprologus brichardi. The sequence goes on along the minus strand of NC_142108.1, from coordinate 34,029,976 downwards.
GGGACCTGAAGCTGACGGAGTTTTGGACCCAGATTACTCCGCGAAGCTCCTCACTACGGCAGCCGTAATACTCTGACAATCCATCAAGCAGTGCGGCTTACCAAAGCTGTACTAAAACGTTTTTTAAAAATCGGTTCGAGGTCAGTAAGCACAACCAGAATTCATACATAAGGCACACTCTCGATTTTTGAGAAAATTAAAGGATTTTAAGTGTGCCTTATAGTGCGGAAAATACATTATACAGAAGAAAAGAATATATCGTGATATATATCGTTACCGCACATGCTTCAAATTATATCGCGATATGAATTTTAGGCCATATCGCCCAGCCCTATCTGTAGTAACTTCCTGCATTGAGAATATAAAGCCAACATGGCTACGGGACATTTTTTTAGCTGAAACTTGTAACACCTGGTAGTTGGTTCAGACTGGGGTTGGATCACATTCACACCATAAGTGAAGCGCCTCCTCCAAAGGGTCCCGATGCAGTCCTTTGGGTCTCCCCCAATTACTGTGTTCATATCTGCACACATCAACCACACCGAGGGGGAAAATGGACCAGAGTTCAATTTAAACGGACTAAACACTGCAGGTGGGAAAATACCCGTAGTACTACTTAGTTTAAGTATCTTTGTGGTAACTTTTCTTTTCTTTTCTTTTTTTACTTTTAGGTTTCTTCAAATTTTGTGAAAACAAAAATCTAAACTGCTGGCAGGCATTCTTTGAAACTAGGACAAAGATTGTGTGTCAATATTTTGTCCCATCAATACAAAGTGTTTCTTTCTGATCCAGCATCAAATTACAGGAATGTGTTCGTTGCAGCCAGACTCCACAGAGACAGCGTTTTATCAGAACATGTATGGAGACCATGACAGCATGCTGTACGGGGAATTTAACCGCATGTCTGCAGAGAAAGTGATTCAGTGTTTTCACCCATTCATCTCACAAATATCTGACAAAGCAAACTCACCTAATTGACCCTGCTGCCCACACAAGAAGCCTTACAGCTTGAGCTTTATTTGTGCCATTCACTGGTATATACAACTCAAAGCATGCTGTTCCACTTTAAGTCTGTTTACTCGCCTCTCGAGCTCCTTTGAAACACGACTGACCTGCAGCCATGTTCAAAACTCTCAGGAACACCAGAGCTGCTGCTGCTCCAGCTAAAGGCTGTGTTAAGACTTAAGGCAACCAGGTGTCTGTTAGACAGATAAACCACACCTGAAAAGCTCTCCTCCTAACAGGTTTGTTTGTCAGAGAGAAGAAGTCACAAACAACTAAGGATCTGGCTGAGATTAAGAAAAACATTTACCCGCAAAGATCATTGGGGAAAAAAGATGTCAGTTTCCAAGTGAGAATAAAGATTTAGCTCTGGAGCGATGGATAAAGGTCAGGAGGTCTGAGTCCAGACTGACCCTGTAGCTACATCAGCCAAGAAGAGAATGAAGTGATGCACTCATCATGCCCAGTTAGTGCCTGATACCGATACTGGTATCGGGTATCGGGGCCGATACTGTAAAATGTGTGTGTACTCATACTCGTAAAAGTTAACCGATACCATGAACCGATACCAACTTATTTCATTAATCAGAGGGTGGCTTGTAATTTCTGTTGTAGTTTTTTAGATTGGCCACTAGGGGGACATCCCATGCTAAACAGGCACAGAGTTAGGCGAGTGAGACTGGCGGCTCCAGATAAAAAAGAGAAACTGGAGGCTGCTGTAGCTAGGCTAAACAAAATGTCAGCAGTGTGGAACAGCCAACTTTAACTCAGGTTTTGGAAAAGCGATGAAAAATGTCAAGAGAAAATCCACAGGCAGTTTAAATAACAGAGGCTCGACTCATTTTATCGCTCTGGATGACCAGCCAATGCCGGTCGTGGAAAACATAGGATTGAATAGAATAGAATAGAATAGCCTTTATTGTCATTGTACAAAGTACAACGAAATTGGAGTGCCACTCCCTTGGTGCAAAATGCAAAATAAATATAAATGTAAAATATAAAAAGTACAATAAAACAACCATAGTACTCAGACAATACAGTTGCACCGTCTTCTCAGCATACTCGAGCTGCGATATGAAATATAATAAATAAACAGAAGTGTTTATTTATTATTCTGAAAGCTCGAGACAGTGCCAATAGTTCAGTGATATTTTGTTAAATTACAATGTGGAGACTCTGCAATAATTTAACAGAAGTGCTTATTTTTCACTTGAAAATTTTTTTGTGGTCATTTTTATTAAGATTTTATTTTTTATCGGCAGAGAATAAAATAAAACCTGTCTTCCAATTCATTGCATTTGTGTGTGTGTGTGTGTGTGTGGTAGAAGTATCGGTTTTTGTACTCTGTATCGGCAAGTACTCAGATCCAAGTATCGGTATCGTATCGGTTTGAAAAAATTGGTATCGTTGCATCCCTATGTGTGAGTGTTATGATGTGAGGTTGCTTCAGTTGGTCAAGTCCAGGTTCAGGATATCAGCTGACCACCTAAATGTACTCAGTTACAGCATTTTCTGCTGAGCCCCTGAGAATCTGTGGGATGTGTTAGTGAAGACTTTTCATCGCGGTCAAACTCTCACATCTGTAAAATTTAAAAGTTCTGGACAGAAATGAATGATATGACCTTCCATGAGCTTGTTACATTATTACATTTATGCCACAGCAAATGCTCAATGTCATCAAAGCTAAAGGCAGTCCAGTGAAGTGTGTGTGTCAGTCTTTGTTGTTTTTCACGGCCGGCTTTTTACTCCAGCGTAACATTTTGAACAGCAAGAATTTTTTTCTACCAGAGCAAAACATCATTTTACCTTTTTTTTTTTTTTTTCAAGCCACAGATTTATTTTATCTTCCAGAAAAACTTCATCAGTTTCTGTAACAGTCAGTGCTTGTTGCTGGCTCATGTTGAACGAGCAGCTTTCAATATAATACTGCGTTCATGCTGTTACCTGAGAGCTTTGTGAGGTAATTTCTCTGCAACATGAACGTGCAGTCCGTAGAGATTATGTTTCATATGTATCTTTTTGAGGATATATCTATTTAAAAATAAAAACAGAATGCAAAGATTTGCAAATCTCCTAAACCTTTAATTTATTCACACAGAACACAGTGGTGGAGTTCTGGGAGAGGGATGTTGTCCCAAAATGATCTGCTCCAGTCACACAGAAATAAATTGGGGACAGTTTTTGTTGTTTTTTTGTTTACAAAGGTAAAACTCATATGTCAGCTTTTTATTTTATTTTGTGGAATGAATTAAGCAGAGTGTTGACTGTTTAATCTAACAGATTTTGAGCCTGTGATTCACACCAAGAGCTTTGTTTCCATCGCTCTCCCTCTTTAAAATCACCGTGTCTGCCTCACACGCTAACAGGCTTGTAACTTTTTAGCCTGTTGTGTGTTTGGTCCTGGTCTGTCCATTTCCCCTCCTTCTGTTTCATTCTCTCGGTCCATGAGAGGCTTTACTGTTTATCTGCTGCCTGCTCTGTGCTGCAGATAGGTGGCATGAAAGAGATCAGCTATTGCTTTGTTCTTTATTTTGTCTTAACGATGAGGTGGTGCCATAAATAAAACAAGTCGACCTTCAGTTTGGATTTAAGGTGGATTTGAATGTCTCAGGAGTGAACTGTGAAAAACAAACCCCACATTTAGTGTGTGCTCTCTGTGTCGTTCTGTAATTTATTGATGCGACCTTATTTCTTGTAATATCTCTGGCTGTGTTGTAATGCAGTAATGTGCTGAGCAGTGATTTGTCACTTTTCATTCGATCAGATCCCAGGACTGAATATCTCATCATGAGTTTGACTTCTGCTACTTCAACCAATACTAATGAACTTAAAATCAGTTTAGATTCATTTAAATATTAAAAAATAGTCTGATTTTTTAAAACATATTCGTCTCACTTTATTTGACTTTCCCATCTCTGTCACAGCTTCCTCTTCTGTACTCGAGTTTCTCTTGCAGAAGAAAAGTTGATCTCTGTGATTTAATAACTGGTTAAACTGCACACAGATTTTTCCTGCATTCCTCTTTTTATCTCTTCAGGTGCGCCGGAGTTAATCGAGCTGCTGTTTGTGTGAGAGGATGGGAAACTAAAATAAAGTACAGCTTTCATATACACCAGGATGTAATTGTTCTCAGCCGAGGTTGAAATGCGATGAGCTGCATTTTCCAACAAATATGAGTCACTGAGGCTCGCTGTTTTCATAACTGCAATTCAGTCGGACAACTCGTGTTTGAAAAGACTTGTTACTGTAGCAGAATACGTTTACTTTGGCATCTATAAGCTCTCAGCCCATCACATCCTACAAACACGTCGTATAGAAATTCAGGAGTGATGAGTAAATAATCCTGTACAGGTGGATGTTGGGATGGTGGAGGGAATGAAACGGCAGCAGCAGCACTCCTACCGCTTTAATACACCACCAAATTGGAAGAGAGAGAGTGTGTGTGTGTGTGAGAGAGAGAGCAGCAGCAGTGCAGCTCGAGCTGACTGCAGTCTGTAGCTTCTGAGTTTTGCTTCATTTCAATAACATCCATTTCTTTTTCTTGTGTGACTCACTGGTGACATGAAGCTCACTGCTTGCTAAATAGTGGTAAATGTGATGTTTTAGATATTGGGAAGAATATCTTCAAAGTATTTTACAGAGAAACTTCACTGAACTAATCAGAATGAACATTTTAGGAGCATTGATGCTAATGAGTCATTTCACTCATTCTTACTCATGATCAGTGTTGGTCAAGTTACTTGAAAAAAGTAATCAGTAACTAATTACTGATTACCTCCCCCCAAAAGTAATCCCGTTACTTTACTGATTACTTATTTTCAAAAGTGATTAATTACTTAATTACTTTTTAAAAACATGATTTACAACCTGAATAGGTGATAAAGTGATAGATCTTTCAGCCCAATTCTACTTTTTCTACATAATCATCATACAAAATGTAATCAAATGGAAAAGTCTCTTTTTAAAACTTGTTTTATTAGTTTTAATCTTTTAACTTTATGCATCAAGCAAAAATTAAATTATCTGCAACATTCACTGATTGGAAGAAATTAGTTTAACATTTAAACCTATTTTCTGCACATTCCAGCACATAAAATAAAATATTTTGTGTGTTTACACTCAGTCTTTCAAATAGATGCAAGTAAAACACAGCAGAAAATAAATAAAGTCAAAGACTAGCGGTCCTGTTGCTCTATTTTCACCTGTAAAGCAGGAGTGGGGTAGGCGGAGGGTTACCCTGGTGCAGGTGTGCAGCGGTCAGTGGAAGGATACGGCAGTTTCTCTGTGAGTTTCCCATTACGTCGTAGCTACTCGGTGCTTGTTTGGAAGTTTAGGGGTTTTTTTCGCTGTAAAAAGAAGTTTTCTTCCCACGCACAACGGACACTAATGTTTTTGTCACTTTTTATGGAATCAAACTCAAAGTAAGGTCAGTACTTCCACGCTTTAAACGCTGCACGCTCATACTCTCTCTGCACTCGATATATGATCCATTGTTGATCTGCACACAGCTGTTGTCACGAACGTCGCACTCGCTTACGTCACTGTCATGAGACATTCTCGCAAAAAAATCACAGTTTTAGTAACGCAGTAACGCAGCGTTCCTACGGGAAAGTAACGGTAATCTAATTACTGTTTTTGCAATAGTAATCCCTTACTTTACTCGTAAGGGAGTAAGGCCAGTGAGATAAGTGAGATTTCCATGAGAGCGTGTCATAAGTTAACAGTTATGTGTACAGTATGTTATATCTATATAATCCTTCCTTACGGCAGACCAGTCTAGTGGGCCGTTGTGTGGTGCTTGATATACGACCGGGCACTGCGCTGTATTTCTGTGATGTCAGCTCCATGATGCTCCCCAGCAGCTGATAAATGAAGCAGAAGGACCATTCTTCTCTCTGCTGCAGATCTGGCTGTTAAACCACAGAGTGAGGTTTTAAAATCTCAGCTTTTCTTCACAGTGACTGTGTCGCAGTGCTCCGAGGATCCTGTCGGTTTGTGGTTCCCCTTAAATAAGTCATACGTAGGGTAAGTTTTAAAAAGCTGTTCTTTAAAAAGCACCTCAGGTCCAAATTAAATGTTACGGTTGAATCTGTGAAATAAGCCAGAGTGCCAGTATTAGATCTTGTTGAGAGGTCGCATCTCCAGAGAAGCTTTGCCTTGACTTGCCGAGGACCAGTTTGGCTGTGGGCGATGCACCACCGTTCAAATCTGTGGGTTACAGCAAGGGCAATAGGATTCAGCACAGCAGGCATAATAAGAAAGAAAAAGTTGAAGCTCAGGCTTCCTCATGCAAATGTCAGTGATCTAAGGAGGCCTGCAGTAGAGCGCTGCTTATCAAAGACAGCTCGTCTCCAACCTGCATCTTTACCGACTCTTAGTTTGGCTGCCACTGAAGCCAGGAAGAGCAAAATGGAATAAAACAGACGTGTCAGGATCCAGAACCCTGTTCTTTTAAATATTTGTTCATGTTTTTACTCAAACTCTGATGAATCGGAAGACAGTTTTCCTCAGGAGCAAAGCAACAGGAAGCAGAAACCGCTGCTCCTGTAACAGTATTTGATTTGACCCGTCATTCATGTCACATAGCTAATCTGCAGACATGGTAGGTTAGCTGAACGGCTAACAGATTAGCTGATGCAAGCAGCTTTGCAGCCCACCTCCACCACAGCTCCTTCCTTTCTTGCTGGGCGTAGTCATAGCTGATGGCTGCTCCATCCTGCACGGGGCCCATGCTGCTGCTTTCCCACAACAGAACCAAACTACCAGATGTTTCTGTTAGCTGACCTGTGAATGCACTGCTAATGTTAAACAGCAGACATGCTGCAGATGCATACGTTTGCCATGTATGCATGTTTTTAAGTTATCAGACATCCAAAAGACCACTCACAGCCCTACTTGCAACTAAACTGAGTGAAACGTAATATTCAGAGGCGCTGCCTTTAGCATGTTTGCAGCTACAGACTCCTTCAGTCAGTCAGAGTAGAAATGGGTGTCATGCTTAGTTAAACCTGAACCTCTGGCCTCTGGTTATGTCATCCTTGTGGTAGAAGAGTCGGTAGCTGGAGAAGAAGAAGTGATGGCACATTTGAGCAAACACTAGAAGTGAGAGAAAACATCCAGAGACAGCCTGTGGGCAGTCTAAGCAAGAAAGTTTGATTTTATATAAGCTCAGTGTGGACAACTCCACACACACAAGTTAAAGATGATGGCTGTGCTGTGATTTAAGAGTAATTTGCTTTCTCTTACTTTTCTCTCTCACACACTGCTTCTGTCTGAGTGCAGCAGCTCAGACAGAGCGAGGCCTCCCACTGTGATGCAGTACTGTTCAAAGGTTGTTCTGGGTGCTGGAAACAAATAAAAGTTATTAAATGTGAGGAAGTTGCTACAATGGCAACATTTAGATGAACTGAAGCCTGATGATCACTGCTGTGAGTCTGAGCGATGTCTGACACTCAGGCAGTGATTGTATCAAAACAATAAAACCCATCAACTAAGAAGTATATTTCTGTACACGTCTACTGAGAAACAGAAGCAGTTACAACGTTGCAGTCGCTGCCATCTGAGGTGCCGATTATAACTGTCCATGCACCTGAACAAGCCCCGCCCATCAAGCATCCACTCCTACCATCCCACTGCCAGACACTACAGATGGGTTTACACATTTTTGGGTGACACAATAGTGGAATTTGGCTGATAGTTTGTCTGCTCTGATTGTAGTTAAACGCTACCAGCAGTAAAAGCGTTGGTTGTGTTAACAGTGTGCAGGATGTCGTGCAGAAATCAGCTGGATGGCAGCAGATCATCTCTGACAGTTACAGGAAGCCTAAATTCTGTGTACACTGACTCTAACGTGCGCAAATTCATCATGTGTGAGTTTAGTGCAAATCTGTGTGACACGAGCTCAAAGAGCCAACGTGTGATTGAGCCCACTCGCGTGCATTCCCACCTTTGCGTGCCTTGTTGTGCTGTGTGTCGGTTTCTGTGTGTGCGCACCGTCTCGTGTGTTTTCGCTCTCTCTCTCCCAGCAGAGAGGCATCAGCCCGATCCTGTTAGTTCCACTCTAATCACCTGGTTTCTCCACAATGGGCTCGCTGGTTGAAACGAATCGCTGTGTCTCCCGGAGGAACTGCCTTCCTGCTCAGAGTCTGCTCTAATCCAGCTGCACTGTAAAAACTTCACACGCTGCGGTTCGTCAGCGTTCAGATTACCGCAGCCGTCAGGGCCACAGAGAGGGCAGCTCGCACTCAGGGAAAGCTCTGATGTGAGAGCTGCTCTGGATCGCTCTTTGTAAAAAATGTCTGATTTTCTTTTATTTGTGGGCACTATGATTACATCTGCAGTATTTTAATCTAACAGGGATGTTGTTGGAAATTTAGTCTTTCTGTTGCTAAATTATTACAGTTTGGTTTATATGTTTTTGGACAATGACACTTTTTTTCCTCACTTTGCCTCTGAACACCACTGCAGGGGATTTCAGTCCAAATTCAGTCCCGACTTTCAGCTTTAATTCAAGGAGGCTTACAAAAGTACTGAATTCAGCATTTAGGAATTACTGTACCGTAGGGCTGCCACAAACGATTATTTTGATAGTCGACTAGTCAGATCATGCATCCATTGGACATACAGCATACAGCTTACACCAGCAGCATCTGCTCTTATATAACTATCATTAGCTTACAGCTTTAAGTGTTTAAGGTCTGTGCTAACTAAAAATAAAGACAAGATGATAGTTTATTAAATTTTAATGAAATTTGCAGATTGTTTCGGTGAAGTTTAATAAACTCCTTGCTATCTAAAATATAACAGGACACCGGAGTATATTCTCCAGTATCTCACACTTCTGATAATCAGCTGTCTGCTTGATGTTTATTCAGCTGTGTAAAAACTATAACTTTAATCTCAGCCAAACCGATTTACTCAGGAACAAATAAAATACTAAAAAAGCCAAACAATAACATTTTTAAGTTATCTAAGTGACTTATATATCATGTTTAACCTGAGTAGCGAAAGACCGCGGTGGGTTTGAAAATGATTTGTTCTCACGGCTCTAGTTAGCCTAGCCCCCGGCTAGCTATCGAGCTAGTGGGTAACAGACGTCTCCGAAAACGTCGGAGCGCTTTTGAAAATATGTGGTGTCTTGATAAACTGAACAGATATTTGAGGTTTACACAGCTACATTCCCGCCTGAAAATATGTTAAACGTTTATTTTGTGACCCAGAAAGAATAATAAGAGTAACATTAAAACTAACTAGCTGCCGCCATTGTTGGAAACTGAGCTGGGCTGCGCTATGAATTCTGGGACGCAGCTTCTTCTTCTTCGAGGTTTAACGGTAGCTGGCATCCTTGTACATGCAGTGCTGCCATCTTCTGTTTCAGTCCGTTATTACACTCTTAAATCCTACTACTTATTCCTGCGTCTTTTGTGATCTTACAAAGCTTCAAACGACGCGTCGACTATTAAATCAGTCGTTGACGATTTTGATAGTCGACGTAATCGTGACTAGTCGACTAATCGTGGCAGCCCTAGTGTCAAGTTATTCAGGGACCAGTAATTGGAAGTTTACTATACTTGTGGGAGACCCCATGAGTTTGAAGCCATTTTTGAGACTCAAAATGTGGTTTTAGTGTCAGGGTTACAGTTAGGTTATGGTTAGGTTTAGGGTCAGGGGCTAGAGAAAGCATTCTGTCAATAAGATGTCCCCACAAATATATGAAAACACAGCGAGTGTGTGTGTGTGTGTGTGTCCGGTCACCCTTCACAGCAGAGATTAAACCAATCAAGATAGAGTTTCAGGGAAAAAGAACCCAAAAACACACTGACAGTGGGAGACGCTTCTGGGCCTGCGCTCGCTGTGCATCAGTCTGGTCATGAATTTAAAAACAGCTCAGTTTGACTCTCTGCTCTCCTCTGCTGCTCTCTGCAACAATCCAAAACGTGTCAATGAAGACAGTCGCGGTCATTGTAAACTCTCATCTTCAAAATGTTGGTGAGCTTTGGAGCTTGTTTGGTTTGTCAGCATCCACTTGAAAGAGTGACAGCACTCTGTGTGCCAGACAAACATTTTAAATAAATCATATACAAATATATTTATAATATTCTTTAAGAAGTCTGAGCTGTGCTTGATATCTCCGATGCTTCTACACTCTGCTTTCAAGGCACACAGTTTAAAATAAATACATTTATGCATTTTTAATGCAGACAGCATTTTGACTTCTTTGGTTTTGCACAGATTATCTCTTCAGTATGTGCAAGATTAAATATGATTCATAATTTGGAGATTTTTCAGTCAGCCAGTAGTTATTAGCATCAGTGCTCAAAATGAAAAAGGATCCATAATATTTAAAAAAGAACTTCTGTAAATGTAATTCAGCCACTTCAGTTCAGATATGATTTAAACATCAAGCAAAACAGAAAATCTAAACAGACTGCTCAGTCCATCAGAGGCATGATGGGAAACGGAGGCCGTCACTGCAGCCTGCACTTATTACACTACAGCAGCGGTCTCCAACCTTTTTTGCGCCACGGACCGGTTTATGCCCGACAATATTTTCACGGACCGGCCTTTAAGGTGTCGCGGATAAATACAACAAAATAAAACTAGTACCGGTACCGAAAAAAAGAAGATTTATTCATAACACACGTGAAAAGACCCAAGAAAACCGAGTAAACGATAAAAACGATAACAAAATAACGCTGAAAACCGATTAAAAACCCTGAAAACTATACATTTCACACCTGAGCCTCAACTCTCGCGGCCCGGTACCAAACGACTCACGGACCGGTACCGGTCCGAGGCCCGGGGGTTGGGGACCGCTGCACTACAGGACTGCTGAGTGAACCTGATGCAGTTTGTAACGTCTCACATGTCACATGATCTTTTTTTCATGCCAAACATAGAAACATGTAAAATATCACCGGGAGGTTCTGTCAGTGTGGAAAAATGCAGTGACACTGCTGTCTTTAATATTTCTGTGATCTTTACACCACAGTGTTTTACACTGTATGCAGCAGGTGGGAACTCTGTGGGCCTCTGTGGATTTAGCTGACCTTTAATCTTTAGAGCATTAAGCCAGAGTTACTGAGCAGCTGTAGGATAAAAAACAGAGAGAAGAGGGAGATGCAGAGCTCCCCGCTGCAGCCGAAATCAGCAGACATAAAAGGATTCTCAGTGCGGGGAGATTACACCTGGCACAGTCCAAATATTTATGCTCCTTCACTGTGTGGAGCTGCTGCTGGTCTCTGCTTGTAATTTGGAGAGAAACTGTGTCTGTGAACTCAGGACACATCTTAGTCCAGATGTTGACATTTGACCTGGTTTAAAAACCAAAGAATCTCAGGCTGATGCTCACATTCATTTTCAGTTCCTCCTTTCAGCTTCATAAATTATTAAATTGACCTAAATTAAACAGTTTTTAAGGTCATCAAACTTTCACTATTGGAAAAGTTTCATTGTGATGCTTTTAAATCGAGAAGATTAAACATTAAATATGAGTGAAACACGTTGCACATCTTGCTCTCTCGTTCCTGCCACATGCATTATCATTTCCTCTCCTTTGTATCTGTAATAACTCTGAGCAAAGATGATGGCAGATGTTTTGGACTCACGCTCGCTCGTCATGATTGTTTCTCTCTGAGAGAGCAAAGTCGTTACACACAGCGAGTCCTGAAAGTTTAACAGTTCGGCTTTGTTGAAGCTTCATTCTCACGTGTTGAGTTCAAGAGTGCAGCGCACGAGTGAACGAGGCTCCAGAAACGCAAATGCATTTTTTAAAAACAGCACCACAGCATGATGTGGACTCCAAAACAGTTGGGACAGGCGCAGAGATGCAGCACCGACAACAGCTCAGCCACCAGGAAAACGCTGCTTTGGGAATTTATGCACCTCGGAGCTGATCCCAGAGGCAGAGGGTGCCAGCTTTATTCGGCTTGTACGATTGGTACAAAATTAAGTCATAAATGTTGATGGAGCTGTTTTTATGACCGCACCAGTGCGAGCTGTTTCTGCTTTAATTCCTCTGTATCTCACTTCATACCGTAAAATGTGACACGCAGCATTCGCCCTTATGAGAACTAACATAAAATTCCACTTTTCCTAAAATGAAATTTTCAAAGGAGGCAATGACACACGGGATTATCCGCCGTAAAAGTCGTTTCACTAGCTGGGACCACATCCTCGGTAACGATGGGCGATGAGGAAGTGTGAACTGGGGCTGCGGTTTGGGGAAGCTCCCGGGACGGTGTTGTGCCAAAAACTGATTTCCAATGTGTCTGTGTATTTTTTATGAGTAAAATCTTTACATGTGTTGGTAAATAGACTTTGGTGAACTGGGTTTACAAAGGGGTTATAAATTGAATTAAAAATGATCAGTTTTTCAAGTATCTTTATAACTCTGTGTTACTGTACTTACATTATAACAAATTCGGTCCTTTATCCCCACTTAAAATATGTTTACAGAACTATTGTAATAGTTGTTGCCATTTCTGCTGTCCTCTTGGCCAACTTACTCTTACAAAATGTTAATGTTAATGAGAATTGCATAAATAAAGGTTATATAAAAGTCACTGCCAAAAACTGATTGCGGCTTCTGCCTTGTTACACAAATGTTGTTTGTGGCCCAAGATGACTTTATATTATCCATGAGGGATCCACTTGACATATGTTTCACATATTATAGCCCAACAAGTTATTTATAGCAGTTTAAATACGACCAATCAGTTTTTGGCAAATACCGGAAATCAGTTTTTGGCAGGCAATCACTATTTGGCACAACAATGGCTCCCGGGCCGGGCGGATCCTCATGTGCTAACGAGAAATGAATGAAGGAAAGGAGAAGAGGAGAAGAGAAGGAAAATGGGGCAAAGGGTGGGGCATGAAAATGAGAACAGCAGGTATTGGTGAACGGGGGCTTTTATAGCTTGAGGCCGGTGGGGGCGTGAAGGAGGAGTGGTCCCGCTCCTGAAATTCAGATGATATCTCCACAAAGTGAAGTCTGCCGGTGTGTGATTTCATAAAGGTTAAATGCAGTAAATGACTGCTTCTTACAACATGTACTCATATTTAGATTTAGCTGCAATGATCTAATGAAGTTAGAGCTGCCACAAACGATTATTTTGATAGTCGACTAATCAGATCATCATCCATTCTACATAAAACGTATAGCTTATTGCACCAGCAGCATCTGCTCTTATATAACTATCATTAGCTTACAGCTTTAAGTGTTTAGGGTATGTGCTAACTAAAAATAAAGACAAGATGATAGTTTATTAAATTTTAATGAAGTTTGCAGATTATTTCGGTGAAGTTTACTAAACTCCTTGCTATCTAAAATATAACAGGACACCGGAGTAAATTCTCGAGCATCTCACACTTCTGATAATCAGCTGTCTGCTTGACGTTTATTCAGCTGTGTAAAAACTATAACTTTAATCTCAGCCAAACCGATTTACTCAAGAACAAATAAAATACTGAAAAAAGCCAAACAATAACATTTTGAAGTTATCTAAGTGACTTATATATCATGTTTAACCTGAGTAGCAAAAGTCCACGGTGGGTTTGAAAACGATTTGCCGGGAGTCCGGTGTTCTCACGGCTCTAGAGAGCCTAGCCCCCGGCTAGCTATCGAGCTAGTGGGTAACAGACGTCTCCGAAAACGTCGGAGCGCTTTTGAAAATATGTGGTGTCTTGATAAACTGAGCAGATATTTGAGGTTTACACAGCTACATTCTCGCCTGAAAATATGTTAAACGTTTATTTTGTGACCCAGAAAGAATAATAAGAGTAATATTAAAACTAACTAGCTGCCGCCATTGTTGGAAACTGAGCTGGGCCGCGCTATGAATTCTGGGACACAGCTTCTTCTTCTTCGGGGTTTAACGGCAGCTGGCATCCTTGTACATTCAGTGCTGCCATCTTCTGTTTCAGCCCGTTATTACACTCTTAAATCCTACTACTTATTCCTGCGTCTTTTGTGATCTTACAAAGCTTCAAACGACGCGTCGACTATTAAATCAGTCGTCGACGATTTTGATGGTCGACGTAATCGTGACTAGTCGACTAATCCTGGCAGCCCTAAATGAAGTGAGAGAAAAAATATAAAGCAGCTGCACAATTTCTAGATCAATCCGTTTACTGATGTTCGAGCTAGAACTGCTGTATTTCTGATGCAGCTTTAAATCCTACCTGCTGTGAAGGGATTCACTTAAAATGCATTATTTACTTTTTAGTTTAGCAGGTTGACTCGCCCGCGTAGTCTAAGATGGATTTTATCACCAAAATACCAACAGCTTTGCGCCTCTTCATTTGAACCAACCTCGCACCTGTTTGGACTTCTCCTCCCAGCGCTGCACCCTGCCCTTCGTGCTGGGCACCAAAATACCACGCAGATGCTTAAGGCGGATTTCAAGGTCAGGAAAATATCAAACGGTCAGAGCTGTCTTTGCCGGCTCGTTGCACTGCAACAAAAACGGGCCCTGAAGCTGCAGCACCAACAACACTCCACACTCTCTGTGGAAGCCTGTGTTTACCTGTGAACGTGTGATCATCCAGTCGACAAACGTAAGACGAACCCGGTGTTATCCAATGACGATATCACAGGAGAGATGGAAAGTGTGAATAAAGGGCGAGGCGAGCTGTTCCTCTTTCGTTACAGATGTGATGTTTTCTAATCAGCTTTGGTTAGTAGTTGATTGATCGCACCGGGCCAGTTAATGTAATTTGCCCAGTGAATAGAAACTCGCCTTGAAGAGCTCGTCTGAGTCAGAGCGGGCCGAGAGGCTGATGAGCCGCAGCTACGGAAACCAAACATTGCCTGGAGACGTTTCAGTCAAAACGCAGCGACTCCAACTGAAATGTGATGAAAAGCAGCAGGAAGGTGGGAAACTGATGTGTTTGTTTACTGTCACTCAGACCTTGTGCTTCTTTTGGACCTTGCTGTCAGGTCACGTAGAACTAGATGCGACCGTCTTCCTAAAATATCAACCGTGAGTCAAATTTGAATTCAATCAGGACGACCTGCACTGTTCAAACAGTCTTACATAACGAGAGCGAGACCTTTGTCTGCTCTCACCTTCCTGAAGCTCGTCGCATCGACTCGCTGCAGTGGAAATCTCTCCTCCTCAGAATATTTAGAAAGACATTCATTGTTTAAGAATCAAGTAACAACAATGGCGGTAGATGTACAGTTCTGCAATTGTGATGTAATCACTGTTATTTTATCATCCGAGCCTATCAGAGCTGCTGTGTGAAATTATAGACCAGCGTGCTTTATGATGCTGCACGGAGCTCAGTGTGGGAATTGCATCATCCTCCGTTTTTTCCTCTTGAAACGGGGATCATGAAAAGGGGCCTGATGCAACACAGGGGCTCATAATAGGCCTGAATAGATGGGTGTGTTAGGGTTAAGTTTAGAAGATAAACTCGCTCAGGACAATAGAGGAACGGCACAGCAGGCTGAAAGAGGAGGCAGGAGAGTGAATCACAGCTGCAGAGGCTTTTCTAGCTTTCAGATTGTTGCAGAAATGACTGGAAGACAATGAAACGCGGATTATCCGAAGCTCATCGGCAGGTGTGATAAGAATGAAACAAAAGAGGCTGTAATTGGTGCACAGCAGCAGAGCAGTGAGCTGGAAACAAAAGACAGAGTGTGTCCTGTACGATGACACGAAAAGAACGAGGAAGAGAAAAACGTCCAAGAGAGCAAAGGACCGGCTGAGCTGAAACAAAAAGAAGGATCTTAAAAAGTATTTTAACCGTGTAAAAACATTTCCTGTGTAACTGATGATCCAGGAGCATCGTCTCACCCACTGATGCTAAGAGGTCGTGTTGAGACGAGTGTGCTAAATGAGCTAAAAAGTTGAAAGCGGCGTATTAAGAATGCTACAGAGTGCTAATGTTTTCAGCTCCGACGTGAACTTTTGCAGCGCTTCATAGCGGCGCGCTCGGCTGACTGCGGTGCAAGTTCACAGGTGCTTCAAACTCAATATGTCGACTTTTAAAGTGTTTTATTAATATATGTTCACCACCCACTGCTCAGTTTGTACGGAGCAGTAAGGACTTTCTTTCGCTTCATGCTGCACTCTAACGTTTCCACACTGAGTGCTTCAACCGCTGAACTGCGAGTGTCTTCACGAGTGTCTCTCGCGTGTAGCTCTGACTTGTAGAAGCTCTTTCAGTGGGTGTTGTGTGCAGACTATCAGATATCTGAGCTCATTTCAGGCTCTGTGGCTTCTTAAACCCTTCAACACTGAGAGTGAATGTAACCTGATTAATTTCATTGATCCATTAATTTGACACAGAGAGCTAAAGCTTGGCATGTTTGTAAGAAAGAATATATATAAATATAACCTTAATAACCTAAACAGCATCGCCTTATATTATCATGTTGTTCTTATATGTCTCTGTGCTAGAACACAAACATTATCTGCAGTTTTCTTTGGTAGATATTTTGTTACCTTTGGTCTAACCGATGAAGCACATTTTAATCACATTACAGTTATGTACAAATGGTAAGAAATGGTAATCTGATTACTTTTTTCAAGTAACGAGTAAAGTAAGGGATTACTATTGCAAAAACCGTAATTAGATTACTGCTACTTTCCCGTAGGAACGCTGCGTTACTGCGTTACTAAAACCGTGATTTTTTTGCGAGAATGTCTCATGACAGTGACGTAAGCGAGTGCGACGTTCGTGACAACAGCTGTGTGCAGATCAACAATGGATCATATATCGAGTGCAGAGAGAGTATGAGCGTGCAGCGTTTAAAGCGTGGAAGTACTGACCTTACTTTGAGTTTGATTCCATAAAAAGTGACAAAAACATTAGTGTCCGTTGTGCGTGGGAAGAAAACTTCTTTTTACAGTAGAAAAAAAACCCCTAAACTTCCGAGCAAGCACCGAGTAGCTACGACGTAATGGGAAACTCACAGAGAAACTCGCGGGTTCTTCCACTGACCGCTGCACACCTGCACCAGGGTAACCCTCCGCCTACCCCACTCCTGCTTTACAGGTGAAAATAGAGCAACAGGACCGCTAGTCTTTGACTTTATTTATTTTCTGCTGTGTTTTACTTGCATCTATTTGAAAGACTGAGTGTAAACACACAAAATATTTTATTTTATGTGCTGGAATGTGCAGAAAATAGGTTTAAATGTTAAACTAATTTCTTCCAGTCAGAGAATGTTGCAGATAATTAAAGTTTTGTTTGATGCATAAAGTTAAAAGATTAAAACTAATAAAACAAGTTTTAAAAAGAGACTTTTCCATTTGATTACATTTTGTATGATGGATTATGCAGAAAAAGTAGAATTGGGCTGAAAGATCTATCACTTTATCACCTATTCAGGTTGTAAATCGTGTTTTTAAAAAGTAACTAAGTAACTAAGTAATTAATTACTTTTGAAAATAAGTAATCAGTAAAGTAACGGGATTACTTTTTGGGGGAAGTAATCAGTAATTAGTTACTGATTACCTTTTTCAAGTAACTTGACCAACACTGATCATCATAATCAGACAGACCTACAGAAAGTCTGAAAAAAATAAGAAACCTCATAAAAACAGTTTGCTGGTAAAAACACCTGAAACTGTGAAAGTCAAACAGCTGTGAAGGCTGAAGTTCAGCTTCAGATAAACTCCAGCTGAGCCGGGCTGCTGCGTCAGCCTCAGGTGACGAGGAAGAGGCCCGACATGTCTGCCACCTCAGGATCAACCCTGAAAACAACAGTCAAAATTAAACTGTAACAATGTAACAGTCGGTAAAGTTTGTTCTCCGTGGTGTCACAAAGTTACAATTTTGAAGTGTCGGGAAGGACGAGCTTTACTTGCTTAAGTCATGGCGGGAAACACAGATGTATTTATGGAACAGACCCAAACGCAGAGACAGGAGAAACCAACTAATTAACAATAAGTGAACCTTTATTGTGGCTGATACAAAAAACAGAAGAACAAGGTGAGGGCGAAACTAAACTGAAACCTAAACTGGGTAAAACTCTGACTATGAAGACAGTTATAACCCTGTACGACCACAACAGACGACCCGACCAGGAACAGAAGGACACGGAGGACTCAAATACACAGGAGGGGAATGAGGGAAGTGGAAACACCTGGAGACACGAATGAACGTGACGCCACAGGAGCGACGGAGACGCCAGCTGTGCGATTCTAATCTCACATAAAATGTTCGAGACTGTGTGAGAGTCGCAGAGTTATGATGACACAACAGACTGACCACGACTAAGATTACAACTACAACACAGAAAGTCTGTGATAGTCAGAACATTACAAGTTAATTAGCTTTGATTTATACAAATATCTGATTAAAACATACAGAAAAAAGCCGAGAGCAGCTCCATGCTGTCCAACATTTTCCTCCTACAGGTTTCACTTGTGTATGATTTAAGAAGGACAAACATTAAGAGTGTTAAGGCAGCGACGTTAGTGAATGAAACCGGTGATTCATCAGTTTCTAACAGCTTGACTGGAGCGTAGACACCAATATAGTGTGTTTCCATACTGCTGCGACGCTCCGGCTAACGCACAGCCGCGAGGTGAGCTGACCCTGAATGATCTTCATCTCTGACAGCTCCTATTTTCACTCAATTTTCCTTAATGCGGACGCCACAAAGTAATCTCATCTCAGGCAGAGATGATACGTCAGCATCTTTTTTGGGTGGGGAGCGAGGAAGAGGAGAGGGAGCTGCCTGCTTCCACACCTGCAGAATTAAAACATTTATGACCCAGAGCGCTTTCACCGCTGGTCAGCAGCACAGTTACAAAGACCATCAATTATTTAGCGGTCTAACAAAGAGAAAGAAAAGCTGCAGAGGAGAGTCTGGAGGGATAATGTTAGGCCCAGACTGTTTTATTAAGAGTAAACATCAGCAGAGGTCACTGCTGGGTACGGTCCAGGAGTTTGTACCAGTCTGTGCATTTCCTCCAACTCTTTTCAGCCTATGGATGTGTTAGTTTTAGTTTGGTGTAAAGTTGCTCATCTTTTGAGAAGCAACCTTTGATTAAAAGTTTTACAAGTCTGCTGTTTGTTGTTAGAAGTTTGCACCCCGAGGAGAATGAATATGAGACGTTTCTTTGTGTTGCACAGAAATATGGAAACAGAGCAGAAGTTTCTGGCACAACCAAGAGAATAAGGTCAGAAACATCCTTCAGTCTTTGTTGTTTTCTTGTTTTGTCCTGGACAGCATCCGGACAAAAGACGTACAGTCTGTGCAAAGGTTTCGAGCTTCCATGATCCCAACTGCCTTGCAACTCTTCTGCAACCTTTCTGAAGGTCTTGCAATGTTTTTCTTTGGATGTTGGCTGTTTTTCACTCATTTCTTTGCTTGGGATGCTTGTTTGAGTTTGTTCAGCCTCATCACTAGGGATGGGTACCGGTGTCCGGTGCCATGATGGCACCGGTTCTGACATAAACGGTAGTAACCAGACCGAAAAGCAGCGCACATTTCGGTGCTTTATTTTCCTGAGCTGTGATACACTTTGAATTCTAGCCAATCATTTTACGTTTCCGAGGATAGTAGGCGGGTCCAGGTACGTACGTTCTTTTAGAGCAGAGCTACAGATTAAAAATGCCCAAGGCGAAGCGGTCAAAAGTCTGGCTGACACAGTTTGACATAAAATAATGTTTTCGCACTAACCAGGTGATTCCCAAAGAGCTGTTAGTTAACTGGGCACATCTCTGCATGCTGTGCAGCGACTGCTTAAAACAATCTGAGGAAACTGGACAAGTGGTGGCATGTCAGGCCTAAAAACACGACCTGAGACAAACATCTGGACCTTCAGCTGATCCCTCTGCTGCTCACTCAAAAGAAGTGGTCTCAGTGGAAGCCAAGCTCGAGGCCCACCTTCGAATCGTTTAGATGTGGAGAGGATATTACTTTCTAGCTCCTCTAGTGCACACAGCGTTTCAGTCGCTCGCTTTAAACACATACATGGCTTAACATGCATCCAGAGCATCCGTCAGTGTTCTGAGCAGAGAGCACGAAGGAGGTTCAAACTGTTTTACAATGAAAGTCTGAGAAGTCAGGCTGTCCATTAGGAAACAAGGATCGAGTGTTGTAGATGGCGAGAAGCTGAATAATTTACAGCAGCAGTAAAAAGAAAAGCCCACATTAAACTTTAGAGACACGACTGACTTCTGGTTCCCGTCTCTGACTTCATTTAGACTTGATGTCTCAGTCTCTGCTGTTTCCGACCTCATGCAGACCTCGTTTCAGTTCAGAAGCACACAAAGAAACATGAAACTATAAATGTTTTGTGCACCTTTTTTCTCATTTGTAAGAAGCTTTAAACGTGCTTTTCTTTAGTGGAGTAATTTTGTGTTAGCAGAAAGTTAGTTTTCTTGCCAAGTTAAAAACAGAAGGGCTAAATCACACCGCTGTGAACCAGCTAAACTTTATTACACGAATGCTCACATTAGCTCAAATCGTCAGTGAGATGGGAGCACTTGAGCAAGGCTAAATCATATATACAGTGGGGCAAAAAAGTATTTAGTCAGCCACCGATTGTGCAAGTTCCCCCACTTAAAATGATGACAGAGGTCAGTAATTTGCACCAGAGGTACACTTCAACTGTGAGAGACAGAATGTGAAAAAAAAAATCCATGAATTCACATGGTAGGATTTGTAAAGAATTTATTCGTAAATCAGGGTGGAAAATAAGTATTTGGTCAATAACAAAAATACAACTCAATACTTTGTAACATAACCTTTGTTGGCAATAACAGAGGTCAAACGTTTACTATAGGTCTTTACCAGGTTTGCACACACAGTAGCTGGTATTTTGGCCCATTCCTCCATGCAGATCTTCTCAAGAGCAGTGATGTTTTGGGGCTGTCGCCGAGCAACACGGACTTTCAACTCCCGCCACAGATTTTCTATGGGGTTGAGGTCTGGAGACTGGCTAGGCCACTCCAGGACTTTCAAATGCTTCTTACGGAGCCACTCCTTTGTTGCCCGGGCGGTGTGTTTTGGATCATTGTCATGTTGGAAGACCCAGCCTCGTTTCATCTTCAAAGTTCTCACTGATGGAAGGAGGTTTTGGCTCAAAATCTCACGATACTTGGCCCCATTCATTCTGTCCTTAACACGGATCAGTCGTCCTGTCCCCTTGGCAGAAAAACAGCCCCATAGCATGATGTTTCCACCCCCATGCTTCACAGTAGGTATGGTGTTCTTGGGATGCAACTCAGTATTCTTCTTCCTCCAAACACGACGAGTTGAGTTTATACCAAAAAGTTCTACTTTGGTTTCATCTGACCACATGACATTCTCCCAATCCTCTGCTGTATCCTCCATGTGCTCTCTGGCAAACTTCAGACGGGCCTGGACATGCACTGGCTTCAGCAGCGGAACACGTCTGGCACTGCGGGATTTGATTCCCTGCCGTTGTAGTGTGTTACTGATGATGACCTTTGTTACTTTGGTCCCAGCTCTCTGCAGGTCATTCACCAGGTCCCCCCGTGTGGTTCTGGGATCTTTGCTCACCGTTCTCATGATCATTTTGACCCCACGGGATGAGATCTCGCGTGGAGCCCCAGATCGAGGGAGATTATCAGTGGTCTTGTATGTCTTCCATTTTCTGATGATTGCTCCCACAGTTGATTTTTTCACACCAAGCTGCTTGCCTATTGTAGATTCACTCTTCCCAGTCTGGTGCAGGTCTACAATTCTTTTCCTGGTGTCCTTCGAAAGCTCTTTGGTCTTGGCCATGGCGGAGTTTGGAGTCTGACTGGTTGAGGCTGTGGACAGGTGTCTTTTATACAGATGATGAGGTCAAACAGGTGCCATTCATACAGGTAACGAGTGGGGGACAGAAAAGCTTCTTACAGAAGACGTTACAGGTCTGTGAGAGCCAGGGATTTTCCTTGTTTGAGGTGACCAAACATTTATTTTCCACCCTGATTTACGAATAAATTCTTTACAAATCCTACCATGTGAATTCATGGATTTTTTTTTCACATTCTGTCTCTCACAGTTGAAGTGTACCTCTGGTGCAAATTACTGACCTCTGTCATCATTTTAAGTGGGGGAACTTGCACAATCGGTGGCTGACTAAATACTTTTTTGCCCCACTGTAAGTAACAAACCATGAAATTAAATGTGTCACATCTAAGTTATTTTTCACGCGGGACGTCTTGAGCTTCCTCGTAAATAAGCCTCGTCGTACACGCTCGTAGAAATGGGGATATAAGCCAACATTGTTTGCATAAACATGCACATTTACACACAATTGCACGCACAAATATGGACAATAGAGCACCGTGGTGCTTGTGCTGTTTAGGATAATCAACCATTCTTTGTATTTGCTCGGATTTGTCTCCTGGACGTCGGTGGGAAGCACAGAATTGGCTCCTGTGTGGCTGAGCGGTAAATATCTGTGAAGGAAGATGATCATGTGTGATGTCTGTGCAGTCGTCCGCTGTTTCCCTTTCTTTTAGTTTCTTATACCTGATGTTTCAGATTCCTCGTGTCCTATTGGCCTCTGGAAGGCACTCGGAGCACGGGTTAACACGAGGTGACGTACAGTATTCGGGCCGGAGGCATGCTGTGTTATTTTTGCGAGGATGACATTTTTCCTGCAGCCTGGCTCGCCGTCCTTGCGTTCCCCCTGTTGCTCGTCTCTGTGCCTCCGTTTCCTTATTATCCTCTCGTCTCCCTCGCTGATCGTCCGTCTTTGCATTCTCTTATTTTTAACACTTCTCGTCTCGTCTGTCTCTTTTTCTTTCTGTCTCTGGAACAAGATGACCTTTATAAGTGGACCGGTGCTTCAGCGCCATCAGCTAAATTAAGGACAACACTTTGACACTGCGCCCCACACACACACACACACAGAGAAAACCTTGTTGCTGTCTCTGCCTAGTTAGCTGTGACAGTGAATGGCTGTTAACAGGTCAGTGCCTTCAGAACACCTCAGGTTCTCCTCTGATGATACCGAGCTCGAAGGCCTCGTGTGAGTCTGTGTGTGCACGTGTGCTTCATCCTTCCCGATGCACGTCTGGTGTTTCCATCCCGTTGGTTTACTGTCACATTAAAGTGGAGCACAAACAGAGGAGTTTTCGGTTTAGCGTCACGAGCGTCGTGTGAAGGTGAGACAGCAAACAGAGAGCGAGCACTGACCTCAGCACAGGTGACGAAATGCTGCTGACGCTGGCAGAGGTTCAGTCAGTCGCTGTCACTCTGATCTATTTTCTCCTTTATTACATCAGGTTTCACATATAAACACAAAACACACAAAGCAAAGCTTGAAAACAGCACAAAGACACTTTAGAGCAACACAAACTGAAATCAGCTGACTTTACCGTCAAGACGCAGAAAGAAATAATTCTTCTTCTTTCTATCCGCCCGGCATGGAGGTAACTGTAATGACATAATTGTAGCTGTAATCTGATTACTGCATTCAGTACAGTAACACAGTTACAGTATATATGACAGGAAATAAGGAAAACCTGAGCAGCTCTAATGTAACTCACGTTCAAATACAGAATGTGCAATACTTGTGTAAATGTTATCCAAAGGTTAAAGCGATGAATCACCTTAAACAGCGCGATGACAGCAGCTACCGAGTGCTGTGGCTTTTAAATGAGCGGCGGCGGAGCGGAGCTGTGAGGCGGTGCGACTGTGAAGAGCACATTTAGTGTTTATGGCCCTGGGCAGACAGGTAATTGAGCGAGTCCCGGGAGGCCGGACCAGCACCTCTGAACTGCTCCTGTCACATGCATGGCTGCCAACAGTTATTCGTCTGCAGCCCTGTTATTCTCAATTCTTCCTGATTTCATAGGTTTCTCTCCCTCTCTCTCTGCAACACCCTCAGAAACATATTTAGACTTGAATAACAGAGCAGGCGGGTCCGCCGTGTTTTTCTATGTGATATTTGACCTAAAAGGTCTTTTGACAGCTGTAGCAGAATCCATCTCTGTTGAAAGAACAAGCAGCTAAAGTGCTAGCTAAGAGACAGCAGGGTTATTATGCGTGATAGCAGAGGGTTGCTTTCTTTCCCGACTGCTGGAAGCCTCATTTTCCGAGTGCACATAAGGCACAGACCTGCACACACACAGGAGCTGACATCTTGGCTTCTACGCTAATACTTAACATAGATTTTCTGCATCAGCGTGCAGGCTGGCAGACAAGAGAAGAAGTGCATAAACAGGATGCAAACCCACATGCACAAATACATGTACACCAGGATGCTTAAGAAAAAAACTGGCACGAACACTTCCATTCCTCAGATAGACTCTGCTCTTCTTCTTCTCTGCTCTTTCCCCATTAACACATGTAGCTGAATATGAATGAAATCCCCACAGTGTGAAGCCTTCCCTCAGTAGACTGCTGCAGCTCCAGCCACACTTTGTAAATTAAACAGCTTTTTTCCACACTTGCAATTTACATAAAGATTTTCCCCAGTCACTGGAGATATAAAGATTTTGTGACACAAAGTACCTCATTACTTCCACATTTGCAGAAGAATAGGAGAATACTGTAAGCAGCATTTCGAGCTTGTAAAACTAAAATGGGGGAGCCTCGAGCGTCCACAGAAGTGAAGCTTACTTGTACACTTGAAAAATGAAGGAACCCGCAGACTAAAGCTGGAAATCGGCATCATATAACACGCATGCATGCTGTTACCGTGCGACTGCGCTGCAGCATAGGCAGCGGGTTTGTCGTGGTCTTGATGAAGACAGAAGATGAATCTGAGGCTACTGAAGATTAGGGCTGCCACAAACGATTATTTTGATAGTCGACTAGTCACCGATTATTTTAGCGATTAGTCGACTAATCAGATCATCATCCATTGGATGAAAAACGTACAGCTTACTGCACAAGCATGCATCTGCTCTTATATAACTATCATTAGCTTACAGCTTTAAGTATTTAAGGTATGTGCTAACTAAAAATAAAGACAAGATGATAGTTTATTAAAGTTTAATGAAATTTGCAGATTGTTTCAATGAAGTTTACTAAACTCCTTGCTATCTAAAATATAACAGGACACCGGAGTAAATTCTCGAGCATCTCACACTTCTGATAATCAGCTGTCTGCTTGACGTTTATTCAGCTGTGTAAAAACTATAACTTTAATCTCAGCCAAACCGATTTACTCAGGAACAAATAAAATACTAAAAAAGCCAAACAATAACATTTTTAAGTTATCTAAGTGACTTATATATCATGTTTAACCTGAGTAGCGAAAGACGGTGGTGGGTTTGAAAACGATTAGCCGGAGTCCGGTGTTCTCACGGCACTAGTTAGCCTAGCCCCCGGCTAGCTATCGAGCTAGTGGCTAACAGACGTCTCCGAAAACGTCGGAGCACTTTTGAAAATATGTGGTGTCTTGATAAACTGAGCAGATATTTGAGGTTTACACAGCTACATTCCCGCCTGAAAATATGTTAAACGTTTATTTTGTGACCCAGAAAGAATAATAAGAGTAATATTAACACTAACTAGCTGCCGCCATTGTTGGAAACTGAGCTGGGCTGCGCTATGAATTCTGGGACACAGCTTCTTCTTCTTCAGGGTTTAACGGCAGCTGGCATACTTGTACATGCAGTGCTGCCATCTTCTGTTTCAGTCCGTTATTACACTCTTAAATCCTACTACTTATTCCTGCGTCTTTTGGGATCTTACAAAGCTTCAAACGACGCGTCGACTATTAAATCAGTCGACGTAATCGTGGCAGCCCTACTGAAGATGAAGAATGAGTTTTTATACAAATCAGATTCTGTATTCTGACAATGCAAAGCTGCAAGGTTGCAAAGCGATGCACCAGATTTCCAACACTGGCTTTACACTGGTGCTGTAGCAAACCAGCCTGAAATACTAGAGGACAACGGTCCTTTATTCTGTTTTGTTTTACTCACTCATTAGATTTACTGTAGGTGCCAAAACTACTTGGTCAGTCTAGGAAGAAGCTGTGGTTCAGGTTGAAAAAGCAGAAATGTTGCTGGAGGATAGGCCTGTATATCTGTTATGCCTGTTTCATGCAACTGCGTCAGATTAAGCAACTATACAGATATAGTTTCTTTCCATGCCTACGCAGCTACAGCAGCAACAATAACTCCATCACTGACAGTCAGACGAGAAAGTGATGGAACTGAACCAAGAAGCAGCGTGCACCTGTCACTATGCAGCATGGTTTCCATCCATTAGTCCAAGCTTTACACAATAAACTGATCAGCTGTCGCCTTCTTTGTGAGCCCAGAAAAGACTGGGCCTTGCATTGTGTAACCTGTCTTTATAATTGATGCCAGCGGTTTTAAATGATGATTCTCTTGTAATTATGTCGAAGACCTCAATATTTCACTTAAAAATGTGAATTTTTAGTGCTTTAACCACTTTGGGAAGCCAAGCATGCAGAAGCTTGTTTTCCTAGAAAATGTTGGGTTTTAGTTGCTATGGCCACAGATGCAGAAAAGGAAAGAGGGCACAACTTCTTGAAGATTGCTGAAGATGCCCTTGGTTCAACGGTGAAACAGTAGAGTGGTGCACACTGTGCACGTCAGGGTTTGGTGAGGGGGTACAGCCGGCTCTGAGGAGGAGAACTCTGAACAATATCAATCAAAAGCCAATAAATATGTCAAATAATTTAATGGTCTAACTTTTTAATCTTCTCTTTTCTAATCTTAAAGCTACACCCTGAAAAGAAGGGAATAGGAATTTAATATGTGCTTCATATCAGGTCAGGGCCTCTAGTGACTCGATGTGTCACATAGTTTGAAAAACAGCCCGAGAATTTAACCCCAGAGGTAGAGCACAAGCTCATCACTGCTTACGAAGTAAACCTGAAAGCGAATAAAATAAATATAAAAGAAATAATAATAATTTTAAATTTAAAGACAATAAATTGAATATACTAAAATCTCTCGTGGGACACTTTCCTCGCCTGCTGGTTTTCTCTTATTCCAACTAAAATGATCTAAGCCTGATTTGTTTTGATCAGAGTTTAAGCTGATTGGTCCAATCAGTGTTGCCCCGGGAACGTCACTGGATGAATCTCTTTGCAGTGGCATCTTTACTGGACTTTAACACAGCTGAGACAGCTGCAAGTCCAAGCAGTTCATTTTATGCCCATCACATCCAAACAGGTGGAGACAGCAGAACCCAATGTTTCCTGTATAAACCCCGCCCTTCCTCAGACCCTGTAGAGTCCTTCTTCATTATATACTTATATTGTACAGCAGCCCCGACCAAAAGTTTATGATCACCTGAAAAATGGCAAAGAATCATATTTTGCATAGTTGGATCTTAACAAGCTTCCAAGTTGAGCTTCAACATGCAATTTATTAAAAACAACCTTAAACTGAAGCGGGCTTTTTTACAGCTGATCAAACGTTTAGGACCAAGGAAAGAAAAGCATCTGGACTTGTTTGAGTTGCTTTAAGACGTTTCACCTTCATCCGAGAAGCTTCTTCAGTTCTAAGGTCAAATGGTGGAGAGTCCCAGATTTAAACCCAGTGGGAGTTTCCCCCCACAGAGGGACAAAAGGACCCCCTGATGATCCTCTACCTAATCACATGAGCTGTCTTCGCATGAGTCTTCAAGCAACTCAAACAAGTCCAGACGCTTTTCTTTCCAAGCTCCTTAGACTACGACGACCTGGATGACTGAGAACCTTCACAGACGTTTAGGACCACGTGGCTTTAAAAAGTCAAATCTGTGCAAAAATGTGGATGAAACATGTATTTCTCCTCACTGTAAGATCTCCAATCAAAGAAAAGAAGCGACCTGCCATCAGCCTCCGTTATAACTTTCACATTATTGTACATGAATGATTGAGGAGCGTCTCGCTGCTGCACACAGAGGAGAGTCTTTACTCTATATCAGCGGTCCCCAACCCCCGGGCCTCGGACCAGTACTGGTCCGTGAGTCGTTTGGTACCAGGCCGCGAGAGTTGAGGCTCAGGTGTGAAATGTATAGTTTTCAGGGTTTTTATCGGTTTTCAGCGTTATTTTGTTATCGTTTTTATCGTTTACTCGGTTTTCCTGGGTCTTTTCACGTGTGTTATGAAAAAATCGTCTTTTTTTTGGTACCGGTACTAGTTTTATTTTGTTGTATTTATCCGCGACACCTTAAAGGCCGGTCCGTGAAAATATTGTCGGGCATAAACCGGTCCGTGGTACAAAAAAGGTTGGAGACCACTGCTCTACACGTCTTTATCGTGACCTGTCTCTCGGTGTTATTGGATGGGAAGTAAAGGGTGATTAATTATCTTTCTTCTGTTATTTTTTCTGTCTGTGTCTCTCCAGGGAGTTTTTCCTGCTAGCTACGTTCACTTGAAGAAGGCCATCGTCGCCAACAGAGGGTAAGTGTGTAAACCTGCGACACTACACTGAGCCTCTGTAAAACCTCAGGCTCTCAATGAATTTAACACCTTCACTGACTCCAGCATCATGTTTCAGTTTGAGGGCTGAAAGCCGTCGTGTTGAACATAAAACCAACAAAAAGCATTTATTGTCCTCTTTCTTTCCCTCCTGTTACTCATTCAGTCATTAGTGTCTCTTTTCTGTCTGAAGAGGATTTTAACCAGAGCTTCACAGACAGAGCGTCGCTAGCAGCCTCTGCTGAGAGTGAAAATACATTAAAAAGTATTCAGTCAGCCCTGCATTTGTTCCAGTCACTTCCACAGGTTTTTAAAACTTATTGTCTGACTCACTAATGAAAGCTGCACATGTGGCAGCTAATCCTTGCAGGCCAAAATGATCGAGTCTGTTTTTTGTCATAAAGTAGAGAAAAACTGTATTATTCGTACCACCTGCACATGTGGCGTGGTTTGCAGCACACACATGCACACGGTGAGCCACTGCAATCATCTGTGGGAACCCAGTTTTGCTTTTAAGAGCACCAGCTCTGCACTTGTTTTCAAGGTACTAATGAGGTTAGCATCTTGGAGAAGTTGCCACAGTTTTTCGGTGGATTCAGTCCGTTTCCAAGTCTTCTGCTGAGCCTGAGATGTTGATCTGGGCTCTTCGGGGCCCTGCTTCCTGCTGCAGGACTTGCTGCTCTGCTTTCAGCTGAAGAACAGTCTTTGTGAGTCTGGCTGCATGTTTAGATCGTGAGTTTGACTCCTTCCTGATGGTGTTGTGAGATAACAATCATCAAAAGCCTTTCGCACCATACTATATGTCATCATCTTTTAGTCGCTCCAGATCTGATCCGATTTGAGTCGCCCTCGTGTGCCGTATGTGGGATGATGCCACAGTCGGGTGTATTTTATATCCGCAGTGCTGGGAGGCGTTTTTCTTCTTCTGCAGCTAAAACAGTTTAGGAGGTAATTTGATGAAATCTGCTTTTCTGTTGGGATCAGTTGTTTTGAGACTCATTCTTTCTAAATAAGGTATAAACCTCCTTTTTTTTTCTCATTTCCTTCCAAGTTCAACTGTACATATTTTAATACATTAGCATAATTATTGGAAAAGCTTTAAAAAAACAAAACAAAACAAAACCCTCCAAAATTCAGATTAATCAGCGTTACAGAGCGTGTCGCGATTTGCATAAGAGTTTTTTAATTAAAGGCAGAGAGAGTAAATTAATGGGAATTAGTGAATCTTTTAGAGTTTCAAGTCGGCCCCCGGGGCTGAGACGGAGAGTTGGTGTATTTTACTGAAGGGAGATGGAGGCTGCTGCATGATGACAAACATAATTAAAGACTGTTGATCGAGTGGGTCTTAAAGCTGCAGAGCTTTCGATATGCACGTGGGTGTGTGTGTGAGGGAATAAGAGAATTACACTGTGTGTGACTTCACTGTACAAACAAATGAGCCATGTTCAGAGTTACAGACACTGGTGGTGTAGGTGGTGTTGCTTCAGGTACCAATTAAAATCCGTACTGACAAACAGAATAATGTGTTTAAAGCGAGTACTTCATGTTTTACCTCAGGGATGCTGGACCGTGCATGCACCTGATTGGTCAGCTTGGCATTACATCAGCTCGTGTTGAGCCAACTTCAACTCTAAGTTTTCTTGCTGGAGCTCCCTGAGCACCAGCTGCTCCCTGCTGCACTTATTCTACCTCACTGATGTTTCTTCTCAGCTCACGAGCGCTGTGGTAGTTCAGACTGTGCTGAACCTTTACTGTAATTACAACACGGAGAGAACGTTTGGAAGAATGGAACAAAATTTACTGTGAGAGAAAATCTATCGATGACCCAACGTGTCATTACGGGATCCCAGCGGTGGCAGGATTTAGGACGGGAGCCCCTGGAATCCAGACGCTGGTGATTTAGATGGAGGCTTGGATGGAGCTCTGAGTGATTCGGGGGAGGTGGAGATAGGGAGGAGGCCTGAAAGAGAGAATGACAATGAGGACCGAGATATAATGTAATGATGTACGTGTTGCGTTTGAGAGCGTGGGAAAGTGGAAGTGATGTAAAGAACAGACAACCAGGAAAAAAGACAGATGGTTACTTATAACTTTGGCGTAAGCTTCATATAATTATTGAATTATGTACATCAATGTTTTACATTACTGCATTAAAGAAAACGGGATGTGATCACAGTAAAGTGGTACGCCCACCAACAGGTCTCCTGGATCGCTGTGATTGGTCTGCTGGGTAAAAGGTGACGAACAAAGAGTTGACCATCCAGCACTGCTCACAGCACCAAGGAGGATTTCTGCTGTGCATGAAGCAGGCAGCAGGACATCTGTACAGGAGATGCTTCTGAGCTTTAGTGAAGCTTCTTTTCATAAAGCTTCCACTTTTACTGTCCTGTGAGAATCACAGCGTGGTCACTCTGCATCCTAGAAAATCTGCCAGTGATTTAATGTCTCGTGTGTTTGAGACGGCACGGAGAGATTTGAATATCTTTATGTAAAAACTGCAGCATGAGGTCAAATGAGTTTAGTGGATTTTAATTTGTTCCCGTGGAGTCGGCCTGCCTGCGTCCCTGTGTCGATCCAGGGGAGGCACCAGTGTGCAGCAGCCTGCAGGTTTGTGCCGGGAAGCTCTCAGAGCTGACATTTACAATTATCACAACCCTGCACTTCATCACTACACACGGAGAGAGAAAGCTACTGTACAAGTGCAGCACGCGACACGTTTATAGTAACGGTACAAAAAGACTTGAACAGCAAAATGCACCAAAAAAACCTAACAAACAAAATCGTTGCAGGCGTAAAAGAATGAAATCATGTCTGAACTTAAATAAACACTTTGTGTAGAGCCTGTGTGAGCTCCTCAGTGAGTCTGATCACAGTTTGTTTGCAGCTTCAGTCAGACAGGACCCGACTGTCATGCAGGTTTTCTGCACAGTGCATGTGAATCGATTATGAAGTGACAGATTTTTAACTCACTGGATCCTTTGGTCAGTTCTTTTCTGGCATTTTGGCTCCACCTGGACTGACGCAGGGTTTTGCTACATGGAAAAAAAAATTGTCCAAATGAATTAAAATGACTGTTCAATAGCAGAAGGTAGCAGCACAATGTTCCCGAGAAGCACTGAAGCATCTGAGGCTCGAGGCGAGGCTTCAGGGTCCCTCTGAAAACAGTCGAACAGGCTGATGGTAGCAGCAGGTCAGAGAAACGCTCCAGAGGCTCGTTTTTAATCCTTTATTCCAACAAGTTTAACAAGCAGAATAATTCAAACACTTGAGGCAATTTCCACTTCCTTTCAAGTTTGTGTAAAGAAACAACTGTCATTAAATACAATCTACTCCCAACTGGGTTAGGGTTCATATTTTTATTGGGTTGATAATTTAGATGAAGATGTCATTTTCTTCCCTACAGGTCCAATATACCCAGACTTTCTCTCTAATTTTGAACCTCATGATTAACAGCTAAAAGTCTCAGCCAAACCGATTTACTCAGGAACAAATAAAATACTGAAAAAAAGCCAAACAATAACATTTTGAAGTTATCTAAGTGACTTATATATCATGTTTAACCTGAGTAGCGAAAGACGGCGGTGGGTTTCAAAACGGTTTGCCGGGAGTCTGGTGTTCTCACGGCTCTAGTTAGCCTAGCCCCCGGCTAGCTATCGAGCTAGTGGGTAACAGACGTCTCCGAAAACGTCGGAGCGCTTTTGAAAATATGTGGTGTCTTGATAAACTGAGCAGATATTTGGGGTTTACACAGCTACATTCCCGCCTGAAAATATGTTAAACGTTTATTTTGTGACCCAGAAAGAATAATAAGAGTAATATGAAAACTAACTAGCTGCCGCCATTGTTGTAAACTGAGCTGGGCTGCGCTATGAATTCTGGGACACAGCTTCTTCTTCTTCTTCTTCGGGGTTTAACGGCAGCTGGCATCCTTGTACATGCAGTGCTGCCATCTTCTGTTTCAGTCCGTTATTACACTCTTAAATCCTACTACTTATTCCTGCGTCTTTTGGGATCTTACAAAGCTTCAAACGACGCGTCGACTATTAAATAAGTCATCGACGATTTTGATAGTCGACGTAATCGTGACTAGTCGACTAATCGTGGCAGCCCTACTGAAGCTGAAGAATGAGTTTTTATACAAATCAGATTCTGTGTTCTGACAATGCAAAGCTGCAAGGTTGCAAACAGTGTTGCCAACTTAGCGACTTTGTCACTATATTTAGCGAGTTTTCAGACCCCGTAGCGACTTTTTTTCTAAACAAAGTCGCTAAAAAAAAACGTGAAAGCGCATATCGCTTTTACTCTCAACAAGCAGCGGGTGCTGTAACGCAGTCAGTTCTGCTTTTACTCTTATGCTGTTTTGTGGATCAGGTTTAAAACTACTTATAATCACACACACACACAAAGTAACTCCACCAGAGTGCCTATTTCGGGTCACTTTTGCCGGTCCAAGCCCGGGTAAAGGAGCAGGGTTGGAATTGTGACATTACAAAAAACAATAATTGCTAAAAGAAATTTAATTTGTAGTTCTAAATAAATTCTAAATGCATTTAGGACGTTTTTTGCTCACTTTATGTCTCGTACACGATGTTATTTCTCTCTCCAGCAGCGTAGGTTACAATTACATTAGCATGACCAATTATGCAAATTAGGCGATGACGTCATTTAGCGACTTTTAGGACAACCAATAGCGATTTTCCTTACTGAGGAGTTGGCAACACTGGTTGCAAAGCGATGCACCAGATTTCCAACACTGGCTTTACACTGGTGCTGTAGCAAACCAGCCTGAAATACTAGAGGACAACAGTCCTTTACTCAAGAGGTTCTGTTTTGTTTTACTCACTCATTAGATTTACTGTAGGTGCCAAAACTACTTGGTCAGTCTATGAAGAAGCTGTGGTTCAGGTTGAAAACATTTAGTCATGTTAGCAGTTAGCAACAGTAGCATGCTCCTGCAAAGCACCGAAGGCTCAAAAAGAAACACAAATGCTGTAAAACGTACATTTTTTGCACCATTTCTTCTACATCTGAAGGTTTAATACGAGGAGACAATCTCTGCTCCACCATAAACAGAAATAAATTTGTTTTACTAGTTTCTTATTAGTTTTATACTTACTTAGACTTAGATCCTCCCGCGCCGATCGGCGCATCGGGCGACAAGAGAACGCCATCGAACTCGGTCTATTGCGGCAGTTGTTGCTTCATCCCATGACAGTTCGACTGAACGTAAATCTTCAAGGAAAGTCCTCCTCCATGTTATTTTAGGTCTTCCTCACCGTCTCTTTCCATTCTTCGGGTTCCACAGAACCGCGACACGGGCAGGTCTCGGGTCCTGTAGCCGAAGGATGTGACCGGCAAATCTGAACCGACGCTTGATGACTTAGACATGGAGCGGCTCTACTCCCGCACGGCGATATACTTCTTCATTGGTAACGCGATCCCGATATGTGATCTTGAGCAGCCGTCGAAGACAACGTTGTTGGAAGACGTCAAGATGGCGGTTGATCTTTGCAGTTGATTTCCAAGTCTCTGCTGCATACAGTGCCGTCGGTATAACGATGGTCTTCAGGAGCCGCAACTTGGTTATTAGTTTTATGATTAAAAGAAAATAATTTCATACATTGCACACGTTTTGTATTTGGTGCTCCAGAGATCAGTGCTGCTATCTTTCAGATATGAAAATTCAAAGTTTGAATCTTCCTGCTTGGAGGGTTTCTGCAGATTTCCGTCACACCTGCCTGTTAGCTGGAGATTCATTGGTCGTAGGTGCACGTGGACCCACTCTGCTCTGTGTGGACACAGACTGAGGCTGCACAAATGACAAAACATGCTTATGAACTCATAAATAATGAGTCAATTTTTAAAAATGTGCAGTGCATTGTGACGTTGTGAATAAACGGCAGTATGTGCAGTTCACGTCTAAATGAATAGTTAATGTTACATGCAGTGCTACGTGTAACCTCTGGGCGCCGTGAACAGTGTGGACGTATTTTTAGAAGCAGAGCGTTGCGCTGTTTGCACAGTGACCGTCAGCTCAGTGATCGGTGCGCTGAAATGACGGCTGCCCTGCGTTTAACCCCGAGGTTAATGTCAGCATACGGAGCTTCATGTTTGTGATCCACAGATGGAAAAGAGCACATGTGTTTAAAAAAGAGAGAAAAGTGTCTGCACATGTGTACGCTTTTATCATTTCATTGGACTGATCGTGTTTTATCAGAGCCATCTTTTTCCTTTCCCACTCTTCTGTCATCCTGCTTCGGTCCTTTTTCTAACTTTTTGATTTTGAAGCTGTTTCTTAACAATTCAAAGCACCAAATAATGAAAATAAGACGCTAAAACCAAATCCCTCGTTCTAATTTTCTCTGAGCTGCTTAAGCACCAGGCTGGATTTACTGTAGCTTATCACGTATCATTTAAGGGACAATTTATTTATTATCCTAACTTAATAATGTCACATTTTCCCATGAATGCAGTCTTTTTGAATATGCAAAGAAAAGCTTTGGATTCGTGCTGCAAAGATTGTGGAGCATTAAATAAATTTTATGAAGCACAAAAGAACTTCTCATCTTTTCCGTGTTCGCAGTTCAGGGTGACTTGAGCTAATGTAAAACCTAAGAGACCATCAGCAGTGAGAGCAGTTTGTTGGGTTCAAAATGTCATCATCTAATAACTGATTAAGACATCAAGATTCAAATTAGTTTCATTTAAATACTGCCAGTTCACAAGAACAGCCACGAGGCTCTTTATATGTTTAGGTAATGAGCCTACAGGCTTATATGGAAAAACCCACTTGGTGATAGTGCAGCAAACGGGACCAATCACAAACTACGAGACAGAATTACACATTTGCTGGATCGTGTGAGCGCTTCGGTTCGCTGTCTGCTGGGAGTTCAGTAAACAGAGCTTAATACAGCTCAAGTACACAGACTGAGTCGCATGACGCACCAAATCAAAGCAGTTTAATGGCAGGAAGCATGACAAGATCCCTGCAGACTAGAAGCTGGTAGTCATGATGAAACACACCACAGATGGAGGCTCAGCTGAGGCATCCAGGTAAGGTGGAGATGTGGAGGAGGTGAGTTGCATGAATGAGAGTCTGAAATGCAGAATAACAGAATAGCAGTGAGATTTAAAGCACAGGGAACAGAAAACAGGCAAAAAGATTATTGGATCAAAGACGACACAATTGAGTTTGACAGCGTGGGAAAGCAGAAATGACGAAAGGAACAGAGCAGCAGCTCAAACACTCAGGGCTGCAGGCAGGTAGGATGTGCCAGCTATTCCGTTTTAATGGCCAGCAGGGGGCGCCTGCTCTGAGTACAGGAGTCATCCTGCTCCTTGGATCTTTGGCCTCAGTAAAAACTTGATCCTGATCAGTCCTGCTGCTCTCAGCCACGAGGCTTAACTCCTGCTGAACGTCCTTCATTCAGTGCAGCGTGACCCTAATAACTGCAGAGGTAACGGCGGAGCGTGTCGACATGCTCGGGTTTGATTTTGGAGCTCAGAGCATCTGACTCAGCTGACTTTTCTGTTTAACTAAAATTAAGAAAGACTCAGACTTTTGTTTCCATACTGTCACCTAGTGCACTGGTGTCCTTCCACTCTCACACATGATATCCATGAAACCAGAAGCTACAACTTAAGATGCACATTTAAGGAAACCAGTTAACAGAGTACTGCAAGAAAAACAAAATGGCTCATCGCTCCAAAGTCATTGGGGTATTTGTCTCTATTAGCCGTTTGACCCTGGTGGTGTTAGTCTCTGCAGTTACCTCCATCACTGGTCGGCCAATCACGACCTTTAAAAACTGATCATTTATGTTTAAATTTGGTTGAAAGATGAAAAGACTTACAAACACTTCAGTTCAACCTGTTCTGACATCTTCATCATTTCTCTGCTGATCATCGTCTGAATGGTAGCTGGCTGTCAGGGCTGAAACCGCATTAGAGTTTGCAGGAGGGCGTGGTCTGTGGCGCTGCTGCGGGGAGGCTCAGTTCATCACCCCTCCCCTGCATTTAAGTCTGTACTGTGTCCTGAGTATGTGAGGCTGGCAGCTGAAACCACATTAGAGTTGTTTCAAGATGACGTTCACCCCTCGGCCATAGGCTGGTCCTGTCCTGGTACTGTCGCCGCCCCGCTGGGCAGCCAGGTGTTCGCAATAAGTCGAGAACAAGGTAACATAGGATTTTCACATTCATAACGGTGCAGCTCCTAAAAATCTGGAATGAGTTTAAATCTCAGCGAACTTGACCTCAAGGCCGAGGTCAGGTTTTTTGAAAATCTTGTGAACATAACAGCTCAGTGATTTTCAAATTCATCCTATTAGTGCATCCACAGGGAGGCTGAGGGGTAGCACCGGGGGCCGTCAGTGTTTTTATAACATGAACGTTCTGGGTTTGAATCGGAGCGTCATCTGAGGAGTTTGTAGAGTGTTGAGGACGACACACTGATACACACGGCTCAGCAGCTGTGACAGAAAACGTATATAAACACACACCCGGTCCAAAGCCAAGTTCAGCTGTGGTCTGAGGTGGTGATGAGTGTTATGGACTACGGTAAGTGCTAAATGTGCACTTAGTGGCTCTGTTGTTGTGGTCCGAGAGGTCAGGAGCAGAAAAAGCTCCATCGAACCTGCTTTTGCAGGGTAAAAACATCAGGATGTGCCAGATTACAGGATGTGGGGGGGTTTGATGCACCAGCGATAGAAGGCGGGGGCCTGCAGCTCTTGTGTGATGCTGTCTTGTCTTGTGTAAACAGTCGGCTAAAGCCGTGTTTATTATCTACGTCCGAGCTGCCGGGAGCTGTCAAACTGCTTCATCGGAGGTGGATTCAGATGGGAGCAGTGTGCGCTCGATGTGCCGCTGACATTCAGCTGTCACACACTGTAAGTGCACCACTGCGTAAAGTGAGAGATGGAGTGCTGCTGAAGTGCTGATACAGTCATTTATGCAGAGGGTGTTGAGAAATGGACCGAGGATACAACCATGAGGGGCTCCGGCATTGATGTTGCTACGCCTCTTCTGACAGCCTGCGATCTTTTAGTGAGATGCACTTCGCCGTGCTAATGTGTCACGCAGCACACTGGAAGCATCGTTGAAAATGTTTCCTGTAATGCACAAAAACTAAGAAATAAGAGGCTGGATTGGAGTCGTTTAAAGCAGCCCAGAGAATACAGAATATTAAATCGCTGTAAAGTTTTAAACACAGCTGCGGGGTATGAATATAACCAAAGGATGAAAGACACAAAGAATTTCCCCCCCAATAAATCTCTTCTTCTCTCAAGAGTTTCAAAACAGAGGCAGCGAGTGTTTTTAAGAATGAACTGCATGGAGAATAACAGAGAATAATAATAAAGAGAGACTGTTATGAGGCAGCAGATGAAAATATAAGTGGCTTGAGACTGACGGAGAAACACTGTGGCAGCTCGGGGCAGCGATGACTCGGGGCAGAGATAACCAGATGGAGACTAGTTGTGGGTTACGGTGAGAGAGGATGTGGATAAAGATTTGCAAACGACAGAAACACAGACAGAGGTCAGGTAGGAGACAGAAACCAAAGACTGTGGGGATGTGGGTGCAGAGGGAGAAAGAGGTACCAAAGAGGGAAGAAATGCAGGAGAGAAAGCAGAAAAGGGGGAATAACGGGAAAGAGGAAGAGTAGAAAGTACAAATGGATGATGGAGATGTGCCAGAAAAGAGAGGAGGAGGAACACGAGGCAGGGAAGCGGGAGGAGGGAGCGATTAGGCTGAGTGAAAAGTAGAACAGAGGCGAAGAGGAGGAGACGCGTCTGTGATACAAGTGTAACTAATGTGTGTGAAATCACCAGGCGGCCGCCAGCTACGGCTCAGCTGGGAGATCAGCTAATCTGGCACTCTGGCTGTTATTAATTAATCAGTTACTGTATGCCGCGGAGGGAGGGGGGGTACGTGAGCAGAGGGGTAAGAAGGAAAGAAGTGCTTCCCTGAGTGAGGGAGGGGCGAGCGAGCGGGAAGGTAGCGTGGGATGAGAAGAAGAACAAAAGCGTGTGTGTTGCTTTAAAACTCTTGACTCCAGGCTGGAGACGCAGCTTTCAGTTCTAGTGAAGAAATCCCCGATGCTCAAGATTATGTACAAGTGCTCAGGTGAAACGAGGTCTTTCTTTGTTCCACCTGAAGACGTGAGGAGGAGGTAGAGGAGGTCATCTACTGATGGAAGGACGGTGGTTCGATCCACGGCTGCTCCAGACTGCAAAGAGGCAAAACGCTGAACCCGAGTTCCTCCTGAGTGAATGTCGGTAGAAAGACTGAGCTGTGTTGTATAAGGCGCTTGGCAAAAGGAAGACCTATTTTATCCAGGCCACATTTGGAAACAGTAATCCATGCTTTTACTTCAAAATGCTGCTGCACTGAGCTGCTAGGAGGTGAGGTGAAGGCGAGGTGAAGGAACAAAACAAACAAACAATAAAGTCCATTCATTTAATTTAGAATTCAAGTTTATTTATATGGCTTCAGTTGCAAACAACAGCTGATGATGATGATCTCATGATCCCCTTTGAGCAAGCGCTTGGCAACTGTGGGGAGGAAAAACTCCCCCTTGGGAAGCAGTCTTCCAGCGGGTACAGCGGGTGATTTTATTTTTAAAGGATTTTAAATTTAAACTGTGATTTTTAGAGTTTTCATCTTCCAGCTTTGAGCTCACGTGTTTTGAAGTGAATCGCTCTACCTCGGTGCTCTTTGCTGTTATTTATCGTATCCCTAAATAGAATAAGAACTTCATAAATTAGCTTTCAGAATCATGTTTTTATTGTGGGAGGTTTTAATATCCATGTCTGCTGTCCAGACAAACCTCTGGTGAAGGTGAACCCGGTCCCACACACGAACACGGAAACACACTAGACT
This sequence comes from Neolamprologus brichardi, assembly GCF_056152115.1. Taxonomy (NCBI): domain Eukaryota; kingdom Metazoa; phylum Chordata; class Actinopteri; order Cichliformes; family Cichlidae; genus Neolamprologus; species Neolamprologus brichardi. The sequence goes on along the minus strand of NC_142108.1, from coordinate 33,990,773 downwards.
TGGTCTTGTCACACAGTCTACCTGAGTCAGACGTGGAAATATCTGACGCTGCATTTTCTGAAGCTGTTTTCATGAAACCACCGCACATGTTGGATCATTAACCCTTCCACTGCTGTCCAGTTCTCCTTTGCTTTTAGCCAGCTGTCCCCGCTGATCTCACTCCCTTGGACACAGAGGACCTCAACTCCTGGTTTGAATCTTCTTGCCTTACTATTCTGGACTCTATGGTACCATTAAAAACCAGGCAGCCCAAGGCTAAAACTGAGCCTTGGTTTAATAACACCACTTGGGCTGTGATGAGGAAGTGTCATAGAGCTGAATGCAGATGGACAAACTGCAGGTGTCTCTATCAGGATACGGTCAAAGAGGCTAAAAGAAAATACTTCTCCAAGATAATTTCCTCCAACAGTCATAATCCATGTGTGTTATTTAACTTAATGACACATTAATATCTGGTGTGGTCCCTGCTAATTTTAACCATGCAGTCGCTGTATTGGCTAACTACAGACTATCTCCAAGCTGTCTTTCATGTCTCAAATCTTAGAGAAAATTGTATATTTCCAGTTGATGGATTTTTAAAATTAGAATGGTATCTTAGAGGTCTTTCAATTAGGCTTTAAAAACCTTCATAGCACTGAGTCGGCAGTCTTAAAGGTTTTTAATGATTTCCTCCTTTCCTGCGATTCTAGTGATCATGTTGTTCTTGTCCTCGTTGACCAAACACCTGCCTTTGACACTGTAGACCACAACATTTACTGTGTGGCTTACACCATCTTGCAGACATTCGTGGTACTGCTTTGAATTGGTTTAGCTCTTATTCAATTCAATTCAATTCAATTTTATTTATATAGCGCCAAATCACAACAAATGTCGCCTCAAGGCGCTTCATAGATACAGAGAAAAGCCCAACAATCATATGGCCCCCTATGAGCAGCACTTTGGCGACAGTGGGAAGGAAAAACTCCCTTTTAACAGGAAGAAACCTCCGGCAGAACCAGGCTCAGGGAGGGGCGGGGCCATCTGCTGCGACCGGTTGGGGTGAGAGAAGGAAGACAGGATAAAAGACATGCTGTGGAAGAGAGACAGAGATTAATAACAGATATGATTCAATACAGAGAGGTCTATTAACACATAGTGAGTGAGAAAGGTGACTGGAAAGGAAAAACTCAATGCATCATGGGAATCCCCCGGCAGCCTACATCTATTGCAGCATAACTAAGGGAGGATTCAGGGTCACCTGGTCCAGCCCTAACTATATGCTTTAGCAAAAAGGAAAGTTTGAAGCCTAATCTTAAAAGTAGAGATAGTGTCTGTCTCCTGAATCCAAACTGGAAGCTGGTTCCACAGAAGAGGGGCCTGAAAACTGAAGGCTCTGCCTCCCATTCTACTTTTAAATACTCTAGGAACAACAAGTATGCCTGCAGAGTGGGAGCGAAGTGCTCTAATAGGGTGATATGGTACTACAAGGTCATTAAGATAAGATGGGGCCTGATTATTTAAGACCTTGTATGTGAGGAGCAGGATTTTGAATTCAATTCTGGATTTAACAGGAAGCCAATGAAGGGAAGCCAAAACAGGAGAAATATGCTCTCTCTTTCTAGTCCCTGTCAGGACTCTTGCTGCAGCATTTTGGATTAACTGAAGGCTTTTCAGTGAGTTTTTTGGACATCCTGATAATAATGAATTGCAGTAGTCCAGCCTGGAAGTAATAAATGCATGAACTAGTTTTTCTAGTCTTATCTTTCTTTCATGAGTCCTTTTCTGCTCCTCTTCAGTTTGGGGTCCCGCAGGGCTCAATCTTAGGGCCTCTGCTTTTTTCATTATATTTACAGCCCTTGGGAACCATCCTTAGAAGGCATGTGACGACTGTCAGATTTATCAATGTGCATGATCTGTACACCTGCTTTTGATAATAAAGCTGATTTTGACTTTGACAGTTTACCTTATTTCATATGTAGGCTCGTGCTTTTTGCAGCACATTGTGTTTCCACCTGTGAATGAAGTGTGCTTTGTTGGTACAGGCAGTATAAGTGGATTCTCTGTGCTTTAACAAGATTAATGTTTGGATTTCTGCTTCACTGAACTGTCAGTTCACTTTAATTCATTAGTGTAGAAACCTGACCCACGTAACTCCACACAGTCACCAAGTTCCTCTGGTGACAAAGCAGGCCGAGCTTTTATTGTCTCGTGTTAACAATTTCACATTTAAAGGCTTTGTACTGTGGACGTGCTGCTCTGTGTGTCCTCAAATCTGCTTCAGTTATGGACAGCTGATGCTTGTCCAAACCCAGCAGCTGTGAATTAAATGTGTGTGTCTGTTTTCTATTGCAGGCCACATGAGACTGTGGTGCCTCTCGAAGACCCCATTGTCACCGAGGTCACGTCAACACTGCAGGAATGGGCCTTACTGTGGAAGCAGCTCTATGTGGTAAGCAGCGCGGAGCATCCGTGTGCATCGTGTCGCTTTGTTGTCAGGAACAAAGGGAATGCAACAGACCGAGTCCCCCAAAGCCCGACATCTTTAGAAAGAATCCAGTCGCTGCTTAATCTCGGCAAACATCATTATTATCACATGTATGCTGAAGCTGTCCCAGAATCTAGAAGTGCTGCAGTTGTTTTTGTTTTCGTGAAGAACTATTCTTGGAGGTTAACTAACGATGTGGGGAGGCCTTCAGCAGCAGTTGGTGCTTGATAAATCTCTGTTTTGAAGAAGGAAATACAATCAGACTCAAGTAGCTGATCAACCAATCAGAACGCTGCACAGCTGCAAATCTTCAAAACATCTGCTCTTCATTTTTCCCACACCTAGTACAGTTTTTCTTCTTTTGTGGGTTTATAACTGTTAAAAGATTTTCTTTTTTCTTTATTCAACTGTGATAATTGCTTATGTTTAGCGTTACTTGAATTTCGCAGTAATGCCTGTACATAGCGTGTCAGCATTTCTTTAACTGGAACAAAGTGACCACATGAGGAAGTTGCTCAAGTTTAGACAACACCCACTACAAGATCGTTAATCAACTTGTTCCTCTTTGTCTTGCAAGGCTGCATCCTGTGCAGCCTCGTATGCAATCACCAGATAAGAAGTTGTTTTTTCCTTAACTTGTACTCCACCCATGAGTAAGACAGTATATAATAAAGTGTGAGCAGATGCCCGGCGCGCATTCCTGCACGACTCTAGTTGACAGATCGTGCTCAGGAATCGTCCATGTACATGAATTAACTCTGGGCCCGTGATTCTTTGCTTCCTGAGGTTTTCTCCTAACAATAACCACCTAAATAAATGAGAGACTCAGGTAAAACTTTAAATAGGTTAACTTTACTTTAGCCGGGTTCATCCCAGTTCACACAAAATCTCCAACTCAAATCTTTTCTCTGTGTAAATCAGTGAAAGTGAATATTTTCTGGGTGAATTCAGTGGAGCTGTGAAAAAAGAAACTCTCGCTGCTGTGATCGATAGCAAAAACAATGCACAATAAAATAAATAAAACATGTTCATCTGAGAACAACAAATAATAATTACGACTTTTTACTGCACGGCTGTGTGAGAACAAAGAAATGGAGGATACTGATTTTGACCTGTATTAAACTAAAAATATTCTCAACCAATCAGATTTCTGAATTGCACCAAAGACCTCTGAATGTGAACACGGACTCGTGTCCAGCCTCGGCCCGTGCTGCCCACAGATTCATGCATTTTTAAGGTGCGATGTTCCTGAGATGTGCCTGGCTCTGAAAGCACAGCGAAGGCTTTCCGTACAAAAGTGCAAAGGCTGCAAGCAGTAACTGTGAGCTCGCTGTCACTCATATCTGCATCACTGTCAGCCAATCAGATTTTTCACTCACTCCACCCTCTCTGTCCAGCCATCAGTTCGTAGCCTTTTTTCCTACTTTTAGGCCATCTGTCTTCTCGCCACTTCCCGTCGCAATATGTGATCAGAAATCCATCTGTCCCTAAACGGATAGAGGGGAAAGTAATCCGTGCATTAGGTCTGGTTGTAATCTAAAACTGTCGCTGTGCTCCGTCTCTGTTCCGATGGTTATTTTCATCACTCATCTTCCTCATGTCCTGCCAGCCCCGTCGCTCTGCGCTTTTATTCTGATTTAACAGACTTTTGTCTTTGCTCGCTGCCAGAGTTGAAGAGATGAAAGACAAAATTGTCATTGTCGGGTTCTGTGTGACAGATTTTCTATTTCCATCCTGACAGATCTGACATTAGCGTGTGTTTCGTCACTGACAAAGTGAATGTCCTCTTAAAGCAGATGAAAATCCAGCAACAAAAATGCTCGTGTGGACGGATGGAGAGATATAGGAGTAGATTAGAGAGAATGACTGTCTTTGTTGCAACACTGTCTGCTTATAGATAAGCACACATGCAGATAAGAAATAATAAGCCCGTAAACACAAATGGACGTGGAGAGGAGACGGAGAGAAGGATGCCGAGGTCTAAAACGATGAAGCTGGTGCTGAGCATCAGCGCACTGTGGAGCACGATGACAGCACAGAGACGATTCTCTGGTTTGTTAGAAGGATAGCAGAGGATAACAATTAATTTTTCCATACTTAAAAAATTGCCACGATAAGTTAAATTGAAATTACTATTATAATACAAATGCCAAAAAACATGACTTGCAGAAAAGAGTGTGCTCTACATGCAGACAGCGGGCACGGTTGGGCCATAATCTGGGCGACTTTTGGCACCGTTCCCTCAGTTAGGGCACTGACAAGTAGGGATGGGTATTGATAAGATTTTCACGATTCCGATTCCATTTTCAATTCTTTATCGATTCTTTTTAAAAAAGGAGAACACTAAGGTCGATTAGCTCAGAACTTTGTTTTATATCTTCTCTTTGAACAAGATAGAAATTTAGGAGTAACATGGCCTTACAAACCCAACAGTGAGATCTTAAGAGATCCAGCCTACGGCTCTTCAATGGGGTGTCACAGGGTCCCCAGGAAAAAAACTGTAAATGTAAAATAATAAAATAAATATTCTTCTGTAGCAATTACACAAGAATATCCAGTAATGTCCCTGCCTACAATTAAACACATTCACTTACTGAAAATCATCTGCTGTGGCAAACGGGTGCAAGCCTTTGACCACAAACTGAGTCACTGCTCGGTGACATTCGTCTATCCTGGCCTGAAAGGAGACGCTACGGTAGACTGCAGCGAGAACTGCCAGCATCTGAGCCAGACTCTGTCTGTCTCATCATGGTCACCTAAACGCACAGTAATGGCAGGTTTTGTAATAAGGCAGATCGCACTAACATAATATGCACTGTTAGTTGATTATTTACCTGCCGCATTAACAGGAGAGGACGTGCAAACGTTACCGCTGCTGCTGGGTTGAGATTCACGAGTCCAGAGCAGAATTAAAAACAAGACATTCATTTAAGGTCATCGTGTGTTTTGTGAGCAAATGCTTTTGCATTTTCGTAGTGTTTCCTCCCTTAAATGAAATATCTACTTTGCAAGTATTGCAAGTTGCCCTGTTGTCATCCGTTCTCGTAAAGTATAACCAAGCTTTTGAGCGTTTGAGCTGCTTAGGCGCCGTGTTTCCTGCCAGGTAAATGACGCTCCGCAACGTGGTGACGTCATTCGGGGCGACTGGAATCGAAAAATGGCAAACAATTCCAAGGAATTGAAACGGTGGGAACCGGTTCTCAACAAGAACCGGTTTTCGATACCCATCCCTACTGACGAGTGTTGTGTGGACCAGATGATCTGGACTTTAGATGGTTGCTCTGCAAACTCAGATGTGCCCTAAAGGCCACAACACACCTGATATTTGGACGTGTGGCTGAGCTGAGGCATACTGTGGTCCATGGAAACCAAATTACACCAAAACAATGATTTAGAGCTGGGTATAAGCGACAAGTATCCCCCTTACATGTTGGACCTTTGATGGACCTCAGATATGTTTTATTGCAGGACAAATGTTGAAGATGCTGTAAAATCATATTCATTATTAACTAGCAGCACTTTTCCTGTTAGTGGTTATTGTTGTATTAAACCCTTTATTACTTCAAAGTTTTACTTTATTCTCAACAATTCAGTTTTACCACTACTGAGCCAATTTAATAGTTAAGATCATCCACTCAGCGAACAGATAATTTAGAATTCAGCCAATTTGCACAAATTTGCTTATTGAACAGGTTTGTGCCTACCTTTAAATCTTTTTAGACCGGTCTCCTGTTCGCCTCATATCAGATCCAACCTTTGGCCACATTTGTTCTCTCTGTTGCATGACGAACCGGGCGGAAACACCAAATATTAAACCCCGATTCTTTTGTCCCCATGACAGAACAGAGAAAACCGACTCATAGTGTGTTAAAATATTGATATTTCTTTTATTCATTCATCTTCCGGAAGAGAGAGACCTCTGCACAGCTCAGACGCCAGTTGCAAGAGCTCTAACATTAGAATCATAAACTGTGCTTCATATAGGTTTTATTTTGGTACTTTACACGTCACACAGTCTCAAACATTGCTTATATTGCAAGTTCCTCATTTCAGTGTCTTATCTATTAATATGGCTGTGCACTAAAACTTCCTGTTTTTCAGTCTGGCTGAGCACCTAGTTTGTGAGTTAAAAGTGGCCTTGCTCTACAAGCCTTTATTAAAGTACATAAAACAATATAATGAGCAGATACACATTAAAAAAAATTCTTTTTCCTAACAGTTGTTATAACAGTGAGTTATTTCATGAACCAATGCAAAAACATGACGCAAAGACAACCATGACGTGAGGAAGTCTGTATCATCAGTAGTGAGGATGAAACTAATCCAATCCAATTTTATTTATAAAGCACTTTAAAATACCCAGCACAGGAACAAAGTGCTGTACAGAAAATAAGTTAAAACAATAGAATAACAGAAAACAGCAAAATAAATAAATAAAACACATAAAACATAAAATTAAAACAGCCCTATATTAAAACAAAAACAAGATAAAACAGCATCGAATCACCTAAAAACAACTAAAATAAAAAATAAAAATAAAAATAAAAAACCAACATCTCACATGGTGTCAAAGGTCAGGGTAAAGAGGTGGGTTTTCAAGAGTGACTTAAAAACAGATAAAGAACTGGCCTGTCTGATCTCTAAAGGAAGCTCGTTCCACAGTTTTGGAACGAAACCAGGTGCTTCCTGTTGTGCTGATGGTGTGCATCACCCACCTTCTGCAGTAGAGAGGAATAAAGACAAGTAAGGAGAGCAACCAGACCATCAGTGGAAAAAAATGCAAGTGCAAAACACAAACGGGCTGCGATCCAGGGTCTCCTGTCTGCTAAGCTCCCTCCTACCACAGCGGACTGTGCAGCTCTGCAAAGCTGTTATCTCTCAGCAGCCAGAATCGCTGCGGACGCGCCGACACCGATAGACACCGCGCACTTAACGGTGAAACACAGGTGGCGTCTGCCAGAATGGCGTTATGTGACGCCCGGGGAATGTGCAAATTTGCCAAAATGCTGCATGGAAGCAAAATGCTGACACACTGATGTCAGAGCCCGCTTTCAGCATTTTCATATTAATTTAACGTTTTTCTAGAACTTGTACAAAAATATAATAATTGGCAGTGAGTCATAGAAACCTGTGTGACTCCCAGTTCACATATTTGTGTGTTTTCTTCCCTCTCTCACATCCACACACACACATAAAGATGCTCAGTGCTGTCATCACTGCACGCATGAATAAATGCAGAAACATCGACATGCTGAAGACTCAGTAAGTGGACATTTGGTGGGTCTGCAGTGTGTAGAGGTGACAAATGCAGCAGAGCAGAGAGGCCAAGACACACACACACACACACACACACACACACACACACACCTCTGTGAACACACACCGTCTCCTGTGCCCTCCCTCTCTCTAGTGTATCTCTCCAATTGCCCTTTGCACACAGCCACAGGCAGTTTACACATTGGTGGCGAAAGTGTGTGTGTGAAAGACGAACCCTAAGACAGTGTGTTAGAGGCTGAATAAATAAAAAATATGAGAAAGAAAGCGATGGCTGGGAGGGCAGAAGGGAAAAGGAGAAAGCATGTGAGACTGAATAAGAGATAACAACTGACAAAGGAGAAATGGAAGATTGCAGCAGAGTGAAGAGAAATACTGGGTTGGCTTCAGTGCTGTGTGGTACTAAATGCATATCAGAGTGGCAGATTATCAAGAAACATGGAAACACAATAACCAGTAATTAAACAAGCAAACACTGTTAGTGTTTACATGAGGGAAGAAGTTACGGTGCTACAGGGTCACGCAAAGTCACGATTTAAATTCTTTGCCCTGATGTGATCTTTGGCTGCTTTCTGTAATTTGAGTGTCAGATTTCTGTGTGAATTGGATGTGGTTGTGTAGACTGGTACCGTGTCACTTCAGTGTTCCTCAGTCAGATCCATCTGTTATCGTCACATCTGGTTATCACTGCTTTTTTTTGCCTTTTCCAGTTTCCTTGAACAAGTCGATTCCCAAAGACCTCCAGAAGGTCTGGAGAACTGTTGCTCAAGATACTCTGGCTCTTCAGAAGCTAATGAGAAGTCAATGAGGGGTGACTCAAGAGTTTCGCACAGTACGGTGGCTGCCTTACGTTAATCACTGGGACTAAACCCAAAGTACTCCCAAGTCACACTTTGTTGCTGTTTCACAGCTCACTGAGCTCACTGCTCGAGACTGCCCTCTGCTGGTAGTTTTGTGCAGAACAATAAAACATTGGTTTAACAGATAAAGGAGCATGTGGTCACCAATCGGATTCTAAATATCCTGGTATCCTCTAATGCAACAGATACTTTGCATACAGTTGCATAATGTTTTTTTGCTTAATTATTATTATATTATTATTATATATTATTATATATTATTATACATTATTATTATATAATTAGAGATTAGAGATTAGATTAGATAAAACTTTATTAATCCCTCGGGTGAGTTCCTCTAGGAAATTCTTTTTCCAGTAGCTCAGCACCGACAGAAGTTTCAAAAGAATATAAGCAGAAATTGAAATATACCATATATACACATATCTAAATACAGAGTATATAATAGCGATAAATAGGATAATAGGAATAACCAGGGAATTGCACATTTCAACTATTTTGAGTCTATTGCACCGTTGAATATAGAAAAGTATTGCACAGTGAAAAGGGCACTACAGATTAGTTGTCCCCCCTCCTTTGTCCCCCTGCTCCCCCTCCCTCTCCCCTCCAGAGAGGGGTTAAATAGTTTGATGGCGTGTGGGACGAAGGAGTTTTTAAGTCTGTTAATTTTTGACTTTGGGAGAAGTTACCGGTCGTGGGCGATCGTGGCTCAAGAGTTGGCAGTTCGTCTTGTAATCAGAGCCCCGGCTCAGACAGTCTCGGTCGTTGTGTCCTTGGGCAAGACACTTCACCTACTGCCTACTGGTGTTGGCCAGAGGGGCCGATGGCGCGACATAGCAGCCTCGCTTCTGTCAGTCTGCTGTGGCTACAACTGTAGCTGCTTCCACCAGTGTGTGAATGTAAGAGTGAATGAATAGTGGAATTGTAAAGCGCTTTGAGGGGTCCCGAAAAGCGCTATATAAATGCAATCCATTATTAGTATTATTATTATTAACCTGAACAGACTCCTCTGGTTGTTTATGGCCGTGTGCAGAGGATGCCCAGCATTGACCATAGTGTCCAACAGTTACTTTAATGTCCTCTTGTCACCACAGTGTCCAGCTTCATGCCGACCACAGAGCCAGCCTTCCTGATTAGTTTTTCCAGTCTGGATGAGTCCTTCTCTGCTGTGCTGCTCCCCCAGCACACCACAGCAGAGAACAGTACTCCAGTTACCACTGACTGGTGGAACAGGAGCTTCCTGCAGATGTTAGATACAGTCTGCTTTGGGCTTTTTTTATACAGATGCTGCGTGTTGCATGACCAGTCCAATTTAAAGTTAATTTATTTTTGCTGGAATTAAAATAATAGAAGAGGACAGAGAAGATGTGGAGGATGAGTGGACTTCTCCCGTCTTATGCTACAGAGTTTTGTCTCCTACATCCTGATGTAGGATTGAAATTTGTAGCTCTCACTCTCTGTGTGTGTCTGTGTGTCTGTGTGTGTGTCTGTGGTTGTGTGTGTGTGGGCAGAATTGATTTGTGAACAAGGAGGAGAGGGAGTGGTGACAACCAAACAATGATGGAAGGATGTGAAAACAGGGATAAACACAGAGGGACACATTTCTTTGCTGTGAAATGTGTAGACGTGTGTGTGTGTGTGTGTGTGTGCGTGCGTGCGTGTGCGTGTGCGTGTGCGTGTGCGTGTGTGTGTGTGTGTGTGTGTGTGTGTGCGTGTGTGTGTGTGTGAGGAACAAGACAAAACCAGAAGAAGCGACAGGACTGGCAGGCAGTGGGTGGCGAATCTGTCCTTGTCCACTTGTTTCTGCTTTGCATTGAAATGAAATTTTTGTTTCTGCAACAGAAGAAAGTCAAAAGAAGAAAGACGCACACTGAGAGTTCATAGCTGCAAGGCACAGCGTGCATTCATCATGACGAGATGAAAACTCATTCAAGTTGATCATCCAGTTTGTGAAGTTTACTGGCTGTCAAGTGGTTTAACGCTTTTATATCAACATGCAGATGTGACTCAGCCTTTGGCGAGATCTCCTGAGCTTAAAATGTCGTAATTTTACACTCGCAGATGTGATATTTTATGTCTGAGTGGAGAAACTAGTTCTTTCATTTTTTAATAAAAGACAGTGACAGCATACAAAAAGAAACATCAACAACAAAGCAGAGAAGAAGTGCTGCAGTCCCACCCACAGCTGTACCACACAAGCTCAAGCAATAATAATCCTCTCGGATGGTCACCTGAAAGTAAAAGATGATCACCTCGCTGTGAAACAAACTCGAGGTTGCAGCACATTCACAGACTCGTTTACCTTTTATGAAGCCCTGTCATGAAGAGATGTTGTAGATTTTTAAAAATCAAGAATAAACATGTTACAAAGTTACAAATCTGCACAAAACCTTTTAGAGCTCAGCTAAACACACACTTAACCTTAATCATGGAATAACACAGACATGTGGTAAATGGACTGGTTCTTATATAGCGCTTTTCTACTCATCTGAGCACTCAAAGCGCTTTACACAACTTGTGCATTCACCCATTCACACCCATTCGCACAAGCACATCTTTCTAAGTGCTTCATAGCTAACATTCACATTCTCATACTCCGATGGACGCATCGGAGAGCAATTTGGGGTTAGTATCTTGCCCAAGGATATTTGGCATGTAGACTAAGGGAAGCCAGGAATCGAACCAGGAATCGAACCACCAACCTTCCAATCAGTGGATGACCTGCTCTACCACCTGAGCTACAGCCACCCCATGTCTGTGTATGCATATGCTTAAATTTGCCCCCTGGGCAGGGGTGGGATGTGATGATCCTCAAGTGACCTGGTAGTTTGATGGTTCTGCGTAGTATCTGGACTTTGCTGTACTGGACAGAGACCCGATGTTATGCCTGGAATCTACCGGAGCAACTTTCCCAGTTTCAGGGTTAAACATCTGGACTTTACCTTCCACATCTGCTCCAGTTGTTCCTTCAGCATCCAATACCTCTCTGTTTTCTTGCAATCCTTCCTGATGTTGCTCTCTGCTGGGATTGGCACATCTGTCATATCTTCTGTTCCAACTATGGTTGGTCAGCCTTGTTGTTGTTCTCAAAGAGCTTTGGTCCCATCAGGACTTTATACCCTGTCCCAGCTTTAATCTTACATCCTGCTACTACGCATGTGTTGGATAGTCTCCAGGGTATCTATGCACAGTCTGCGACTTGGGTTCTGTCCGCTGTGGATCTGGTGCTTGGTGCCATGGCTCCAGGGTTGTCTTCCACAGTTGTTTAAAAGTCCTACAGAGTTCCTGATCCTTATTAGTGGCAAGTGCCAAGCACTCCAGTGTCCATGTGTAGAGCACTGAGTCATAGGCTTTCTTGTAGTCAATCCAGGCGGTCAAAAAGATGAAGTTAGCTGTGTATTTATTCCTCCATTTGTAAAATCTTTTGTTGATGTGCTGGTTCTTTCACATTATAGCTCATGAGCACGCATACACATAATAAAAACCTACAGGCCTACCTTTGTAGGAGGAAAATTTAATTGCCAAGAGTGGCTGAAAGTAGTTTCTATCCTGCACATAGTTACTGTATAAAGTCTGAGGCTTTGTAAAAATTGAGTTTCCTTTGTGTATCTTGAGAGACTTTTAGAAAAAATAAATGCGATCCTATAAAATAATTTCATCAGATTATGAAAGGCATAAGTGGCGTAGAGAAACAAATATCCTGAGGAAAATGGAAAAAAGATGCAGCACATGAAGGCAGTAATGGACACGTGATTTAACTTAGAGGAAGAAATAATTTAAGAGAGTCTTGGAGAAAGACTAACTGAATCTCATCTCTTCTGTCGAAGCCTTTAAACAATATCGTCACAGAATGAGAAACCGGAGAAACCGAACACAAAGAGAAAGAAAGACCAAAAGTTTAATTGGTGGCTGTAAGACTGCAGAGGAGGAATGACTGAAACAAGAAAAGAATTGAGATCCTTCAGCGCTTCACAGCTCCCATTAAAAAACACGAGTGAAAATCAATCAAAAGAAAATAGATAGTTTTCTATGCTCTTTGCCATGTGGTGTTCAAAGGGGGGAAATACACTAAGCCTTAAACCCACACTCAGATACTGATGATTAAAAGAAATGAAAGATGCTCTTTGTTGATTGCTTATTCTGTGCTTTAATGGGGACTGCCTTCGCTGTGATGCTGGGAGATAATTGGTGTAGTGGAAAGGGCTGTTTAAGGATAAAGCTTTGTAGTGTGACACAAAACGATGGTAACTTCAAACTCTCTGTTTCTGTGTTGCTTTCTGTCTGGTGTGTGTGTGTTTGGCTGTGATGATTGTTACTGGATAGACACTGAGTGAATATTTAAGCCTATGCTGGCAGCTGGGAGCACCAGAGGAGTCCATATTTGTGTTTGGTTACACTGCAAAGCTAAGATTTGATGACTGTTAAATGATGACTCTAAGGTGTTAGCGTTTTTACATTTCTGTTACATTTTCATCTCAATATTTTTATCTTTGGACTCTCCTGGAGTAGTACGGAGCCCCGCAGGGGACATGGGAGAAAAAAAAATTAAGACGGAGTTTTGCGAGATCTCGCAAAACATCTCTCAAAACTTTTGCGAGATCTCGCAAAACAAACTCGGGATCTCGCGAAACTTTTGCGAGATCTTGCAAAAGTTGAATTCCGACAATGCCGGAAGCTACTTAGTTGTAATATTACTCTTTCTGGGTCACAAAATACACTTTAAAGATATTTTGAGGCGTGAATGTAGTTGTGTAAACGTGTTTACAAGACATCACACGTTTTCGGAGATCTGACACCCACCATCTCGAAGCTAACGGGAGGTCGAGACCTACTACAGCTGGGAGGAACACCGCTTTCCCGGCATATCGTGCCTTGACCTCCCGGTCGGCTTCGAGCTGGCGGCTAAAACTTTTGCGAGATCTCGCAAAAGTCCGTCTTAATTTATTTTCTCCCATGTCCCCTGCGGGGCTCCGTAGAGTAGCTTTGTTCACTTACTGTTCAAAATATGCTGTATTCGTCTTATACTGGGCTTTTTTACAGCCTCGGGCTTCGTTCATGTCTGAAAATAACTTTTAGCTTCTTTCCTTTGAAGAACACCTCATTTATAAGCCAGCCTTCTTCTGATTGGCTGCCCCTCGTGGGGCTTCTGTACGCCTACGATGATCTTACTGGGTATATCTGCTCCCATTGACATAAAGCAGAGCCAAGTGGTGAAAAAGCTGTCTGCACTCGAGTGCTTAGAGCAGCGTTCAGCCTGTACCTGCACTGCTACTGACCTCATTTTTGGAGGCCTTGGTAATGTTAAACACACGTGATATGAGAACAGTGCATATATGATCAAGTGTAATAGGTCTCCTTTAATGTCAGCTCAGGTTATTAGTTCATATTTACATTGTTATTTAAATGTGTGTGTTGGCTTTTATTGAGAATAGCAGTTGGTATACACACATGTATTCATATCTTATAGGAACATAAAACACATCCACACATGTGCAATAGCAGTGACACTAAGCTGCTCTTTTTCTGACAATGTTGTATTTTAGTCAGTTGTATATAGTATTTGTATTCTATTTTCATTCTATTGTATATAGTATTTTATTCTATTCTATTGTGTACAGTTGTGTACAGTATCTTATCCTATTCCAGGGTTTTTCTAATTTCTGCTATGTAACTTTTCACGTCCACTTTCTGCTGTAACAAAACAAATTTCCTACGTGTGGGACTAATAAAGGCGAACCACAGCAAAAATGAATGCCTAACCCTAACCCTAACCCTACCCTAACCCTAAGCCTTACCCTTAACCTTACCCTTACCATAACCCACCTGTAACTCTGACACTAAAACCACATTTTAAGTCTCAAAAATTCCTTCAAACTTGTGGGGACGAGGATTTTGGTCTCCATAAGTATAGTAAACTTCAAATTTTTGGTCCCCACAAAGATATTACACACACACACACACACACACACACACACACACACATACATTGTGTAGGTAACAAAGTCTCCAGCCTTTATAAAATCATATAAAAACAGCATCCAAACTCCTGGTGAAACTTTATGGGCGACTTCTCCACCTTTCTTCTCCTTCCTCTTTTGAAACACTTTTTCCTTGGCCTTGCTAAACATAATTTATAATGCTGCTGCGCTGACAAACTGCTCCATGAGACACTTGCTGAAAAGCAAATTGTTATAAATTGTTGGCATCAACAATCACTGGCATTGAGCAAGGTCAAGAAGTGCAAGCAGTATATTTCACAATATAACTTCTGTCCCACAGATTAATAATAGCTGGAAAAAATAAAAACAAAAAACATAAATAATTTTTAAAAATTTTTATTATTTTATTTAATAAGCATTTGCAACTAAAACATGGCATATTCACATATTCAGTGCATAAGGAAACTGTATATTTCAGAGCTTTGGTTCACAGGACAGCACCAAACCTTAAACACTTAGAATCTGTCCCACTTTGCTTTATCAGAGCAAACATGCTGCGTAATGTGAGCCGATCTTCTCGTAGCTTTGGGACCTGCAGTCAACAGGTAGTCCTTTACTGCTATAACAATCCCACCGTGATGAGTACTCTTTACTTCAAGTGATGACATAGAATAAGTATAATTAGAGTGATTCTGAGCACAGCTGTAGCCTCATAATACTGAACACGTCACTCTGTCTCCAGGCTGTTCCAGGCTGTTCCCGGCTGTTCCAGGCTGTTCCAGGCTTTGTGCTGTACCAAACAGCTTTTGGCTACAACCTTTTTCTTTTATGTTTTTCATATATGTGTCTGTGTTGAGTCTGACATGGCTTCAGAAATCGGCACGTTAAAGGACTCGTGTCACTCATGGGAAGAAAGTTTCTCTCGGTGTAAAGTTTCTGTGCTGATGTTAATGCCAGAGATGCAGGTCAGCACATAGTGACCCTGCTGCTACTTTGTGGACGAGTTGCTGTGGTTCTTAAATTCTTCCACTTTGCAATAACATCATTTACAACTGATCATCAAACAGTTGTGGCTTATTACAGGACCGTGGCTGCTCTTCAGATTAACCTGTTCTTTCCCTAAATTATTGTAAGGCCGCTGCAATCGTGGCTCAAGAGTTGGGCATTCGCCTTGTAATCGGAAGGTTGCTGGTTCGAGCCCCGGCTTGGACAGCCTCGGTCGTTGTGTCCTTGGGCAAGACACTTCACTCATTGCCTACTGGTGGTGGTCAAAGGGCCCTCTGTCAGTGCGTCCCAGGGTGGCTGTGGCTACGGCTACAATGTAGCTGCCATCACCAGTGTGTGAATGGGTGGATGACTGAATGTTTAAAGTGCTTTGGGGTCCTTAGGAACTAGTAAAGCGCTATACGAATGCAGGCCATTTACCATGACAAGGTGCTGGATGCTGTCTACCTGTGGAAATGGGTCTGAAACTGACTGAAAGCACTGGAATTCAAAGATTAAGGAACATTTTTTACCTTCATGAAAAAGTGGAAATTTTCCTTTCGTACAGAATCACACATGACACCAAACTCAGTTACCACTTTATAAAAATAAATATAAATAAGAATGAAATATTAGACGTGCTGTATGAAAAAGTCAAAATGGGCCGATCAATAAAGAGGCTCGTATTCAAAGACTGCAGTGAAGACAGAGCTTTTCACAAAAAGGCTGCTCATTCAATTTTCACTGGATCTGAAAAGTGACAAAGGAGATGTAAGAGATTTAGTGAAATAGCATGTCATTTATTAAAACTACACAGACCCAAAGGATCAGTCTAATGGATAAATTTACATCAAGATTTTAATACCAGCCAAACTTTGAACTGCTTATCCTTTGAAATCAGTCAGATCTACGTTCAAGAGTTTTTCACAGGGTTCTTTAATGTTCTTTAACATTGGGAGACTTCATGTTGATGTTTTTAAGAAAGTATCACATTAATCCAGATATCTGTCTGCATCCATGGATCATGCATGTAAGCAGACTTGGACTGGTCATGCTGAAGGTGCGAACACAAACGGAGGTTCGTCCTCGGTGGATATAGAGCCAAGTTAAGCTAGAAGCACCTCCAAAATAAAATGTCACACTTTAATGTTCAGTTAAATCACTGAAACATGGTCAGAGTTCAGCAAAGGCTGTGGCTTGGGTTTAATATTCCCTTCACAAAATTAACCCTGCACACTGAAGTGTGTACTTACTCAGTGTGTGTACATGTGATGCCACATGGACTTTTACGAGTGTCCATATGTGACTAGCTGGCAGTAACAGACTTGCCTCATTTAGCCAAAACGTGGTGCGTCAGAGCCGCAATGCCAAAGGACACCTCGAGTGTATCTGTGAGACGTCTGTGGCTTTGATACGCTGGGAAGGTTGGTTTTCTGCATCGACTTCTTAAGAATACCACAATATTAGTATTTGTCTTAGTCATTTTAATACACAGTTACTCTGTAAGTTCAGTCTTGCATGAAGAGATGGTGGCTTTAGTGCTTTAGTGGATTTCTAATGGGCACAGATTTAGTCGGGGGCACTTCATGTGCAGTTTACGACGGTGTCCCGTCTGATCTGTCGTCTCCCCTGCAGGTCTGCATTGTCATTTTCTTCATCGGTTTGATTGACAGCTTTCAGTGGTGAGCTAACAGCATGGTATAAAAATGCCACCTCTGGTCTTGGTCTTTGACACATCTTCCCATGTCTGTCTGTCACACTGTGTATCTGTTATATGTGTGACTGGATGTAGGGACAGGAGGCTGAGGGTGCAGGGAGTGCAGCCATTACTAATGCAACCTTCCTGACCCAAAGAAAACTTACAAAGGGACGTTTGCACACATCCTCCCATCATCAATCTAATTATAAAGCTGCAGTGAAGCAGACAGCCGAGCATGTGGCTCATCAAACTGTCAGTTGTTGTGGAGTATTTAATGACAGCTGGCACGTTGTCATTGTGCTGCAGGTAACAACAGATTAAAGAAGAAAGGGTCAATGAGGGTGAACCACAGTTATGCTGCTAGAGCAGAAACTGTATAAACGTCTACTTTATTAATCTTTATAAACGTCTACTTTATTAATCTTTATAAACGTCTACTTTATTAATCTTTATAAACGTCTACTTTATTAATCTTTACGTAACAACAGGAAAGTTTTGTTGCTAACAAGCATTTAGTTAACCTGGGATAATCAGGCCCCATCTTATCTGAAAAACCACATATTACCTTTATCATAGAGCACGTCGCTCTCACACTGCAGGCCTACTTGTTGTTCCTAGAGTATTTACAAGTAGAATGGGAGGCAGAGCCTTCAGTTTTCAGGCCCCTCTTCTGTGGAACCAACTTCCAGTTTGGATTCAGGAGGCAGACACTATCTCTACTTTTAAGATGAGGCTTCAAACTTTCCTTTTTCATAAAGCTTATAGTTCGGGCTGGACCAGGTGACCCTGAATCCTCCCTTAGTTATGTTGCTTTACACTCGGGCTGCTGGAGGAGTTCCTGCGATTCACTGAGCAGTTCTTTTCCACTCACCTCTTTTTGCTCCCATGTGGGCATTGGGTACATGTACCACTGTTGTGTCTCCCGATTCTCTCCTTTTCTTTCCTCTTTCCCTGCCTGACTTTGCTTCTGCTGTTTAAAGGGAGTTTTTCCTTTTCCACTTAGTGCTGCCTCACAGGGGGTTTCCCTCGGATACTGTAGGGTCTTTACCTCGTTTCTCACCTGCAAATGATCAGATTTTGACCTGATTTTAAATTTTCATAATAATAATAAACTTTATATATAAAGCACACTTAAAACCAAGGTGCTTAACAAGTAAAATAGAGAATAAAGGGAAGATAATAGAAATAGAAATAGGACCAAAGCAGAGAGGAGAAGCAGCAGATACAGAACAAACAAGGAATTAAACGAGCATAAAAGTGCATAATGTAAAATCATGAGTGAAATGTTAACTAGAAGGAACGACATGATTGAATAAGTGGGTCTTTAGTCGTGATTTAAACAGTATTGCAATACCTCATGCAGGACCTGTATTTGCTCCACTGCCAGACTTGAACTGGGAACAGTAACAATTAACCGAGTGAAAACAAGGTGAAACATGGTGGTATTTCTTTGCCCAGAGGCAGTGCAGGAGATGACATACAGTGCTTCTAGCTCTGTATCTGTCCCACTCTCTGTCAGTCATTTTCTCTGTCTGCCCTTCTTATTTCTAACTGTCAGACGCACACAAATATCACACCACACTTCAAGGCTCTCTGTGGGCAACAGCCTCAGGATATAAGCTCTGCTGTCAAATGTCTTTATCATCAAGTGTGCTGTATATCGCTGTTTTTAGAGTACACACCTAGCTCTATATATTTTTTCTCTTTCTGTGCTCTCTCTTGCAAATGTGGAGAAGAGCTGAGTGCTGCAGACCGGCCTGTGGGTGAGTGGGTGGCAGAGAGGGAGAGGGGGGGTGAGAAGAGAGATGAGAAAGATGGAGACGAGGAGCAGGTCAGAGGAGGAGAGAGAGGAAGAATAAGGTGCAAACACAGACGTATAAACAGCCGGAGAAAGAGAGAGAGAAGAGAGGTAGTGTTGCTACAGTAATGTTGTGAGTGGATCTCAAGTGGTTTGACAGGTTGTGATTTTCCTCTGCCGGTTTGGACCGCCGTTTAGTTTAGCTGCTCGCCAGCGGTAGAGTCAGAGAAACAGACTGAGGAAGGAGAAGAAAACAAGTGGATCCATCATCCTGCGTGACCCGTGAGTAGCCACAGTCATGTCCGACGTTTGTGCGTCCGCTTGCAAAACCGGCTTCTGTCATCCCAGTGTGTGTGCGTGCGACGGGGAGACGGAGTTGTCCGCAGAGACACAAGTGTCCTTCCGTGTGTGTTTGTGTTGTATGTAGTCGCGCACTCTGTCTGTGTGGGATCTATAGGCTTCAATAAGTGCAGTGTCATATGTTTGCAATGGTGAGTCACCCGTCGTTGCCATAGCGACGAGGCGATTGTTGGCACACTGTCTGTGTTTTTATTATTATCATTATTGCATCAATGGAAAGTGCATAGAAAGCCATTTATATGCCCGAGCTTCTCATTCTTTGATAACATTTGATAGTAAGTGTTGTTATAAACATTTGGAGGACAAACAGTTAAACTTTGAAGATGAATAATGTTATCGTTTATGTTTATTATCGCTTTGCATAATTTAAAAAACTAGATTTATTTATGAATTATGTTATCCACCATCCACTCTGGGGGAATATTTACTCATCACTCCTCAATTTCTGTGTCTCGTGTTTGCATATTTGAGGTGATGAGCTCGGAGCGTTGACGCTAAACTGCTCTGGAATCGTGTTATTTAGGGTATAAAAGCTAATAAGCAGTGTTTTGTAATGAAGGTTTCTTTAGTGATCAGTGAATCGTTTCTCATTTCCACAGCAAATAATGCTGCAATACAAACGATAATCAGAGATACACACAAACTGTTCTAGTGTCAGTGTTGCTGCAGACGGAGGAAGTCGTGTAATTTACGCCTCCTCACCTGCTCGCTGATTCTCTCACCTCTGCTTTGAAAATGGTTTTCTGAATTTGTAGCAATCGGGGGAATAAAACATTTTATTTGATTGATTTTTTTTATACAGTAAAAAAAAAGTTTTCGATTTAATGTGCACCAATAATACTTACTGCAAAGTGCTAGCTTTTATTAAGAAGTTCAAGATAACAGTGAGGGTGTGTGTGTTTATTGCAGCTCGCCTGATGAGGTGTTGGTGGATGTGTGCATTGAAACACAACTGCTTTCAAGAGTTCTGTTCTTGTTGTGTTAGATGTGCTGTGACATCTGCTCTCCATACAATAGTTTTGGTCTTTTTATTGGTTTTTTAAACTAACATTGAAACTAATAAAAACTAAACTTAAACTACACTGAGCTCAAATGAAATCAAATAAAAACTAATTAGAAAACATACAACTAGAATAGCTCTGCTACAAGCTACTGATTCCTGGGGTGCACTCAGTTTTTCACGGGGCTACTTTTCTTTCACATCATTGCACGTACAGTAATTAAGTACTTCAACTGTAGTATAAAAACTAGCAGGTCATTGGAGAGCAGGAGGAGCACTTCCATATAATATTACAGACAATGTGTTTGTGTGTTTTGTGTGACTTGAAGGACTTTGGTGAAATGGACTGTGTCAGCAGCGTTTTGTGGATTTGGCCTATTAGCTTAAATAAGGATTGTTCAGCGATTGGCTCGTGATGCTGACTTTGTCCGTGTATTTTTAACTTGGTGCTGTGCAGAAATTTGGCTTCGCAGGCTTCCTTGGCCTCTAGCTTTCCAATATCAGGAAGTATTTCATAATTTGCATCGTGGACTTGCTGACCTTTGACCTACTTCTAAAAATGGGAAGCTTGTGCTTCCAAAGTGTATTGCTGCGCTGTGTGTAGACACTGCCCTTCTATAATGTGTCTTCCTTTACTAAATGTAGGCTCTGTGATTTTTATTTATCCGTCTCTCTCTACTTTTTAGCCATTTCTGCAAAACGATTGATCTGTGTGTGAATAAACTCACGATAGACTGAGCATGAGCAGAGCTAAAAGTGCAACTCTGAGGATAAAATCCAGTCACCTTAAAAAGCGTTTCTCTTTCTTTTATATGTAAATAAATCTGTTTGTTAAATATTCCGAGCTCACCGAGGTGGGAATGAAGAATGGTTTTCCACTCGTTGGTGGACAGTTATATAAACTGCATCGTGAATTTTCCTTTTATTTGTCATACGAAGTGTAGAAATCTCCAGGACTGGAGGATCTTGGTGAGCATGTAAGGAGAGGGTCTGTTGGAGATGACAGGTGTCCTCGTGTTGCATGTTCTGTGGATCCAAACAGACAGAAAAACACATCATCCCACAGCTTCCATCACCTGTGGAACTGCACTCACAGAGGAAACTGTCCGTCCTGCATCCACCTCTTCAAGTACACGCAGCGTGAGACGTGGCAGGCTGGCACCCCTGCTATCACATCCTGCTTCTGGCATCACTGCGTGTGTGTGTGTGTGTCTCCAGGCAGGGTTGATACAAGGTCATAAGCAGATTTGAGATGGACTTTGCACCAGGCTAGCAAGCACAAGACACACACACACACATATTGCATGCTGCATGGCGCCAGACTTCCTGCTGGAGAGGGATGGCTTTCCCAAACTCTGACAGCTTGGGCTCGCTGGTGTCTTAGCTCAGAGTCGCCGAGTTTTGGGCTTGAGCGGTGACCGCGCTCCCATGCACTGTCGCATTAAAAAGACACGAGACATTAATTAAAAAGCAAAGTTGTGTGACCTCATGGAGTCGTACAACCCCAGTGTGTTAATGTTGGAAATCTGCTGTTATATTCATAAAAAATGAATATAAATAATTGTATATCTTTCGATGCTTTTTGCATGCAAACATAAATATATTATTATCTTACAGGTAAACTCACAGTGTGCGCTGAGAAGTTTTTAACTTTGTAATGAACTCTCACAACTTTGGTGTAAATTCATATCGGATGACACTAAAGAAATTACAGTATTATATCGTCTATATTTTCAGATCATGAAAGTCTTTAATGCAATCTGTTCAGTCCCTGCTGAGTACATATTTATAAAAGTTGTTTACATTCAGAATGGAAAACTTTGCCTAAAGAATCTCTTACATAACACTAAAAAATATCTGATACCAGTGAGTCCATCAGTGATTTTCAGTCCCTTTGTTGGATGTTCGAGTCACTTTTCTGTCGCAGCTTTGTGCTCCAGACTAAAATGATGCATTTTACATAAAAATCTTTCCTCCTTTAGATTCATCCTCAGGAAGCAGCATGTTAGCATAACAGCTGAGCAGAGGAGACCAAAAAGAATTCGGGGGCTCTTTGTTTGCGCTCCCCGGTGAGTTTGAGCGCTTTTGTTTCAGGAGCGCAGCAGCCGCTCTGACAGGTGTGAAAATGAAGCAGGACATTTGCTAATGGATCAGAGGTGTTGCGAGCGTCCCCTCTGATTGCAGACGTGCCAGGCTGACTCAGCCTGGCACGATATAATTTTGGCCTCAAAATAGTAACTTCCCAAAGTAATCAGTTACAGATTACAGATTACCCGATTAAATCTGCAGTCAAGCTTGTCACAGTCACTGCACGTTACGAGGCACCAAACACAAACCTGCGGCGCAGCTGGAGAGACAGTTTAAGACTGAAATCATACTTTCTCCACTATTTACTGAGTTATCTGTAAATATCAGCGGCTGTTCATCATGTTTGCTAACTGTAGAATATTTCGAGGCCTTTTAAAGGAAACAGGGTGAGCTGGAAATTTGCACTTTTAATTAGATTTTTTTGTCCAGTAATTTGGAGCCTTCATAACTTCTGTTTTCAGTGCAGCTAAAAGTATTTAAACTATGTTATGAGATGCAACCAAATCAATGTTACAACCACCTATGATAGCATCACTATCATAGGATATATCATAGTTTCAGTAAACTGCACCAATTTAATGTATAAGACATGGAGGAACAGAAACAAGCACCACGCTGTTGTTCCATCTAGTTCCTGATAACTCACTGAACCGAACACACAAAAGTCAAAAGTCCCTGCTTTCACCTTTACACCCTGCTGCTCTCAGGCTGAAGCATCTTTGCAGGTTGGATGTGAATAAACCTGGAAACAAAGTTCTTGACAGCTGTGGGACCCTTCTGTATTTGCCCCTGTATTTAGGAAAAATGATTGCAGGAGCGGCTAACATGTCTTTTGTCCAGCATGTGGACTTCCTGAAACCTTCTTTTTAAGCACCGTGTTTACTTGGCCAGATGCATCGGTGCTGTGTTGGTGTGCATTTGTGAGGCTGGTGGATACGCTGCTGCTCTGCAGAGACTCACTGTTACGGGAGGTGTTGATGGAAGCATTGCACTGTTTGTCTTGGCCTTCATCAGACTGCAGTTTGTGGTGTTTTTTCAGGTGGTTAAAGAAGTTGTGTTGCATTACTGTGCCAAAACTGTACCAGACTCTTTGAATATGACGACCCTCCTGACCTCTCGTCTTCTGATATGCCTGATTTTAGTGTGTATATGTCTTTTGATTAGGGCTGCCACAGACTATTATTTTGATAGTCGACTAGTCACCAATTATTTTTGCGATTAGTCGACTAATCAGATCATCATCCATTGGACGTAAAACGTACAGCTTATTGCACCAGAAGCATCTGCTCTTATATAACTATCATTAGCTTACAGCTTTAAGTGTTTAAGGTATGTGCTAACTAAAAATAAAGACAAATGATAGTTTATTAAATTTTAATGAAATTTGCAGATTGTTTCTGTGAAGTTTAATAAACTCCTTGCTATCTAAAATATAACAGGACACCGGAGTAAATTCTCCAGCATCTCACACTTCTGATAATCAGCTGTCTGCTTGACGTTTATTCAGCTGTGTAAAAACTATAACTTTAATCTCAGCCAAACCGATTTACTCAGGAACAAATAAAATACTAAATAAGCCAAACAATAACATTTTTAAGTTATCTAAGTGACTTATATATCATGTTTAACCTGAGTAGCGAAAGACAGCGGTGGGTTTGAAAACGATTTGCCGGGAGTCCGGTGTTCTCACGGCTCTAGTTAGCCTAGCCCCCGGCTAGCTATCGAGCTAGTGGCTAACAGACGTCTCCGAAAACGTCGGAGCGCTTTTGAAAATATGTGGTGTCTTGATAAACTGAGCAGATATTTGAGGTTTACACAGCTACATTCTCGCCTGAAAATATGTTAAACGTTTATTTTATGACCCATAAAGAATAATAAGAGTAATATTAAAACTAGCTAGCTGCCGCCATTGTTGGAAACTGAGCTGGGCTGCGCTACAAATTCTGGGAAAGAGCTCCTTCTTCTTCTTCTTCGGGGTTTAACGGCAGCTGGCATCCTTGTAGATGCAGTGCTGTCATCTTCTGTTTCAGTCCGTTATTACACTCTTAAATCCTACTACTTATTCCTGCGTCTTTTGTGATCTTACAAAGCTTCAAACGACGCGTTGACTATTTTGATAGTCGACATAATCGTGACTAGTCGGCTAATCGTGGCAGCCCTACTTTTGATGTAGTTTTACTTTTCCAGAGTACATTCAGGAAACTACAAGCTGCATGGCGGGTTAGGTAGCTGTGATTGGTATGTGCAGGCACATGGTCAGACGCTGATTTAGGGAGCGCTTGATTTGCTTTTTCTTTGCTCCCTGCTGGTGAAGCACACATTTAAATGTTGCCTGATCATGTTCTTTTAACTTTGGGATACCAAAAGATAAAAATGTGATTAATGATGCAGGTGTAGTTTATGACATAATAGGACAATTTGCATTGCTTTGTTAAATACTTTCAAGTTACTGAACAAAAAATGAGATGAAATCCATTTATATGCATTTCCAACAAAAGTTCAAAAAGCTCCCTGTGAAACCGAGGGAAACATTAAAATGTGGCTTTCGCTCTTTCTCATTTATCAGGTGTGAAAATGGAGGAAATCTCTGATGGAACAGAGGGGCTGCAAAAGTACCATTAGACAGTAGAGCTGTCAAGCTGAATAAAGTCCTATTATATATTCATGCCAAGCGGTGACAGACTCTCGCCCTCTGGAGACCCACCTTTGGTCCCTGGCCCACTGCTTGGAAACCCACTCGTGTAGTTTAATGTTCTGGTAGAAAATGTGGAGGTGTTTGTTAATGGAGGGTGGCATTATGGTGCCTTCCTAGTTTGTGGGCTGTCAGAGTGATTAAGATGTTGTTATGTCCCTCTAAGTCTGAAAAGCAAAGGGCCAATGCAGCAAATAAAGAGAGATGTAAATGTTTGATTTGGTTGACGGCAGCGAGCGCAGCTGCTCTGCTGCATTTTAACCACGATCGGATCTTCCCTTCTTCGCGCAGCTCAGCGTCTCACTGAGTGGCCCGAAAGTAGCTTTACAGGTGATAGTGCTTTGTTATTTCTGATATCACAATGGTTCCAAACAGCATCATTATCTCAGATTAGCTCGGCTGTTTTTAACAGCGCCGATGTGTTAAACCGTTTTAAGGTGAGTGTTTGTGCCTCCGTTCCCGCAGGATGTGAAGGTGCGATTACTCACAGCAGCTGGGGAAAGAGGCAGAAGAGGCAGTTAGAGGAGGGAGGAAGAGTAAATCTACAAATAGCCGGCCCAAAAGAGATTTCCACTCCGCAGCTGAAAAGAAACATTAGTGCTCAGGTGTACCAGTGAGATTCTATATTTTCCCAGATTGGGCAGTTTCATTTCAAAGCAGCATACATCAGTATTTGTGGTGTGGGTGTGCAGATTTTGAGTGCTAGCAAAAAGTGGATAGGAGACTTGGTTTCTCCCCGATGTGCCAGCTGGTGCACCTGTTCCAAGTCTGGTTTACTGACTCAGAAAAAGGTCAAGTTCACAGCAGATCTACCCACTGACTTGGCCAGATGTCCTGATTATAGCTACAGCCCAGGTTTTGAAGGTGTTTTTATTCGTGTGGAGTTTTCCCAGTTTGAGTAAAGTGCAGATGATGCATGTCTGCGGTGACTCGGCGCAGATTTCATTTTTATTTTTCCATCGACCTCTACCCAGTCTGGCTAGCTGCATGTTTAAGTTACCTCCACAATGGCTTCACCCTCAGTCCAAAAGGCAACCTCCATCTTCAGTATAGAGTTTACAGTTAACTTTAATTCCAGTACTTCTTGTATATGCCTAAAAGTGCACATGGAGCAGTATCCTGGCTTCTTTTTGGGTACTCGTGAAAGTGAATCCTTCCAAAAGCTGGCTGATAACAGCTGGGACACGGTGACAACAATGAATGGCATAAAGTGTTGAAAGTGTGTCCCTAAAAGCATCGCTGGTGTGAACTGTTGGGTCTGGCAGACAGTAACGTTGCCTGTCCCAGTTTACCCCGAGCTATCAGGGTAATCTGGGAGTTATCAGGGTAATCTGGGACAGTCCCTAAAAGCATCGCTGGTGTGAATTGTTGGGTCTGGCAGACAGTAACATTGCCTGTCCTAGTTTACCCCGAGTTATCAGGGTAAACTGGGAGTTATCAGGGTAAACTGAGACAGTCCCTAAAAGCATCGCTGGTGTGAACTGTTGGGTCTGGCAGACAGTAATGTTGCCTGTCCCAGTTTACCCCGAGTTATCAGGGTAATCTGGGAGTTATCAGGGTAAACTGAGACAGTCCCTAAAAGCATCGCTGGTGTGAACTGTTGGGTCTGGCAGACAGTAACGTTGCCTGTCCCAGTTTACCCCGAGTTATCAGGGTAATCTGGGAGTTATCAGGGTAAACTGAGACAGTCCCTAAAAGCATCGCTGGTGTGAACTGTTGGGTCTGGCAGACAGTAATGTTGCCTGTCCCAGTTTACCCCGAGTTATCAGGGTAAACTGGGAGTTATCAGGGTAACCTGGGACAGAGGAAGTGATGTGTGAGTCTTGCCGACTAAGTGAAAACTTATTGTTCTTGTTTTTAAATGTTTTAATTCTAATCTTTTTATGTTGTCAGTCGTGTCTTTGTGTTTTCTTGTTGGTTGTTTTATGCAACACATTTTGAAACGCTTTGCTGTCTAAAGATGCTCCACAACTTTTATTCTCAGACAGACGTGTTTCCTTAAACAAGGTTTCCTTGTATAAGCGCCTCCTGTTAGTGCGGCAGGTTAATGAATATTCTCCCTTTGATACAAAAAATATATAATGTGGTCATAAATTCATCATAATGAGAGGCAGGAGCTCTCCGTGCCCACTTTGCCTCATTAGTAATCTTGCTTTGTGAGGTTATGAATGGAGTATTAGTCTGCTGTGCTTCACATTGTGTTGACATAGGGCGGCTGTTACGTTACCTGCTCTGCCACCTTTTACAGCAGTGTGCCTGCACTCTAAAGCACTGAAGGAGAGGAACACAAGATTTCGCACTTTAGCTCAGCACATGTTTTACCTTCAGCGGCTCACAATAGGCTCCGAGTGTTGGGCAGGTCTCTGGTGGAAATGTGTTTGTGAACCTTGGTCTTTGCATCGTCCTTTCTCAGTACTGTAAATAAGAGCAGTATGCTTTTGTGTCCTGCATGGCGCTGCTGTGTCTGCGGGGATCTGGGCCTTTATCGCTGACTCCTGTGCTGCTGTTTTCACTGAAGAGCACCCTCGGGAACAGGGCAACCATTTGTGCTGTAACTGCTTCTTTATATAAGGTGTTATTTATGAACCCACTGAATGAAGCACCATTTGTGGGCTGTCTCTGGTTCAAGAGCCTTACTACATTTTGAAGGGCACGATGCTGTTGGCCAGTAAATGTGCCTCGTGTTTATCACAGTGAGAGTCGGTGCAGTAAATAAATGGGAAAAGACTTCCTGAAATAAAATGAATACGATTAGTCATGATATGTAGTGTACACCCAGCATATGAACACTGGACCCTGTTCAATAAAAGCAAGTTTTAAATAATGTATATTATTCCTGCCTGAGGTTGACCAACGTTAGCCGGGTCCCCGTTAATGCAGGTTAATGCTGTTCTCACGTGATGGAAGCTGAAAACTGATTATCTGAACATGTCAGATAAATTCATTATATTAGAGATTCATCCTGTTATATCAGTGTTTGCATCTTTATTTACTCTTTCTCAGATTGCTGGATTCCCAAAATAATAATGAAGAAAGGAAGCATTTTACCACAAACGTTCATTGTGACTGGTTGATATGGACACTCTGATGGGACCAGGATGCCCCCATGGAGGAATAAATATTCAGGATGTGCAGACAAACATAAAATGTGAAATCATGTGCAAATAATACCATTGAGCTTTAGTTTTTCTGGCTTCTTGTGTGGATGCTGAAGCCCCGAACCTCAAATTTACACTCAGGAAATAAAGTATGTTACTGTACCTGTAGGGCTACAGCAGCTTGTCCCTTAGCCCTCTTTGAGTCTCTACCCACTAAAGGCTTTATCCATCTTAGATCTACAACCAGCTCAGGAACTCTGTTACCTCTACGTGCATGAAAACCCATCGACGTCAGGGAGAACAAAGGCCTCATACATAACCATCCCCTAACGGATACAGAACAAAAACGTATCAGATAGCATCAAATAATTTCATTAAACAGCAACACCTTAATGATGCTTTAGTAAAGCACAGCTGTGCAGTGATCAGTACTGTCAGCTCACAGCAACAAAGTCCTGGCTGAGCATCCACTGACCAGCTGGGGCCTTTGTGTGGAGTTTGGCTCTTCTCCCCATGCTGGATGGCTTCTCTGGATACTCCTCCTAATGTTCAAAGAATTGCATGATATGTCTGTGAAGGTTCTCAGTCATCCAGGTCATCGTAGTCAAAGGAGCTTGCAAAGAAAAGCATGATAGTGACAGGTGATCCCTAATTAGCTCAAGGTTTAAATGTGAGTGTCATTGGGTATAACAGATTGATCAACCTGTCCAGGGTGCATCCTGGATCTTACCTTGTAACAGCTGGGCTCTCGGCTCCAGCAGGCACAGTGCTGAAGCAGCAGACGATGGGTGGATGGATTTCTGTACGGCTCTAGTGGATCGTGGGTTTTAGACACAGAAATTGTCCAACTAATTTTGACTGCGTGGGAACATCGTCCCTTGAAACGTACATGCACGTACCTCGAGGTCCAATAATTAGGCACGCTTGGGTTAAATGTATGTAGATTGGACCAGCAGGTAAAGAAAGAAAACTGTACTGTGCATCTGTTTTCTTTCTACTTGTTTGTCTTATTTTTTTAATTTTTATGACATTTTAATTGATAAGGGGAAAAAAATCCAATGCACAAATTATTGATGAAGATAATTAATTTGTACTTTTCTCTGTCCTTTAAGAACGATGTGTAAAATGCGTCTCTAACGGTTACACGCTCATGCAGAATATTAATATGAGCTCTCGTAAAGCGCATATCAAAGCGCGTTAGCTTCTACGTCCACTGGGTATCTCCTGAAAAACAAATGCTAAACAGATGCTGAGGGGAACTGTCGTGCGTGACTCCTGTTGTTGCTAAGCAACTACCGGTTGAAATGTGGCACTCTTTGGCTTAAAGTTGTAATATTTTTAACCTCGAGCACTAGCTGCGCTCAGCGCCAAAATCATGCTAATCTCTCAACTCTGACGGGACGGTGCAACAAGGTTCCCAGTTGGAGCTTCTGAGGAATGGATGCCAGTAAACACATCGCCTCAGAGTTGGATTAGGATTTATAAACGTCTCTTACTACAGGGAACTTTAAATGTATACCGTATTTTAAACATCGTCTTGTGCACTCGGGTCCAAACTGCAGGCAGAACACAGATGGATCCATTATTTTTACCCCTGAAGGGAGCATCTGTAGTTTCACTCCCTCACGCCAGTTTTTAATATGCAAGTATCATAGTTGGTAACTTGTATGAGATAACTGTATCCACATTTTGACTTATTAGTACATTTTCAGAACCAGTTCATGTTAATCCCTCTCATTGAAGGTGTATGGCTTCGATTGGCCATGGTATCATTTGTGTGCTGGGAGACGGAGGTGTGCTGGGAAATCACCAGCTAATATTAGCTTTGTCTTCTGGTCCTATTTAGCCTAACTAGCTTGCATCTGAACAGTGCAAGTTGCTGGTGGTTGTCCTGATTTATTTTAGTCAAAGAATGCATGAAAATGGGTGTTTCTGCTGGTGTCCACCACAAGTCTGATGCATTTACTCAGCTGTGAGGTGTAGAGTCCTTCATCTCCAGCCTTCTGAAGTTGTTATAATCAACCAACTCACTGTATTTAGGTCAAAAGGATCATGCTTCAAGGCAACGATAAGTCAAATAACCACTCAAATAACCAAGGGAAGCATCTTTGATTGAACAATATACCAAACCTTGAATCCAGAAGACCCCACTGGGAGTCACACCTGCCAGCAAAAACCAGGAAACTGATAAAACAATTTTCATGGGCTCAACAAAAGAAGATTGTAAAAATGTTCCCCGGTGTGAGTCTCAAATTCTGCTGGAAGAAGTTGTTGTAAACAGCATGAATGCATGAATCCATCCTACAACAGTAAAGATGCTAACAGCGGCATGTTTCCTTCCTGTTCTGCAGGCAGGTGCACAGCCCTCCCCTCACGAGCAGCTGAAGCCGTCGCAGTTCAAATCTCTTTTAGAGGGAATTTGAGAAGTCTGAGCTCTAAAGAACGTTTCCAGCACCTTGGTGAAGCTATGTTATAAAGAACTGAGGCACTTCTCAACATCTTTCAGGGTTAACGAACTCAGATCGTTCATAAATGTGTGTTTCAGCACATTTACAGTGAAGCTGCGTTCACACATGTGTACGTAGATTCAAACAAACTGAGAACTAACAGGGACAACCAAAGCGTCCCGAGGCTGCACAGTGCCCATGTCTGCTCAGGGCTTCAGTTCATCTAAAAACGTTCTCTGCCAGCTCACATCAGCAGAACAGCAGAGAAACCTCGCGGGCAGGTTGCCAGTTGATAGCAGAGCTGCTTCAGCTGTGTTCACCGAACTCTGGTGTATTTCAAGTTAAGGTTCTCTAAAACAGCTCCACCTCCACTACGACCGGAGTTATATAATGGAGCTCATCTGTACATAAACCCAAGACTGATGGAGAAAGGCAGAGAGATTGTAGCCGGGCTCACTGCCCTCCTGCTGTCAGCATATGTTTGCAACTTGCTCATGCATGTATAAGCACCTACATGTGCATTATGGAGGATTCTATGTGTATGTGTGCATATAATATACTTGGAAACCCAAATGAAATCTTCATTATAACGTGTAACCATTGTATGTGTGTGTGTGTGTGTGTGCACGCCTCTGCACAGCCTAATTTCTGCCCATCTCGCTGTTCTGTCAAGAGCTGAATAGACATTTAACCCTTCTCTCTGCTGCTGAAGCCCTGCAGGGCAAAATTAAAGTGCTAATTATAGCATGCTATGGGAGAAGCAGGTTCCAGTGTTCTTGTGTTAGATGCACACAAGCTTTTGTTTCGTCTTTGTTTCTCAGTTGCCGTATGATTTCTTCATACATGAATTTATTGGTGCACTGTACAGTCTAATCTGTTGTCAGGTTCATTAGAAGGAAATTATTTTAACCCTTTAAAACCGATCGAAGCGGGCACGCTCTGTTTTGCCTAACTATTTTTAAATCCCGGTAGCACTGCAACCACGTAAGCTAGCGCAATAATTTTTTTGCATATGAAACCGGAGGAGTTGTACTTACATCTTATGCCATCAGCTTGTCCTCGGTCACAGTTTCCTTCCACATATAGCTTTGCAAAAACTGCATAAAAGCGCTTGCAGCAACAAAAACATAATATTCCAGAAACAGGCTTTGCCGATCCGATCAGCTGTTCATAACACTTCCTACGTCCATCAGCGCGAACTATCGCATGTCCGCCATGACCTGCCCGAAACCGGAAGTGATGTCATTTTTGCGGAAATGTAGTTTTTTTTTACCATCAGGGCCTCATGAGCCTATACTGGTGTTTTTAAAAGTTATGTTTGACTTTATGACTTTCTGTGTGGTTTCTGGGATGCTTAGGACTCATATTGCACTGCTGGAAATAGTTTATTTTGATGCATATGCTGCTTTTTTGCAAATTTGCACTATAATATTTATTTTCGTTTTTCCTGCAGTATATAAAAATTGGTGTATTTCAAAAATAAAACTATGAAGACACTTAAAATAAATTCCCTGTGGTGGGAAACTATTTTGTGCAACTTTTTTGTATTTACAGTTTTGAGGGATAAGCCTCTTAAATTTCTCTAACTAGAAATATATGTTAAAAAAACAAAAGCGATTTTCAATGTTTTTGTAGTTTATTGCACTTTTTTGCAATTTATGTAATTACTATGCACTTAATGCAGACATATTATTAAAATCTGGGCTATAATGGTTGTATTGATGTATAGCAACTTGAAATGCTCCCAAAAATGGCTCCACAGCATGTAAACATATAATATAAGCTCTGGTGGACTTGGTTCTATGGTAGGTCATAAAGGGTTAAAAGTGTATTACCAAAGCTATTAAGACATTTATAGCATTATAACAAATAATTATTTTCTGTATCACCCATTTAATAAAGTTAAATACTTTTAATTCCTGTTCCAAGCCTGTTGAAAAGATTTTGGCAAAATCAAACATAAATTATAAGAATAAGATTTCCATTCTGATCCGGTCGTGGCTCAGATTAACAACAGCTGCCTGCTGATGGCCACAGGGTGGAAACTGTGCATGTGATGCTAAAGACAAAGGACTGCGGGGTTAGGATGAGATGGAGGACGATGATCAGCTGTGGTGAAGCGGGCACATGTCTGAGGGCTGGATGTGCTGTTAATCCTGTAAAGTTGGACTTTCAAACTTCAAACTCTGGCCATCCACTCATGTTTGGAGTGGATCACAAACTAGACCTGCTTTGCTGCCCTTTCCTCTAACTGCCCAGATCTTCCTGTGGTAGAAAACATGTTAGTACTTGCATGAAGTTTTCAGCCTGATTTGCCAACCGAGCTTCTTCTGTGTGTTTTTGTGCTAAACATTTGTGAGGCAAGTACACACAACGCAGCAAATACGCATGTTCATAAAAATCTTTTTTCAGTGTTTCCGTTCTTCATGGCCAGCACGTGCTGACACATGTCTCTGCAACACTAAACACAAACGGTCTGCTAAGGCTTTGAACTCGCTCACCTCAGCTTTATTCCACTGTGAGTTGTTTGAGTGCCTTTAATAAACAGCGCGGAAACGGCCTTGCGGCGCCCTGCCAGACAAGTACGGCTGAATCAGCGTATTGACGAGCTGAAGATGAATTTTAAGTGGTGAACGAATGGTGAATGAAACCTCCCTGTTTCTCTCTCCGTCCTTCAGAAACACAAGGTGGATCTGTTCTACAAGGTTCGCCACGTGATGATGGAGCTGATAGACCTGAGGAGGCAGCTGCTGTCTGGTCACCTGACGCAAGACCAGAGCAGAGACGTCAAGAGACACATCACCGTCAGACTCGACTGGGGCAACGAGTGAGAAACCACACAAATGTTGCATTAAGACACATTTGCACATTTCCCACACATACAAATAATACACATAGTTTAAAGGGCAGCTGTTCTTTGTCTGACCCAGAGGAGAGGTGCTTCATCCATTCCTGATGAAGCACCTCTCCTAACACGAGTATTCATTAACTTTTTTACACTGTATCATGTGCATTGGTTGCTCATAGTCACGTAATGCTGCTTCAACCATCAGCTGAGCCTTATACACTGCACTGCCAAACGTATTCACTCATCTGCATTCGCTCACATATGAACTTGAGTGACATCACGTTCCTAATCCACACGGTTTCACGTGATGTCAGCCCACCCTTTGCAGCTATAGCAGCTCCAACTCTTCTGGGAAGGCTTTCCACAGGTTTAGGAGTGTTTATGGGAATTTTTGATCATTCTTCCAGAAGCACATTTGTGAGGTCAGACGCCGATGTTGGACGAGAACTCCCCGCTTTAATTCATCCCAAAGGTGTTGGGTTGGGTTCAGGTCAGGACTCTGTTCAGGCCAGTCAGGTTCTTCCACATCAAACTCGCTCATCCACGTCTTTATGGATGCAGCTGGTCACCATGGAAACCCATTCCATGAAGATCTCTGTGCGCTGTCCTTGAGCCACATGAAGGTCGGAGGTCCACAGCGATTGAATCTGCAGAAAGTTGGTGACATCAGCCCGCTTACCACATCTTTCCCAATCACTTCCACTGTACTATAATCCCCCTAACAGCTGACTGTGGAATATTTCATAGTGAGGATATTTCATGACTGGACTTGCACAGCTGGCATCCTGTCACGGTACCACGCTGGAATTCACTGAGCTCTTGAGAGCGAGCCGTTCTGAATGATTTAGATGGGTGAGTGAATACGTTTGGCAACACAGTGTGTTACGTGCACCGTTGTGACTTCTGGCGTGAGGAGAAAGCACTTAAATGCAGACAGTGGAGGCCGAGTGAGGTGAACAAAAAACAAGCTTTTATTTTGACTGGGACAAACGCTACAAACAAAACAAAGGCAGAACGAGAAAAGCTAAAACAGCACATGCACATAACTAACATGGTTAGTGGCTTTTTCTTTAGAATGACCCTTTAGACGTTTGAAGTTTGAAGTCTGTTTGCTGAATAATAATTCGCACATGCTGCACTTACATTAGGGCTGCCACGATTAGTCGACTAGTCACGATTACGTCGATTATCAAAATCGTCGACGACTGATTTAAAAGTCGACGCATCGTTTGAAGCTTTGTAAGATCCCAAAAGACGCAGGAATAAGTAGTAGGATTTAAGAGTGTAATAACGGACTGAAACAGAAGATGGCAGCACTGCATGTACAAGGATGCCAGCTGCCGTTAAACCCCGAAGAAGAAGAAGCTGTGTCCCAGAATTCATAGCGCAGCCCAGCCCAGTTTCCAACAATGGCGGCAGCTAGTTAGTTTTAATATTACTCTTATTATTCTTTCTGGGTCACAAAATAAACGTTTAACATATTTTCAGGCGAGAATGTAGCTGTGTAAACCTCAAATATCTGCTCAGTTTATCAAGACACCACATATTTTCAAAAGCGCTCCGACGTTTTCGGAGACGTCTGTTACCCACTAGCTCGATAGCTAGCCGGGG
Organism: Neolamprologus brichardi; assembly: GCF_056152115.1. Classification (NCBI taxonomy): domain Eukaryota; kingdom Metazoa; phylum Chordata; class Actinopteri; order Cichliformes; family Cichlidae; genus Neolamprologus; species Neolamprologus brichardi. The sequence continues at coordinate 33,955,611 of NC_142108.1, read as the reverse complement.
GCTAGGCTAACTAGAGCCGTGAGAACACCGGACTCCCGGCTAATCGTTTTCAAACCCACCGTGGACTTTTGCTACTCAGGTTAAACATGATATATAAGTCACTTAGATAACTTAAAAATGTTATTGTTTGGCTTTTTTAGTATTTTATTTGTTCCTGAGTAAATCGGTTTGGCTGAGATTAAAGTTATAGTTTTTACACAGCTGAATAAACGTCAAGCAGACAGCTGATTATCAGAAGTGTGAGATGCTCGAGAATTTACTCCGGTGTCCTGTTATATTTTAGATAGCAAGGAGTTTATTAAACTTCACCGAAATAATCTGCAAATTTCATTAAAATTTAATAAACTATCATCTTGTCTTTATTTTTAGTTAGCACATACCTTAAACACTTAAAGCTGTAAGCTAATGATAGTTATATAAGAGCAGATGCTGCTGGTGCAGTAAGCTGTACGTTTTATGTAGAATGGATGATGATCTGATTAGTCGACTATCAAAATAATCGTTTGTGGCAGCTCTAACTTCATTAGATCATTGCAGCTAAATCTAAATATGAGTACATGTTGTAAGAAGCAGTCATTTACTGCATTTAACCTTTATGAAATCACACACCGACAGACTTCACTTTGTGGAGATATCATCTGAATTTCAGGAGCGGGACCACTCCTCCTTCACGCCTCCTCCGGCCTCAAGCTATAAAAGCCCCCCTTCACCTGCTTATTGCACCTGCTGCTGGTGCAATAAGCTGTACGTTTTATGTCAAAATGGATGATGATCCGATTAGTCGACTAATCGCAAAAATAATCGGTGACTAGTCGACTATCAAAATAATCGTTTGTGGCAGCCCTAACTTACATGCTCTGCCCTCTAAATGAGTTCTAAAGATGGCAGCTCAGCCCGCTCCCCTGACTCCTACACGAGGCAAACACAAGTGTGATTGGAGGCAGGTGGATGAAGCCGTGGTTGTTAAAGTCTCATGAGAGCACGATGAAAGGCTGATGGGAAACAGATGAAAGGCTGATGGGAAACAGATGAAATGGAGAAAAAAATGGCAGCCGCTTCAGGATTGAGTTATTAATACTGGGAGTGTTTCAGAGGTTATTTAAAGCTTCATTCTGCTGTCAGAGGGGACGAGGCACACTGAGGTGATATGAAGGGCGATAAGTGCTGCTTTTATTATAATTAATAGTAAAAGAATTATTCTGGGTACCGCAGGGTGTTTCAGGTCATGTGACTGCTTCCAGTCATTACTGATGCTGCTTTAATTGAGTTCACATTTTTAGATATAAGTAGGAACTACTTACCGACGATGTGATTTTAGCACATCAGTGTAAAGCAGAGTTATTCGTCCAGTCAGTGGCTTTGCTAAAGAGAGAAGCAGCTCAGTGAACACAATCATTTTAGGCTGCAAAAGGGCCAAAAAGGAGCTAATGAGGTGCTACTTATCCTGTTGCTCTCTGCTAATTCAGTCTCCAGCTGGTAAAAAGAAGTGACGTGTCATGTAACAGAGCAGCAGATGTAATTTATAGCCTGAAAGCCAGTTCGTGGTGAAAGGTTGCATTGCAGGAAAACAAGCTCGCTTTCATCATTTTAAAGGTCCCGGAGTATAAAAGCAGAATCAGGACGCACAAATAATGGCTCCATTGTTCCTGATGCATCACGAGCATGGAAGTGTGTGCATGGAGAACACAACTTATCAATGAATCCATGAATGTCAAACATTTGTCGGGTCCAGCATGAGGACATTTAGTGTGTCTGAGGAGCCTGAATGTGAGATTTCAGGGTTACACTTAGTGTGTACGCCGATAATACTGATGTGGTGCAAAGACGCACTTCCTTCTGCTGTTTCGGTTCATGCTACATCCTCGGTGAGAACAGCTGGAGGCCCAAACAAGCTTTTGCTGCCACACGTGAACTAAACTTGACCTCCATCTATGCTGCATCGATGTGTTTTACTTTTCTCCTCAGTGCCAGTCTCCAAATGATCATTGCTCATCACTACATTCCTCTCTGAGTCGTTGCAGGACTGATACTCTGAGTCATCCTGAACTTCACACAGTGTCAAACCTTTGCCTCAGGCTGTCTTTAGTCAGACGACCGTCACAGCAGCCGACTCTGAACCTCTGTCAGTGAGAGGTGAAGGACCCTCGTTTGGAGCCACGATCAGAGATATCTCACGTTCCTGCTGGTGCAGCCCAAAAATGTGCAGCGCCGGGCTTCAGAGCAGTGTCAGACATATTTGATTAGATATGTACAAAGATGAGTAATAAGCAGTTAATTAAAGTGTCGTTAGAAACCTTTAACAACCCATTCAGCTTTACCCTCAAACCCCAGGCTGCGTTTTTATTTTCTGTTTCCACTCAAGCCTTTACTTTCACTTGACTTATACAAATACACAAACACCTGATTGCATTTTTGAGGCTGTGGTTGGCAGTGATGAAGAGTTTAAACCTGATTTCAGCCTTGATGGATGCGCACGTTAACACATCAAAGATGGACGTTTAGTTTCTCGTTCACAGTTTAAGACGCCATCTTATTCAGTCGGATGAACATTGTGCACAGCGCCTTCGAGTGCGCGAGTCCACCGGCCTGTAACTGAGAGATGTGGTTGTTGAGATTGAACAGAAAATAATGCTGAGGAACAATATCCCCAGAGCCCCCTCTGAAATTACTTTAATATACTCTGTGTGTGTGGGCGGTGCACGCTTGTATGTGCAGAGGTGGCTGGAAAGGTTTGTGTACCTGTGTTGGAAATGCTTTTTGTGACGGTTAAATGAAAGACGCTCTGCTGCTCTCCGTCTTTGTCTCTGTCTTTCAGACACCTCGGTCTCGACCTGGTGCCGAGAAAGGAGTTTGAGATGGTTGATGAAGACCAGATCAGCGTGTCAGACCTTTATAAGATGGTAAGTCAAGTCACACCTGCTCACACACTGGACTCATGACGGCTGCAGTGCACACAGTGATCCCACATCCTGGATACGTTGTGTAAAATGAGACAAAAATATCCTGCTGCTCATCTCATTTGTAGGTTGTAGCTTTTAATCAGGCATCCTCTAAAATCTGCATATTATTTGCAATTCTTTTAATTTTCATTATCCGCAAATGATGAGAAGGACGTTAAATAACCATCAGCAGGAGATTGAGTTTGATGAGCAGGTTGTTCTGCAAACTGAGCAGTTTTCTCATTTTTCACATAATTAAATCATTTCAAGTATTAGCACATAAAAGTAACACGAAGTGAATTTTGTGCACATGAATATCAGTGACTGACTGTTTGCATTTGCAGGTCTCAGCTTGTCACCACACTGATAAATTAATAAAGTGGTGTTACTGTGAGAGTGTGAGAAAGCTTTTTGATTCCTCAGAAACAAACGAGTGAACAGCTCTGACGTGGAATTATCGGAGATTAATGTTTTATTTGCTTTTCTCCCTGAGAGAGCACATTTTATTCCATTTTCTGGGGCTAACACAGACCTGCTGGTTGCACCTTGGTGATTGCAGGCTGGATTCACTTCACAGTTGGAGGGAAGCTTTAGTTTCCAATCAGAGAGCAGGCTGCACCGCGAGGTTTAAACAGCAACAAGCCTCAACAGTTGGCAAAGTAATCGTGTGGCGACTGGTGAAGATCAGCAGATATTTCACTGAGCCGTTCATTTTAGACTCAAATCTTTTGTCTTTACGAGGATGAATCAGGAAGTTGTAACGTGAGTAATAACTATGAGACGTTTGTTGTCTCTGTGGCTGCGGCGAATCAGAGTTTTGATGCTCGAAACGCGTTTCGATTCTGCGTCACGCTGCTCGTCCTTTTCCCTTTTCGTCTTTTCTCTGGCCTCGAGCGGCGCCTGTTACCAGAAACAGATTTCTCGCTCACGTGACCTTCGTCTCAAACATTGAACACCAGCAGGAAATCTGACGTTGCTCTGCTGGCGGCTTCATCCGGATACCTTAAAACTGCTAATCTGATGATCTGAACCACCGACTGTAAAATCACCGTCCCGCCTCTGTTAACTTGTTCACAAACGCATAAATTAGAATAATTTCTCCTGTTATTGGAGCTGTTGTGTTGTATTTGAGTGCTACTTTAAATATCATAAATGAACGGAGTGAATGACAGTCGTAGCCTGTTTCTACATTTGCAAAGAACAGATGAAATCCAAATAAATGGTCCTGAATAATCACAATTTCAAACCGTCATCATTAGGGCTGGGTATCGTCACTGATTTCTAGAATCGATTCAATTCCGATTCACAAGGTCCCGAATCGATTTGATCCACGTTTCGATTTAATTCGATTCAATTCGATTTGAATCTGGGAAATTTTGACAGTCAGAAATATTATAATTCAGATCAGTACATTTACATATTTTTGTATCTATAAAAAGGAAGCTGACACACGCAAGACTTTATCAAAGGTGTGAGCGTCACAGCAGAGGCCTTTGTGTCAAAGTAGCTGAAGATAAAACACAGAAAAACATGAAGGTGATTTTCCTGGCCTGGATTTTATAAAAATATTCTGCAGTACATCAAAAACGAAAGAAAACCATTAATCAACACATGAACATTACCTCTGAAGTTACAGCGGTTTTATTAGAGACACGGCTAAGCGTTTTGCATTTTGCATAATTTTAAAAAGTTTAAATTTGTTCAGTATTGAACGGCAGAAATTAGGTTTTCTTTTCGGAAGTATATATATATTTAAAAAAAAACGTCGGCCGACAGCCTGTAAACAACGGTAGACTTGTGCGAAACAAGCAAGTGAATAATGAAGAAAACAGTACAGAGAGAGAGAGAGAGCTGTGCATCGTGGTCGAAGCAAAACAGTAAAAGTCAGAGTGAATTCATGACGATGTTTATGTGAAGCGTAGTTTGGATCTTCTTTTGCTGCTGGTTCGGTCAATATTGTTTGGAGAGACATCAAACTAACAGCTTTACAATCAGCGCATAAAGGGCGTGAACACAAAGCGCGGACCCGCCGACAGATCAGAATCAGCGAGCTGTCGGCTTTCAGCCCCGTCCGTGAGAAAGGCGACATCTCACTGATTCTGATCCGCGGTCGCGCTGTGTGTTTACGTCTCTGTGCAGAATCCGTGTTCCTGCTCTCATTTACTGTCTCAGCTGTTTGGTGGTTGTTGAAATTTTGTGAGATTTCACCTGAGATTCTGGCATTTCGGGCAAAATACATTTATATTAAAAAATCGATTCAGGATTTTAATGAATCGATTTCACGTTATCCAAGCCAGAATCAATTTTAATCGATAAATCGATTATAAAAACCCACCCCTAGTCATCATCTATGAGAAAACTCATAAATCACTATAAGTACAGTAAATATTTATAAATCAGAGTAAATATGTGTTGAATAATTAATACTGCACATAAAGATGTGAGATTTAAGCACATCAAAGTTAAACATTATAATCAATCTTCTTTTCAGAAAACATATTTTATAGCTTGTTTTGTATTTTTTTAAGCTTTTAAATCCTCAGTGATCGTTTGTTCCCTGTGACTGAACAAAACGAGCACTTACAACGTGTAACAGCAAAAGAAAAACCTCTGAGAAATGAAAGAGTAAAGCTGTGATTGATCTGAACAGAAATGTCAAAGATATTTTCAGTTTCTTTCATCTGCTTTCCTTTCATCGTGACATTTGTGTCTCCACATGTCAGAGAGCTTTGTGACAGGCACCGACATCATCGACTCATTTCACATTTTTGACCAATATTCAAATTTAAATATGTAAAAGGAAGCAAGTTTTAATTCTGGACACTCGGGCAAAGAGAGGAGCTGAGCTGTCATCTGATCACCGGTGGTGAGTTGGATCAGGTGGCGTGGGAGGATGCTGGACAGATCTCCAACTGCTCCCTAAAGCAGATGTTTCACCTTCATTGCTGTTGTCATGGTGACAAACCAAATAGTGGACCCCGGAGGTGAAGGGAGCTTCTTCATCAAGCTGAAGAAGGCGTGCTATCGGGCTTGGTTAGTGGGACTTCAGATCCAGCTGCTGGGTACCAGCAGGGCAAGCAGAGCGCCACTCGGTCGGTAGATGAAGCAAAAACTCGGGTGTGGGAGGAGTTTGGTGAGGCCACGTGGAACAAGACTTTCAGACTCCTTGAGGCGATTCTGGCAAACCGTCAGGCAACTCAGCGGTGCTCGACTCGCTGCGTACAGCAGAGGCAGGGTGCTGCGACTTCAACTGAGGATATAGTCGGGTGGTCTTAATCCCAACGGCACGACTTCTGTAGAGGAAGCAGAGTCCGGGGACGAGGTCACACCAAGCAGCACCAAGTGGCCACCAAGGTACCAACATCTTGGTAGACGGGCAGCTGGGGTGGACGAGGCTCACTCTTAGAACTAGGATGAGGAGTTCAGACATTTTAGAGGGGCTCAGTGTAGACCTGCTACTCTTTTGGATGTCTGATTAGGGACGCCTCCTGGGTGAGGCATGTCCCACAGGAAGGAGGCCGACCCGGGACATGCTGGAGGCGTTATATATCTCTTAGCTGCGCCGGGAATGCATCGGTGTTCCTTGAGATAAGCTGGAGGGACGTCAGGGCTTCTCTGCTTAGGCTGCTGCCCCCGCCACACGACGCCGGATAGGCAGAAAAAAAATGGATGTTTGGATGGGAATAACAAGAGGGGACGTGAACAGATGACTCGACAAAGAGGAACATGCTCTTCATCAGGTACAACTTACCAGGCTGGACCCAGTTTTTCCTTCAGAGATGTGTTAATTCTTCATTTCTCCGATTCAAACGTTCCTTTGGTCCATGTTGACGTGACAGCATCCCAGAGGTGCTCTATTAGGCTAAGATCTGTTGTGGAGGCCATTAGAATACGGTCAAGTCGTTGTTGTGGCTAAGAAATGAGATGATCTGAGCTTTGTGATGCTGTTGCCTTCCTGTTAGCTCAAAACACTCTGCCACAATCTCCCCTGACCCCTGAGTTCAACACGACGTTTTCACTGAGAGAGTTGTGTTTCTCTGTAAACCTTAGAGGGGGCTGTGTGGGGAAATCCCTGCAGTGTTGAACCTGAATGACTCAGATCAGCCCGTCTGGCATCAACAACCACGCCGCGTGAACCGAAATCACCTTTCTTTATTCTGATGATAATTTTAAATTTCAGCAGATTTTCTCAACCATGTCAGACTTCCTAAATGCACTGAGTTGCTGTCATGTGATTGGTCGATCAGACAACAGGTGTACAAGCTTTTTTAACCTGTAATTTGCAGAACTCATGACAATTAGATTGTGTCGGCTATAATAACCAATAGAAGTGAACCAAAAACTAAACACTGAAACAAAACATGCTCACGAACGTATTTCATGAAGGTTAAACTTGTTGCTGAAAATACTAAAAATGAAGCATTTCTCTTTGTTATACTGGAGTCTGTGGATAACTTATAACCTGCGTCACATTTCCAAGGCTGCTTTAAAAAAATATGTACTATTAAATAACTCTAGCTTATTAATGGTGCAGTGCTGCAGCATGAGACGCATTCTTTGTTGTTCATGGTCTGTCGGTAATACTTGATGTTCCCTTTCTTACATCAGTCCTGCTTTAAATAGCTTCAGCAGCCAAACACCGTAGTCCTGGTGATTCCCCTTTGTTCTGTTGCTTAGAGACCGATCTGGAGATGGGACGTGAGAAAGGGGGAGAAACAGGAAGGGAGCGAGAAAAAGGTTAAGTTATAGATGGTTGGATCGAAGACGAGGAAGAGTGAGCATGAGAGAGAACCACACGAGTTCTTTATGGTAACAAACAGAGAAAGAAAGTTACAAAGTTCCTGCTGATTGATTTGTTTTTGAGTCGCGGAAACGAACGTTTTTAAATGTGACATTTGAAAAGGTCGAGATGAAGAAGAAAAACAGAAGATGTGATGAAATTCATCTTTAATGATCTCAGTGATGAATTTGCATTAGTGCAGCAGCAGGAGAGCGCGAGATTCATCACGGGGGGGAAACAATCACGCAACGAGAACACAATGTGAGCGAGAGGAAACTTTCCAGCAGTCGCATGCAAATGCACATCTGACATTAGCAGTTAATCGGCTGTTACCGCCAAACTTCTGAAATAGACACATGACTATAATGGAGATTGTTTAACAGTCAGCATCATGCACCAAAACATCTTGGGTTTGGATCCTGTGTGTGTGGACTGCATGTCCTCTCCAGGTACACCGGCTTCCTCCCACAGCCCAAAGAGGTGCAGTTAGCGGGCTCAGGTGTGAATGATCCTGTGTCTCTCTGTGTTAGCCCGACAGCAGACTGGCAACCTGTCCAGGTGTACCCACCTCCCCCTCTACCCTGGACTGGATAAAGTGGAAGAAAACGGACAGATGGATTGTTTGAGAGTTAACTTACAGCCCTGATATGCAGATTAAAAGCAGACTTTGAAATCCTGCTATGACAACATATTAAAATGTTGAAATTTAAAGAGATAAGTGTTAAGGGGGCGATCGTGGCTCAAGAGTTGGGAGTTCGCCTTGTAATCGGAAGGTTGCCGGAGTCTCGGTCGTTGTGTCCTTGGGCAAGACACTTCACCTACCGCCTACTGGTGTTGGCCAGAAGGGCCGATGGTGCGATATGGCAGCCTCACTTCTGTCAGTCTGCCCCAGGGCAGCTGTGGCTACAACTGTAGCTGCCTCCACCAGTGTGTGAATGGGTGGATGACTGAGTGTGTGTCCCTAGGTGGGACTAGTAAAAGCGCTATACAAATACAGGCCATTTACCATTTAAAAATATATTCGCATGTTTAAAGAAATGTGAAACAGAACACTGGAAAAATTGCATAATGCTTAAAACACACAGGAAACATCTAACAGTAATAACATGATTGGCTCTGTCAGTCTGTGTGTGTCAAGAGATTTATTCTAAAGACACTTCTTCAGCTAAGAATCTAAAGGTAGAAACACACAGACGCGATCACAGAACGCTCACACCGGAGTGGGCGCCCTGTTACCGCTCTGGTCTTTATTTATATACAAAAGTAATACGATAGTGAATAGACAGAGGAATGTTGGTGCGCATGAAGAAGGGAGTGAAGATAAGAGTGGTTCAGGTGTGTGTGTGTGTGTTGTGGGATACAGAAGGACGCAGCCCCTCTTCTTGTTCGTGAGCGCAGATAAAAGTGTCCAGCTCTCCTCTTCCTGGCAGGAGTGAAATAACAGCTTGTTCAGCTATTATCGCTGTGAGAGTCATCAAAAGGTCAACATGCATTTTCTATCATATGCAAACTTATATCATTAAAAGCTTATGCTGACTACTAAATGCAATTTTCCATTGACAGTGTGAGAGTTTAGCAGTTCGAATTAGTTGGTAGCTGCTCTGTGTTTATATTCTTGGACTGCTGGTGGAGCTCTGCATCATTCACAGCTGAAAATAATTCATTATTCGTCTTATAGCGAGCGTTGATGCATGACCTCGGTTCATCCTGAAGTTTCGGCTCCTCGCCCTCTGAGGCCGCGCTCACTTTTAGCCAAACAGCAGGCTGCGTGCAAAGACAGTCTGAGGCCCGAGCTTCTGCACACGCTGACCTGATTATTTAAAGCAAGACAGCGTCTCTGTAGGCGCGTCTGCAATCCAGAAATGTCACCCACTGAAAACATTTGGCTGATTATGAACCTGGAAACATGACAGAAAAGTGTTTATCACAGAAGAGAGGAAAAACGTTCAGCATTCAGAATCACAGGAACCAGTCTCAGGGCCTCATTAAAGAAGAGGAAATCCTGCCCCGTCCCAGCGAGTCTGGAATATGTTGCTGTCTTTATCCAAAAAACAATAAAGCTGAGTTTAACTTTGATATTTTGTCTTTGTACAATCTAAAGTCAATCCAGTGAGGATTGAGGTAAAGCAGGGCAGCTAGTAACTTGCAGTCTCCACACCAGCGTATCCTTGAGTCGCACACAAACCCCAACATGTGTGTGACTGTCACGTGTTGTGTAAAGAGCTTTGTGTGCTCGAGTAACACTAAGAAACAATATGTTTAAATTATTGCATGACCTTATTTTAATCGACCTTTTTAATAGCAGGTTTTAAAAATTCAATATAAAGAAGATGAGGCGATACGGCCGCCATCGTTTAATTCCCTCCTCAGGCTGTAATATTTGCAGATAGCTTTCAGCTGACAGTCATTACCCGAATTCATCAAACAGGTTTTTACTTCCTGCTGCTTCTCGTCTCACAAAGACACTCGAGAGATTTAGGGAGACAACTCGGAGTAATGAGTCTCTGGGGCATTTTTATCTTCTGACAATGAGGGGAAGGGAATGGACCACGATAAAGTAGATAAGAGAGGAGACGAGATGAGGAGACAACACAAGAAGGAGATGAGAAGAGGAAATGAAATCAGACAAGAAAGCAGATGAACACAGAAAAGGAGAGGAAACAAGGACAGAGTATAGTGAAGGAGAGGATATACAGTAAGGAGGACAGATAAATGAGAGTGGATGAGAGCAAGATAGGATAGAAAAGGAAACAAGAGAATAGAAAAAATAACAAAGGAGATTAGACAAGGAAGGAGAAAAACAAGTCGATAGAGAAGGAAAGGAAGCAAGGAAATGGTGAAAAAGGAGTAAATTGACAAGGAGATAAAAGAAGGAAACAAAATGAGAAGAGGTTAATAAATGAAAGGAAACAAAGAGAAAATAGGAAAGAAGGAGATGTTAAAGGAGAAGAAGCAAGGACTGAGTGTTGAAGGAGATGAAAAAAGGAGGGCAGTTGACAGTCATTGGGGCAGACAGTGAAGAAGAGGAAACAATAAATGAGAAATGAAGCCAGGACAGAGGATAGTAAAGGAGACTAGAGACCTGAAAAGGCGAAGTGAAAATAGGAAGCAAAAGGAGGAGAGGAAACAGTGAATGATGATGAACCAAGGAGGGGAAAAGGAAACAATAAGAGGAGAGAAATGATCGACCCCTCGGCTAATATTGTGTGTGTCTCTCTTTCGCAGCATCTTTCTAGCAGACACAGCGTACAGCAGAGCACCACACAGGTACGTGGACCTACTGCAGTAACGTGTGTCTCATTTACTTCTCATTTCAGAGGCCCATAAATGATTTATGGGACACAATTAAGATACTTCCAGCAGAAAAAACTGCTACAAAGTAGTAGTAGTAGTAGTAGTAGTGGTAGTAGTAGTAGTAGTGGTAGTAGGAGTACATTTTACAGAGTAAAGAGCCTGAACTGGGTCACAAAGAGAATCCTTGGAAAAGATTTCCATATATCATTCATGTCATCAAGAAACTTTTCTCGTGCCTTTTATCATTAAAAATAAATGGAGATATGAATTAAAAGCATTTAAACAGTTCTGTTCTACAGTATTTACAAGCTTAGACCCACAGCTGTGCTCTGCAGCACTCTATCCTACTCATTTATACGCTGATACTTTCATCACAGAGTGTGAGTGTGACTCTCAGGCATCACGCTGAGACGGTGTGCAGATTTAAACTGCAGCAGCATCACTTTGATGCTAAAGAACCAGAAATTTAATGCATGTTTTTGAACATATGTGTAAAAACCTTTTTATGTACTTACACATCAAGTTAAAGTTGAATAAAAACTTAAGAAGATTTCATAGTTTACAGATGTTTCTGTTCAGCCAGGAGGCTTTGGTGTATATGTTTACTAAGACTGTCACACAATGTCTTCACAAAGTGTTTGTATTCTGATATGTGTATTTATATATTTTGTTTGTTTGGCTGCTTTGTTTGTGTGTTTTAGGGCGACAACGCCCGGCAGAGACATGGGGAACCCTGTAGAGTTCCAGTACCTCATCACCTGCTGGTCAACCTGAAGAGCTTCACCTACAACAGCATAGGCGAGGACACGGACATATTCTTCTCCCTGTACGACCTGAGAGAGGGAAAGACCCTCAGGTAGGTGGCAGCTGAACAGAGGTGCAGATTTCCAAAAAGTGTGGGTGAGACTCTTTACTCGTTTTACCGGCTCTGTGATGATTAGTCTTTTCATATTTGTGCTGTAAAGCTAGCTGCTGTTCGGTCAAGTCAAACTGCATAGAAACAGTTTGTTTTTCACTATAATAATCATTATTTTTTAATTTAACATTAGTAGTCTTACAATAAATAAATATCCTACCAATCAGCATTCATTGCCATTTTATTCTTTTATAACTTCAATATTGATTTGTGGACAAATGCCAGAATTTTCAGTCCCATGTTTGGTTTCTTGACATTGTGACACGACGCCATCACAGGAGAAACACCCTGATTATCAGCAGCAGGTAAAGCTGAATGTCAGCAGCACAGCAGGAGCAGCAATTATCCTTCAAATGAGCAAAGAGGAAACAGATGCAAGGAGACGCTTACAGAGGCAAAAAGTCTGTAACTACGCTAAGCTAGGATGCTAACCTGAAGGAGACGACCTCAGCTCTATGTGACCCTGAAAAAATGACCCTGTGTCCCAATAATGACATTCATATGTTACTGAATTGCTTTCTATGGAGCCCCTCTGGTGACATGAGCAGTGTTGGTCAAGTTACTTGAAAGAAGTAATCAGTAACTAATTACTGATTACTTCCCCAAAAAAGTAATCCCGTTACTTTACTGATTACTTATTTTCAAAAGTAATTAATTACTTAGTTACTTTTTAACAACACGATTTACAACCTGAATAGGTGATAAAGTGATAGATCTTTCAGCCCAATTCTACTTTTTCTACAATCCATCATACAAAATGTAATCAAATGGAAAAGTCTCTTTTTAAAACTTGTTTTATTAGTTTTAATCTTTTAACTTTATGTATCAAGCAAAAATTAAATTATCTGCAACATTCTCTGACTGGAAGAAATTTGTTTAATATTTAAACCTATTTTCTGCACATTCCAGCACGTAAAATAAAATATTTTGTGTGTTTACACTCAGTCTTTCAAATAGATGCAAGTAAAACACAGCAGAAAATAAATAAAGTCAAAGACTAGCGGTCCTGTTGCTCTATTTTCACCTGTAAAGCAGGAGTGGGGTAGGCGGAGGGTTACCCTGGTGCAGGTGTGCAGCGGTCAGTGGAAGGATACGGCAGTTTCTCTGTGAGTTTCCCATTACGTCGTAGCTACTCGGTGCTTGTTCGGAAGTTTAGGGGTTTTTTCGCTGTAAAAAGAAGTTTTCTTCCCACGCACAACGGACACTAATGTTTTTGTCACTTTTTATGGAATCAAACTCAAAGTAAGGTCAGTACTTCCACGCTTTAAACGCTGCACGCTCATACTCTCTCCTGCACTCGATATATGATCCATTGTTGATCTGCACACAGCTGTTGTCACGAACGTCGCACTCGCTTACGTGACTGTCATGAGACATTCTCGCAAAAAATCACGGTTTTAGTAACGCAGTAACGCAGCGTTCCTACGGGAAAGTAACAGTAATCTAATTACCGTTTTTGCAATAGTAATCCCTTACTTTACTCGTTACTTGAAAAAAGTAATCAGATTACAGTAACGCGTTACTGCCCATCTCTGGACATGAGTGGGGAAAAATTGTTAAGTTAATGATGCTTTGAAGTGAGACAGTAATAAATAAGGTATAGGACTGTAATAGATACGCTGTGGCCTTGTTTTGGTTAGAAATCAGTGTGGTGATCACACCGAGTGAGCACTGAGGCTGTAACAAGTAACAGGAAATGATATTTAAACTTTATTTAAATTTTAATATAAATTCCTGTGAATTTCTTCATTGATGTTGTCAGGTGGGGCTTTAATGTTTTAGCCTGGCCCAAATTCTTCAATGTCATCTCAAGTCAACCTTTAGCTGAAACTTAGACACAGTTGAGTTTTCCAGCAGGACGATGATCCCACTCTCTGGTTAGGGAGAGATAACCCGGCTAATATTAATCTTAACCAAACATTGCTGTAGGTGTATGTATATATTAGACTTATATACTTTTGATCCAGTGTGGCTCAGAGAAAATCCAAATTAAACTTGTTCAACCAATTGTTGCTTTTTTAAGCCGTAAATAGAAAATGTCATGAGAATATTCATTTATTTTTCCGAGTATTCGCTGTTTTTTTGTTCTGGGCCTACTCAGTGCTATAAAAAGTTCTGAATACAGGCTGACATATGGAAAAGTTACACTGCTTATTTTGGGAATTTGATCTTTTGAATCTGTTGATGAGTGAATCACTGATGATTGCACGTGTGAGTCACAGCGATCCGGGCTAGAAACCTTTAAATAAACCAAAAGCTAACACACATTCAGTAATGCAGCTTCCTTTTGTTTGAAAACGCATAACTAAATAATAAATAACAATTTGATGATGTTGACATTTAGTTTCTGTTGTGTATCTGAGGCCAGAGGAAATTTTTGAAATGTTTTTAATTGGCTTTAATGGAAGAGTATGTGAACTAGGGCTGCTCGATTATGGCAAAAATGATCATCACGATTATTTTCACTGAAATTGAGATCTCGATTATTTGACGATATTTATTTAACCCTTTAAGACCTACCATAGAACCAAGTCCGCCAGAGCTTATATTATTTTTTTACATGCTGTAGAGCCATTTGTGGGAGCATTTCAAGTTGCTATACATCAATACAACTGTTATAGCCCATATTTTAATAATATGTATGCATTAAGTCCATAGTAACTACATTAATTGCAATAAACTACAAAACAATTGAAAATTTTTGTTTTTTTTACATATATTTCTACTTGGAGAAATTTAAGAGGTTTATCCCTCAAAACTTTAAATACAAAAAAGTTGCAAAAATAGTTTACAACAACAGGAAATTTATTTTGAGTTTCTTCATAGTTTTATTTTGGAGATACAGCAATTTTTATATACTGCAGGAAAAACAAAAAACAATCCTATGATGCAAATTTGCAAAGAAAACAGCATCAAAATAAACTATTTCCAGCTGTGCAATTCGAGTTCTAAGCATCCCAGAAACTATTCAGAAAAGTCAAACATGACTTATAAAAACACCAGTATAGGCTTTTAAGGCCTACAAGTAAAAAAAACTACATTTTCCGTGAAAATGACGTCACTTCCTGTTTCTGGCAGGAAATGGCGGACATGCGATAGTTTGCGCTGACGTCTGTTTCAATGTGGGAAGTGTTATGAACAGCTGATCAGATCGGCAAAGCGTGTTTCTGGAATATTATGTTTTTGTTGCTGCAAGTGCTTTTTATGCAATTTTTGCAAAGCTTTGTGTGGAAGGAAACTGTGACCGAGGACAAGCTGATGGCATAAGATGTAAGAACAACTCCTCCGGTTTCATATGCAAAAAAAATTATTGTGCTAGCTTACGTGGTTGCAGAGCTACCGGGATTTAAAAATAGTTAAGCAACACCAAGCGTGCAGCTCTGACCGGCTTTAAAGGGTTAACAATAACAATGTGTTGAATAATGACTTTAAAAAATAATATAAAATAGTGCAAATACTGATAACAGTGCAAATGTTTGCAATATAAGAAATAAATGAAAAATGTAAACATCTATGTTTAGTGAACTTTGCAGTGTTGCTCTGTGGTGCAGCTACGACACTGTAGCAAAGTTTACACACTGTGTCTACTTGATCCACGTCTGACTCATGAACCCATAATGTTTCCACACCACTCAAGTTTTTTTACCTCTTTTTAACCAACGGCAGTCACTCTCCTCTCCAAATAACTTCTGCTTAGCTTTCCGAGCTTCCCTCGGGTCCTCTTAATTGTTGTGACGCGTGTTCGAAATGCAGAGAGGTGCGCTCGATTTGACACACGGAGCAGCGCGAGAGTAAAGCACGAGGGAGGGGCTAATAATCGGCTCAGTCATTTTTAAATCGTTGAAAGCCCAGATCGTAATCGAGATTAAAATTCGATTAATTGAGCAGCCCTAATGTGAACGGTCTGCCAGACAGGATCATGAGGCTGAAGCTGGGAATCGCAGGACTGATGTTGAATGTTAATAATGACCCACAAGCTGGGTGTGAGTCAGAACAGTGAGAAGAGTTCTGGATTAAGTTGGATGAAGAGGGAGGAAGATAGGGCGGAGGAAGGTGCACACAGGTGGAAGGCGTCTTAGGTAGAAGATACGATCTACGTATAAGAGCTAAGAGACTGCAAGGTGGTGTCGGGGAGAAGGTGGGTGTTCGGCATTGGATGGTAGACTGTGGGATGACTTTAGACACCAAGGAGAGGAAGCGAGGAGCCGAGGATTAATGTGGTGGAAGCTGAAGACAGAAGGATGCTGTGAAGAGTTCAGGAAGGACTTGAGACAGACTCTGGGTGGGAGGGAAGAGTTACCAGGTGAAGATCAGCGAGCAGCAGTTTGGCTTCGTGCTGAGACGACAGATGTTTGTTTTGAGAGTTTGACGGCGTCCTTGTGGATTTAGAGAGTTACGGGGCATTATGGGGTGCCTAACTCAGCAGTGAGTTAATTAACCGAACCCCACGCTTGGCTTTGGACTGTTACAGTAGCCAGACACACGGTGACAGGCAGAGCAAAGTCCACAGAGAAAGTCTTCAGGCTGGATTCAAACCCAGGACCTTTACACCACCACGCCACAGCGTGCTGCTGTAAATATTACATGACCCCCCCCCCCCCGCCCCCCCCCCCGCACCACTGCCTGACGAATACCCATCAATTATGCATTCGTGCAGAGATCTCAGTGCTAACATGAAGAATCACTGATGTCAATAAGGAGGCTGATAAAGGCCACGTTTATGAGTGTTTGGGGGAAATAAATGTAGAGTCTGTGAGGATGTTGATGTTTAGCAGACAGGACGTTTTTGGCTCTGTGTGATGTCTGAGCGAGGCGAACGTGTTCCCTCCAGGAAAAGAAAGAAGCTCAGCGAGCAGCCCCTTTTCCCCCATCCTGGTTCTCTCTGTATCATCATTACAAACTGGCTAATAGGCTCCGTCCTCCCATCACACCAACAGTCCAGAAATAAGTTGACCTTGGCAGCTTGTTTTCACAGTCAAGTCTGACTCAGCGTTAGAGTCTAATGACCAGAGCTGCTCCTCTGAGATGCTCAGATGACAGAGGAGAGGAGACCTTCAGCAAACTTTATTGGTTTCATTTTTCATCTACAGACACAACCAAAGAGACAGTTTAACATATGTACAATCACAGCTCCCCGATCCTGCACACAGGAACTAAATAAACGCCACAGTGCCTGACTTTCAAAACATTCAAATCTGTTTTACCTCCAGCTCATCTCTCTACTCAGTACTTAAAAGTTTTGCTTTAACCGTCCACCATTTTCTCCCAGAAATTTCTTCAACCTTAGATTTGCAATGAATCCTGGGATAGGGCGCAGTGTTGCCAACTCCTCAGTAAGGAAAATCGCTATTGGTTGTCCTAAAAGTCGCTAGAAGTCGCCAAATAACGTCATCGCCTAATTTGCATAATTGGTCATGCTAATATAATTGTAACCTATGTTGTTGGAGAGAGAAATAACATCGTGGAAGAGACATAAAGTGAGTAAAAAACGTCCTAAATGCATTTAGAGTTTATTTAGAACTACAAATTAAATTTATTTTAGCAATTATTGTTTTTTGTAATGTCACAATTCCAACCCTGCTCCTTTACCCGGGCTTGGACCGGCAAAAGTGACCCAAAATAGGCACTCTGGTGGAGTTACTTTGTGTGTGTTTATAAGTAGTTTTAAACCTTGTGACCCACAAAACAGCATAACAGTAAAAGAAGAACTGACTGCGTTACAGTCAGTGCGGGAGCAGCGGCTTCGCTCATGCGCGATTCATTTGCAGTTTGGACGCACAGGTGTGAACGTCTCCTGCCCTGATAGCAGCTGGGGGAGGACTATCCTCCGCCCGTGAGCGCTTTGGAACGGGCGAGGTGCCCACGGCAGCACCGCTGCCTGTTGAGAGTAAAAGCGATATGTGCTTTCACGTCTCCAATAACACCAGAAAAAGTCGCCAGATTTGTCGCTAGTCGCTTTTTAGAAAAAAAGTCGCTAAGGGGGGCTGAAAACTCGCTAAATATAGCGACAAAGTCGCTAAGTTGGCAACACTGATAGGGCGGGCCATGAAGGATGCACCCGACCCGTCCTTCAAATCCAGGGAACAGGAGCACGCATTTGTAGACTGCATTTGGATGAATTTGGACAGCCTTCATCGCTTAGCTGTGACGTAATCGGCCTCGAATTTGGACGTAGCCGTGTTCTGCCGCTGTCGCACGTTGATGACGTATTTGGAAAACAATCCGGCTGGCAGGAAGCTTCTCTCTGAGGCACTCTTATCAGAGACTGTGTGATCTGATGCCGTTAAGTCAGAAGTGTGACGAGGTTTCAGTGAAACGTGATGCTTTTTTGGCTGCGGTCTCATGTCTGAAGCCGTTGATAGAAGTCTGACGATGTTTTCCTGAGACCTGAGGATGTTGCAGTTATGCTCTGATTTACGGCTTCAGCTCTCGTTCCTCTTGCCTGTCCACTACCTTCATTTTCCTCCACTTCTCTGTCGGCTTTGCCAGACTTTAAGCATTTCACCTCATCGTTTTCAGCACTTTTCCTTCATTTTGCATCTTGCATCAGTTTTTGGGGAATGCCACCTGGTCCGTATCAGGTTGAGCTATTTCCAGGTGTCAGCGCGATGTCAGTGTGTGACGAAGGAGTGCTGACACGGAGGCAGGTGGAGGTTTAAACATAAATGAGCCCTTTTATTGAGCTGATGAAAACGCAGGCACCCCCAAAAATACACAAGGGGAACTAACAGGAACCTAAACTGGGAAGGAACTCTGGAAAACTGGAACATGGAAACTGAGAGATGCATGAGGAAGTCTGATGTGTTTGAACAAGTCTGTTAGTTCTCTCCAACGATTCATTCAGGCTGAAGCGACACGACAACCAAGCAATTAACCAAAGCCCCATTTTTTCAATAAGCACCGTGTATAAAAAAGAAAATCCAAAAAAGAAGCGCTCACAAGCACCTTCACACACTCACTCACACTCCCAGCATGCACTGCAGAGAGAAAAGGAGACGGGGTCACAGCTGCCTGAAACTTTCTAAATAATGCTTCACCTTCTGAGACCTTTTGCCCTGAGAGGAGCTCTGATCGGTGCAGCTAAAGCACCAGCCTGTGTGCATCCCTCTGAGGTGGAGGCTGAGGTTTGTGATGTGGTTACATCTCAGCAGGCGACGTCTCTTTTCTTTGGTTTTCATCCCAAAAGTCATCCCAGTGTCTCTGTGGGGATTTTTGACTCGAAGCTGAAACCTTTCTTCCCTCCTCGCAGCCGCCACGGGCAAACTGAAGACTCTTACATGCTTTGGGCAAACAGTGTTTTATTGTCAGGAAATCTAAAGTAATAACATTTTTTTAAAAACAGTTCAGTTTTTAAAAGTTCAGGAAGCAGAAGACTCACATTTCCTCCTTTTAAGCTTAAGCGCCTTTCATCAGATTGTTGCTTTGGGGTTTGCAGATTTCTGGTTTGAGTTCAGGTCTAAGTGTTTCATCAGGATTTTGCAAAACTGGTGTTTCAGCAATAAGCAGACTAAACAGTTTCATGCTGAGCTCTGTGTCTGTGAGGCTTTTCTCTCAAAGTTGTGTTTGTTTGGTTCATTTGCAATTAGAAATTTGCAGGTAGGTGAGAATCTGAGTGTGAATGGCCTGTATTTATATAGCTACAGCTACATTGTAGCCACAGCCACCCTGGTGCACTGACAGAGGCGAGGCTGCTGGACACTGGCGCCACCGGGCCCTCTGACCACCACCAGTAGGCAACGGGTGAAGTGTCTTGCCCAAGGACACAACGAGACTGTCCAAGCCGGGGCTCGAACCAGCAACCTTCTGATTACAAGACGAACTCCCAACTCTTGAGCCACAATCACCCAATGTGTGAATGGTTGTCCTTCTCTAGCATCTCTCCATCCTGCACTCTTCCTCTCCATCAGTGTCAGCTGGGACTGGCTCCAGCCCTCCTGTGACCCTCTACAGGATTAAGTGGGTATAGCTAATGAAGGATGGAGTCATTTTGAGTCATTTCTTGTAAACACAAAGGCTAAAATGAGGCAGATGGTGTGAATTTCAATTAGTTCTTATTCGTAATGTAAAACCCAAAAGTACAGAGTTTGCCAAGAAAAACAAACGAAGCCGACGGCTCAAAGCAAAGATGAGAAGAAGCTCAAAGAGACTTCAAAGTGATCGCCATGGTGATTGTACTCTAAAAACACGAACAGGTAGAAACCATCCCGACTGCTCACCACTGCCTTTGTTACTGTTGAAGTCCAGGCTCTGGCTGCTGGGCTCGGCAGACGGCTTTAACCACACTCTGGGCTCTTTGCTAGCCGGCTGTCTGCACAGACACTTGGAAAGAGCCTCTGTTGTGTTGCTGGTTTAATGCAGTTGTGTCTGTCCTGGGCACAGTTTGCACTTAAGTCTCCACTCCTCAAGAGTTGCAGACAGCTCTGCTACTTTCCTTCTTAAGCAAAAAGCTTAGATTTTATTCTACCTGCTGTCAGCATCAATGCTGGAATTTTACCCAGAAGATTGAGGTTCAAGTCGAATGCTGGACTTTGACTGTTTCACTCGTTTCTAGACTTTTAGTTTTTACTCGCTGCTTTCTCTGTTTTGGGAGTAAAATGAGGGACATCATGGACATCAGTGTTGATTGTTGGTGCCACTGTTACACACTGTGTTTGTTAAAGCATCAACACCTTGACACGGGGGCTACAGTGGTGTGAAAAGTGTTTGTCCCCTTCCTGATTTCCTAATTTGTCACACTTAAATATTTCAGATCGTCAAACAAATTTAAATATTAGAAAAAGATAACTCAAGTAATTTTATTGTTAAGGAAGAAAGATCCAAACCTACACGGCCCTGTGTGAAAGGTGATTGCATGTTTTAGGTAGTGATGGAGGCACAGGTCAGATGCTGGAATTTCACTGTAAAATCTGAGGTCCCCGTTCTTGGTCATTAAGGCTTCTGTTTAACATTAATTTGAGCGTATTTGTGTGGTTGGTTTGGGAAGAGATTATGATTCGAGGTAACTCGCTGCTCTGGCTTCTGGTTACGTTTAAAATCAGTTTAAAATCTTGGCTTTTACTGTTGTGGCATTACGAGGTGAGGTCTCACATCTTCTCCATCCTTATCTCCAAACTGGATCCGTATGTTTGCAGATAGAGGTCTTCTTGTGGTGCCACGTTCCCGTCTGAAAACTAAGATGGGCTGAACGTACAGCCATAACTGTCGCCTCTCAACAAGCTTCTCCTTGAACTCGTTAATCGTGGGATCCTTCAATAAACGTTTGTGTTTGCATTGTTTTAATACCTCAGTGAAGCATTTTGTGACTGATTCTCGTCTTAAAAAGTGTAAAAAAATTTACTCACTTACTTACTAAAATATGTTTAGCATGTTTGTTTACTGGAAACATGTTTTTTGTCATATGTTACAAACAAGTACAACATACAACAAAACGTTGTTACAGCCCTAGCAGGGCCGCCTCCTCAAGTTGTCTGTGTGGGCGTGTCCGACCATCTCTCCTGCCTCACTTGCCACCTTTCTTTTGTGCAGCTGACTCTCGTCAGTAATTAAAAGTATTTAAGCCCAGGGAAAGGTGAGCTCTGGGCCAGAGTGCCATTAGTGTGGTTACAGCTGGTGAGCTGCTCTCTTTTTGACTTACTTTTTAATTTATTGACCAACGCTTGAGTTTTGTTTGTTCTCCTTAAATGCTGATAGCGGCTTGTCCGTCTCTTTTAGTTGAGCTACTATAATTTAACCCTTTTGCCTCCTTGACTCCTTTTCCTGACCCGGACACTTTTTGTTACTTCCCCCTCACCGCCTAGACCCCTCAGGGGAACGTAACAACGTCTTCCCTCAATATAGTTTTGAAATGCAGTGTATTTGTATGGGAGGGGCGTATTTTAGGAGAGAGGGCTGACTAATAACCATCTGTGATTAAAATGAACTAATGCTGTGAGGCATGACCCCAGGATCCTGTTCTCACTGAGACATAATCGCGTTTGTCTTCTTCACACCAAATCAAAGAAGCTCAGCCCTCTTTTATCAGCAGCTTCTTTAACGTCAGGTTGTTGTTCCTCTGTTGAGTGTCTGTTCTGTGTAATGATAGCAGTCATGGAAAATTGGCTGTTTCATTCTGAGTCACTTGCGAGTCGATTGAATATCTAAAATAATACTGTAAATATATGCAAGGTGTAGTCAGAGGACTGTGCAGAATCGCTGGCTTAATGTGATGCAGTGAAATCAGCCGTTAAATTGAAATAGCTTCACTCTACTGAATTTGATGAAAGTAATAGAAGATAATTCAGCCGGGTCATGTGTTTGGATATTAATGCTTTGACTGGAAGGTTGTGAGTCACTGCTTTTGCTTTTCTCTGTCCCAGATTGAGAAGTAGATACTGGGAACAGTGGGTGACCAGAGATTCCTCCTTTACGTGAAGTGAACTTTTCTTTTAAGTTTCTTTTTTATTGTGCTTTTATTTTTTCTATTTATATTTTTTACTCTTTTAATGTATTCCCCAGTTTAAGTTTTTTCTGCAGTTTAAAGTGGTTTCATAAAAACCTATTACTGCATGATAAGGCTGCCACGATTAGTCGGCTATCAAAATCGTCGACGACTGATTTAATAGTCGACGCGTCGTTTGAAGCTGAACAAAAGACGCAGGAATAAGTAGTAGGATTTAAGAGTGTAATAACGGACTGAAACAGAAGATGGCAGCACTGCATGTACAAGGATGCCAGCTGCCGTTAAACCCCGAAGAAGAAGAAGCTGTCCCAGCTCAGTTTACAACAATGGCGGCAGCTAGTTAGTTTTAATATTACTCTTATTATTCTTTCTGGGTCACAAAATAAACGTTTAACATATTTTCAGGCGAGAATGTAGCTGTGTAAACCTCAAATATCTGCTCAGTTTATCAAGACACCACATATTTTCAAAAGCGCTCCGACGTTTTCGGAGACGTCTGTTACCCACTAGCTCGATAGCTAGCCGGGGGCTAGGCTAACTAGAGCCGTGAGAACACCGGACTCCCGACAAATCGTTTTCAAACCCACCGCCGTCTTTTGCTACTCATATTAAACATGATATATAAGTCACTTAGATTGGGGTGGCTGTAGCTCAGGTGGCAGAGCGGATCAGCCACTAACCAGAAGGTCGGTGGTTCAATCCCAGGCTGCTCCAGTCTGCATGCCAAATATCCTTGGGCAAGATACTAACCCCATGTTGCTCTCCGATGCATCCATCGGAGTGTGAATGTGTATGAATGTTAGCTACTTAGCACTTAATCTTAGAAGTGCTTGTGTGAATGGGTGTGATTGGGTGAATGAATTAGCTGTATAAAGCGCTTTGAGTGCTCGGACAGAGTAGAAAAGCGCTATATAAGAACCAGTCCATTTACCATCCATAACTTAAAAATGTTATTGTTTGGCTTTTTTTGTATTTTATTTGTTCCTGAGTAAACCAGTTTGGCTGAGATTAAAGTTATAGTTTTTACACAGCTGAATAAACATCAAGCAGACAGCTGATTATCAGAAGTGTGAGATGCTCGAGAATTTACTCCGGTGTCCTGTTATATTTTAGATAGCAAGGAGTTTATTAAACTTCACCAAAACAATCTACAAATTTCATTAAAATTTAATAAACTATCATCTTGTCTTTATTTTTAGTTAGCATATACCTTAAACACTTACAGCCATAAGCTAATGATAGTTATATAAGAGCAGATGCTGCTGGTGCAATAAGCTGTACGTTTTACGTCCAATGGATGATGATCTGATTAGTCGACTAATCGCAAAAATAATCGCTGACTAGTCGACTATCAAAATAATCGTTTGTGGCAGCCCTACTGCATGACTTGTCTTGAATTATCATGTTTGATAGTAATACAGACGATGCAACAATGATGAAGGAATATTAATTAATTGGATGTCTGTGTGACTTTGCAGAAAAAGAATAAAGGGTTGCATTAATGCTGTGAATCAGACCACAGCACCAATAAAGCAGAAACCTCGTTGCAGATTGCAGTGACCAGCTGGTCGCCAGAAGAACGATCATTTCAATCTAATTTAGAAATGTAAAGATTGGCGACACGTTGGAAACAATCTGAGTCAGTCTGTGACAGTGAGCGCAACGCATCTCTTTGGGGAAAAGACAGAATTGTTTCCATCTCGTTGTACGTTGCTTATATTCCTCTATAAAAGGATTTTTGAGCATCCATATCAGTTTACAGTTTTACAGGAATTTACAGGAGTTTCTGTTCCATGTGTATGAGATGCAGTCTGGACTCTGAATTTAGTTTATTAGAGTTAATCACTGTATTAACACAAACAGAGTGCAGACTCACATATTTTCTCACTATCATATTGTATCACTTTGAAGATGGCAACTGGCTGCGAGTGGTCGCGGTAATTTCTGTGAATCCACCATCTCGACCCAGTGTTTCCTCTTGTGTCATTACTGCATTAAATAAACTTGTTTCCAGATCTGACGAGTTCACCAAAAAAAGAAATTAGCTCCAGAAATGAGTCGGTGCCTGCAGACCCCTCAGATAAAAAAGAAATTTACAGAAAAAATATGTAGATGCTGCTTTGCGTGACAGCTGGGACTACTCCAGCTGTCAGAGGATGTTTCTGTAGCTGATTTCTCTCATCGTAACATCTGTCCATCGCTGTCACTTCCACAGCTTGCTTCTGAAGCTTGGTAACATTTATAGGTAATGTAGGACTCAAGCCTCTGGTCCAAGATAGCGAGCGACTCACCAGACTTTAGAAACAGGAGTGCACAAACATGGGACTGACGTGAGGTTATCTCCAACTTTTATACACCTGATTCATCTTTTCTCACATAAAAATAAATCTATAGACACAGTGGTTGGTTCCTGTTAACGCTTTATGGACAGTAAGCTCATAACACAGTGATAGATCTAGTAAAAAAAGACTAAACTAAAAGGTCTCAGTACATCAGGGGAAGGAGACTATGCAGTAGGAGATAGAAGTAGAAAATCTTATCAGATATTGAGAAAATCCTCATGACTGACGCATTTCCAAGTCCCTGATGTTGGCAGGAAAGTGAAAGTAGGCAGTAAGATTCCAGTTTGGATCTCCTGACAGGTGAAAAATCTGTTCTTCCTCGTGAAGTGTATCTGCAGTGCAGTGATGTGGTAGCGGCCTCAATATCTGATTTTTATTAACGTGTGTTTGGACAAATTTCCTTTGATAAGCAAAGGTCGTCCTGGCTGTGAGTTCTGTTTCTCCTGAGCTGAGACTCTTCTGCCTGTACAGTATGTTTATATTTAGACTGAATGTCAGTGGTGTGGAAATAGTAATGGATTTCCATAAAGTGTATATGTGTGTGTGGGGGTTACTGCAAGCCCACAAGTGCATGCATGCATACATAAATGTGCAGTACAGCAGCTTATGTCTGCATATGCATGCAAGCATCCACATCTGTGTGCTGGGATGAGTTCGGATAGGTCAGGACATCTTCTGATTGCATCTGCATTGTTTATCTTCCCTCTTTTATATTGATGCAGCGATAAAGTTAATAATTCAGCCGTGTGTGTGTGTGTGTGTTTCTCCTCCTCTTATTGAATAGTCTTTGTCATGTGTATGATTCATTCACTTGTTCCTGCTGCCACCCAAAGGGATAGTTGCAAATAACTTCAGTGGATAAAAATTCCCCTCTTGCTGATGTGGGCGGTCTTTTATCCTTGAAACTCGCGTCCTCTGCCTGAGGCTTGGAAGCTTCATGGTTCTGCGCAGTGTCTTTGCTGTTCCTAGGACTCTGCTCTTCTGGACAGAGATCCTGGATGTTGTTCCTGGGATCTGCTGGAGCCGCTTGCCTAGTTTGGTGAGTGCCTCTTCTCTGAACTCTTGGTACTTCTCCAGCTACTTGTGTTCCTTCTCACTGATGTTGCTATCATTCGGATCACTGCATCTATTGCTACAATGCTATTTTGTCAGTCTGTGTTTGGAACTCACACAGGACCTTAGCATTTTGACCTCGGCACTTCCAGGTTATACTCAGCACAGATGTTCCTGTACACTATTCCAGCCACTTGGTTATGGCGTTCCATGTATGCCTTGCCTGCTAGCATCTTGCACCCTGCTGTTATGTGCTGGATTGTCTCTGGGGCATCTTTACACAGCCTGCACCTGGGGTCTGCCTGGTGTGATAGACCCCAGCCTCTATGGATCTTGTACTCAGAGCTTGTTCCTGTGCTGCCATGATTAGTGCCTCTGTGCTGTCTTTCAGTCCAGCTTTGTCCAGCCACTGGTAGGATTTCTGGATATCAGCCACCTCCTCTATCTGCCGGTGGTACATACCGTGCAGGGGCCTGTCCTTCCATGATTGGGCCTCCTCTTCCTCCTCTTTCTTGGGCTTCTGCTGCCTGAGGTATTCACTGAACACGCTGTCAGTTGGGTCCATCTTACTGATGTATTCTTGGATATTTGTTGTCTCATCCTGGACTGTGGTGCTGACACTCACCAGTTTCCGGCCTCCTTCCTTCCGCTTAGCGTACAGCCTCAGGGTGCTGGACTTGGGGTGAAACCCTCCATGCATGGTCAGGAGCTTCCTTGTCTTGATGTCAGGGGCTTCTATCTCCTCCTTTGGCCAACTTATTATCCCTGATCACGGGCAGGACGTGGATGTTGATCTTGTTCTTACCGTTCAGCTGACTCCTCAGGACTTGTCTGACCCTCTGCAGGTACTTGGTGGTTGCAGCTTTCCTAGCGTCCTCTTCATGGTTCCCATTCGCCTGCGGGATCCCCAGGTACTTGTAACTGTCCTCTATGTCTGCAATGTTGCGTTCTGGTAGTTCGATCCCCTCAGTTCTGACTACCATCTCTCTCTTTGTTATCATCCGACTACACCTCTTCAGTCTAAATGACATTCTAATGCTTTTGCTGAACCAGCTGCTAATTGATGAGAATGGCTAACTGAAAGCTGGACACTCTTAATCCCCAAGGATCCCCAGAAGGGACCGGTCCCATCCAACTAGCAGCCAATAACCTGCCTCAGCACCACACACACATAAATATGAGGGAAGAACACGCCGTCTTCTTCCTACATAACATATAAACAAATAAAATGTTCTTATTTTGTCGATTATATCATTGTTTTCTTCCTTGAATCAAACTCTGACTGAATGAAAAAACCACCAGCAACAATATTTAAAGAAATAAAAACAGGATTTAGGGCTGAATGTAAAACCCATATCTCACTCTTTCTTTGTGCCTCCTCACCGCCACACGTTTGAGGAGAAATACATATTTATTGTCTTTTGTTGTATTTGTTTGGCCCACAGTGTCTCTGGGGGATTAGAATAAATTGTTCCATTTAAAGAGCCAGACGTAGTGTGTGTCTGTGTTGTAGGGATTTGTGGGTCCTCGTTGTTGTTTGCGTATTACCTTACACTATTAGCTATAACCTCAGAGTCTTATCATATGTGGCGGGGGGTAATCTGCTGAGTAATAAAGACTATATGAGGAACAATGTTCTATAATGAGATACTGCATTTACCAGAAAACACATTAAGTTGGGCCGTTTATGTTAATGAGGAAGTTCAGTTAGAGACTTTCTAACGATTGGTGTGTGAACACATCGTCAGCCAACAGCTCATGTTTGAGATTAGAGATGGCACGATACCACTTTTTTATGTCCGATACCGATATCATAAATTTGGATATCTGCCGATACCGATATGAATCCGATATAGTGTTTTTTTAATCAATAAAACTGTTTTTTAAATATCTTGCTGCAATTTGTATAAGTTCATACTCAAGTTTAAAAAACAAAACACTAAAGCTATTCTGTTATACCTGTATGTAAAAAAATATTTCATTGTTCAGCAACACTGATCAATCTAATAAACTTAAACCTGCTCCATCCTTCCTATTCTGGTATTTTAAAGAGTACTTAGCAGAAATATTAAGAAACCTAACTAATAGGGTTGCAAACTCCCAGCAAAAAAAAATAAGGAACCACCCTCCACCTCATGATGATTAATCGACATAATCAACTTTAATTTGATGCAGTGTGGAAAAAAAAATGCACAGAAATCAATTATTTTTCAAGAATAATTAAATAGATTCAACATCTTCCTTCAACAGAACTGCAGACTGCACAGATGGTTCCCAAAGGAAAAAGTACTGTAGCTTACTAGGGTATATTAGACTTAACAGTTACTATATACAGTAATGGACTTCTATACATTTTACATCAGATTAAAACTTTGGGTGTAAGATTCAGATAATTATTTATTAAAAGCCCAACATTTTAAATGAGAATAAGAAAGAAAAGTATGTCTTTGTGCCCCCTTTTCCCTGTTCATGCCCTATCGGCCCCCCTGGCTAAACTTTGCTAGATCCGCCCCTGCACAGAAAGTAATATTAAATACATTCTAACAACAGCTTATCAAGCTTAAACGTGCTGCTGTTGTTCAACCGCTGGTTTCCTCTTTCTGGTGAGAAGTGGGCCAAAAACAAAGAAGAGAGACGGACTCGCGACAGAAAAGCCGATCAGCTGATCATTGATCAGTTTCACGATTGAAGTAGCAGCAGCAGGAGAGAGAGAGAGACAGAATGAGAGAAGAAGAGGCAGCTGTGCAGCGTAAAGACAGATTAACTCCAGCTTTGTGTCGTTTTGCTTTTTTTTTTTAATTTTTTGCTGAAGTTCGGGACGATTTGCGTTTCTTTACACCTAAATACGGAAATTTAAAGTTCGACCTCTGTAATTAGTCCAGCCCAGAGTCGATCATGACCAATTGGCCAATCCACCACCTTTCATTGTTTATACCGTTACAAAACAAACAAACAAACAAAAAAACGTCGGCCAATAAAAACGAAAAATCACCATCATGGATGAAATGCCGGGTTAGCAGCGAAGCTCCAAATGCTCAATCAGACCACCGACAGGTCTTACACGCCACAGCCGCTCTATCACGTGACCACACTGCTCCAACTGCTGAGGTTATGAGGCGAGTTACGGCGTGTCGCAAGTTTTGTGAGGTGCTTTCGTGATATTTAATGGATCGGATTACATTTTTTATTTCTCTCCGATATCCGATCCAGTAATTTAGGTCAGTATCAGACCGATACGTAATATCAGATCGGTCCATCTCTGTTTGAGATGATTTATTACACCAGCAGAAAATAGTTTTAGTTTGTCATCGAGGCTCATCACTTCAAACAAATATGGCAGAAATTTGTGAGCGTTGAGTAAATTGAGCGTCCAGGTGGCTGCAGAGCACCGCCACTTCATTAGACCCGTGAACTGGGACGACGTAGCTCAACGTGTCATCCTGATCACTCGCAGCTTTCACTCCATGCACTCAAACATTTTAAAGGAAATAAGATCATGTAAAAACTAGAATTTGCATTTTTTGAGTTTATATTATGATTTATGTTGTTACAACAATCTATTGCACAGGTGGCAGCATGTGCAATCTACTCTGTGATTTACCTCGTAATGTAATCACTTCACTTCCCTGCAAAGTCAGCTGATATCGGCATTCCTTCATTCTGTTGTCTTTACCTGAGCTGAAAGCCAGCCGTGCCATTTCTGAGCATTGCTCTCCTCACCTCAGTGTTTTGAAGCAGGTGCGTCTGAAGCCGAGCTCTTCAGCAGACCCTTATTATCACCGCTGCAGAGAAGTTTCCCGACGTAAAGGCCATTGTCTCTGCCACCTCGCTACGTGTGCTGAACACTGACGCAGGACTGCAAATATTCTACTAGTGCAGCTCAGAGAGAGACTGACTCACTGAGAATCGCTGCTTTCATTTTCCTCTGTTGTCTAAAGAAAAGGAACCAGGAATGGAGGCAACATATTAAACAGGGAAGGGTTTTACTTAACAGTGCTAACGAAGTGATGGCTTCAGTTGAAAAAGTAATAAAACGAGAGTAGATAATACTCGAATTGTCTCATAAACCATTTTGCCCAGGACCGACTGTCAGAGCGTTCGTCCTCTGATTTTTCTCAGCTCGGTCTTGTCCAAAAGAACGAGGAACACTTTCTCCATCGCTCTTCTACTTCTTACACTTATTAATTTGCAGGAAACTTTTGTCCTATGCATTTTAAAATTGAGGTACAAGCCGAACTTGAGCAGATAAAGGAACAGAGAAAATCAGGCCCTCGCTGCTCCATCTTTCATGCCCATAAGCAAATGGGAAATACAGAGAAGTGCAGCGGATGGAGATGGAGAGATGAAGGCCTCATTAGGTGGGTAAGTGCTCTCAGAAGTGGCAGCTGCTCAAGCAGTTTTTGAAGGCAGAAAAAAAGGATTTCGCTGACTGAACCGAGTTCAGAAACTCCACCAGGAGAAGATCGTGGATTGAGATTTTCTGGCTGGCAGTCGAAGAGCCGGACCGTTTTGTTGGAGGCATCCAGACTCAGACTTCTCTGCTGTGCTGTAAAAACATCAGAAGCTAAAATATAACCTTATCATTTTCCTAAACAGGCACGACTGTGGCAGGAATATGTTGACTCGTATCTAATTATCTAACATCCTTTTAAATGTAACTCTCAGTTCATTACAGACTCTAGGACTGTTCATGAAGCTCATAAGATAAAACTGTTTCCTTGTTTCTGTCATAAAGACGTTCTTACGACCAGAGATGGGCAGTAACGCGTTACATCTTACTGTAATCCGATTACTTTTTTCAAGTAACGAGTAAAGTAAGGGATTACTATTGCAAAAATGGTAATTAGATTACCGTTACTTTCCCGTAGGAACGCTGTGTTACTGCGTTACTAAAACCGTGATTTTTTGCGAGAATGTCTCATGACAGTGACGTAAGCGAGTGCGACGTTCGTGACAACAGCTGTGTGCAGATCAACAATGGATCATATATCGAGTGCAGAGAGAGTATGAGCGTGCAGCGTTTAAAGCGTTGAAGTACTGACCTTACTTTGAGTTTGATTCCATAAAAAGTGACAAAAACATTAGTGTCCGTTGTGCGTGGGAAGAAAACTTCTTTTTACAGCGAAAAAATCCCTAAACTTCCGAGCAAGCACCGAGTAGCTACGACGTAATGGGAAACTCACAGAGAAACTCGCGGATTCTTCCACTGACCGCTGCACACCTGCACCAGGGTAAACCTCCGCCTACCCCACTCCTGCTTTACAGGTGAAAATAGAGCAACAGGACCGCTAGTCTTTGACTTTATTTATTTTCTGCTGTGTTTTACTTGCATCTATTTGAAAGACTGAGTGTAAACACAAAAATATTTTATTTTATGTGCTGGAATGTGCAGAAAATAGGTTTAAATATTAAACAAATTTCTTCCAGTCAGAGAATGTTGCAGATAATTAAATGTTTGCTTCATGCATAAAGTTAAAAGATTAAAACTAATAAAACAAGTTTTAAAACAACAAGTTTTTGATTATGCAGAAAAAGTAGAATTGGGCTGAAAGATCTATCACTTTATCACCTATTCAGGTTGTAAATCGTGTTTTTAAAAAGTAACTAAGTAACTAAGTAACTAATTACTTTTGAAAATAAGTAATCAGTAAAGTAACGGGATTACTTTTTTGGGGAAGTAATCAGTAATTAGTAACTGATTACTTTTTTCAAGTAACTTGACCAACACTGCTTACGACTGTGGATCAGCTTATTAAACTTTCATTAATGAGGACAAATAATCGCTGTGAGCCAAACACTCAGACTTTAGTTTGTGCTTAACACAAAAGCCAAATATATACGGCTGAATATCCCTGTCAGCTAATATTTCTATATTGATATTGTTGATTGATGTCGAAATATCATTCCCGATCTGGATTCCCGTTTTGTGCCTCCGCATCTTGATTTTCTGGCATCTGGCCTGAGGCGACCTCGCGTGATGTAAGACCTGCCTGCTTTAAGACTGACGGGCATCAAGAAGAACACGACAGTAAGTCAGCGAGTATCAGTGGATTTCTGTGCAGCTCGCTCCTGTCAGACGTACTTATGATTTGAGAAATCTTCTAATGTGTCTGAGGCGCGACGTGTCTGAACAAAGGCCCGTCAGCTCCGTCACGTTTCCCTGGATAAATATGGGTTAAAAGAACAGAGTCGCTGACACCAGCAGACGATACTTTGCTGTTCCCTGAAGCGAAAAAGGCTGAGACATGCTGCTTTAGAGTTTCCTCATTGCTGGTACTCGCGGGGAAAAGGCTTGAGCAGAAATCCAAAAGAATTTCTGTCTCTTTCAGAAATCCCTCGAGGAGACGGAGAGAGGGCGCTGGGGGTAAATTGCCAGCGGTTAGAGCTTCTCAACCTCAGGCTTGAGCAGCGTGTGCAGTTGACATCTGGCTGATATGAGGAACATTTAAAGAAAAACAGAAGTTTTTTAAGTTTTATTCACAGACTGGCAGCGTCTGTGAATAAAAAAACTGTTGTTGCATCAGAGAGACGCCACAAACTGTTTCCTTTATCTCCTTTTCTCAGGTCAAATATCAGCGATAAAGCAGCACAGAGGTGACAACCTGATCTCACTGAAAGACATCGTTTTTACTCAAACTAACCAAAGTGGCTGTTGATTGTGTTGTTTCAGTGAGAAGTTCATGGTGAGACTGAACAAGAACGGAGGTCCAAAGAATCCAGAGAAGGTGGACCGGCTGTGTGCCCTCTTCACGGTAACAACACACACGCACGTTTAATGAAACTCGTGGTGCAGTGATGGTGTTTCGTGTAATTTAAGGGAACAGTTGAAAACAGAGGATCTAAAAGTGAGGAAGCATTGCCCCCTGTTGCTCTGCAGCAGAATCAGTCTGGAGATTGTTTGATGCATTTTTTCTGCACTAAAGCTCCCAACGTTCACTGAAATCTGAGCGTTCCTGTTTCAACCCGAGCTGGAATCAGTCCATATATGTGTAAATTACACACATATTTATCAAATTAATAAAACAATCCATTGATGCAGCAGTCTAAGCAGAGCTTCTTAGTCCTCCAGCTCTTCCAGGGCCTTCCCAAACCCAGCTAGCCCAGGACAAGCTGATCTTTACAGCCTGTCCTGAGCCCTCGAGTTTCCTGACACCTGAACAACTGGCTAATTTTCATGAAGCTCCTCAAACTAAATATCTCTAAAGCTGAGCCCAGTCAGAAGCTAATTTCCTCTGAAGTCTTATTCTTAGCTCGTGAGCCATAAGTGAGAAACAGATGGACCGATAACAACTTCACCTACCCGCTCAGTGAGCGGTACAGCATCCAAATCAGCCTGTCTGGCAGTCTCCTGCTCCAATCTTCCTCAACTCACGAACACGATCCAGAGAAACTTGAACTTCTTAACTTGGGGCAGGAAATCATTCCTCTCCCGGAGAAACCACGATTTTCCTGCTGAGAAGCAGCACCTCAAGGTGGAAGTGTTAATTATCATTCCAACTGTGTTGCATTTGGCTGCAAAACCTCCCCAGCTGGAGCTGGAGA
The DNA here is from genome assembly GCF_056152115.1 of Neolamprologus brichardi. NCBI lineage: Eukaryota > Metazoa > Chordata > Actinopteri > Cichliformes > Cichlidae > Neolamprologus > Neolamprologus brichardi. The sequence continues at coordinate 33,922,307 of NC_142108.1, read as the reverse complement.
TCACCTCTGACTGGACTGGCAGCACCATCGTCTGCAAAAAACAGCAAAAGATGTGATCCAGGAGCTCCTGGCTCCACATCGGAATTCTGTCCATAAAAGTTACGAACAGAAACTCGGAGCACAAACCTTCTTTAATTGTAAGAAAAGCTGAAGCTGGTGGATGATGATGATTTTTCTTTTTCTCACAGGATCTGAGTAACAAAGACATGAAGAGAGATCTCTATATTGTGTCACAAGTTATCAGGACAGGTAAGTTATGTTATGTAGGTGGAAACAGAAATAACAGAATAACTTTGTCAGGTTTATAATGTGCACCTTTATTAACCTGAAATTAAATTTCTCATTATGTGACGCACACGCTTCTGGTTACAGGTCGAATGCTGCTGAATGACAGTAAGAAGGGTCCTCCGCACGTCCAGTACCGTCGACCGTATGGCTGTGCAGTCCTGGCCATGAGCGACGTGCTGCAGACCATCTCAGAGCTCAAAGAGGAGAAAGATTTTGTCCTTAAAGTGTACACGTAAGTGTCTGCGCTCGCAGATAACGAGGCGAGAGAAAATACTGAGGGTTCACCACAAGTAAAGGCCTGATTAGACTCACAGCACAGGACTCGAACCTGTGGTGAAGCAGTGACACAGACATGAGTCGCTGGTGTCGATCGATGATGTGACAGGAGACATAAGCAGACATATGAATCCTGAATGAAGTGTACAGATCTCAGGTTTAGTTGCTGGCACTTCATTGGACGGATGGACAGTGACCCAACAAAACAAATTGCAAATGCAACCCCAGGTTTAGGAAGGTAAAGAATCAGCTGATCTCAAACCTGCCAGCATTTCATTTACAGAGGAGAAAACTAAAGGCAGGAAGAAGCAACAGCTAAACACAGCTGCAGTCAGAAGCTGGCAGAGTTACAGAGGAAACTGGAGAAGGTCGGTACCTGTAAGGGATCCTTAATTAAATATTTAAAAAGTAAACAAGATGATATTTTCTTTTTGGAAAATCATTTTGTCCGACTAAATATTTCCGGGCTCAGAGAAAAGGTCAGAGAGAGAAAGAGGAGAAGGTTAAAGATCAGCAAGCTGCAGAGACAGTAGAGCCATATATTTTTATTATAGCTTTACTTCTGTTCTTATCTCTCTGTCACCACCAGCCTCTTCTTTCTCCTTTTCTTATTTGTATTTCTCTCTGATGTCGTGCTGAGTAAAGGAAGAGAGAGCGACTGCACAGCAGCACAGTGTGTGTGTGTGTGTCTGCGTGCGTGTGTGTGTGTGTGTGTGTGTGTGTGTGTGTGTGTGTGTGGCAAGGTGTTTCTGCGCAGTGTACCAGGGGCACGGAGAAAAGTTGTCGTACCATAGGCACGAAGAGTGTGCGTCTGTGTGTGTGTGTGCGTCTGTGTGTGTGTTTGATGCCTCAGTCTTAGCTGAACTGCTCGGTCAGTTCACGGGGGTTCGACGTCTCCTTTTCAGGCTTGTGTTGCAGCATCCTGTGACGTTAACGGGACCGAAATCATCAGTTTGTGAGAATCAGCCGAGGAAAATGTAGATCCACACGTTCACTCTGAAGAAAGACGAGTAAATTAAGAGCGGAACGAGCGAGTTGTTTTATTGGACGGGGCTATTTTATGTTAATACAAAAATCCAGCTGCTTGACACAGTGTGGCTCATCCACTGTCTTATCTGCAGATAGGTCTGCTAGTTACTGCTCTTTTTCTTTTTCCTCTTGTTGTTTCCTTGATTAATCAGGCGATCTGTAAAACTGTGAAAATGCAATTTCCTGACCTGTAAATGGCTCAAAGACGGTTGTTTAATCTGACCTTTGGTCTAATCTAAAAACTGTTTTAAAAAATGTATGATTTGGCTGAGAGCAGCAGTCTCTAGTGTGTAGTCAATACAAACAGAGATGTTACATTTTCCAACAAAACCACAGAACCAAAGATGCGTTTGCACAAAAATGCGTCAGGTCGGCACTCGAAATGGAGAGTGGGTTTGTCAAGAGATCAGCGATGAAGCCCAGGTGAAGATGATCTGCACACAGACAAATGTTTTGTTGCATTTTTGGAGTAGCAGCAGGAGTGAAAGGGAAGCCGGTAGTGAACCTGCTGCCATGTGTCGTTTGGAGATGATGACACCGACAAAAAGACAGGAGGCCCGGCTGAAGATATAAAGATCCACACTGGGAGTGAGCAGGATGGGATCTGAAATGAATATGATGAAGTTCGAGCTCCATGCAGAGGAAGAGAAGATTCCAGTGCGACAGGAGAACAGACAACAGAGAGGGAGAGATGGAGACAGCTGATTGGCTGTAGAGACCAACGAAGACATGGAAGAAAGACCTGCTCCAATTTATCCGTGTATTTAAGCTCCAAAATTTCCCTTCCTCTGACATGTCAGCGCTGCTGCTCTACCTTGCTACCTCACCTCACCACCCCAGCATCCACCCGCAGACCACGCCCCAATTTTATATTTTGTATCATAATTGCAATGATTGATGGCACGTACAACCCAAAATAACTGGCAAAATAACTAGATTTCAAAAGTCCATTATATCCAACTGAACTTTTGTTGTATAAAAACACAAGTTACAAATATATTGTTATCCTTTATAGGACATGATTGTTTTTTGTTGCTCTCCAGGTGTAACAATGAGAATGAATGGTACCAGATCCATGAGAACATCATCCGCAAGTCCAGCACCAAATACACGGCACCCAGCACCAACTACGGTAGGAGAAACCACGCGTTTGTGTACCCTGAGTTTGGATGATTGGACCCCAACAAACTGAGTGTGGGATAAAGAGCACGTCTCTGATTTATGCTAAATACAAATACTGAAGCTCATAGTTACATTTAAGAATAAATAACTTGTTAATATCTCAAAGATCTCCACTTTCTTTAATGCATAGTTTCCTGGGTCTGAATCCCGGACAAGCCCCTAAACTGTTATGTTCCCTGAAACGGCCTACAGGATGAGGGGAGTAACAGTAGAGCAGCGGTTCCCAACCTCCAGGACACAGACTGGTACCAGTCTGTGAGTCGTTTGGTACTGGGCTGCGAGAGAGGAGGCTCGGGGGTGAATTTATAGTTTTCAGGGTTTTTATCGGTTTTTAGCGTTAACTTGGTTTCCTTCGGTCTTTCCCCGTGTAATGAATAAATCTTCTTTTTTGGTATACTGGTTTTATTTTGTTGTATTTATGACACCTTAATGGCCGGTCTGTGAAAATACTGTCAAGTATAAACCAGTCTGTGGGGACCGCTGGCCTACAGGATGAGGGGAGTAACAGTGTGAAAGAAAAGGGGAAAACATTACAAACTCAATCCTGATTTTATTAAAAGCTCTAACTTAAAGATTTGTCTTCGCCTCTACACCCTAAATAATCCAGAAATAAAAGAAAAGCATCAACAACAGATAATGTTGGGAGATTGGAAATAAAAATGAAGAATCTGCACCTCCACAACACAAAAGAAGAAAAAAAACCCACTCTGCAAACAGGAGGTCACAGTTACTCGCTGGGAGCTTGACATAATTAAAACACAACACACGGCTAAGGCTACTGTACGTCTCGCCCATAGAGAGACTGAGCTGCTCTCCTCCCCAGCTCTTACTCTGTAGGCCTGATTGATCGCTGAGTGCAGCATCTGTGCCCTCACTCCACTGGAAATGACGGGCAACCCAGCTATGGTAAGAGAGGAGGCATAAAGGTTAGCAATCAACACCCAAACAACACAGCAGGCTTGCTACACGTATATCGGAGCACAATTTATTGTCCTACTGGATTTTTTTGTCCAGGTGAATTCTTTTGGCCACAAAACCCAGAAGCAGATAAGTTTTCCTTGCAGGGTTACCCTGCAGCATTAGCAGTGTGGTGGTGTTTTTGTGAACACAGCAGCCGAGGGTGGAGGCAATTTCTAGCACTCGGTTATTGCTCCAGCCCGCTGATGTTCTGTGTGGACCGTTTCTTCCAGTCACTTTATTACTTCTGTCAAAGCACAGAGGGCAGGAGCAGATTTTAGTCCTGCAGCACTTGTGACTCGTTTTATTTCATCGCTGATGAGTCAGCCGACATTTCAGGAACACTGAACGAAAACCTCAGAGTTCCCAGGAGCAACTTATTTAGATTAGAGCGTCTGACTGATGCAAGTCATCACACTGACATCAGTGGGAAAATCATATTAATTGGTGTCACTGTGGAGGACTCTCCTCTGCCCCAGTGTTAAAGTCTGTGAACTCCCATGACGCCGCACAGATATGTGTCTTTATAAAAACATAATCCAGCAGCAAACTTTTGTTTTCAGGTGAAGAGATGAACCCAGACTAACAGGCTGAGAGTCTGCTGGAAACGTTTAGCATGCATCGAAATGTTTGTTCTGATTCTGGGGAGATCAAACGAGTTCTGCTGCTTCAAAACTCTGTTTAGACTTTAAGTTTATCTGAATTTTATGTGTGGCCTGAAGGCTGTGCTTTTTAAATAGGGCACTTTTTTCTGTCTTCTTCCTTTGCTTTTCATCCATCTTCTTTTTCTGTCAACCCACTCGTTCCCATTTCTTCCCCTTCACATCCTGCAGGGCTGATCATCTCCCTGCAGCTGCTGAGGGGCGACATGGAGCAGGTCCGCAGAGAAAACCCGCTCATTTTCAGCAGGGGGGTGGCCATCACACGCAAACTGGGATTCCCAGATGTCATCATGCCCGGTGAGTCACGTATCCAGCTTCATGTAGGCCTAAACATCACAGCGCAGCGGGCTGTCCACCTCAACACTTCTATTCTTAGTTTACGTAAGCAAACAGCAGAGATGGACTCCGTGAATAACACGGAAAATAAATAAAAACAACAATTCAGGTTGAATCATGTAAACGGGTCAGACAGGAATAGAAAAAGTGCTGAATGACTGGGCGGGTTTTTGTGTATCTCTACCTTCTGCTTTTGAAGAAGGGAGCAAACACGTACCTGTTGAGATGAAGCGCAGAGAAAAGGTGCAGTGTTGCAGGCGTTCTTCTCAAGCAGGCATTTTGTAAACAGTTTTATTTCTTGCAGCTATAAAAATCTTCAAAAGCTTTGTTTGGCTTTCAAAGAGGCCTTTAGATCAATGTCCAAGTTCCAAACAAAGAAAGAGGATTTAGATTTGAGGTCCAGGATCCCTGAAAATAAACAAGTGACTTCAAGGCTGGACAGATGGACAGAACCACAGAGGCTGATCTGCGCTCCTGCCGGGCTGCTGCTTAATTTAGATTCCTACATGGGAGCAACAAAGGAGTGAATCTGGTTTTTCCAGCAGGAACGTCTCCAAAGCATTGGTCGAAGTAAACAGTTTCCCAGAATTGGACCTGCTTTCTGATATTCCTGTGTTAGCTTCCTCTTCTGAGAGCTATAAATCCATTACAGGGAGACCGAATGTGCCAGTTTGCATCTCTCCACTGACTTCATTTTCATTACAGTGGAGCTTCTCCTCCTGTAATATGTTAAAATGTTTGTGAAGACCTTCAAAGCTGTAAATGTGTTATTATTTAATAACCCAATAAACTGAGTTACAGGCTTGTAGATATTTAAGTCCACAGATGTATTTTTCATAAGTGTGGAAATCTCTTTCAGCAGTACTTAGCTTAAGTCACTTTGATGATTTAATGTGTTGTTGTACAGCTTCGCAGCTGTTTCTGTCGGCTGTGTCGGTGTGTAAAAGATAATTCAGTCTTCTCAACAAGTGCACTGCCTGCTGTCAGAGACGTGTTAGGCATGCACGCTCATTTATTTATCAGTCTTAGCTCTTATCTGCCCCAGAGGAGTGACATCATTTAGTCCAGCCCCTCTGCAGGAGACTGGAGCTCAAACTATCTGGTCCTGGGTGAGGAACCAGACAAAGAGTGATTCAAATGATTTGCCATGGGAGACTCTGCCAGGGGCAAATCGCCCCCACCCCTGGAAAAAAAAAAAAAAAAAAAAAAAAATATATATATATATATATATATATATATATAGGGCTGCCACAAACGATTATTTTGATAGTCGACTAGTCACCGATTATTTTTGCAATTAGTCGATTAATCAGATCGTGCATCTATTGTAGTAAAACGGACTTATTACACCAGCAGCATCTGCTCTTATATAACTATCATTAGCTTACAGCTTGAAGTGTTTAAGGTATGTGCTAACTAAAAATAAAGACAAGATGATAGTTTATTAAATTTTAATGAAATTTGCAGATTGTTTCGGTGGAGTTTAATAAACTCAGCCGATTTACTCAGGAACAAATAAAATACTGAAAAAAGCCAAACAATAACATTTTTAAGTTATCTAAGTGACTTATATATCATGTTTAACATGAGTAGTGAAAGACGATGGTGGGTTTGAAAACGATTTGCCGGGAGTCCGGTGTTCTCACGGCTCTAGTTAGCCTAGCCCCCGGCTAGCTATCGAGCTAGTGGGTAACAGACGTCTCCGAAAACGTCGGAGCGCTTTTGAAAATATGTGGTGTCTTGATAAACTGAGCAGATATTTGAGGTTTACACAGCTACATTCTCGCCTGAAAATATGTTAAACGTTTATTTTGTGACCCAGAAAGAATAATAAGAGTAATATTAAAACTAACTAGCTGCCGCCATTGTTGGAAACTGAGCTGGGCCGCGCTATGAATTGTGGGACACAGCTGCTTCCTCTTCTTCGGGGTTTAACGGCAGCTGGCATCCTTGTACATGCAGTGCTGCCATCTTCTGTTTCAGTCCGTTATTACACTCTTAAATCCTACTACTTATTCCTGCGTCTTTTGTGATCTTACAAAGCTTCAAACGACCGTCGACTATTAAATTTGTCGTCGACGATTTTGATAGTCGACTAATCGTGGCAGCCTATATATATATATATATATATATATATATCCACCACAATAAGGTAGTGATCGTGTTGCTGAACAGAACATGGAAATGTCGAGTGTTAATCAGACCTTTAGAATCATCATCATTGCTGTGGCGCTGTGAGCAGATGTACACACAGTGCAGCAGCTTCTGGAGGAAGTAAGAACCAGGGGGCCAAAAAAATCTGGCAAAAGAAAATAAAAATGGCAAATGTTTGGTAAATCTTTGAGAAAGCAAAAAAAGTGAAAATAAAAAATGTATCGTGACGTCTCACTGTGAGGGACTCATAGACTCTTCTTTAGACCATGTTGGAGGTTTTCTTGGTGCACTGTGGAGTTTAAATATGTGAATTTGTTTCCAACTTCACTTTGAAAAGTAAAATATTATAGTTCCTTAAGTTTTCTCTCATAAATTTGCAGCTGACACAAAGATTTTACATTTTTATGTTTGAGAAAACTTTTATTTCCATATCTGGATTTTAGGTTTTATGCCTCGTTTTTCCAACTGGCTGCAGCCTGATAAAGAAACCACAAAGATGGACAAGTGTGTGTTTGTGTGTGAATGCTGCAGCAGCCTGATATCACATCCAGGCAGCAGCTGGATTTACATACAAAAAACATCTCACTGTTTACTATTTGTATCCACTGCTTGCAGCTTCATTCAGTTAAAGAAACCTTACCTGTCCCACATTCATGCTTACTTTTTAGATTTAGCAGAAATACCAAACACTGCTGCTAAAGCTAAAGTGCTATGATCTCCGCAGTCTCTTGTTAATTCATTTATGCAGCCTGTAAAATATGTGACCACAGAAAATATTCAACATCCCGCATTTATGTCCTTGACAAGAGAGGCTTTCTTAGAGGCATAATTTCAGCCCCAAATATAATCTCTCCTCTGGTCTGTGGTGCTGTTTGTCCGGTGAGATAGTTATGATGTGAGCTGCCATGTTTTAGAGCTGCAGAAATGTCTGTTGCTCTTCAATAGGCAGGGCTGAAAAATGAAGCTGAGGGCAAAAAACTGCAGTTCCTCTAAAAGCACGTCAGACTTCATATTAACGTTGCAGCAGGAAATAAACATTCTTACAGCCTGCCTGAAATTATTCAAAGCTTTTACCCCGTCGTGCCAGCTGTCAGGAGTTAATCTTTACATAATTACAAGAAGTGCGTTGAATACATCATCATTATCATAGATTCATCTGTACCACATCAGGTCCTCCTTTTTTAGCAGCCCTGCAAGCCAATCATTTGCTTTGTATTTAACTTTCGCCTTTAGAAATAAAGGACACGAGTCGAGCAGCTTCATAGTCCAGCTCATGAACCTGCTGTGTTGCTCTCATTGGTGAATACTCTTAATGATGATGAGCTTAATAGGTAAACAAATGAACATTAAGCTTCTCTCTACAGCAAACAGGAAGAAAACAGCAGGGCTGCACATCCCACAGGCACCAGTGTCTTTCACAGACATTAACCACTGCTCCCCTCAGGCAGTGATGGAGTGAGTGCTTAACTCCCATCTTTATACATTAAAGGTGACACCTCCTCTATGAGGACGAGCGGGGAGTGATAAATGAGTCCACACACGTCCACACAGGTCGTTAGTCTTATGTGTGGCAGCGACACACCGCGCCTGCTTCGAGATTACGGACGTTTGCATCTTTGTTGCATCTTTACAAATAAAACGACTATGTGCGCTGGTGTTTGATACATATTAGTCTGTATTAACATGTCTCTGCTGGTCCAGGTGACATCCGTAACGACCTGTACCTGACACTGGAGCGAGGAGATTTTGAGAGGGGAGGGAAAAGCGTTCAGAAGAACATCGAGGTGACCATATATGTGCTTTACGCTGACGGAGAAATCCTCAAGGTAGGGAAACGTTCCTGCGGTAAAAAGCCGCCTTTTGTCCATTTACACATAATATAAACAGATGTTCAGCATCTTTCTTCTTCTAACAAAAAAATAAGTCTTTCATCAGTTTGAAGTTGTGCCTCATGTTAAACTTCAGGCTGGTTTATAGCAGCAAGTTTCTTTAAAGGCAGCAGAGAATTTGTAGCTCACAGTAAACATGTTTCTGGTGTTTTGATGGTTTAGTTCAAGTTTAGATTAGAATTAGTAACTAATTCAAACACACTAAGTAACAGCTGCAGCAGATGAACCAAATGACCTGTTTTTGGACTGTAAGAGTAAAGTAGTGAAAATGTTGTAAGTTAGAATAAATCAGTCACTGTAAATGAGCAGCATAATCCACTATCAGCTCTTTTATGTGTGTGAAATCCACGTGAAATCCACGCTGTTGACCGTGCACACTTCAGTACATGGTTTTAGTTTCTGTGCTGGTCTTATGATTTCTTGGGTACCTGCTGCCCCCTGTAGGTTCAAGCCTCATATAAAGAAACTAAAACACTTTAAACCAGTAAAAGATTTATTAACAATTTCAATTATGTAAAAAATGTTTTGCATGTTTTCTGAAAACTGCAGAAGCTTCTTACTGGGAACCAAAATATATAAAGTCACATTTTTCCATTTTATATTGATCAGTTTGTTGTATTGAAAGTACTCATGAGAACCCGTATGCTGTTTTTTTTTTTTAAGGAAAAACACATATGCATAAATATCACTATGACAACAGAGTGATATATAACCGTGTTCCCTGCAGTTTCTGATTGGTCTGGTTCCTCTCAGTCGCTCCCAGCAGTGTTTCGGCTGCATTCTGGATTCAGTACAGAGTGTGGTTTCACATACATGGAAATGTATGCAGCACTGGTAACAGCAATGCACAGTAACATTAACCAACTGAGAAATTAGTCTTATTGATTTTCTGCTTCTTAATTGACCTTCCTGCAAATTTATAAGCCACCTAAAATTTAGGAAATGTCTTGGAATGATTTTAAACGCTGCACGCTCATACTCTCTCCCGCACTCGATATATTATCCATTGTTGATTTGCACACATCTGTTGCCACGAATGTCGCACTCGCTTACGTCACTGTCATGAGACATTCTCGCAAGAAAATCACGGTTTTAGTAAATATTACCAGGGTAAACCTCCGCCTACCCCACTCCTGCTTTACAGGTGAAAATAGAGCAACAGCACCGCTAGTCTTTGATTTTATTTATTTTCTGCTGTGTTTTACTTGCATCTATTTGAAAGACTGAGTGTAAACACACAAAATATTTTATTTTATGTGCTGGAATGTGCAGAAAATAAGTTTAAATGTTAAACTAATTTCTTCCAGTCAGAGAATGTTGCAGATAATTTAATTTTTGCTTGATGCATAAAGTTAAAAGATTAAAACTAATAAAACAAGTTTTAAAAAGAGACTTTTCCATTTGATTACATTTTGTATGATGGATTATGCAGAAAAAGTAGAATTGGGCTGAAAGATCTATCACTTTATCACCTATTCAGGTTGTAAATCATGTTTTTAAAAACTAACTAAGTAACTAATTACTTTTGAAAATAAGTAATCAGTAAAGTAATGGGATTACTTTTTGGGGAAGTAATTAGTTACTGATTACTTTTTTCAAGTAACTTGACCAACACTGCACACACGTAGTCTCAGTGATGTCACAACCCGGCTCATAGGAAGTGACAAACAAATGGGAGACCACACACAGGTTTCTAAAGACTGTAAGACATATTTAATGAAAATAAGGTAAAGCAACTTAAACACAATTTAAAGGACATAACAGCCATAACTGAAACTTCCAAATGAACAAGATGGGTGCCAGACAGAGAGAGCCAGAGCCAAAGCCAGCGCCACGCTGGTTTAGTCAAGGTGTCTTTATATACACTGGGACTGGCCTCTCAGGTGTGCTGCATCAATAATTGGGTCAGCTCCACCTACCTGCAAGAAACAGGTAAAAGAAAAAGCAAAACACAAGGCCAGCCCACTGGCCGTCACACTCCCCCCCATAGAACAGGGTCTCACCCTGAATTGGCAAACACGTTTATATTATGAATTTGCAACTAGAAGAACATGCATATATTAAATCCATAACATAACACACACACACATATATGCAACCTCACTTTCAACACCTTTTGTGTGCTCAAAAGTCATCTTCAGCTCAACTCCAACCTCAGCAACCTTGGTACCTAGGAGCAATTTAAGAGGAAGGAAAACGATACTGGAGAGGACATACTTCAAAGCATATGAGGAGTGAAACTGCTGGTTACAAAGGGGCACGGGACAAAGCATCTGCCAAGACATTATCTTTGCCCTTAATGTGCTGGATGTCCATATTGTAAGGCTGCAACAAGAGAGCCCACCGCATGAGCCTCTGATTTGGGTTCTGCAATGAGTTCAAGAAAGTGAGAGGGTTATGGTCAGAAAATACCTCAATTGGCCGAGCAGAATCTAAATATACCCTAAAATGCTGCAAGGCCAAGACTAATGCCAAAGCTTCCTTTTCAATGACCGAATAACTCAGCTGATGGGAGTTGAACTTCTTGGAATAGAAACTAACTGGATGTTCAGTACCTTGCTTGTCAGCTTGGACTAGAACAGCACCTGCACCAATGTGGCTTGCGTCCACATACAGCTTGAAGGGCTGATCCAGACGAGGTGCTAAAAGCACAGGTTCAGAGCACAGTAAAGCTTTTACATCCCAAAAAGCTTGCTGGCATGCTGCAGACCAAATAAACTTTACTTTGGCCTTCAACAAATCAGTCAGAGGAGCAACCACTGTTGAGAAGTTTCGACAAAAACAGCGATAATAACCGACCAGACCCAAAAATCTCATGAGTTCTTTTTTGGTTACTGGAACAGGGAACTCTTTGATGGCCAACACCTTTGCATCAACTGGCCTCACATAACCTTGGCCCACAACCTTGCCAAGATAGGTCACAGTTGCTTTTGCAAATTCACATTTTGCCAGGTTGATAGTCAGATTTCCCCAAACTAGTCGTTCAAACAGAGTGCAAATACGATCCAGATGATCCTTCCAGGTGCTACTATATACCACCACGTCATCGAGGTAAACAGCACAGCCTTTCAGCCCATTAACAACCATATTCATGAGTCGCTGAAATGTAGCTGGAGCATTGCGTAAACCAAAACCCATGACTGTATATGAATAAAGACCAGATGGCGTGATGAAAGCAGATATTTCCTGAGCTCTGGGAGTCAGTGGCACCTGCCAATATCCCTTCAACAGATCAAACTTGCTCACATATTCTGCTGCACCAACTTTTTCAATACAGTCGTCAATATGAGGCAAGGGATAGGAATCGGGTTTGGTCACTGCATTTACTTTACGAAAGTGTGTGCAACAATGTGGTGATTTATCAGCTTTTTCAACCAACAACCATGGGGAAGCCCAGCTTGATGACGACGGCACTGCAATGTTGTTTTCCAACATGTAATGAACTTCCTTCTCAATTATTTTCCCTGTAGAACCTCTGCTGGATTGGTTTTGCATCACCCACATCAATATCATGCTCTATCAAAGTTGTCTTAGAAGGTGTGTCTCTAAACAAGGTTGGATACCTTTTAATTAATGCAGACAGTTCTGCACATTTGTCAGCAGGCAAATGGCCCAACAGCACATCCAAGCTCTGAAGAGTTTCTGAATTCTTCAGAGGACCAAGCAATAAAGCATCATCAGGTGCTGCCACATCCTCCCCCCCACAAACTGACTGTGCTATTGTACAAGCAGTCAACCCTGGACTCGATGTGGAAGGAGAAATGAGAGAGCCTGACAGACCGACGGATAAAGGACGAACACGATATGGTTTCAACAAATTAACATGGCAAAGTTGATTTCTTTTCTGGCAATCTGGGGTAGCAATCAGATAATTCTGTTTAGACAGTTTCTGTACCACGGTGTAAGGCCCAGCAAACCGTGCCTGGAACGGTGACCCTGCAATCGGCAGTAAAGCCAAAACCTGGTCACCCGCACTAAACTGCTGCTCTTCAGAACGCCGGTCATAAAAATATTTCATCTTGACCTGAGCCTTTTCAAGGTTCTGTTTGGCCAACTGACCTGCCACATACAGTCTGTGCCGAAAACCATTAACATAATCTATCAAGTTCACTGGTGGTACACCTGACAACCACTTATCGCACAACACTGTCAATGGTCCCCGAACTTTGTGGCCAAAGACCAAGTCATTTGGGCTAAACCCAGTACTCTCCTGGCATACTTCTCGCGCTGCCAACAGAAGCCACGGTAAACCTTCCTCCCAGCCACTCCTCATTTCGGTGCAATAGGCCCGTAACAAGGACTTCAGTGTTTGATGGAAGCGCTCCAAAGCACCTTGGCTCTGTGGATGATAAGGAGAGGCTTTATTATGTACAATATTCAACAGCTTAAGAACTTGTGCAAATAGATTTGACGAAAAGTTTGATCCCTGGTCACTCTGAATAATCTTCGGTATGCCAAATAGAGAAATATACTGTGTCAAAGCCTTCACCACAGACTTGGCTGTGATGGTACGCAGCGGATATGCAGCAGGATAACATGTAACCTGGCACATTACAGTCAAAAGATACTCCGAACCAGATTTTGCTCTAGGAAGAGGGCCCACACAGTCAATGATCAAGTGTTCAAATGGGTTACTCACAGCAGGGATGGGACAAAGTGGAGCAGGTTTAATAGACTGATTTGGCTTACCTACAATTTGGCAAGTATGGCAGGTCTTAATGTAAGCTGAAACATCACGCTTAAGACGTGGCCAAAAGAAGTAGCGCAAGATGTAATTATAAGTCTTCGTCACTCCCAAATGCCCAGATTTGTCATGAGAACACTTCAACACCTCGTCACGGTATTTAGTTGGAACCACAATCTGGACAACTGGACTTCCAACACAGTCCAACCCCTGCGGAATCCACCTACGGACTAGTACATCCTTCTGCAGAAAATAACCAGAGGCCGCACTTCTAGCGTCATCACTAGGTTGCACTTTGTGAAAAAGCTCAGTCAGTGAAGCATCAGCACGCTGCACATGAATTAGCTCTTGCTGGGAAACTGACAAATGTTCAAGAACAATCAAATCTGGTTCAACCTGACACTCTTCTGCTTGAGTTACAGGCTTTGCATCCCTTTTAGCTGCAGCCCTTGTAACAGCACAAGCTGCAAAGTCAGAAAAACCCTGTTCACACTCATGGGACTCATTCAGAACTCTAGATTTAACAGGTAAAGAATTGTCAGCCCAGACTCGATTTCCAGCCAAATCATTCCCCAAAATCACATGTATGCCCTCAAGTGGCAAAGCAGGACGAACACCAAGGCAGATATCATCATCCACAAAACTGCATGACAGCCTGACTTTATGCAATGGAGCACAGATAGTGGTTAAACCCATGCCTTGAACAAGTACACACTCACCAGTATCAGTAACCTGTGAAAATGGCAACACGGAGGCTAAGATAAAAGAATCCTTCGCTCCTGTGTCACGCAAAATCTTTACAGGAACTTTATGAACATCACCCAGGAGTGATACAAACCCATCTGACACAAAATCCTCAAACCCCGCATAGCTCTCTGAGTCAGACTTAGTCGAAACTGGCGTCTCCCGAGAGACTACTGAAATTTCCCGTGCAGGAATGGTAAGAGCCGCAGGCTTAACCTGTTTGCCTGTACGCGCCAACTTGCTTTTCAACAAGGGACATTCTGCTTTCCAGTGTCCATCGCCATGGCAGTAGTTGCATGCTTGACCAAACTTACTGGGCTTCACACCACCAATGGCCTTCGCAGGATCCGATGACATAAACTTAGTTTGACCAAAAGCTCTAGCGGGAGCAATAACTGAAAAACAGTTTCTACCAACCTGCCCCTTATGTGCCAAGATATATTCATCTGCCAATTTAGCAGCGTCAGAAACTGTTGTCACTTCCCGTTCAGCAATGTAAGTGGCAACCACAGGAGGAACACAATCTTTAAACTGCTCCAATACCATTAACTCACATAAATCCTGAAAAGTTGTCACTCCCAGTGCAGAACACCATCTGTTGAAGTGTTTAGTTAAATCCCTTGCAAACTCTATATGCGACTGCTTATCAGACTTCCTCCATGATCTGAAACGTTGACGGTAAGCTTCTGGTACCAACTCATACGCCTTCAGAACTGCATCTTTAACAGTAGCAAAACTCCGACAATCAACTGCACTGAGTGCTGAATAAGCTTCCTGAGCCTTTCCAGTCAAAACAGACTGTAACATAATCACACAGTCAGCTTCTGGCCACCCTCCCAATTCGGCAATGCGTTCAAAAAGGGAGAATAAGGCATCTGGCTCTCTTTCATCAAATTTCGGCACCAAGCGCAAATTACGCACAATATCAAAAGTTTCAAGTCCTTGTGGAGAAGACCCTTTAGCCTCAACACCACCTGATAACTTGCCCGCCTTGATGAGGTCTAGCCGATACTGCTCTAGCTCCATCTTTTCCTTTTCTAAAGAATGCCTCACACGTTCTTTCTCAATGCTCAGCTTGTCTCTTTCCATTTGTAAGAGTAACAACTCCTTTTGGTGCTCAAAAGATAAAGCAACTTCAGTTGAGACCACAGACTGATCAACCTCTGCCACTAAAGTCTGCATTTTACCTGGTAACACGCCTTTCTTTACTAATGCAGCCTTCAACACTCTTTCAACCGTTTATCTCCAACGTCGACATCAAGTTTCAAGAGTTGTTCTTTAGTACAACTATTCAAGAGTTCCTCCGATGGAGACTGAACAAAAGCATCAACCGTAGCCATAACAGCAAAGTATTGATTCTCGACATGCAATTGAAAACAGCACTTTCCCACTAACTGCCTAACCAAAATCTACTTAACTAAAGCCTAGTCTTCATGCAGTTACTTACGGTGGGTACTTATGCACTAAAAACCATCAGAAAGAGAAAGGCAACTGCACAAACAGCGACCCCCTCAATCCTGGGGACGTGCTCCCGAGACAACTGCTCTAACCGTGTTCACCGCAACAGAAATTTCAGTGAATGATTCTCAAGAGAGAAACACTCCTTCAACCTAACAGGGAAAGCACTGATTTTAACTCATGCACATTCAATAATCAACACAGCGCATGCCGTAGCTCACACAAAGTTCACACAAGACAGCACCCAAACAGTAGCACCAACAGCAAAACAACAGTATTAACATGACTGCCTCCACTTAATCTGCCTAACCAAATGGCCTCCCAAACACAATACACAGCAGACCCAGAATAACAAAGCACCACAAATAACCAAACTGATCAGCAATCAACTCAACAATTGCCTACAAGGCAAGTCCTAGCCAAGACACAACTAGACAAGCAGCTGCAAACAGACCAGCTCTCAATCAAATGTTAGAAAGCTCACCAAACCAGGATAATTGCACAGATGAGCCCCCATTTGTCACAACCCGGCTCATAGGAAGTGACAAACAAATGGGAGACCACACACAGGTTTCTAAAGACTGTAAGCATTGTTGGGAAGGTTACTTTTAAAATGTATTCCACTACAGATTACAGAATACATGCCCCAAAATGTATTCTGTAACGTATTCCGTTACGTTACTCAATGAGAGTAACGTATTCTGAATACTTTGGATTACTTAATATATTATCATGCTGTTTACAACTACATGAATGTACTATTGCTGTGATTTATTACTGTTACTGAAGGTCCGCGGCTCCGAACCGTAGTAAAGGGACCTCTGGCTAATACGGTGGGTTCTGTGTCGGCTCGTAGCTGAAAACTAGCTTTATTTTGTTGTCTGGGTCAACTTTGCTAGCAGAGACAGAGAGAGGCGTTGAAAGGCTGCTCCAACGGAACTTATTGTTTTTGGAGGAAAACACGAACACGGTGTACAGTCGAGTCTTAATAGCTTACTTACAACTGGGCTCGTCAGGCTCTCTTCTTGGCTGCAGTGGTTATTATTATATTTACATGCTTCCAGCTCCCGTTTCTGCTCGATGACAGCTCGTACTTTTCCTTTTTCTCCCTCCCTCGCTCACAGACACATAACAGGTATGGCAGTCCATTCTCCCTGCAGCACGGACTACACTGCCTATGATGCTACATTCTTTAGAGCTATACCTGTAGCATTCTGCCTATTAGCTTAGCACAACAACAACAACAGGCGCTCTCTCACCCAGGAAACACGCAGAGAGAGAGCGTCACTCTGTAACCATGGCAACCGTAACGCTGCCGCCTGGCCAACAGAACGTAGCTGTCAAACAAAACCCAAACAGTCCTGACCCGCCACAATATGAAACAGGGAAGTACCGCCGTGTAATCCATTTATTTCAACAAAGTAACTGTATTCTAAATACCACCTTTTTAAACGGTAACTGTAACGGAATACAGTTACTCATATTTTGTATTTTAAATACGTAACGGCGGTACATGTATTCCGTTACTCTCTAACACTGACTGTAAGACATATTTAATGAAAATAAGGTAAAGCAACTTAAAAACAATTTAAAGGACATAACAGCCATAACTGAAACTTCCAAATGAACAAGATGGGTGCCAGACAGAGAGAGCCAGAGCCAAAGCCAGAGCCACGCTGGTTCAGTCAAGGTGTCTTTATATACACTGGGACTGGCCTCTCAGGTGTGCTGCATCAATAATTGGGTCAGTCTGTAATAACTGTCTATTTTCAATAGTGTCTATAACATCTTGCAGGCTACTGTCTGCTATAACAGCTTATATGTGGATGGAGGTCAGACCCTCCTCAATGCCTTTCCACTGAGCATCGTATGAAG
Organism: Neolamprologus brichardi; assembly: GCF_056152115.1. NCBI lineage: Eukaryota > Metazoa > Chordata > Actinopteri > Cichliformes > Cichlidae > Neolamprologus > Neolamprologus brichardi. Next base: position 33,904,773 of record NC_142108.1, on the reverse strand, counting down.
GATTACACCAACATATCATCTGCCTTCATTATGCTGCCCAATAATAATCCTAGAGAGAAGTAAGCCCCCCCTTATTTTAGCCAACTTTAAGGTTTTATATCTAATTTGGAGCCTTTTACTTGTCATATGTGTCTGACAACATTTTGTCCCATTGATTAAATTGTTTCTGGCTTATTTCTATTGGCAATGTTTGAAATAAATATAATAATTTGGGTAGTATATTCATTTTATTCGAATCTATTCTCAAATGTAAACTTAGATTAGATTAAATTCCATCTCGCTGCATCTTCCTCGATTTTCTTTTGTAGTGGTGAATAATTTCTTTCTAATAGTTCTGTGAGATCCTTATGTATTATAACTCCCAAATATTTAAAATACTGTGAGGAAAGCGGACAAAAGAACCTGCATAGACCACATGGTGGATTCAAACCCAGGAACCTTCCTGCTGTGAGGCAACAGTGCTAACCACTGCTTGGTTTCTGGTGATTCCCAAAAAAATAGAATTTATGTTCTAAATAATTCCTGTACTAATTAATAAATTAATAAACATCAAATATGAGTGCTGGCTCATGACTTTTGCAGACTGAATGTAAGACAGTGGTTCACATCTCCATCAGTCCCTGTCGTCCAGCTCTACGTCTAACTTTATCTCTTCGTTGGATCCTATTTCCTTGGCACCTTCTGCTCCTGACTTTTCTTGAGTTTCCAGATGTTTTAGTTTCCCTGCAGAAATGAAAGAGAACTGGTTCAACATTAGATGTTCTTCATCGTCACTTAAGAACATATGATGAGCTCAGTGCACTGATATGATCTGACAGTGTGAAACTAAAGCCTTTTTAAAAGTATGCAGGCAGGCTGTTTGAATAAGATATATAATCTTCATAGCCTGCGACACGTTTCTTACATGTTACGATGAATCTGACTGAACTGATCACTACAGAAGAGTTGTCAGAAATAGCTGAGCCAACAAAGGCACAAGTGGAGTGTTGTACCCACTCTCAGTGACAGTAAATGCATTTCTCTGTGTTGACGATAAGATTTCAGAGATGTGTGATCAGGAACTGAGGTGAGCTTATTGAAAAGCAGATATTGATTAGCAGATGATCAATAGTCTGAACAGCCTGAGTCAAAAACAGAGAAATTAAAAAAAAATAAAATAAATTAAATTTGAATGCAGTTGATCAGAGTAATCGCATCACTAACCAGCCGACTTCTGAGTGATGTTTCTGTTTGTCTCGTGCACAGCATGGCCGTTGGTGGCACCTTTGTCCGATGTTTCTCCACACTGGCTCAAATTTACAGTTTGAGTTTGAGGTTCACGTTGGAGTGAGTCTGTAGAAATAAACAAGTTCATGCTTCAGTGTTTTTCATAAATGTTACCATTTAACTTCCAACTTTTCCACCAAAAACAAGCCAGCCTATCACACCTTTCTTAAAGGTTCCCATTCAAATACGTTTTCACTCCTTGACTTGTAACTGAATGCTTCGCTTACCTGTAGGACCCCTTTCAGTTGACCTTTGAGTATTATTAGTATTATTCAAATGTGTTGGTGCGTCACGGCTGTTGGGGCCACTCTTGTCCACGGTTTCTCCGCACTTGCTACAGGTACTGAGACTCAGAACTGCGGTGTACGGTCCACAGCGATCTGAGTCTGTAAAAACACACAACTTTATGTTTCTGTCCTTTTACAGACTGATCATATTGTCACATTATTTTTAATTCACAGTATGTAGGTTAAAGTTTAGCTGTGTATAACCTTAATAGCATAACCACCAGTCAGTCTAACTCTGTCGTTGTACCACCTTTCATGATGATAAGACCGGACAGATGGAAACTAATTACTGTTTGTTGTTTTCCTTTATGAACAAATCAGATAATTACTCAAAACTTAAATAACTAGTTTAGATTTTAGTCTTATTTAGCATTTACCCTTTATTAGTCACAGTACAAACAGGAAGTATGAGGAAGACTGACACACTTAAATGATGCTTGAGAGCTGAATTTGCTTTCATTCTCTCTCAGTAAATGACTGTTTACAACCGAAACTAAATGGTTTTGGGTGTCACTGTGGTTTAGGTTTCCATCTAACAAGCAGAGACAGATTCTGGAAATATCCACTGTCCTGTCTGTGAAAAAATAACAAATAAACAAACAAACAACAAAAAAACAAAAAAACTAGAAAATAAGAACATTTATGTTTCTGTATTTTTACAGACTGCACACACACACACAACCCTACATGCAGACAGTAAATATTTTTACTGTTAGCATGGCGTGCTTCTGTCATGGACATCAGTGCATGGGCCAGGATCACAGCTCACAGAGCCGTGCACAAAAGCAGGTTAAAGCTCCATCGTGGAAGGAATAAGCCACGTGTAATCATGATCTAAACCACCGCTCTGGAAAACTGTTCTGAGGTCAGACAAATCCAAATGTAAAATGATTGTTGGAAAACAAGGATTAACACTAACTAACAGTGTGGGGGTGCATCTATTCACATACCAGAGTCCAGAGTGTTACACGACACACAGAGAAAATGCAAAAACAATAACATGAAATCAGTATTTTTGCACCCTGCAGATGGTTAATAACATCATTTCTTTTTAAACGTACCTCTCTGACATGTGCCGATGGCGCAGATCGTGAGTAACGTTCCCACAGCTCCAATTAGAATTCCAAGCACAACACTCCAGCCATGACCTGACACTTTGCATTCCTCAAATATTTTCTCTGAAACACGTGAAAAACAGCAAATCTAAAGAAAGAGTCCATCTGCAGGTTATAAACGTCATACTGTATCCAAAAATACTTTTATTTAAATATAGAAAAACTAATAATAAAACACCAATTTAAACCCAACAAAGACGAGAAATCTCACCGGGCACATAGATCTCTGCTTTAGTCTGGTGGTGGATGTCCCCCTGCCTGGCTACGCAAACAAACAGGTTAGTTGTTGTCCTGCTAACGGTGGATCTCAGGGAGACGTAGTAGCGTCCTCGCTTTTCCAAGACCTGTGGCTCCTCGGCAGGGAGAACGTTTCCATCGCTGTCCTGCCACTCCAGCTTTGGTTTGGGAAAAACGCCTGGAACCTCACATCTCAGCGTCACCCCGTCCTCTGTGACATTAAGTATGGCAGTATATGGTGTCATAGACGCGCCTGTAAATAGAGCATCATGTGAATAGTTTGTAGAAATGTGATAATATGACATTTTGTCTACAGCTACTTAAATAGCTTACAAAAATAAAACCACAGCACGCCAAAAGAATGAACCGAAAATGTGATGAAAATTAAGCTGAAACTTTGGTGGTCAACAGAAACCTAGAAAGTGTTCAGGTTTTGTCCCAGTGACCGATCATCAAACAGATGCACCACAGATTTCTCTTTTTTCCTCTTTTCAGTCATTAACTTTGCTGATGTAGCTCAATGTTCCTTTAACCATTTTCACACAGCAGAGTAGCTCAGAAGGTAAAAATAGAGTTAAGACCTGCTTTCAAGTTAGCTAATCAAGAAGTTTAAGACCGGAAATGGGAAAAAAAACTCGACAGACTTTCTCCCTCACTCTTCTATTTCCTCCTGTGTGCACATACACAGCTCTGATGTTCTGTTTGAGTCAGTTAACAAGTATTATAGTGTGTTAGTGTTAGAGCGTGCAGGGACAGAACTAATCATGTGCAATGTCCAAATGCAAAACCAGGAAGCAGAGTAAAGTTTGTAACAGCCCACAGAGGAAAAGCAGAGCTGGAGGTCGGTGAAAAAGCCTGCAGATGTGACATGATTGTGGATGATGTTTGGAAAGTACATCCGATATACAAAATAACAAGTCTCTGCTTCTTATCATCTCAAAGACATTTAAATTTGCAATGTGTGCTGATGGATTACCAACATAAAGACGACACAGAGGTAATGTGGAATACATTTCAGTTCAACCAAACTATGAGAAAAAGTGATGCTAAATAAGTGAGGAGTGATTGTTTGAAAGCATGGAAGTAAATACCTGTAGTTAGCAGGACTGGGTACAATTATTAAAATGTTCAGTGAAAATACATTTCAAATGTCATTTTTTGTTCAAGTCACCGTATAAATGTCTCCACACAGACGGCTCCTGCAGTAGCGGTGTCAGTTAGCAGTGTGGGAGCGTGGTGTTAGATTTGGTGATATAAAAAGACATAAAAAGGTGATACTTGGTCCTGCAGAGATGAAGTCATTCACACACATTGCAGATTTAGATGTCAGTGACATAATCAAAATCAGGACTCACCCAGAATGTTTTCAGCTAATCTGTCCATGTAGGAGGGACCTTAAAGGCAAAGATGCAGATGGATTACAGCATATCATGGCTGCTGAAAGCTTTCAGACTGAACAGTTTTCATACATTTAAGACTTGAGAGTGAGTTCTTGTACTCAGTCTGTGGGCTCTCTCCCTTTAGGCTTACTGTACAGTTGTATTGCTCACCTGAATTCACAGCTGGTCATCTGCTCGGTCTTAGCATTTTTATTATGAACTCAGATTTCTGAGAGCATGCAATCATACAAAAGCAGGGCTTTTATACATGAGCTGACTGCACAGCCATTCTCTAGTCTTAGCATCCTTTCACTTCTTCACAAAGACATTAATGTATTATTATTTCAGCATGCAAATAAGGAGCTGTTAGTAGAAGGCCTGTAAACGACAATTTAAAATTAGTCGCTATGCAGAGAGAAGATTAGGCAAGCTAGAAAATCTGCTAGCAGGTGATTTAGCCCACACAAAGGTGCCTGCCACAGTTTAGTAAGACGGTCAGGTTAGTGAAGGAAAAGGCAAATCACACAAATCTAACACTGTAAACTGTGAACATGTTAACTATAGGGAATCAAGCTTTGGGTAACACCAGTCACGCTGTGACTTACAGTGTGTACTGAAGAAAGACGGTAAGCAGTGAGCTCAGAGTTAGAAGTCTCTCAGGAAACAGGGCGACTTCTTGCACAGCTGCTGGGGAAAGCATGAGCAAGCACGGAAAAAGGTGTGACTCAAAGCATGCATATATGTATATATATATATATATATATAAACCTTTTACATAAATATTACCATTTGAAAATTTTATGTATTAATCTTACAATGAGCATTAATCTCTGGATGTCTTTAGCTTCAGTTTTTTAAGAAGAAAATCAGCCACAGTCTGAAATTCAAATCCACATAAGTTTGGCTTATTTAAAAACACTCACTGACAACGAGCTGCACGCTGAACGTTCTCGAGGGGTTGAGCCGTGGAAAAAGACACGTGTAGTTCCCACTATCAGACACCCTGGTGTTGTTGATCCTTATGGAGGCGTTACCGTGTTTCAGTTCTTCTTCCAGGTGAGAGACCCGATCTTTGAACTGCTTATCTTGGCCTGGTCGTCCATTATTGTAATGGTCACCACCATCATACATAAAAACCTCCTGACTACCCTTCTTCCAGTCAAACAGGACATTAGTGATGTTCTGTTTGCTGCTGAGAGCACAGGGCAGAACGGCGGTGCTCCCTTCTTCCACGATCACTTCAGTGAGTGTGTCCACTGAAAAAACTGAATGTGAAACAACACATGTAAATCATTGTGTTTAACAAAGTAAATATATACAAACACACCCTTTTGTTTGATTACCATACCATAATTTATTTAAATAGCACTTTAAAAACAACACATGGCTGACCAAAGTGCTGTACAGCAGAAATATAATAAATACAATAAGAATAGTAAATACAATAAATAAATTACAAAACAATAATAGTGTTAGTTACCCACGGAGGAAAGGCCAGCAAATAAAAATGAGTTTTTAAACTGGATTTAAAAACCACCACTGCTGTAGATTGCCTAATGTGAAGAGGAAGCTCATTCCAAAGTTTCGGGGCCACAATAGAGACCGCTCTGTCAGCTGTGATTTAGGGACAGAGCAACAGCTGCTCAGCTGAGCGAGGGAGCGAGGGGAGATAAAGGGCTTCAGCAAATCGGCCACACCATTTAAGGATTTTAAAATAGATTCTAAATTGTATTGGAAAACAGTGTAAGGAGGCCAGAACCAGAGTAATATACTCAAATTTTCTTTTACCAGTTAAAAAACTGTGCTGCAGCATTCTGCACCAGTTGCAGACATGACAGAGTGCCCTGGCCAACCCCTATTAAAAGGAAGTTGCAGTAATCCAAGCGTGAGGTTATGCCCATCACCCATCAGACCACCGGGAAAATCCCCGGTATGCCAGATTACCAGACCAGTCCTGCTGACCATCCTCACATCACATACAAGTGTTTGGGATGAATAAGACAAAGAAAGACAGACAGACAAAGAACGATTCATAAGACCCCTATGACTGAAGGATCAAGGGAACAGTTCAACCTCTCCGGGATAGGGTTACGGGGCCCAGCCCTAGAGCCAGGCCCGGGGAGGGTGCCCGAGTACGAGCGTCTGATGGCCGGACGTTAGTCCATGGGGCCGGGTACAGCCCGAAAAACGGACATGGGCCTTACAGTCGCTGTAAAATCTCGTATTTAATAAATGACGTGTGCACGACTTGACACTTTGCTACTGTACATAAAAGACTATGCAGTGTTACCGGTCTGCGATGTGATGAAGTACAGAAGAAGTCGAGCGAGGTGTGTCATTGTTGCTGAGAGTTAGAGAAACTCGTGGAAGTAGATGGGCGTCGCGTGAAAAGCGATAAACAGGCGCTGTGTCGTCCGTTAAGATGGTTCCAAATGTCGATTCTATCGATACCAAGTCGGCATCGGATCGACACTAGCCTGGCGAGATCGATTCTTTACTTTAGGTTCCGTTCTTGTTTGCAATGCTGTGCTTGTCGCTACCCGATCCGTACCCCGCATGCGCAAATCTTACGTCACTTCCTCTCTTTGCCAACATAGAGGCTGTGTCCCATTTCAGGGTCTGCACGCTTGAAGTACGCGCACTACGCGTACTACGTACGGTGCGTACTATAAGTACGAGAAGTGCGGAAGTGAGAGGCTTGTGAAATGGGACGGTATATGCTTCGTCGCGCTGTTCAGGTTGCCTAGCAACCATGATACTAACCGCGAGACACGTTACATACAGCTTTGTTTGACAGAAATGAAGGAGAAAATTGTTTTGTTGGTCAATCATTTTTGTCATGACATCACTTTGATTAGTTGAGTATCTGAGGCTGAGACCACAGGACTGTAAAACATGATTGTTGGGCTTCATTTCTGCACTGAACAGTTATTTAAGAGTAGCTAGTAAATAATAATTAGTTAATGTTGTTCATGAGACTAAAGTCATCTCACTATGGTAATGTAAATATAATATGGCCAATATTATAGTACTGTCAGATTATTATGATATATATATATATATATATATATATATAAAATCTATATCACTGACTTTCAGCTTGTTGTGTTTGTGGATATATGACTGACTTTAATTATCCATAAAATCATCAGATTCTCTGTAAGATTAAGGTCGACTATATGTATATTTAGAAGTAGAGGCTTTAAAACCAAGTTAATGCTGAAAGTACAAACATCACTAGTGTCACATAACTTTGCCGACATGTGGCCAACAGCAATGTTTTAATGTTCTTCATTATTAAACATTCGCACATGAATAAGTGACGTCATATTCAGTACTTACTTTTGACAGTTCACTTTTCGGCCGCTCCCTTCTGCCGTATTTTGCGGCAAAATTATCCACACCCGCCGCCGCGCTATGAATTGTGGGATATATGGGACCACGAAGCGTGCACCGGACCACGCTTGATATTTGGGGAAATCGACGGTGCATTTGGAGTATGCATTTGAAGTACACTTCGAATTGGGACAGCCGTCGTCGCGTGGCGGTGACGTAACCGCACTTAAAATGCGTACTTCAAGCGTGCAGACCCTGAAATGGGACACAGCGTGCGACACTCAATATATTTGAATGACACGGTTAGCGCCCAGTTAGCTCCTAGCATTTCTCAACAGCTCTGCTTCCTATTCGACTACCGGGACATTTAAACAATGGATAATCCGTATCCGCAACAAATTTTTGCTTTTCTCCTCAACAGAGAGCGTTCCCCGATTGAACAACAGCGCCGTAAAATAAGAAGAATGGTGCCTAATGACAGAGTTAATAATACAGACTTTATAATATGTCACATGAAGATTCAGCAGCCAGATGAAGTGTTTACTGGCAACTGACAGTGATAGCGGACATCATTATCACTATTCCAACAATCCTCTCCACACAGACAAGCATAAACACACTCGACTATCACTAAATCAAATTTAACACACGTTTGTAATGACGCTAATTCAGTTTACAATAGGGTTCATTCACTCAGTCAGCAGGTGGCGGTATCCTCGTACACTTGGGAGTACACTGCCATTAAACGAACAGAAGAAGAAGAAAACATCTGCACATGCGCGGGACGGATCGGGTAGACCCGATTTGTACGGTCCGACTTTGCACATGCGCAGTAAGGATCGGGAGTCCCGATCTGTCATTATCTTTTTATTTTTTTTTGTTTTTGTCTACATTATATTAAATGTTTCATTATCGGAAACATTTTAAGATATACTTATTATTCTTAACATCTTAACAGATACTCTGACCCATAACTATCGTAAAACGCTATGACCGGAAGTAGACACCTTTTGCGCATGTGGGGTACCGATCAGATTGATACCGATTGAGGTTTTTCTGATTCTAAATTGAAGATATTCCCATTTGAGTATCGGTGTATTGATGGCTTCATCATTCTGGATATCTAAAATTAATTTTTTAATAGAATTACAATGCTCCTCATTTCTCAGCATCTGACAGTTAAATTTCCAATAATCCTTAAATGTGTTGTTTCGGTCTTTGCTTTGTAGTCTTAGAATAATGGCGCAATGGTCACTTAAGGGACCGTTAGAGATGACTGTTTCCTTAACATATTGTAAAATTGAGTTGGATACCAACCAATAATCAATACGTGACCTGCTTTGACCATTAGGTTTGTGCCAGGTGAATTGTTTTACATCTTTGTTTAACAATCTCCATACATCTATTAATTTAGTATCATTAGCGAAATTTTCAAATATTGGGTTTTTATGTTCTCTTGAAAATTTTGAAGGCCATCTATCCAACCATTCATCAGGAGTCACATTGAAATCACCTCCAACTACTATATAATCAGTAGGGAATTTGGTATAAAGTTCCTTTATAACTGTAGAAATTTGATGCAGCAGGTTCTTGTTCTCTTGATCATTGTTGTATCCATAAACATTAACCAAAATAATCAAAGTATTATCAGTATTTAACACACAGGCAACCCAATGTCCATCTTTGTCTGCCATGTTGCACAAAAACCTACCAGGATATCTGTTGAAACAAATAGCAACCCCAAAACAATTTGCCTGTTGCCCCTTGCAGTACAGAAAAACAGCTTTGCGCTTAATTGAGTCTTTAAGTCCCCTTGTGTTAAAGGAAAAAAGAGAAATATTAGTTTTTAATTGGAACACGGAACACATGAACAGCTTTAAAGAGGAAGTTTAGGAGGTTGAGTAGGAAAATCTTGAGGTAAAAGTCCCATCATCCGAAATGTTCCACTATATTCCTTTCGTAGTCAGATGTCAGCCCGTACCTGGAGTCGCTACCCTGATGCGTTTGCCTTCTATGAAACCAAAAGGGCCCCTGATGCCCGCAGCCTTGCCTTCCTTCCGAGCCTGGTCGATTTTTGGCCACAATGCTTGTCTGGATCTCCAGTCCTCCGAGGTCAGGTCTTCAGCAAAGCGGATGCCTTCTTCTTTGCACAGGGGAGAAGCCTTTGTTCGCCTCCAGATGTCATCTCTCACGGCACGTCTCACAAACAGAATAATGATTTGTCGATGCTTATTCTCCGCCGCTCTTCCCACTCTGTGGACAACGTCAACTGCTTCTTCCATCTTCATCTTTAGGTCCGGAGCAATCCTTCCTAGAAGTTCCACCACTTCTTCTCTGATATTTTCATTTGTTTTCTCCTTTTTCCCTTTGATACGGAGACACCATCTTCTTTTGTATCTTTCCTGGCTCAATACACGATCTTTAATATCGTCATTATCTTTTTTGAGTGATTCAATCTCTTTTTCCAGGTGTTTCATTTTCTTTTTGCATTCTTGCAGCTCCTCTGAATTAAACTGCACCGATTTAGCAATGTAAGCCAGCATGGCGCTATGTTGTTGAATTTGTTTGCTAACTTCGTCCATGCGGTCATCAACACGTTTTCCAAGACTTTCAATAGCTTTCAGTATAGTGTCAGTGGATGTGTTGGAGTCATTATCACTAGCCGTACCTTTTGCTTTTTGCTCCATATGTGGTTTCTCAGGAGTATTATCAGGGGTTGTTAACAGTCTGTCCCTCTTGTTGCTGCTGGAATTAGCCGTTTCCATCAGAGCTGAGTAGTCATGCTCGCCGTTTCTCTGGGTTGTAAAAGGGAGGTTTTTCACTGCCGGAGGTTTTGTGTTGTTGTTTTTCTTCATGTTCGGGCTGAAACGTCGTCAATATAGCTCAAAGGAGTGGATTTTATAACTTCAAGATTAAAACATCGGGACTTTAGTGAGGAGTTCAGACGGATGCGACTGCTCAGTCCGCCATCTTGCCAACTCCCCTTCGTGCCGCCTGAGAGCGTCTGGCTGCAGCCGGCCGAGCAAGATGGCGGCGTGAAGAGGAGTGTTTTTTCGAGCTCTCAGCACTAGAAAGATATAAAGCATTTTTACAACACCTATTTGACGTCTTTCTAACTTTCAAGACTTTTTTGAAGATCAGCACACTAAACCTGCTAAATCTGAAACTAAATTCAATAACAACAACATGTCGAAATCTGCTCAGAAAAGGCTGAGTAACTCGGGCAAACCACATGCAACTAGCATGCTAGCTAGCGACCATAGCTACATGAAAGAAATGGAGTGTCAGCAGATGGTTGAAGAAGAATTTCCACCTCTACCAGTTACACCTTCCAAGCCTCCAGTGGCTAAAAAACCAACATTGTCTACCAGTCACTCTGATGGCGACTCCCTGAAAGCTGATGCGATCAACACTTTGATTAATCTGATCAACACCAGAAGTGACGCCATTGAAGAAATGGTAGGAACAGTTCGTACGGATTTAAAGGACATAAGTGATAAGATTATGGTCATTGAGAAGAGGGTTGAGAAAAACGAAGCGCTTACACAGAAATGTGATGAATGCATCTCTGAAGTTGAACGCTACAACCGCCGTTGGAATCTGAGACTGTATGGGGTAGCGGAGTTGGAGAAAGAAGATGTGCGCGAAAAGGCGATTGGGATATGCCAAACAGTTCTGCCTGCGGAAAAGGAAAAGTTTTCAGAGGTCTTAGACATCGCTCATCGAGTGGGGAAACCAAAACAAAATGACCCGAGACCCAGAGGGATCATCATCCGGCTCATCTCAAGGAGAATTCGGGAGGACAGATTAAAAGCATGCCATTCTCCTCTACTTAGTACTAGAGATGGCACAATACCACTTTTTATGTCCGATATCATAAATTTGGATATTGGCCGATACCGATATGAATCCGATATAGTGTTTTTTAATCAATAAAATTGTTTTTTAATATCTTGCTGCATTTTGTATAAGTTCATACTCAAGTTCAAGCAAAAACAACAAACACTAAAGCTATTCTGTTAAACCTGTATGCAAAAAATACACTGCACCCAAAATATTTCATAGTTCAGTAACACTGATCAATCTAATAAACTTAAACCTTCTCCATCCTCCCTATTCTGCTATTTTAAAGAGTACTTAGCAGAAATATTAAGCAACCTAACTAATAGGGTTGCAAACTCCCAGCAAAAAAAATAGGGAACCCCCCCCCCCCCCCCCCCCCCACCTCATGATGCTTAATCGACATAATCAACTTTAATTTGATGCAGGGTGAAAAAATGCACAGAAATAAATTATTTTTCAAGAATAATTAAATAGATTCAACATCTTTCTTCTACAGAACTGCAGACTGCACAGATGGTTCCCAAAGGAAAAAGTACTATAGCTTACTAGGGTATATTAGACTCAACAGTTACTATATACAGTAATGGACTTCTATAGATTTTACATCAGATTAAAACTTTGGGTGTAAGAGTCAGATAATTATTTATTAAAAGCTCGACATTTTAAATGAGAATAAGAAAGAAAAGTATGTCTTTGTGCCCCCTTTTCCCTGTTAATGCCCTATCGGCCCCCCTGGCTAAACTTTGCTAGATCCGCCCCTGCACAGTTACCAGCCGTCAGCTACGTAGATCCTGGTGTACAAAGTAATATTAAATAAATTCTAACAGCAGATTATCAAGCTTAAACGTGCTGCTGTTGTTCAGCCGCTGGTTTCCTCTTTCTGGTGAGAAGTGGGCGATAAACAAAGAAGAGAGACGGACTCGACAGAAAAGCCGATCAGCTGATCATTGATCAGTTTCATGATTGAAGTAGCAGCAGGAGAGAGAGAGAGAGAGGCAGTCGCTCCATATATCGGTTGTTACGCTTAACGCTGGAATGCTTTACAAACATTCAGAGATGAACTTACACACTTGCTTTACTTCTCTCTGGGATAACTTTCTCGGAGATGAAATGCCGGTTTGGTAGCGAGGCTCCAAATACTCAACCAGACCAGGTCTTGCACACCACAGCCGCTCTATCACGTGAGCACACTGCTCCGACGTGCTACGGTTGGTTATGAGCCGAGTTATGCCATGTTGCAAGTTTTGTGAGGTGCTTTTTTGATATTTAATGGATCGGATTACATTTTTTATTTCTCTCCAATATCCGATCCATTAATTTAGGTCAGTATCGGACCGATACCGATACGTAATATCGGATCGGTCCATCTCTACTTAGTACTAGGACTTTTGTACTTCACAGTAGTACTTGATTATTCATTTATTTTGTAGATATATGTGGAAAAGAGTAAAAGTCTAAGACATTGTAAAAAGGTAAACACAGACAATATATATGTAGAATATATAAATAAAAGCTGAACAAACAGGTGTATGTGCTTAGTAAAGGCTTGTGTGTGAGTTTTATCCACTCACGCTTTCTGTATTTGAGTGGATTTAGGTATTTTCTGCTAGTTCTCACTGTGTAACTCTTCTTCTTCTCTTGCTACATATTTCTGTAACTCCAATGTCACTGATCTTGTTGTTTGTCTGTTTCTGCACATGCTCCGTAGGACTGCATCAGTCTGGGTTCAGGTGAGCCCAACGTGCCAGAGCACCGCTCCTTTGTGCTCTACCATAACAACAGCCCGCGATGGAGCGAGGTGATCAAACTGCCGATTCCCATCGACCGTTTCAGAGGCTCCCACCTGCGCTTCGAGTTCAGACACTGCTCCAGTGAGTGCCTCACTTGTGTTAATACTGGTGCTGTCATGGCTAATGGGATGATCCGTGTGGAGAAAATAAATAAGGATCCAAGCACAGGCACTCGTGGAGGTGCGAAGGAGGCTTATTGTAAAAATAAAACCCAGAACCGTGACTGGTTCAGCGTAATAAGATGACAGATGATTGCACATCTGCATTTCTTGGCATGCAGATGCAGCAGCTGGCTGCTCACTATAATCCTTCCAGACTGATTAGGTGCTGCTTCAAGGAGGTGGCGACATTTTTGGAGTAATATCTAGAAAATATATCTAAATATAACATTAAAAGCATAACCAAGTTGCTCTTTGACCTACTTATATGCAGGCTGTATCACTTTGTCTACAATAGTGAAGTAATAAACTGGTTTTCTGAATACATCTCTGATAATCTGAGAGACATTTGACCTCGGTGCTTTTTGACCGTACACTCGGTGCGTTTCTCCTCTCACGTCTTCCTTCTTTGTCGTTTTCTCTGCAGCGAAGGACAAAGGAGAGAAAAAGCTGTTTGGTTTTGCCTTCACGCCTCTAATGAGAGAGGATGGAACTACTCTCTCTGATGAGAGCCACGAGCTGTATGTCTACAAGGTCAGCTACACCAGAGCTTTTCTGTTTCCTGGCTGCTGCTCATCAGCCTTCATCACACGTTAGTCATTTATTCTGCAAAGGAGTCTTTCTGTTGGCTGATGATTGCAGCAGAAACGACAATATTTAGTTAGTATATATGTGAATTATACTTCAGTAATCTCACAGTATAACTATAAAGTTCACTTTAAATGTCGTGTACACTTTGTACATGATCCCCACAACATCTTTACTGTTGCTCACCAAAACTGTGCAGCAGGAGTGTCGAACTCCAGGCCTCGAGGGCCGGTGTCCTGCAGGTTTTAGATCTCACCTTGGGTCAACACACCTGAATCAGATGATTAGTTCATTAAAAGGCCTCTGGAGAACTTCAGGACATGTTGAAGAGGTAATTTAACCATTTAAATCAGCTGTGTTGGATCAAGGACACATCTAAAGCCTGCAGGGACACCGGCCCTCAAGATGGACACTCCTGCTGTACGCACGATCTGATATCCTCGTGTTGGTGTTGTTCCCAGATCATCATACTAAAGGTTGTTCCAGGATCAACATTGCAAGTGACCAATCAGAATGTTGTGATGTCATACTTTTGCGACTTCGGGAAAAACCGGCGTAAAACAAAAAACTGTACTTAAGCTGCGAGAAACCGCCTCTGTCCGCCGATCAACGGACCCTAACCCTAACCCTAACCCTTTAATAAACGCTAAGCAGAATTGATATTGTCCTTGCAACATTGGAATTTCATAAATGCACGAATGGGTTGGTGCGCAAAAGAATAACGTCACAATAATGTGATTGGTCACTTGCAATGTTGAACCTGGAACAACATTTTCATGATGATCTGGGAACAACACCAACACGACGATATCAGATCATCCCCTGCTGTACAGTGTTCACACACAAGCTTCATGTTTGCAGCTTTTGACTCAGTTTTGCAGCTGCACTTTGACAATGAGGTGCACAGATCTATTTTAAGCGCTTTCCTTCCTTATTTTCCTCCGTCTCGGTGTCTCGTGTCCTCAGTGTGATGAAAACACGACCTTCAGTAACCACGCCCTCTACCTGGGGCTGCCCTGCTGTAAGGAGGACTTCAACAGCTGCCCCAACATCCCCTCCAGCCTCATTTTCCAGCGCAGCATGAAAGAGACCTTCTGGATTTCCACACAGCTCTCCTCCACCAAGCTCACCCAGAACGGTACGCAGCTGATCTGCAGCCGGCGTTTGAGCCGCTCGTGGATAATGTGCTTAAATATGCACGATTACACATGAGAATTTCAGACTGTTACACAGAAAAAGGTGTTTTTCCTTTCCACTGTCACCAAGTGTTTGCATATACAGGCTCGTATGATTGTTGGAGTTTCTTTCTGATATTGTAGTCGTAACCTGACATAAAGCAGCTTGAGGTGACAGCATTAAAATGAGGAAAAACTGTGTCACCATCTGTTATGGTTCTGGCATACAGACACCTGCTTTCAGTCGTAACAGTGGCTTCCTCATTTATGACAGTTTTTACTCCGTTGTACATATTAAACGGCTGTTTTGCGGCTCACAGGTTGAAGTCTGAATATGAGCCTTTATCCATTTTTCCTGGTGTTTGACATTCCTGCTGTCTTCCAGTGGACCTCTTGGCCCTGCTGAAGTGGAAGGCCCATCCCGACCGGGTCATGGACATCCTTGGACGGCTTCGGCATGTCAGCGGAGAAGAGATCGTCAAGGTGAGGTTTGAAGTCGAACAGGTGGGGAGATTGTTCTGTTTAATATGTGTAAACACTTGTATCTAAAATCCTGAGACTACAGTCAGGATGAAACTGCACCATAATATTCTGTCGCTGTGGCAGATTTGCTGTGTAAGACATTTCCCATGTTGCTGGGCAGGACGTGTTTGTTGCTTATCTCTGAGGTGGTTTGAGGTGATTTTTGTAAGCATGTGTTAAAAGAGCTCCACAGGTGTTGTAATACTCCTGTGTTCCCATTAACATTAGCTTGTAGACAACCAGCAACTGGGAGGACACCATGAAAATGTGTGTGTGTGTGTGTGTGTGTGTGTGTGTCTCAGTTTCTTCAGGACATTCTGGACACCTTGTTCTCCATCTTGGATGACAACACAGACAAATATGGGCCGCTGGTTTTTCAGTCATTGGTGAGTGTGGCGTGGGCCGTGCACGAAGAAGAAGATAAAGTAAACAAGCAAAAGTAACAAATAATGAGTTTAATTAAATTTAATGAGTGTAACGGCAACCTTCGGTCCTTCTTTGCTGCTTCTGCAGGACGAAAAGTTTCTGACTCGTGCTCTTGTTAAGTCGCTTGGATGCCTTCCGGTAGCAAAAACGAGTCGAAAGAAAAAAGGGGCAAAACATTTATTTTCCATACAAATCAAAAGGTACAAAACAAATGCCTCTGGTGGGAGCTCCGTTTACATTCCCTCTATGTTACAACAAAAAATAACATAAAACGGCAACGGTCAGAAAACTGTTGCTCCACGTCCTGCTCGCTTACCTAACCTTTTTTACCCACACCCCTCCGCATGCGGACCAAATACACACCCCCTTTACGACATCTATCAACACTTTACAACAACAGACTAACAAAGCAGGATTAATTTATAGAGCACAGCCGATTACATTATAACATAAAATGATCAAGATTATAATAGAAACTTAAAGATCATGACAAATACTTAAATATGGCATGATGTAACTGAGTAAAATATTGGCCTGGACTTGGCTTCAACAATGAGGATTTAGAGACTTGCAGATTACAATTACAAGACGAACTCCCAACTCTTGAGCCACGATCGCCCATAATACAGATGAGGCTAACTGTCAGTTTCAGTCCCACTGATGTCATCCTCTTACTGGAAACAGGAGCTCTGACACCCTAAACTCTGAAAGCTGAAAGATTTTTTATTCTGTCATTTTACTCTAATTTCAGTTTGACTGTGCAACAGGAACAGGAGTTACAGTTAAATTTGGAAAATGTGGGTGATGAAAGAAGGTTACGCTGTAACAGGAAAATAAAATACTGTGGGGTCAAGATCACATGATCACAAAGAAAACACTAAAATATAAACAATAACCTGGTGCCTGCACATCTGTAAATACAAGCTGAACAACAACATATGAAAAGCTCTGTCCAATCAGAAACTTGAGCAGGACAATGATCCCAAGCACAGCAGCAGACTGTCAATGACGATGAGAGAGATGAAGTTATTGCTGCATCATGGGATGGACTTCCACACACTGCCTCTGCACTGTGGCTCAGTTTGTGTTTAATAAGTAATGACATGGTATAAAATGCTATGTGTTCAGGTTCCTCTGAGGTTCTATTTACCTAACATGAGGACTAGTAGCACTATTTCTTTTTAAATCTCTTGATAGCTAAACCCTTCGCTTTGAAAGAGGCCGAACTTTTTTCACTGCGACTGTAAATTATGATTTATTTTCTGTGCATTTACGCGTCACTCGAGCATCACACTCACTGATCACAGTCTCTGTCTCACAGGTGTTCATTATAAACCTGCTCAGGGACAGTAAATACTACCACTTCAGGCCGGTGATGGACACGTACATCCAGAAGCACTTTGCTGGAGCGTTAGCTTACAAGTGAGTGTTGCTCTCTAACTGACAGCCTGATTGATTAAAGTGTGATTGTGTATTTGTGTGCACGTCGTTTGCCTTTATTGCAGTTTGACTTCTCCTGGATTTATTTCACCACAGTGGCTCAAGGGCATCAGAGATAAATACAGTATGGGAAACTGGCGTAGGATTGCATGCTTTTCATGCTCATTTAACTTTGACCTCATCCAGATATATTACATGAGACGTATCGCTTTGAGTAAGAGTCTGAAAATTAGTTTTGCACTGACTGAATATTTTATAGAGGATGAAACAAAGATCTCGATCTCGGGTCGACTGGCAGAAAATAAAAAAGACACATATAGTTATTATAACTACACAAATTTTAGTTTTTCAGGTCTTTGTGATGTATTTTCGTACATGTTTGGTCCTGCAAAGTGCTGCGACTATCACAACAACAGGAAAATCTAGTAGTTTAACTCCACACAGAGCCATCCTGGGCTGAACGGGTCCTTTATTAAAGTAATGCTACGTTTGCACTCCTTCCAGTGCAGAGAATCAACCCTGTGTGTCTTTTTAAATGTGTTTCAGGGAGCTGATCCGCTGTCTGAAGTGGTACATGGATCGCTCTGCTGAGGTGGTGAGGCAGGACCACATACAGGAAGCCATGAGGGTAAGAGCTCAGTGCCACCTGGGTGGAGCACCGACCTGAACGCTGAACTCCTGTTGGCATTTTTCATCTCTTCGCTGAGTTTTATATAACAGTCTTCACCATAAAGCCCTTTTTAAACAAAAAAACACCTTTTCAACTTTTTAATTCCTCCCACTGGACGTTCTTGCTCAGGTAAAATGTGACTGCATGCATTCAGAACTACATCAGTGACGTAGCAGAGCTGGGAATAGATGCACCGTCCCACACAGATGTGCAGAACGTACCACATTCAGTAGACAAACGCTGCTCAGCTCGTTAAAATATTTATCCGACTCAAGCATCCATCCCAAATGGGTCACACTGTCATGTAAAAAGTGGACGGTGTGAATTATTGAGGACAGCTTTGACACATGCTGCAGTCTCCAGATTTATCTTTTATAAACTGCGTCCAAGGAGTTTTAGCCTGTTTCTGTCTGCTTTATTCTTCCGCTAACTTTCTTAACCATTGTTGAAAACAAGGAGCAGCCCAGATGCTGCAGATGTTTCTGTCCTGGTGCATCCTGGGATCTCTGTCCAGGATCTTGTCTCCTGCAGATGTGATAAAGGCGTAAACTCCAGATGGAAAGAACACTTTTAATTATCTGTAGCTGACTAACTAGACTTAAAGCCAGCAAACATTTTGAGTAAGCAGTCATTAAAATAGTAACAAGAATATTCAAGAAGAAGCTTCAGAATTTGATCTCACATCCTGATAACTACACGTTTCACCAAACCAGTCTCAGTGAGGGATTTTACAGTTTGTAACTCAGACTTCCTTTTGACACACAGTCGTTGGTTGATGTGGACACGCAGTCCTGTAAAAAACTTACGTGCAATCTTACTGCAAATGTGCATGATTGACTATCATCATGTTCAACCCATGCAATCCTCAGAGGGTTTGCAAAACACCAAAAAGCTCCGTCTCAGACTCGAAAGCCTCGGTTAGCATGTTAAATTTTAAATTTCATGACATCACAGTCAGAAGGTGTAGGAGAAAACCTCTTCTCTGATTTGCATCTGAACAAACCACAAAGATTTGTGAACTAAAGTGTTCGTATTGCACTGCACCATGTTTGGGTAAAACCAGCACAGGATATCAGCACAAACAGCTCAGACAGAGGTGGAGCTGTGCATCAATGAGTCTTGCAAAGCCAGGAGAACAAGAGCACGAGCTAAATGAGTGGCCGAAGTTCCCCCACAACAACGTGACAGAGTGATGAGTTTACAGACAGTTTTATGTCTTCTGTGCGTTCAAATGAAGCTAATGGCTAATGTGGAAGTATAAAAACGAGAGTATTACACTGAACTAAACTAAAAACTAAAACTGGTTGTGAGGAATAAAAAAAAGAAACTAGAAAAACAAACTAACTGAAAATAATGTCGTTAAATAAAATCTACAGGAAGTCTTTGTCAGTTTGGTCACATTTGTCACTAAAAGCATCGTTGGCGTTCATGTTATTAAAACCTGGATAAGCTACATGATTGTGTTTTAGTCTCTGTTCTGAACCCTCCTGGTCATTTAAAACAAAATAAGTCATCTGATGCTCGAACTAAGAGAAACTAAAGCTTAAAGTGGGAATATTTTATTTAACTTAAATTACCCATCCTTTAAAAAAGTGTACAGGGCTCCCTCGCTACATCGCGGTTCACTTTTTGTAGCCTCGCTGTTTCGCCGATTTTTTTTGGTGCAATTTTCACGTTGTTTTTTTTTTTTTTTTTTTTTTACAGCGCATTGTGTTCTGCGTCCTGATTGGCTGTAGACCATTTTCAATCAATCTCATGCCGTGTCTCCTGTACAGCAGCGGTCTCCAACCTTTTCTGCGCCACGGACCGGTTTGTGCCCGACAGTATTTTCATGGACCGGCCTTTAAGGTGTCGCGGATAAATACAACAACATAAAACTAGTACTGGTACCGAAAAAAAGAAGATTTATTCATAACACACGTGAAAAGACCCAGGAAAACCGAGTAAACGATAAAAACGATAACAAAATAACGCTGAAAACTGATTAAAACCCTGAAAACTATACATTTCACACCTGAGCCTCAACTCTTGCGGCCCGCTACCAAACAACTCACGGACCGGTCCGAGGCCCGGGGGTTGGGGACCGCTGCTCTACAGCACAGAATGCGTTCAGCTTGTCAATTTACATAAATCTTTGCTAGCAAACACAACAGTGTCGACGTCAAAGGATTCTAAAGAGCATTAAGTGAAACAAAGCAGTCACATAAGTCAAACTTCACTCAGCTCATTCTTCTTGCTTCCTCGACGTCTGTACCATTGATTCATTAATGCTGAATTCTCTGGCAGCTGCTCTGTTCTGATGTTCTGGACCTGAAAACAGGGTTTGATCTTTGGTTTCTTTCTATAATACTGGACTTATTCTTCTACGAAGGCTTGAACTTTAGTTTAAACACGAGAGAAATGTGTGAAAATGTGCCTGTCTGAGAAAAGTGTATAAAGTGTGTAGTGAGGCGGTTTCACAGCCTTAAAACATCTATGATAGTTGTAAAAGAACAAAAAGTTCGCTACTTCGCAGATTTCACCTTTCGCAGGTTATCAGCATCCGCGATAAACGAGGGAACACTGTACTCCTAAAACATTTGAGGTTTGTGTTTCTTCTAGAACAAAAAAAAACAGACTGAATATTTCATGCTTCTCTTTTCTTTGTTTGTTTGTTTGTTCGTCCTCTCAGGCTTTGGAGTATCTGTTCAAGTTCATCATCCAGTCTCGGATCCTTTACTCTCGGGCCACGTGCGGCATGGAGGAGGAGCAGTTTCGCACCAGCGTCCAAGAACTCTTTCAGTCGATCCGCTTCGTGCTCAGCCTGGACAGCCGCAACTCCGAGACGCTCATCTTCACTCAGGTGAGGAAACCTACTGCAACAAAAACAAAAACATTTTTCTTCCTTGTTTAGGAAGCAGAGAAATCAGTGTCGTCATAGTTTACAGTAGACAGCTAACAGTAAAATGTACTTTAGTTTAGCTGCTTCCCATCTTCTTGTAGTTGCCTTAATCTGACTTTTATTTCACTTCTGTTCCTTTTTCCACTTGTACCTCGCATCTTTCCTTGTTTCCTTTCCTCATCTTCTCTTTCAATTTCCCCTAAATCTTTGCTCCTTCAATTGGGTCCCTATTATTCCTCCTGGGTCTCCTCCACACCCAAATACCACAGGGCCCCCAGCCTTGTCCGGGCCCAAATCAAGTCCCAGGTCCCGGCGCCGGGCTTCCCGCTCCCTTAGCACTAGCTCCTGCCCCGGGCCAACTGCAGTCCACTGTCCCAGGACAGGTTCCTGGCAGCGGACAGGCCAACTGCACTCAGGCCGTGAGCGCCAACGCTCTGCGGCCGACTCCGCTGTCAGTAAGTAAACGTCTGGAAGAAACCCACAGCACGCCTTTAACCCCGTGAAGCCCAGAGTCCCATCTCACCTCAGAGAGCTCTAACCACACACACTCCTGTGGTCCTCCACACACACGTCCCGGCTGATATAACACACAAGTACACAATGTCCTCTGACTGAGAGCATGTTTGTTAATGACATCCATCCTGATAACTCTTCACTTCACTCGCTGTAGAGACAAAAATCTTTCTTGCACCAGGCTGTAAACGCGTCTCTGCTGTCTTTAGATCCAGGCTCACGTGGCCATTACAGGTACTGCAGGTTTTGGACTTTTTCAGCCACTTGAATCTACGTTTATCTAAGAATAAACTTGTTTAAATAAATTAATCTCATGTACTTCTTCCTATTTTTCAATGAGGCCTCTAAACATTTTCCAAAATCCACAATTTTCACCAGAAGAACTCTTAAAGAAAACATTAAAAAGTGGAACTAAACTGAAGTATTTCCCAGGACCTCATACGCTTAATTATCTTCATTTTTAGAAGAGGTGAAATATTGTTAGTAAGTTAAAATAAAAATACAAAGAGTCGAGCAGAAGTTCAGATTGGCCGAAAATGTTTTTATCCAGAGTTCAGCAGCTTTCAGTTTTGAGCCACTTTGAGTCGAGTTCACACCAGAATGAACCTGTTTGTCAAAAACTCCACGTCTGCTGCAGCTTCTTTGTTGTGCTAAAATCCGTCTTTGTGTCCCGTTCACTCTGTTTAAACCATGTTATTAATGATTGAAACCCCTGACTTGCTAGTGTGTGTGCTTCGTCTTCCTTTTTTCAAACCTTTCACTTTCAGCTCTGGTTTGTTTTCTGCTGTGGAATAACTTCTGTGTGCCTCTTCGTACGAGCTGTTTTTTAAAAACTGTAATAGCTGAATCTGAAGAGATGTCTACCTGCTGACCTGTGTGGATGGAAAGGATTTATGACTCCTCGCGCCCTCCTCCCTAAATAAACCTCTCCCCTCTTGTCAGTAACACCTCTTCTGTCCCTCCTTTTATTCTCAGGCTGCACTTTTAAACTCGTTCCCGGCCATCTTTGATGAGCTGCTGCAGATGTTTACGGTGCAAGAGGTGGCCGAGTTTGTGCGCGGCACCCTGGGCAGCATGCCGTCCACGGTGCACATAGGACAGTCCATGGATGTGGTCAAGCTGCAGTCCATAGCTCGGACCGTGGACAGCCGGCTCTTCTCTTTCCCAGGTAAATGTTTGGATTCATTCGTCTGTTAATGTAATGCGCTGTGATTTTTGCCACAGGACTATTAAAACCAAAATAAAGGTTGTGAATGACTTTAAAAACAAACAAGAGCGAGTCAAACATGCAGCAACCCAAATACATCATCAACTAGAGGTCCAGCCATCAGTTTATTCTCTTAACAGCTGATAGTTTGGGGTCCCAGCAGTCACAGGGAAAGAGTCCACCCTCACAGGGTCACAGGTAGGGCTGCCACAAACGATTATTTTGATAGTCGACTAGTCACCGATTATTTTTTGCGATTAGTCGACTAATCAGATCATCATCCATTGGACGTAAAACGTACAGCTTATTGCACCAGCAGCATCTGCTCTTATATAACTATCATTAGCTTACAGCTTTAAGTGTTTAAGGTATGTGCTAACTAAAAATAAAGACAAGATGATAGTTTATTAAATTTTAATGAAATTTGCAGATTGTTTCAGTGAAGTTTAATAAACTCCTTGCTATCTAAAATATAACAGGACACCGGAGTAAATTCTCCAGCATCTCACACTTCTGATAATCAGCTGTCTGCTTGAAGTTTATTCAGCTGTGTAAAAACTATAACTTTAATCTCAGCCAAACTGATTTACTCAGGAACAAATAAAATACTGAAAAAAAGCCAAACAATAACATTTTTAAGTTATCTAAGTGACTTATATATCATGTTTAACCTGAGTAGCGAAAGACGGCGGTGGGTTTGAAAACGATTAGCCGGGAGTCCGGTGTTCTCACGGCTCTAGTGAGCCTAGCCCCCGGCTAGCTATCGAGCTAGTGGGTAACAGACGTCTCCGAAAACGTCGGAGCGCTTTTGAAAATATGTGGTGTCTTGATAAACTGAGCAGATATTTGAGGTTTACACAGCTACATTCTCGCCTGAAAATATGTTAAACGTTTATTTTGTGACCCAGAAAGAATAATAAGAGTAATATTAAAACTAACTAGCTGCCGCCATTGTTGGAAACTGAGCTGGGCTGCGCTATGAATTCTGGGACACAGCTTCTTCTTCTTCGGGGTTTAACGGCATCTGGCATCCTTGTACATGCAGTGCTGCCATCTTCTGTTTCAGTCCGTTATTACACTCTTAAATCCTACTACTTATTCCTGCGTCTTTTGTGATCTTACAAAGCTTCTAACGACGCGTCGACTATTAAATCAGTCGTCGACGATTTTGATAGTTGACTAATCGTGGCAGCCCTAGTCACAGGGCTAACACAGAGTGACAACAAACTCTCACATCCACCTGTGGCCAAATTAAAATCAACCGTCTACATAACCAACATGTTGTGAAAGTGCTGTATGGTTCAGACACGTGTATTTTTCTCAGCATAAAGTAACGTTACCTTTCATTACTGTCACCACAGCTCTGTGTGACGTGCTGCACATTTACCATCTCTGAACAGGGAACGCTAATCTAAAGAGGTTATGTCCCCAGCTACAACCTGACATTTTCAATTTTGAGTTTCACTCTAAATCGTGAACCCACACAAATGCAAAAGAGAGTGTCTATATGACTCAGAACTGAATTACTGTATTAATGTGAAGGTGAGACTGACTTCAAAGTACAAAATTAATGCCTGACAGTTTCAGTACCACGAGCTGATGCTGAATAGTCTCAAACTGACACATCAAAATTCTTTCTGGTGAAACTTTATGTTCGAACCCTCCTGGGGGAGGACCTCCACACGGCACATCTGCTAACGTTGCTAAACAACATTTCTGCTGTGTAATCGGCCATGAAGCCACTCAAATGCAGATAATAAGTGACTTTGTTATGTCGCCGTTGTCTCTGGTGTTTGTGTGTAGTTAACCCGTCATTGCCTCCCTGTTTTTTTTTCTCCCCACTGACATTAAATGTTTCTAGAATCGATATACACCAGGCGTACCTGAAACCACCATCTTACTCACTGTGTGTGGCTGCAGACGCTCATCTGCTTTCATGTCAGTCAGTGACTTCACTGAACAGAAAATATTGTTCCAAAGACCAGAAAGTGTTTCATCTGATAAAAGCAACATTACATAATTCTCATTTTAACAGTAATAGTATAGAGCAGAGATGGGCAGTAACGCGTTACAAGTAACTTTTTTCAAGTAACGAGTAAAGTAAGGGATTACTATCGCAAAAACGGTAATTAGATTACCGTTATTTTCCCATAGGAACGCTGCGTTACTGCGTTACTAAAACCGTGATTTTTTTGCGAGAATGTCTCATGACAGTGACGTAAGCGAGTGCGACGTTCGTGACAACAGCTGTGTGCAGATCAACAATGGATCATATATCGAGTGCAGAGAGAGTATGAGCGTGCAGCGTTTAAAGCGTGGAAGTACTGACCTTACTTTGAGTTTGATTCCATAAAAAGTGTCAAAAACATTAGTGTCCGTTGTGCGTGGGAAGAAAACTTCTTTTTACAGCGAAAAAAACCCCTAAACTTCCAAACAAGCTCCGAGTGCAAAGACGTAATGGGAAACTCACAGAGAAACTGCGTATCCTTCCACTGACCGCGGCACACCTGCACCAGGGTAAACCTCCGCCTACCCCACTCCTGCTTTACAGGTGAAAATAGAGCAACAGGACCGCTAGTCTTTGACTTTATTTATTTTCTGCTGTGTTTTACTTGCATCTATTTGAAAGACTGAGTGTAAACACACAAAATATTTTATTTTCTGTGCTGGAATGTGCAGAAAATAGGTTTAAATGTTAAACAAATTTCTTCCAGTCAGAGAATGTTGCATATAATTAAATTTTTGCTTGATGCATAAAGTTAAAAGATTAAAACTAATAAAACAAGTTTTAAAAAGAGACTTTTCCATTTGATTACATTTTGTATGATGATTATGCAGAAAAAGTAGAATTGGGCTGAAAGATCTATCACTTTATCACCTATTCAGGTTGTAAATCGTGTTTTTAAAAAGTAACTAAGTAATTAATTACTTTTGAAAATAAGTAATCAGTAAAGTAACGGGATTACTTTTTGGGGGGAAGTAATCAGTAATTAGTTACTGATTACTTTTTCAAGTAACTTGACCAACACTGGTATAGAGTAATAATAACGATGTATCAGAAAGATGTGGGAAGTGATATTTGTGCTATCAGTGTGAAATCTGTTTCATGGCACTAACTTGACAGTAACCTTTAACTTGTAGCCACAAAAGCTTGAAGAGCTGCGCAGTTTTCAGATGGATTTGTTTCAGGACATAAACCAGACCAGACGAGCAGGCGGCCGACTCCCTCTGAGCAGCATCGCTGACCTGTCGTTCCAGTGAACACCAGCGATGTTGTTGGGTTACGATCCACAGACACCCTAACCGCCATAATGTAACGTGTGTGTGTTCCTTCTCAAATAAACCTGAACTGAAGTAAACTTGTGTGTCTGTTTTGTGTTCCCTCAGAGTCTCGGAGGATCCTACTTCCTGTGGTCCTGCATCACATCCACCTGCACTTGAGGCAACAGAAAGAACTTCTCATCTGCTCTGGAATACTCAGCTCTATATTCTCTATCATCAAGACCAGCTCGCTGGTAACACAGACACACACACACACGCTCAAAACACCGCTGCATTCAAATCTGAGTGTCATTGTGGGGTTTGAAAGGAAACTTATCCCAGGAGCTAGAAGAAAGAAGTCATTCCCTGCTGAGGCCAGTCCTGGTTTTGCAGTTTTGTAGAAGGTGAACCAGATGAGTCCTTTGTTTTCCCATGAGCCTCTGCTCCACTAAATTTCATGTGATTTGGTCTGCTAGTTTTGTGCAAAGACGGACAAATGTTCGTGCCTTTGCAAGAAAAAAAGAATTCATGACTACAGCTGCATATCAAAAAATCAATAAGCACTTTTCAAACATCGTGAGGCTAAGGAAGGATTTGAAGGAGAAATCATACAGAGACAAACATGATGTTCAGATTGTGGCTGCAGTTGTGTGATGGTGGTCTTTGTTGATGTGGCGCTGCTGTGGTTAGAACATGAACAGGAAGCCCACCGTAAATACTGCAGACTTGCTGTTTCATGTGAACTGAACAAACAGAACTTCAAGACTTAGAGTTTTATTGTCATTGTGCAGTTTGTTGCACAGCGAAATTGGGTAGCTGGAGCACAAAGGTGCAAAAGTAAAGAAGAGAAAATAAACAACGAGGGAAGAAAAAAGCAATATATATGTGAGTGAACTACATACATGCTGTATGCATAGGAAACATTGAAACAGAAACATTGTGGGGCTATATACAAGGGCAGTTATATAATATACTGTAATACATAAATAAGGGTGGAGGGGCTATGGTCATTTAGGTTTGGAGATGGTGATTCCACTGAGACCTAAATATTACACATGCACCAGAGAAATGTTGCACAGAACATGGAGAGACTGAGATATTGCACATCGTTGATCAACAGCAGCGTCAGGGTGGATGCGTTGGAGAAGTCTGTGCACACTCTTAGTTTGCATTAAGAGTTCTGACAGCTCACAGGAAGAAGCTGTTCTTTAGTCTCTTTGTTTTGCACCTGATGGATCTGAACCTTTTCCAGAGGGCAGGATGTTGTCGGGTGGTGGTTAGGGTGGAGGTGGTGCTTTATAACTGCTCTGGCTCTGGAGAGACATCTTGAGCTGGCAAGTCCAGGGAGGAGAGTGGAGAGCTGATCACCTTCTCTGCAGATCTGATGACCCTCTGTAGTCTTTTCTTGTCAGCTGTTGTGCAACCAGCGTACCACACAGGGATGGCGTGCACCAGCACAGCATGTGCAACCACATAGTCACCATCTATGGAGAGGGGAGGGGGATCAGTTCTTGTTTTGCAGAAGTCCATGACCACTTCCTTGGTTTTCTTGGTGTTTAGGGTGAGGTTATTGTAGTTACACCATTCTGCCAGCCGCTGGGCCTCATCCCTGCAGGCGGTGTCATCATCGTTGGTGATGAAGCACATCAGAGTGGTGTCGTCTGCAAAGTTGATGATGGTGTTGCAGGGGTGCTTGGGGGTGCAGTCACCAAAGATGATGCTTAAGAAAATATAGAATATAGTTAATCTTTCAGAAGTTGCTCACGCTGCTGCGACGATGATTTACTTTAACTTTAACTCCTAATTATCATCTGTGGCTGAAGTATAATTAATAAAAGATCATCAGAAAGAAAATGCAGAACAAATGCAATAATGGAGACGTAACCAAGTAAGTTAGAATAAAACCAGCACTTCATTTATTAAATGTTTACATGATAAAAAGTTTCACAGGAGGACAAAAACTGCCAAATCTAACAGGAACTTTGTTATTAAAGTAGTGAAACGTTCATAGATCCCCTGCAGGCCAAACAAACCGCTCTTCTCTTCTGAGGCGTTGCTTTTGGTGCACTGAAGTCTCTGAAGTATTTGGACACTTTCATCTGATCTGAACTGAAACTGAAATTCGTGAGCACCAGTGAAAAACCAGTGTTTATTTCCATTACATACTGGGAATGTTTAGTGTTGCAGTGAGCCTTCAGTCAGGTTTGTCCTCTGAGGAGCAGGAATGTGTGAGACACAGCTGCAGCAAAAACCTTCAAAATTCATTATTGGATACTAACCCTTATAAAAGTACATGAAACGCACAGAGAGCAGCCGTCCTTATTTCTCTGCTCTGGTTTCCTTTTCTTTATGTCTCCTTTCCTTCGTCTCTTCTTCCAGGACACGTCGGTGCAGGAGGAGGTGGAGATGATGGTGGAGTCCCTGTTGGACGTCCTCCTGCAAAGCCTGCTGTCAATCATGAGCAAGAGCCAATCGCAGGAGGCGGTAAGGGGTCAACGCTGTCCGCAGTGCACCGCTGAGATCACTGTTAGTAACTAACAATATGACTACTACTACGTCACCTCCCGGCCCCTCATCCACCCTGCATCCGTCTGACTGTCTGTCTGCTGTAGGGCAGGGCAATATTATATTCATGTTGTCCCTTCATACTGTCGTACAGTTACATGATGGCAGCAAAATAAGAGACGGGAGATCTGAGAGAAGCGAAAAGTGTTAAAATAAAAATGAAAACTGTTGGTTTTGTCAATATTGCCCTCTCCTACTCCATCATCATCATCACTGACCCATCCTGCTGTTACGTCTCTTTGTGCATGCTTTAAAGAACTTCCATCTTTATTTGTATTACTGTGCAGAACGATGAATCACAGATGTGTGAATCTGAGTCGTCTGGGTTCATTTGTATTTTGTAAATTTGATGCATTTTTATTGACTGTTCACCTTCATTTACATTCATTTCATCTTTGGCTCAGTCTCAGTCTGCTCGTCTCCTGCCCTCCTGCTTAACAAGGAAGCAAGAATAAACAAAGCAATGAATAAAAATGAGAAAAAAAGAGTCCAAAGAAGTGTTTACAAACAATTTTTGCTAATATTATATTTATGGGCAGCACGGTGGTTAGCACTGTTGCCGCACAGCAAGAAGGTCCTGAGTTCAATTCCACCATCAGGTCTTTCTGTGTGGAGTTTGCATGTTCTCCCCGTGTTTGCGTGGGTTCCCTCCGGGTACTCCGGCTTCCTCCCACCGTCCAAAAACATGCAGCTTGTGGGGATAGGTTAATTGGATAATCCAAATTGTCACTAGGTGTGAAAGTGAGTGTGAATGGTTGTCTGTCCCTGTGTGTTGGCCCTGCGACAGACTGGCGACCTGTCCAGGGTGTACCCCGCCTCTCGCCCTATGACAGCTGGGATAGGCTCCAGCGCCCCCCGCAACCCTGAAAAGGATAAGCAGTAGCGAATGGATGGATGGATTATATTTATGTCATTATAAACGATAAATTGACAGTTAAAGTTTAGTAGATAGGTATTTATAATTTTTATAGAAATTATAATCATGTTAAAAACGTTCTTGCAACTTTATAGTTTATGTCATTCTTTGGTGTAATGCAGTTCATTTTATGCCTTATTGGTGTCGACGCGACACAGAAAGATTTTGTGTTTTTATTTTGGATCAGCTGCTTCGTTCTCCGTCGTTCCTCCTCCCAGATGGAGGCGCCGGCTTTCCTGCAGGGTCTCACTTCGGTCAGACTACAATCTTTCTTTATCCAGATTAGGTGGTGATAAAAACTAGATTCAAACACGAATCCATCCTCTGAACTTCAGCATTTTAATGCAGTAGATCAACACAGAAGTTTGATGAAGTTTGCGTGAGTGAGGATTATTTAGCGCCCTTTAGAAAAAAGTGAACTTGTATTTCCTCGTGTCGTGTGTAGCGCTGCAGATTTATCTTTACACAAAGGCTGGAAAAAGTTACTGAAACATAAAGTTGTGGCAGCAGAGAGGCTAATAAAGAGGAGTCAGTTTGGGAAAGAGCCCGACTCATCCTGGTGCATCACCTCACTGTTGACTCCTTCGTGTTTCCCTGCACTTACATGACTGCCCTGCTTCCTGTTGACAGGGCGAGTACGTGTCCTGCCTCCTGTCGCTCCTCCGTCAGATGACAGATATCCACTTCCAGCACCTGATGGAAAACTTTCAGAGCAAAGATGAGCTGAAGGTACAGCAGTCCTGACTCACTGTGAAACATTACAACAGGGAGAGGTTTTATTTTTAACTCACGCTCTCGTCTCTTTCCCTCCGCTCAGGAGTTTCTGCTGAAGATTATGTGTGTGTTTAGAAACCTGATGAAGCTCAGCATCTTCCCCCGAGACTGGAACATCATGAGACTCCTCACCAGCAAGTAAGACACCAACTTACCTACAGGCTGGAAATACACGAGCGTTGACTGAGTGCGATCGCTGCTGGATCTTTGGAGTAAATATCAAAGCATGTGTGTGTTTGTGCAGCATCATCCTGACCACAGTGCAGTACCTCTCTCCTGCTCTGCACAAGAACTTTACAGAAGCCGACTTTGACTTTAAGGTAACGTCTACTTCATCATTTACCTTTAACTCTTAGTTTAGTCTTTGTTTCTTAGTTAAATTCTTAATTTATTGTTACATCTGTTAGAACCTTTTTTATTTAACTGCAAATTTTTTACTGTAAATTTTATAAATCTTGTCAATTTCTGTAGTTTAGTTTAATGGTCGGGCATTGCACAACATGTCGTACTGTGTATGATTATGTGTGTGACAAATAAAATTTGAATTTTGAGTTTGAACTTAACGTCACCCTGTCAGGGTCGCACAAACCACAGTGACTGATAACAGTGGAAACGACCACGTGTAACAAAACCCACCCAAGTGTCTGACAAAGCTGCCGTCCTCCCCTCTCTTTGAGTCTCCTCACTACTAACACTAACGTTGTTTTTCTAAATCATGAATATAATTCAGATTATTTCTTTTATATCGTCACTATTTTGTGGTTTCATGAAACAAAGCTCCAAACTCTGTTAGACTGAACTGAAGCTGCTGATTTACTGAGACTGAAACAGACGTGAGGCAGAAGTTTTGTAAAATGTCAACTTCATAACTTCATTATGTAAAAACTGACGGGTGCAAAGAGTGAGGGCTGTGGCGTTAGCAGTGTGTGTGTGTGTGTGTGTGTGTGTGTGTGCAGGTGTGGAATTCCTACTTCAGCCTGGCGGTGCTCTACATCAACCAGCCCAGTTTACAGTTGGAAAATTTGAGTCCTGCTAAGAGGAAGAAGGTCTTAGACAAGTAAGGACACACACACAATTCAATTCAATTAAATTTTATTTATATAGCGCCAAATCACAACAAAAGTCGCCTCGAGGCGCTTCATAGATACAGAGAAAAACCCAACAATCATATGACCCCCTATGAGCAGCACTTTGGCGACAGTGGGAAGGAAAAACTCCCTTTTAACAGGAAGAAACCTCCGGCAGAACCAGGCTCAGGGAGGGGCGGGGCCATCTGCTGTGATTGGTTGGGGTGAGAGAAGGAAGACAGGATAAAGACATGCTGTGGAAGAGAGACAGAGGTTAATAACAGCTCCATCAGACAGGATGTAATGACAAATTTGACTGAAGGGTAAAAGATATTTTCTTGGTTTTTTTTATGTTCTTTTGCTTTTGTAAGAAAACAAAATTCTTTCAGTTCATTCAGTTTTTATGTTTATGTCAGTCAACCAAAATCATTTTAAATACCTAGTTTTTATTTTTTAATTCACTGTAATATCTGTAAACTTGACACTTCCTGCTATGTTCCCATTAATTGAAGATTGACAGATTAAAGGAAAAAACAGTAGTGCCTGCTGTGTTGGTTTGGGTCCACATCACCGTGTTTCACATTGATGAGTATGTGAGGGTTAGATCCCTGTCATCAGTGGGTGGTTGCATGGACAGACACTACACTGCAAAGGTAAGAGCTGCACATGCAGGCTCGAAGGAGACTAAGTTGGTCATTTGTTGGGTTTTTGTGGACGATCGAAGTGAAACATCAGATGAAGCTGAGCTGTGGCAGCAGACGCTTGTTTGTTATCATGACCAAGCCAGCGAGGACCTCTAATTTCAATTCAGTTCAATTTTATTTATATAGCACACAATCACAACAACAGCTGCCTCACGGTGCTGTTTGTTTCACTGATGTCATTGTCATTAAAATGCACCACACCGTGGATGTTCTTGGTAAAACATTTCCTGATGTTAGCAGTCCAGGAGGGTAACACCATAATCCACAGTGCCTGAAGTCTGACAACAATCTGAACGATGTGCTACGACGAGATTTTCCTCTGTTGGAGATTTTGTCCTCCAAACATCTTTTCTGTTCTGTACGTGGCAACACACACATTCATACAGACGTTGGATGTTAACTGCTGGGAAAATGCTGAGAGTCAGTTTTCTTCTTTGAAGCATCCAAACATGCCAACTTACTTTATCAGTCCTACAGAAAAACATTTAATCCAGGAAAAGCTTATTTCCCTTCTCCATTAGCTCTTTCCACAAAATATTTCCAGGGACCGCAGCGTCTCCTTGGGCTCTGGAAGTTCCTCCACTTTTCATTTTCACTTTCAAGAATTGTCAGAATTAGAGCAAAACAAGGCTGATGCATATTAAGAAACGAGGGAGTCGAGATTAAAATACATTTTACTCTGTTTCTTTTTAAATGTGTATTTTGCTGTTAAATGTTTCAGTGTGGTCAGAAAGTGAACAGCTTGAGTCATAATAAGAAAACTAATTTAAATGATTAAATTTGATTTACCACTGCAAACAAATATAACAGCTGTTACTGAGTCAGTCAGTAATACAGAGACTGTTTGATCCGATAAGTAAAGTGACTGAGATCTCATCTGTTTGCAGATACGGTGACATGAGAGTGATGATGACCTACGAGCTTTTCAGCATGTGGCAGAATCTGGGTACGATCCTCTCGTCGGGTTTAAACTGTTGCGTCTGACTTAAGTTTGACTGATTAAATGTTTGAAACGTGTTTCAGGTGAGAATAAGATCCACTTCATTCCCGGGATGATCGGTCCGTTCCTGGGAGTGACGCTGGTCCCGCAGGTGGAGGTGCGAAACATCATGATCCCGATTTTCCATGACATGATGGACTGGGAGCAGCGCAAGAATGGGAACTTCAAACAGGTACAGGAGCGCACGCTGAGCTGTACAGAGACCGTTCAGGTCGTTCATAGAAAAGCAGAGGAAGTCAGAGCGTTTGTGTACGTGCGTGCAGGTGGAGGCTGAGCTGATCGACAAGCTGGACAGTTTGGTGTCGGAGGGGAAAGGAGACGAGAACTACAGGGAGCTCTTCGGTTTGCTGTGAGGAACGCAGACTTTGACTTCCTCGTGTTTCTGTTTTTAACCTGGAGTGAATCCCTCTGCCCCGCTGCTCTTTTCTCTCTTTGATAACAGAAATTAACTCTCAGTTTTCTGCTCTAACACTCTCTTTGTGTGTTTGCTTTGTCTGCTGCGGGACTAGAACCCAGCTGTTTGGGCCTTACCCCAGGTATGACACTCCCTGCACATGGGCAGATATACGCTGCTAACACTGACTGTTCTTATCTGCTAACCTGACATTGTTGTGAGTCTGTCGGGCCTTCAGTGAAGCCTTTGTTAACTCCCTGATGGAGAACTTTGTAGCAATGATGGCTCACAACACAGGACAAAAACTTTACAGTAAAACATGAAACATCAGATTTGGCTTCATTTATTGCTCTTGTTGAACTTTTTGACGTCCTTTTTAAAGTAGAACATTGTCGACACACTTTCACATGTGCTTACACTAGGGCTGCCACAATTAGTCGACTAGTCACGATTACGTCGACTATCAAAATCGTCAACGACTGATTTAATAGTCGACGCGTCGTTAGAAGCTTTGTAAGATCACAAAAGACGCAGGAATAAGTAGTAGGATTTAAGAGTGTAATAACGGACTGAAACAGAAGATGGCAGCACTGCATGTAGAAGGATGCCAGATGCCGTTAAACCCCGAAGAAGAAGAAGCTGTGTCCCAGAATTCATAGCGCAGCCCAGCTCAGTTTCCAACAATGGCGGCAGCTAGTTAGTTTTAATATTACTCTTATTATTCTTTCTGGGTCACAAAATAAACGTTTAACATATTTTCAGGCGAGAATGTAGCTGTGTAAACCTCAAATATCTGCTCAGTTTATGAAGACACCACATATTTTCAAAAGCGCTCCGACGTTTTCGGAGACGTCTGTTACCCACTAGCTCAATAGCTAGCCGGGGGCAAGGCTCACTAGTGGGAACACCGGACTCGTTTTCAAACCCACCGCCGTCTTTCGCTACTCAGGTTAAACATGATATATAAGTCACTTAGATAACTTAAAAATGTTATTGTTTGGCTTTCTTTAGTATTTTATTTGTTCCTGAGTAAATCGGTTTGGCTGAGATTAAAGAGATGCTCGAGAATGTCCTCCAGTGTCCTGTTATATTTTAGATAGCAAGGAGCAGACAGCTGAGTTTATTAAACTCCACCAAAACAATCTGCAAATTTCATTAAAATTTAATAAACTACCATCTTGTCTTTATTTTTAGTTAGCATATACCTTAAACACTTCAAGCTGTAAGCTAATGATAGTTATATAAGAGCAGATGCTGCTGGTGCAATAAGCTGTACGTTTTATGTCCAATGGATGATGATCTGATTAGTTGACTAATCGCAAAAATAATCGGTGACTAGTCGACTATCAAAATAATCGTTTGTGGCAGCCCTAGCTTACACACAGTATGTCCAGAGGCATGTGGTGGGTTTGTCCCCACAGTTTAAACTGTTTCCAGTGTGTAATTTGTTGCGTGCTTCTTGCAGCCTGCTGGAGAAGATCGAGCAGGAGACGTGGAGAGAGACGGGCATCTCCTTCGTTACCTCCGTCACACGACTGATGGAGCGACTGCTCGACTACCGGTACAGTAAAGCCTTTGTATTCATAGGACATAAATGATTCTGTGGTAGTTTATGCTCACTGATCTGTGATAATTATGCTCCATAAGTCATAGAAAGTTTGGTTTTGTTGTTGTGCCTTTAAATGTCTTTAAACTGAGCAAAGAAACTTTAAACACTATGAGACCCAGGTCATATACGGGGCCATCATATAAAAGTCTTAGTCTGTAGAATACCAGCACTTAGTCATGTCCCCTGCAGTACCTATATTTATATCCGTCTTCAAAAACAATCTTCTTGTTGTTTGCAAACTTGTTGGGCATCTCGTGACGTCTATCATAGGAAAAAGTGTCTTGGAGCTTGGGCTAAATGAGAACACCCACCCAAGTTAATAAAAGCAGAGGTTCATAAGTAAGTGTGGAAGTTTGAATTTTTATCAACTTGGTTTCATTTTTTCAGGGACTGTATGAAGGGAGATGAAACAGAAAACAAGAAGATTGGCTGCACAGTTAACCTCCTGGTAAGACCTTTAAATCAGCGACATCACTAAAATACTGAGTTCAGAAAGTGTTCACATTTATTGTCTGTGAAGGTTCTCAGTCATCCAGCTCATCGTAGTCTAAGGAGCTTGGAAAGAAAAGCGTCTGGACTTCTTTAAGTTGCTTGAAAACGTTTCATCCGAGAAGCTTCTTCAGTTCTAAGAGCAACTCGTGGAGAGTCCCAGATTTAAGGCCTATGGGAGTGACCCCCCAAGAGGGTCATGGACCCCATATTGATCCTGTACACGAGGATCACTCCTCTTTCAAACCATCTGTCCTCTCTGTCCAGAATGTGAACATTGGCATCCTCGAGAGAGTGACCTTTGACCTTTATGTGCAGATGGACAGCCGAGTTTTGTCCCGTCGAGGTGGCTCTCCTATTTTGTGCCAGGATCAGACCTCTGCATTGGAAACAGTCACTTCATAAACATGGCTGCCATTTACCCTCTTGGAGACGCCCCCATGGGGCTGAAATCTGGGACTCTGCACCAGCTGTTCTTAGAACTGAAGAAGCTTCTTGGATGAAGGTGAAACGTCTTCAAGAAAACTTAAACAAGTCCAGACACTTTTCTTTCCAAGCTGCTTCACATTTATTAAACCGTCCAGTTCTAAATAAATAAACAGCCTTCAAGAATAATTCTCATGTTTTCCACATTCAGTTGGTCTACACTCGATCCTCTTCATATTATTTACATAACAAACAAACAAACAAACAAACAAAAAAACTAACGTATAGGTTTGGTACAGTATGCCATAAATAGGTCTGAAAATGATGAAGATGATTCAGACCTTGGGCTATCGAGTGGGTATTTGCAGCGTTTGGCATCCCAGGTTTAAATCAGTGCATAAACACAGGAAGTGCATTGATTGTCTGTTTTGTTTCTTCTCAGAACTTCTACAAGTCAGAGATCAACAAGGAGGAGATGTACATCCGCTACATCCACAAACTGTGTGACATGCATCTGCAGGCGGAGAACTACACAGGTACAGCAGAATCAGTCACTCACGAACAGAACGTGTGACAAACGCCAGGCTGACGCTCTCTGGGCTCCGTGTTTGTCTGCAGAGGCCGCGTTCACCCTGCTGTTATACTGGGAGCTGCTGCACTGGGACGAGCGTCCTCTGAAGGAGTTCCTGCATTATCCTGCTCAGACCGAGTGGCACCGCAAGGAGGGACTCTGCAGGAAAGTCATCCACTACTTCAACAAGGGGAAGGTGAGGGCGTGACACGGTCAGCGTGGGCTTTAGAGGTCACGAGCTGCTTCATTAATGGAAACATTAAGTTAGCTTAACATGAGTTTTAAAAGGAGATTTATAAATATGTCATTTTAATTATTTTATTGACTAATGAAATATTTTTTTAACAAAAGAGAAATGAAGCTGAGCTCAGCTGTTCTCTGCCACCCACAGTAGGCCTCACTCTCATCCTAACGTGCCGTCTGCTGTAAAGTCTCACTCTGACATATCTGCTGTTTCCACCTGTGCAACACCCACATTATCCACTAGAGGGCTCTTTGGGCCATCCTCCAAAAATTGTGAACGCAGCTCAGTTTTATACACATTTTTATAAAGTAACTGTAATAAACCGTTTCAAACGTGAGTCGACTGAGTTTTCAGTTTAATTGAATTTATTTATAAAGCGCCAAAACCAGCAACAGCAGCCTCTGTGGGCTTTTTCCTTCTCTAATTGAAATTCAGTCAGCTTCTATCAGTCCCACATGTACATGTAAAGTTGTCAGGTTGCTTGTATTGCATCAATCCTTCTCTACGAGACATCATCACCTATTTTATCCACAGATTTGTTTTAACCACCTTCACTTCTCGCCCGGAGCTTCTGATTCTCTGTATTAAACTTTTATATTAGGAGCTGCACCTTCACACTATGTTACACTTTCTTGTAACATATGAAGAGAATTCTGCAAATGAACTGTCTAAAGCTAAGCTTACATGAGCAGTGAACTAAAATCATGCATCTGATTTGCACATGAAACGACTTCTTCCTTAAAACTTCCCCACACAGACTGTTTACAGTTTGCTAGCTCACGGCTCTTGGAGAAGCTCGCGGCTCTCCAACGGGAGATTGAGAGACCAGTGTCGGACTGTAGAACAGCTTTGAAATTCATATGAGCTGTTCGCACTAAAGTAAAAACCATCATCACTTCATGCGGATACCCTCTCGGCGCCAGCTGTGGTCTCAAGGCTGGAGCTGAACAACAACACCCTGATAACGACTGTGTTTAGACTGTTCCTCCCACTCCATGCAAGGCCACCTGGGTCGGCTGGAAGACTGTTTACTTAGCCTAGCAGGGCGAAGGACACTGTCTCAGCTGAACTCTGGACGGACACACACACACACATATACACACACACAGACATACAATCATCCCCCCTCCAAACGCCTTCGACGCTTATTCCCCTCCGATGCTAAAGCTGGATCAAGGAGACCAGCGCTTATGCTGCAGGCCCGGATGCACCGTCTACACTGGCTGTCTCTCACCCTTCACCCCTGTTGCTTGTCATGTGTTTCTTTGATGTATTAAGAGTTTCTTCATGTGCTCTGTGTACATTTTTTTCTCCTTATCTTTCCTCATGTGGTGCATTTTTCCATTGTTATACCTCTCTGACCTGTCTTCCCCGTGTGATGTTTTTGTGTAATGTATGTATGGTCGGAGGGTAAGATGGCGCCGCCATTGCGTGCAATAGGTCGGCAGCCTTGTGAAATTTCCCCTTGTGGGACTAATAAAGGTATGTTATCTTATCTAACACCGGGGTGCCAGTCTTGGTTTTACAAGGTGCCAGTTTCAAAAGCAGCAACTACTTTCATATTAGACACTTGCTGCGTCTTCACACTCTATTAAGCACGGGGTCAGTATGTAAAGTGTTATCTGGTAACCAATCAGCTCGCTGCAGTTAAAGGCAGTTCGTTAGTTGTTGTGGTTTTGCTTCAAACATCAGCGCCTCCATGGTTTTGTGTGTTTGTGTGTCCTCAGTGTTGGGAGTACGGCATTCCTCTGTGCAGGGAGCTGGCCTTCCAGTACGAATCCCTGTATGACTACCAAAGTCTCAGCTGGATACGGGTGAGCCCCAACAACACTTACATCAAGAATCTTTTAGATCTTTCATATGATAAGGAAATATTAATTATCAGATCTCACAATCTTCCCCCCGCGACCTTTACCTGCAGAAAATGGAGGCGGCCTATTACGACAACATCATGGAGCAGCAGCGCCTGGAGCCCGAGTTCTTCAGGGTCGGCTTCTACGGCAGGAAGTTCCCTTTCTTCCTCAGAGTGAGTGATGGCACTGTGCAGCATTTACACTGCACGTTAACTTTATTTGACGTTGAGTAATTTTCCATTAGAAAAGAAAGTGAAAGCCTTAATGGTTTCACTTCTCACAGAAGACGACGTACGCCGTCCAGGAAAAAAGCTTTTAAAACCTTATTTTGGGGCAAAGTGAGCAAACTTTCTGAGGATATTTCGATGGCTGCAGGGTGGATAGACTTGTTTCTAGAAGGACTTTGGTCAAGCTAGTAATTGACTGTAGATGAGCTGCCACATCTGAACTCAATGACCCAGTAAACAGCTGTTATGAAGCGAGAAGTAAACATGTTTACGGCTGCTGTAGAGCATTTTGGGATCCAGCCTCTAGTGGTCATTACAGGAACTGCAGGTTTTGTTACTCAAGAGGTGGCTTCAAGATTTCTGCTTTAAAAAATGAACATCTTAATCTTTTCTGTTTGTTTTTGATTCATTGCCTCTAGAACAAAGAGTTTGTCTGCCGTGGTCATGACTACGAAAGGTTAGAAGCCTTCCAGCAAAGGATGCTGGGAGAATTCCCGCAAGCCATTGCAATGCAGCACCCCAACCAACCAGACGAGGCCATCCTGCAGTGCGATGCACAGTGTATCCTTCAGCAGCAGAGCTGATGTTCATCCAAAGACCGCTCGATTTAGATATTAATCCACGCCTGACGTCCATGGAAACGTTTTGTTTGCTGTGTTATCAGTTATATCTTTGACCTCCCTCCTCTCAGACCTCCAGATCTACGCAGTAACGCCGGTGCCGGACAGCGTGACCGTCCTTCAGATGGACCGAGTACCGGACCGCATTAAGAGCTTCTATCGAGTGAACAACGTTCGCCGCTTCCGTTACGACCGGCCCTTCCACAAAGGCCCCAAAGATCGAGACAATGAGTTCAAAGTGAGACAGGAAGTGCTTTTTCCTCTTATTCTTGTATTAGATACTCAATGAATCAGCTTAACACACTTACTTACTACAACCCAGCTGAACCTGCCTTTGTTTATATTCTTATGAATGACACGCGATTCACAATATGAAATAAAACAGCATTTATATCCAGTGACTCATTAAAAAACCTTTTTACCTTGTTTATCCAAGTTTTACATTTCTTTAAGTTCCTTCCTGTGAAATTTATCTGACATCTTCCTCGTCTGTCATTTCCATCCCTGACAGTCGAGACATCACACAGTGTGATCGTTTCTCCTTCGTTTTTCCTTCCTCGTGATTCAGCAGCTTACAGCATCAAACACTCTGAGACTCCCTCACATCATTGTGGAGGGTTTTTATCCGCCTCTTTTTAACAGCGTTGCTTCAGTTCATTAAGATCTGCCTGTTTTTTTCTGAAGCTCTCTGAAAATTCAGCCAGCATGGCTCCTTTTGGCTGAAGTTTAGATGATTAATAAACCAGTTTCTCAACACTAATTAGTGATATTTCAGGAGATTTCGATGGCTGCTGATGTTACATGAAACCTTCTGAAGTCTGGACTGTTTGTCTCACTGCTTGTCGTGTTTTTCAGAGTCTGTGGATAGAAAGGACGACTCTGATCCTCACCCACCCTCTGCCCGGGATTTCCCGCTGGTTTGAGGTGGAGAAGAGAGAGCTGGTGAGCACATGAACATGATCTGTAAAGATAAACAGGATCCATAAACTCACAACAATCTATTATGATATATTCTACTAAGTAATCTGAGCGTCTCTCACTTTGGCTCCTCGTCTCTCTGCGTCTCTCTCTCAGGTGGAGGTGAGCCCGTTAGAAAACGCCATCTCTGTGGTGGAGAATAAGAACCAGGAGCTGCGGACTTTGATCAGCCAGTACCAACACAAGCAGCTGCACGGCAACATCAACCTGCTCAGCATGACGCTGAACGGGGTCATCGACGCTGCTGTTAACGGAGGCATCGCCAGATACCAAGAGGTCAGACAAACAGTGAATTTCATGTCATCGGCCTGCGTGAGGCTGAGTCACAGCAGTAAAATCTTACAATGCATCACAGTGGGCAGTTTTATAGGCAGGTGAAGGAGGGGCCACAATATGATTAAACCACTGTTATTTTATCCACTCATAAAACACTTTTTAACACTTTCTTTTCTCATAGCATCACAAACGGTCCAGAATGCACTAACCTCAGTGATATGTTAGAGTTTCCTTTTGTAAACAAAAGTACAGAACATGTATTTTAATACAAAGCACAGCAGTTTGTCATCCGTGGGCAAAATCTCTCTGAATCTGTGCGAATAAAATATGTATAAAATGGACTAAAAATGTTCATTTCTATGAGGTTTGACTTTGCTTTTTTCCTTCGTTTGCAGGCTTTCTTTGATAAGGAGTATATCACGAGCCACCCTGAAGACACTGAGAAGATCACACAGCTTAAAGACCTGATGCAGGAGCAGGTGAGATGTCGTTTGCTGACGTTCCTGCAGAGCTTTAATAATACAGCTCTGCCTTTTTTCCTGAGATGCCAAGTAGATCAAGTTGGCTCCATATTAGGGCTGCCACGATTAGTCGACTAGTCACAATTACGTCGACTATCAAAATCGTCGACGACTGATTTAATAGTCGACGCGTCGTTTGAAGCTTTGTAAGATCCCAAAAGACGCAGGAATAAGTAGTAGGATTTAAGAGTGTAATAACGGACTGAAACAGAAGATGGCAGCACTGCATGTACAAGGATGCCAGCTGCCGTTAAACCCCGAAGAAGAAGAAGAAGCTGTGTCCCAGAATTCATAGCGCAGCCCAGCTCAGTTTCCAACAATGGCGGCAGCTAGTTAGTTTTAATATTACTCTTATTTTTCTTTCTGGGTCACAAAATAAACGTTTAACATATTTTCAGGCGAGAATGTAGCTGTGTAAACCTCAAATATCTGCTCAGTTTATCAAGACACCACATATTTTCAAAAGCGCTCCGACGTTTTCGGAGACGTCTGTTACCCACTAGCTCGATAGCTAGCCGGGGGCTAGGCTAACTAGAGCCGTGAGAACACCGGACTCCCGGCAAATCATTTTCAAACCCACCGCCGTCTTTCGCTGCTCAGGTTAAACATGATATATAAGTCACTTAGATAACTTAAAAATGTTATTGTTTGGCTTTCTTTAGTATTTTATTTGTTCCTGAGTAAATCGGTTTGGCTGAGATTAAAGTTATAGTTTTTACACAGCTGAATAAACATCAAGCAGACAGCTGATTATCAGAAGTGTGAGATGCTCCAGAATTTACTCCGGTGTCCTGTTAGATTTTAGATAGCAAGGAGTTTATTAAACTTCACACAAACAAATTTCATTAAAATTTAATAAACTATCATCTTGTCTTTATTTTTAGTTAGCACCTTAAACACTTAAAGCTGTAAGCTAATAATAGTTATATAAGAGCAGATGCTGCTGGTGCAATAAGCTGTATGCTGTACATCCAATGGATGCATGATCTGACTAGTCGACTATCAAAATAATCGTTTGTGGCAGCCCTACTCCATATACTCAAATTCAAGCTCTATATGTGTTTCCACTGAAGCACATATAGCTGTAAGTGTGTTCAGATAGAACCATGTGGAGAATTTGACCTTTAGCGTGAGACAAATGTCACGATGACCAGATTGAAGAAAAACCTCAGAATCCTGTAACAGTTGAATCTTTTGTTTTTGTTTTCATATATCTGCATGCAGACGTTATCATTCATGCTTTCACTGAACTGAAGGAAAGAAAATGACCATTAACAACAACTCTGTTTTTTATAGTGTATCTGTTTCCAAAATAACAATGTTTAAGTTTAATCAGGATATTTTATTGATACAAAACAAGAAAGAAATGAGTGATTAGCCCCATGACCATTAATAGTCAGTGGGCTGTCAGGCTGTGATGTGCCGCTCTTTTTCAAAACAAACTTTCACATGTCGTTAATATTTTTGGCAACAATACTTTTGACTATATTTGATATAAAGACTAAAAATTTATTTTATATTACAAAATGTCCCAAAAGCTACTTAACAGGTTTGGTGAATCTTTGACTATATCAAGTTTCATCAATGCTGCAAAAATTGTGAAGAAGTTTAGCAAAATCCTCCATAATTCCTGGGGGGCTAATACTTTCAGCCTCAGCTGTATGAATCACACAACCACACAGCTGATAGGAGGAGATGCCCCCTAACCTCGCCCCCTCTCCCATGTCAGATTATTTCGATCCAGTAGAAAAACATTTGTTGACATGAAGCAGGCAAAAGTTGCGCAGGTGAAACACGTGCTTTAAGTTTTGTCTGTAGACCAACGTGAGCAACGACCTCGTCTTCATTCTTTCTCATACTAACAGGCTTCTTGTGTGAGATCTCATCCGCTGATGTTTTTAAAAACTGGTTTTCACACAGGTTCACATCCTGGGAGTCGGTCTGGCTGTGCACGAGAAGCTGGTGCACCCAGAAATGCGTCCCCTGCACAAGAAGCTGATCGATCAGTTCCAGATGATGAGGAGCAGCCTCTGCCATGTGAGCACACGAAATAATATAATATTACAACCTCAGGAGGTACAAATACGTACGTGGAGCTGTTGTTCAGATGTAGCTCATGAACCAAACTGAGTGTAGAAGAAGATTCATTACGGTGTAAACATGCTGGAAGGATGGATGGATTAGTTTCTTCTTCAAAGAGGATGTCAACGTGCTCCAAGCTTAGAGACGATGTCACTGCAAAGAATCTCTTTGAACATTTCAGCTCTGTTCATAATTTTACCTTTACCTTTCCAACCAGTGATTCTTCTGTCTGTGTGTACGCCCGAGGGCAGTGTGAATATTCAGAGCAGTGCTTCTATGTGTCTCTGCAGGGTCTGCCTGGTTTAGACAAGTCCGGTTCAGGGCCCAACACACCCAGAGGAATCCTGGCCACTCACGGCCCCATGAGCCCCGAGAGCTTCAAACTGATGCACCGACACAGGTCAGCAACACACAGACTTTTTAAATTTCCCGTTAGACTCTCCTGCTTTAATCTTATTCAGCTACACTCCTCAGTCTGCACCATGTCATCAAAACCTCATTCAGGGTATCTAAATATATATAAAAATATAAAAACATATTCACCGAGTTTAGCTCCACTCCTCGGATTGGGTCTGCGGCCCAACCAGGCAAAGCTCCGGTTCTGGGTTTAGGACGAGTGTTGGCCTCAGAGGAGCCTCACTGGAATAAGAGATCACCGACGGGTGGTTTGGGAGCGCTTCATGTCCCCATAAAGAGGCGTGTGAGGTGGCTGGGTGGAGTGAGGTCTGGGCATCACTCCAGGTTCTGTCCTGGTCGTCTCCACATCTTCTGCTGTGCTTCGTTGCATTTGATAGTTGGAAGTGTTACTGTAAACATATAAAGCAGAAAAGAATCCATTAAATCACTAATAATCCTCGTTAATTACTTTCATCTTATTCTTAAAGGAAACTGTTAAATTAAATGTGGTGAACGCGGCAGAAACCATCCTTCACAGTCAGCACACTTCTTCTCACTGGCTTCACCTCCATCTGTTCTTCACCTGCTGTGTCTCATTAATGATCTTTGAGTTCCTCGCAGCATCTCTGCTGTCCTCTGCTCACATCGCACTTTCTGAAAATCTGCCATTTTCTCTTTCTCTCCTTCACCGACACCACCCTGATCGTGCTTCCTGCATGCTCATGGCTGACCATCGCTCTCATTCTCACCGCATCACCTCATGCATGCCGGCTGTTTGGCTTTTGCTTCTTTTTTGGTTTGCT
This sequence comes from Neolamprologus brichardi, assembly GCF_056152115.1. Classification (NCBI taxonomy): domain Eukaryota; kingdom Metazoa; phylum Chordata; class Actinopteri; order Cichliformes; family Cichlidae; genus Neolamprologus; species Neolamprologus brichardi. The sequence continues at coordinate 33,860,164 of NC_142108.1, read as the reverse complement.
CGGCCCTTCCTACCTTCCTTTTCTTCTACCTGGAGTTTCCCTCTTCTCCCCCCGCCCTCCTTCTCTTTACCCTCCCTGTTTCCTCTCCTCTTTTTTCCTCCTTTCGTTCCCTCCTCCCAGTCCCATAGCTGTTCTGACTCCTGTGCGCAACTCCTCCTCCTCTCTCTCCTCTCACAACTCCAGCGAGATGGGAAACGTTGGCAATCTGCTGATCCTGGCTGACGGCATGGTAGTGGAACACCCCGAGGACTTCTACCGCATGCAGGTCAGTGAAAAACGTGATTCGCAGAGAGGAAACGCACTTGTTGCAAGAAACAAACACTCCATATATCACATATGAATATAAAACACTGTAATATTATCATGTCCAGCTTTTTGTGCACAGCTGAGCATCACTGCTCGAATACCTCACATTATTGTAATCTATATGTACAATACTGCAGGCGAGCCTGTCCTCCTCCAGTCTTAGCTCCACCCACTCTGCACCTTCTCAGATGATAAACTCCGCCCCCTCAACCATCAGAGGTGAGCATGGAAGATTTTTAAAACTATATTTAGCTGATATTTTGTATTCTTTCACACATTTCTCACTCCTGTAATCTGTCTGCAGTCGGCTCGCCGTCTCTGCCTGACAAATACAGACACAACAGAGAGATGCTGATGCTGCTGCCGCCGCACAGAGAGAGGCCGAGCAGCGCGATGTACACCAACATCACAGACAATGGACAGGTAACTGAACGACAGCAGTGACAGTTGTCTGACGAATCTGATTTATTAGAAGTTGCAGGTACGTCACATGCACAGGAGAGGAAACTGGAAGCTCGTGTTTTGTGCACAAAGATTAGTGATCAGCTGACCTGTGATGCTGCAGGTGCTTTTCATGGCTTCAACCTACCTTCAGATATTCTTTTAAATATTTTCAAATGCAACCATGTCCAGTTCTTTACTGAGCTGAAGACAGATTAAAGTCTGATTCAGGTGATCGCTGTGGTCCTCTCTAACGAGCTCATGGTCTCCTCCTCAGCCACCAAACTTCCAGCGGGCTTTGTTCCACCAGGTGATCGGTCCATGCAAACCCTGCAGCGACCCAAACCTCTCTGTGGCTGAGAAAGGTCGGCACGCACACACACACACAATATAGAATATTTCTGTAAAAATTTCATCTATTAATCTTCTCCACTCCACCCGTCTCCACCCTGCAGTCCTGACCACTCCCAGTAGTTGGAGTTTGGACAGCGGTACCAGAGAAGCCCTCCCTTTCCTTTCCTCCCATGTTGGCAGCGTCATGGCACCACCTGTTCCACCACGCAACCTGCCTCAAGGTACGAAACTACTGTGTGTGTGTGTGCGTGTGTGTGTGTGTGTATTGTGCACTGATTTCCCACCAAGCATAAACCAAACTTTGCCAGATGCTGTCATGCGCTGCGGCGCGCGTGCACAAAAGGATCCAAACGCAGACTCAAGCGCTAGCAGAAAATGACACTTTATTATAACAACAAAAGGCGACCCGGGAAAACCAGAGGAGCAAAACGAGGAACTAAAAAACCCGGGGAAACAATGACGCGAGGAAGCCGGAATCGGGGCCGTGGGAGGCTGCAACAGAAAGGGGAGAAGATTACGAGGGAGCCGGGAAGCGGAGGAAACATCAAAACTGAGTTAGACCAGTTGGCTTACGATTAGAGCGGGACCGTGGGAGCTCGGGAGGGAAGTCCGTGAGAAGGAAATCCGTGGAGGTAGTGGATGGGCCAGATGATGTACCGGGTGATCCAATTGAGCAGGAGGACAGGCAGGTGGCAGACGCTGAGCGCCGGATCGAAACCTAGACACAAGTAGGCAGATTTAACGCAGCTCCAACAAGATATGAATGCAACGCTTTTGCGGGAGTCTAGTTACCACAGAGAGGTGATTAACAGACTGGCGTGGAGCATCCGTCAGCGCCGGGTTAAGTAGCTCTTCAGGTAATCACCCCGATGGAGAGCAGGTGTGCCGGTGATGGCCCAGCCTGGGGGTGTGGCTACCCACGCATCATTCCACACACAGGACCACAGAGCATGACAGATGCTGAAGCGTTAAATCTTTTTATGTCATTCTTTTACATCTAAAACCGTCTGAAACATGAAAGGACTTCCTCTTTATCGCCTCAGTGGATTTGAACCTTTTACTGTGAAACAATAATCCTAAAAACAGCTGCACGAGTGTGTCAGTGAGATGCAACCCAGGGAGAACCACACACGCAGAGCTGGATGATCATGACCACCAAGAGAGTGTACCGTTTGTCCCCCTCACACACAGCTCACAGCTACAGAGAAACACTTCAGTGTTAGACTTACAGAATTAACGTCTAATGTAGACAATGTTTACTAGATATTTACTAAACTCCACTTTTTAACCAAGTTTAGACATGAAGCCATGCGACTGAACGCCTTTAGCCCAGAAAGTGTCATCCGTGGACGCCTGCTGGTTTGTTTTGTGCGAGAGCGAAACGTTGATTCTTGTGCATCGTTGTGTGTCGGTTTTTGTGTGTGGGGAATCCCCACAGGTTCCCCTGCAGTGTGTTTGTGTGGAGGACTCTGTAACGTTTTCCTGGCTGTGGAACTGAATCTGTTTTTTAAGCACCGGGTCAGAAGACATGACTCTGTTTTCTGAGCAGAATTCAGGGGAGATTCATCTCCTCTGTCATGGTCAATGGTTGTACCTCTGTTAGATTAGCTCCATGATCCCTGTGTATCTAATGGTGGGTCTCAGTGCAGCCTCTCAGTTTGTCTTCTGTCTGAAAACAGCTGTTTTAGCTTTTTTCCCCCTTTAAGCAAGCTGTGCTTTGATTGGCTGAGAAAGGCTACGTTCACTCTTCAGGTCTTAATGCTCAATTCAGATTTTTTGATCAAATCCGATTTTTTTGTCTGCTCGTTCACACTACAGATAAAATGTGACAGCAAACGCGCTCTAGTGTGAACGCTCAAAGCGGCCGCATGCACAAAAGAAGACGTCACACACAACGCGCTCTGTTTAGACCGAGAGCAAACTATTGTTTGACTGATGGTCTTAATATAAAGACTTCGGACTTCACGTTTCCCAATTTTTGCTTTAAGTTATTTTGTTATTTACATAATAATGTAAATAACCTAATAATGATCCTTATTGCTGTTTTAGAGGAGCGCTGCTTCAAAGGATAGTTGCAGATTTCTGTCAGAATCTGCAGATTATACAGTACAAATAAAATGTTCACGTTGTCTTCCCAACAGTTTCACTGACATCTGGATGGCCAGGAAGCGTTCACGATGTCTTCTCCGGCGCTGATAATTGGCGTCTGTCTCGTGTCGGTGACGTAAAAGACGGATTTAATGCGACATGACCATCAAACAGCAGTCGCTTTCTAAAACATCGGATATGTATCGGATTCAGGACCACATACGAAAGTGACCCAGATCGGATTTGAAAATATCGGATTTGCACCGTTCACACTGTCACACCATGATCAGATATGGGTCGCATAGGGTCAAATAAATCGGATTTGATGCGCTTTCGCCTGCAGCGTGAACGTAGCCAAAGTATTAACAGAATAGTGCTGGGCCTCTCCTCTCCGTGACCTCTGTGATCGGGGATTCAAAGCAGCTCTGCTTTTCATTCAGGAGTATTTGTGACGATGCAGACTTGTATTAGTCCCACACAGAAACCTTTAAAAGCAAATCGCGTTATTCAAACCTTTGAGTCCCAAGAGTGAAAGTTCAGGTACATGAAGTGTTTATGAAGCGTTTGTGGTTCCTGTAACCTCAGAGGAGACGTCTGCACGGCTCGAAGCACAGAGAGAAAGAAAGGAAGCGTTTTCTGAGAGTGAACTTTGGTTAATTTGATCTCGTTTTCACTGCAGACACACACAGACACGCACAGACACACACTACATACCACTGCAATCAAACAACTTAATTGCTATCAGAGCTGAACACCTCCCCTCCTCCACACACTCCTCCAACTCCCCCTTTTCCTGTTTTAACCCCACCCACCTGCCTGTACTTTCTTGTTCTCCACTCTCTGACCTTCGTCCCCCCTTGCCCCTCCTCCCACCTCCTCTTCCTCCTCCTCTCTGGTCTGAAATGTGTGTGAGTGTGTGCGAGTTTCTCTCAGTCAGTCCTGCTGTGTCTCCCCCTGTAGGGCAACACCTGTCGATGCACTTTGACGCTTTCCACCACCAGGTCAGCGACCTCCCTCCAGCTCTCCCCGCGCGCTCTTTAAGAAAGGTACCCTTCTCCTCCTCTTCCTCCTCCTCCTCCTCCTCCTCATGCCTGCTGTCTGTCTGGATGAAGTTTGTCTGTCAGTCCATTAGTGTGTGTGTGTGTATGCACTCACAAATCAGTGCACATTACTGTCTGTGTGTTTTTCTTGGTGTCCATGTCATCAGTGTTCACAGCTGAGTCGGCAACACCAGCTGAAAATCACTTTACAGTTTATTCACCAACAGTTACGACAAATACGTCTGTGAGGAAGCTTTGTGTCTTTTTCTGTTCAGTTCACCTTCGTGTCCTGTTCCTAATCTCATCAGCAACATTTGATTTATTGGCTTCATGTTTCCTTTTTCCTCTCTTTTTAACAAACACTCCAGAATCCTGCTTTTTGTGTTACTTGGTATATTTATAGTTTAAAGTAAAGCCTGTTAATGTGTACTGTCATTGTTTTGCTTCTACACTTCAATCAGATGTGATTATAGTTAGAAGACATTAATCGTAAATAAGTTGTGATCTTCATGATTATGCATGAGAAAAATCAGAATCTGCTTTGTTAAATATTAACAGTAGAGCTGCCACAAACAATTATTTTGATAGTCGACTAGTCGGCGATTATTTTTGCGATTAGTCGACTAATCAGATCATCATCCATTGGACGTAAAACGTACAGCTTATTGCACCAGCAGCATCTGCTCTTATATAACTATCATTAGCTTACAGCTTTAAGTGTTTAAGGTATGTGCTAACTAAAAATAAAGACAAGATGATAGTTTATTAAATTTTAATGACATTTGCAGATTGTTTCAATCGAGTTTAATCTGCTTGATGTTTATTCAGCTGTGTAAAAACTATAACTTTAATCTCAGCCAAACCGATTTACTCAGGAACAAATAAAATACTACAAAAAGCCAAACAATAACATTTTTAAGTTATCTAAGTGACTTATATATGTTTAACCTGAGTAGCGAAAGACAGCAGTGGGTTTGAAAACGATTTGCCGGGAGTCCGGTGTTCTCACGGCTCTAGTTAGCCTAGCCCCCGGCTAGCTATCGAGCTAGTGGGTAACAGACGTCTCCGAAAACGTCGAAGCGCTTTTGAAAATATGTGGTGTCTTGATAAACTGAGCAGATATTTGAGGTTTACACAGCTACATTCTCGCCTGAAAATATGTTAAACGTTTATTTTGTGACCCAGAAAGAATAATAAGAGTAATATTAAAACTAACTAGCTGCCGCCATTGTTGACAACTGAGCTGGGCTGCGCTATGAATTCTGGGACACAGCTTCTTCTTCTTCTTCTTCGGGGTTTAACGGCAGCTGGCATCCTTGTACATGCAGTGCTGCCATCTTCTGTTTCAGTCCGTTATTACACTCTTAAATCCTACTACTTATTCCTGCGTCTTTCGGGATCTTACAAAGCTTCAAACGACGCGTCGACTATTAAATCAGTCGTTGACGATTTTGATAGTCGACTAATCGTGGCAGCCCTAATTAACAGACATGAAATATCGACACACACGTTAAACATATTTAATAAAACCGCAGCTGATAATCACAGATTCTGTATTAGTGATTGTTTGTGTGACTCTCCCTCGCCTCTCTCTCCAGTCTCCCCTGCATCCTATACCTGCCTCGCCCACCAGTCCACAGTCCATCCTGGATGGCAGTAACTCCAACCTGTCAGGCAGCGCCAGCTCCGGAGTCTCCTCCCTCAGTGAGAGCAACTTTGGTGGCCCCGCCTCCTCCTCTGACCCCACCGCCAGCCGCACAGACACCCTGGAGTCCGTCCCCAGCAGCCAGGCTTGGACCACCGACCAGGAGGACCTCGACTCACCTTACCAGCCCGTCAGGTACAGCGTCTCCGAACCTGAAGTCCTGGATGGAGTCAAGCCCCCGCCCTGCCGCAGCCACTCTGCCCCGGGAGGCGTCACCCCGGCTCAGGCTGGGTCCCAAATCCAACCCCAGGCTCCGGGTTTGGCCTCCATCGGAGTTCAACAAATGCAGCAGCAGGATGTGCTGCCGCACCCCCAACACCCCCACTACTACCACCAACTCCACCATCACTTCCACCCACACTACATCCCCCACCACCCGCCTCTCTACCACCTCCACGAGCCTCCGGCGCTGCCCCCTAAACCCTACCTCCGAGAGGGCTGCATCCCTGAAGAGGACTCCCTGATCAGCCAGTCTGCAGCGCCTCCACCTCCCGCACCGCGGCCCATGCCACGCAAGATCTCCCAGCCCATAATCGCAGCCACCAAGGATGAGCAGGCTAAAGTGGCGTGGGAGCACGGCATCGGCGAGGAGTAGGACGCCCCTTCATGGTTTATAGGGACAGATAAGAAACTCTTCTCAAAAGAGAGAAAGAAAAGACGTGAGAGCGAGAGCCAAACTAGAAACTGGGTCATGAAGTTGAGGGTAGCTCTGATTCGCCCCCAGCTGTCCTCCAGTTACCACTAAAGGTTTCAGTCTTCTCTCGCACACTCCAGCTAACGAGTCCTTGACCTCTGAGACGTGTTTCCTTTAACCAAACAGTCCTCACGTCACTGCATCCTGATTCTTTACTTCTTATATGTGCAGACGGGGTTTAACCCGAGAAAATGCTGCTCAGCTTTTTCACTAAATTCATGATTACACCTGAAACTGAACCCGTGATTTTACGAAGGGATTTCTAGTCAAATAAAAAAAGCCTCGCTCTGAAGATTTAAAGGCAAACGGCACTTTAAAAACATTTTTATTTATGTACAAATAAAACCTATAAACACAGAACGGTCAAAGCAGGGATGTTATACTGAAGGATTATTTAGATCAGTGATTCCTAAAGTGTGGGCCGCTGCCCCTTAGTGGGCTGTGAAGGTACTACAGGGTGTCCTCCAGAGGCAGATTCCATGAACCTCGATGATTTTTTTTAGTTTGTGAAGGACTTTCTCTCCTCCCTCGCTGAGCAGACGCAATAAGCACAACAAGAAGTTTCATGTTATTGTCCGTGATATATTCTTTTTACTATATTTACTTTTGCTGTCCCGATAATTGACCTGTCACTTAATGTCATGTTTTCCTTTCTGCATCACTGCAGATTAACTAAGAAAGCAAAATCATTTCCTTTGTTTTGACTTCACCCAGTTAAGTAGTTTCCCTGTATTTCAGTTTTTTAAAGCCACTGGATAAAAGCCAGACTTTAGGAAAGTGCCTGTCCTGCAGTGAACAAAATGTGGGACACTGTCTCGATGTGGGACGAGGGGGACCAAAGGTCAGTCTCGTGTGGACTCCAGTTTAGCAGCTTTAAGTTTGGGAATCACTGATTTAGATGATTTAAAAAGATGAAAACAAAAGACCAAAATTAAAGCAAATAACTAATGATGATTATTTCTGTCACGTAAACAGCGGCTATAAAGGCATCGGGTTAGAGGTACTTTTTGTAACGATGTAAATAAAACGTTCACCACCAGGGGGCAGCGTTTGAACAAAAGGTAATGCACCAAAGTACGGCCGGGACCTCATTTGACCAGAAAACACAGATAGTTTAGGACATAAAGTCAAGCTGGTATTTATATTCTGTTAATTTTTGTTAATCTTATAAAACAGGAAGTCACAAAAAGTACCTTTAAGTGATGCTTTATGCAAACAGAGCGACGGCTTTCGAAGATTTTCAGTCACTTTTTCCTGAAATGTTGAAGATAAACGACAGAGATGAGAAGTGTTTATATTTAAGTAAGAGAGAATGTAGATACATTTAATACAGTATAAAGAAGTATATACATATAATTTATATTCAGTCGTTATACTTTTGATTGAAGAAATGTGCAAATGGCTCTCTGAGCCGACAGTAGCCGCTTCATCAGACGCGATGTGCACTTCACAACAGCCGAAGGTTTTATTGCAGCTCCTGAGAACAGGAGCGAGGGACCGTTTGCTCTGAGGGTTTTTTAAAGCTGACGATGCGTTCAGCGGAGGAACCTGTAAATATGTGCGAGGCGTCCGACTGCTGGTATTTTTAGGGATGTTAACTGAAGTAAATATACACCTTTTTTGGCATTTTTTCTATGAAAGTAATGACTGTACATTTTTTTATTAAGGGTACTGTTTTGTATGCATGTTCATTCACTGAACAGAGACTGTGAGGTGAAGCGCTGGAGAAACACTGTACTGTGCACTGATGTCTTTGTAGTCTAGGAAACCACTTTGAACACCAAGGATGTTGAATCAGCAGGATTTAGTAGTAGACGTGTAAAAGTACTGCAAAGGGTCATACTTTTGTATTTTAGTGTTTTCTTTTAAATATTTGTTTTACAGTTAGCACTCAGATTGTGAGCAGACTGTCATCCTGATCACTTCGCCCCCTTTTTAGGTTGAACAGCCGTTAGCTCACGTGGCTATTTGAAATCCTCGTTGTGCTCTGCCTGGTGTCCGATCACCTTCTCACATTTTGCATGGTGAAGCTGATCGTTGTGTTTGAGCTTCGTCCTGTTTTGGTTCCTCCTAAAGGTGCAGAAAACTCCTGATTCAGTGTCATATTGTGTTGGTGACGATGGCTGGTGGCTCTGTAGTTTATAGTTTTGAACTTAAGTCCAGCTACATTTAGATAAATCCAACACAGAAAATAGTCCCCAATAACTGTTCCCCTGTGAGGCTAAATAATAAAAACACGATGTCTTTGCAAAGTGCTTTGACAGAAAGGCAAAAATAGAAAAATACATTTCAACAGGAAGCTGGACGAAGAGCGAGATGAGACGAATTAAAAGTTAAGACAAGAGAACAACAACGAAATAAATCAAATCAACATTGTCTACATAAAGGGCTGAAAGCAGAAACAATAAAATAGGGGATACATGCATAAGTAAATATAGGCATCACACAAAAATATGTCGATGAAAAAGTGAGTCAGGTTGAGACGTTTTAGATTTAAGGATTAACGACCTGAGTGCGCACTCGAATGGCTTTCGCTGCTTTAGAGAAGCTGCAGGTTTGTTTTCAGTGAAACGACGAGACTGTGTGTGAGTGCGTCTGCACGTTTAGAACCATCACAAACTTTACTTCATCCATTAAATCATTTTCAGGAGCTACTAAAGTCGACCAGTTCTGGATTTTCTGACTCTGTCACACCAGGATGGATGTGCGCAGTAAACACAACCATAGTTTGTTTACAAAGAGCAGCCAGTCTAAAGAGACGGGCACTGAAGCAGCTTGTTTCAGACACATTGCAGTATTATTTTTTAACTATGAGTCATACAAAGCTCCTCTGGTCAAGTCCAAACATCAAAATATAGAGCTCGAAATGAGCAGAGCGGCTCCACATTAAATATTCAGCTCCTGTAATGTCAGTGAACGTGTCTGCTGCATTCATTGACCCAGTAAGCTACATGGAACAACAGCCATCATTCAGACAGTTGTTGCACATGTGCACTTCCTGCTGCGACGCATGGTGTGAGCTGTGTGAACAGTGATACGGGCGCTGCTTGAATTCTCCACCATAAACACACGAGTGAAGCGGTGATGGTTTAGTTTAGTTAGTTTAGAGCTGGACTTTCAGTGGCGCTCTGTGTCCGGTGAGCGTTTCCAGTCTCTTTATTCCCCACTTATAAAAGTTAAAGCCATGAAACTGTCCCGTGGCTCACACAGAGGCTGCACCACAGCCCGGACAGTTTGCAGAAAACTGCTGAATTCATGAAGTCGGGTGTTTGGTGAACTGACTGATGATGTTACAGGTGAGCACGGCTCGAGTTAGCTCCTTGAACTTGTCTGTTTTTAGATCTTTAGCTTCACTCTTCTTCTACTTTTAGTTATAAAGTTCATTTAAAAGAATTTTAGTTCATTTATTCCCTGAATGATCAACTCTTTCATCCTTGTGCGAAGAGTTCGAGTTGATTGTTGTCCTGTTGAAACTGAAACCCATATTAACACTCAGAGCAGCTGATTCACGTGCTGTGTGTATTCACAGCGATATAAACAGTTGTTACAGACTCGCACTGACGCCTTTGTGTTTATGCCAACAACGTATGATGTTACCTCTGTTTTAAACAGCTTTGAATGCTCTCAAAGTTTTTCTCACAGCACATTTGTTATGCTTGTTGCCTTTGCAAAACATGAAGATTGATATTAATATGTATAAGTTGATACAAAGCCAGATTTAGAAATCACCTTATTGCATTTTCTTCCTGCAACCTTTACCTCCAGTTCACATAACGCACTGGAAGGTTTAATTTTTTATCACTTTTCTATCATTCTGTGTGTTTGTTTATCTGTAAAGCTCCGTGTGCAGTCGTGCTGACCCGTTTATGTTTGATCCTTCTGAGCCTACAAAGAGCTGTGAGCGGGGATGCTGTAAATACATGACGCAGGCAGGTTAGAGAAGCTTTTCAGCAATGAGAAACTGCAACAATGAAGGTGTGTGCTGTTACAGCAGTTTGTGAGAGAGTGTGTTACATCAGGATCAAATTACACCAGAGGGAGAGAAGCCACACAACAGTTTACTAAAGAAAAGTTCACAGCAGAATTAAATGTACATTATTTTCTCCTGATTTTTAGTTCTGTTCATCCTTTTAGAACATTTTGACATCTGCTGTCTTTTAAATATATCTGAGCTAAACTGAGAATCTGAGATCGTTGACAGCTACTGAGAAATAAAGAAGCAGCAACAACCTATTGAAGATGTTTCATGTGGGAACTATTTTCTTCTCCCTGAACTAAACCTACTTTACATGCATATGCTGCAACCACACATGCAGATTTTCTTTTGCCTTTTGTGTCGTTGCTCCTTTGTGCTTGTTGCGTTACAGTTTTATTCTGGTGCTTTTGTTTCTTATCCCGGTAACAGTCGGTTTTGTCCTGTGATTGGACACTGGGATTGGGCCTGTATATAAAGGATGGCTGTAGCTTCCACGTCTGAAAATTAAAACAAAGCTGGAAGTTGCGTTCTTTCCAGTGGCCACTAGGGAGCAACTGTTTGTCCTGCAAAAAAAGTCTGAGAAAACAACCCCCGCAGCTTGAACTATGACCTCAGTAAATATTTACCTGATGAGTCTCACTAGTGTCAGGACTTTAATTTTATCAGCTGTCGTTCTATTGGAGGCAAACAAGTGGATAAACCAGGGTGTCATTGACAAGTTGCTGCTCTATGAATGTGTAGCATCCTTCATATCCAACGGAGGGACCTCGCTGGTGGGTACGGCATCTTTTATGTAAAGTGACGGCCTGCTTTGACCAGCTTATATTAATTATTTGCTCACTAAAGAGTAGGGATGGGTATCGTTTAGGTTTTATCCGATACCGGTGCCAAACCGGTACTTTTGAAACGGTGCCGGTGCTTAAACGGTGCTCGAACCGGTGCTTAAAGAATGGAGAACACAAAATTGGTCCAAAAACCTCTCATGTTTAGCTGTTTTCCACTTTTTCTTTGGTCATTTTAGCCTTTTTGGCCAGGGTGAAGGGAGTATCTGCCATCAAACAAGAAGACAGCCGCATGTAGCTATGATGGTGTTTGCTAGTTCACCTTACATGCATTAATGTAATAACGTGGTTAGCCTACTCAACGTAAATTACACACGAACAACATTAAGCTACTCACGCAGAGAAGAACGGCTGCTGCTGCATCATCATCCTCATCATTTCTGCTACACTGGCAGGGCTAGGGGCCAGGACTCTCCTCTTCGGGTTTTTGGGGGATGTTGCAAACTCCGGGTCCGATAACAGGCACCACACCCGCAGTAGATGTGCTCGGTGTGAGGTCTCGCAGCAAGCTATCAAATACAGCCAGACTTTGACCGCTTCGCCTCGGGCATTTTTAATCTGTAGCTCTGCTCTAAAAGAACGTACGTACCTGGACCCGCCTACTATCCTCGGAAACGTAAAATGATTGGCTAGAATCTAAAGTCATCACAGCTCAGGAAAAAAAAGCACCGAAATGTGCGCTGCTTTTCGGTCTGGTTATTACCGTTTATGACAGAACTGGTGCCATCATGGCACCGAATACCGGTACCCATCCCTACTAAAGAGAGACCTGGCTGCATTTTCCTTTGGCTGGCAGACAGTGTAGACAGACTGTAGACAGTAAAAAGAAAGTAGTTCTTTGTGCTGTTTAGTACTTTGTATTCAAAAGAAGGCAGAAATCTCTGCACCTAATATCTCCAAACCTGGGTCATTCCCACCAAAACAAAAGAGATGTGTAAACGGTTACTACGGTTACCACAGTTAAAATGACATCTTTGATTTTGCTGTGAACTCTTGCTTTAAACAAACGGTCCTGCATACTCGGTCTGCAGCGATGAAGTGTTCAGATTTCAGTGAATCAAACTCGAAGCAGGTGAAGATGAACTATGCAAATCAGAGGTTTGTTTGTAGGACGTTCGGTTCATTCTTTTGTTCTTTGGCTTGAACGTGTCGGATGGCAGGAAAATTAAAAGTAGTTTGGTGCTTTTTTAAAGAAAGTAAGTTCTGTGTGAGACTAAAACCACTGACCCCACCCAGTCTGTGTTTCCTTTAGAAGGAGGAACGTGGAGGGAAATCCGACGGAGCTCACGGAGGAGACGCGTTGATTTCTTTGTACATAAACGAGGAGAGGGCGTATTATCGCGGGCATGAAGGGCAAACCTCGTATACACGTAGACTGTGATCGTCTCGCCTTGTGTTTTCTGATGTAAACCAGTTTTTAAACCCGGTCCACAGCGATCCACGTTCATTCTGTCGAATTATCCCGATCACTTCAGGGCAGCTGAGGAGACGTTTATTATGATTTTGTGTATTTTGCATCAATGACAAATCTAGATAGTTCCAACGATGGCACTCCTTTGTATGACGACGCTAATAGTATTTCTTGTATATAAAAGTCTTTGTTGTGTTAGCATGGGTATAAACTGTGACGTGTATGATGGTAGATGTAAATACTCACGTTTTTCCTACTCACTAAACAAACTGCTGTGTTGTGGATTCATGATTAATGACAAACATTAAACATAAAGTTTTATTGACTCGACTGGATTCAGCCTGTCGTTATTTCACGTTTGCTGCTATAAAGTTCAGTTTTTGTTTAATTCATGCAGTCATGATCACAGATACTCAGTTAAATTTATAACTTCCTCCATTAAATCTGAACCTTATTAAAAATACACTTTACATCACTTTTAAAGTTAGTCTTAAACATTTTTAATTTAACATTTCCAGGAAACGTTCAGGTTCATTTGTGAGATTTTCACATCTGTCAGATGTGGTTTAATGGCTTTAATTAGTGTAATATTTTGTTACTAATAAATAACTATAAAAGGAAATGCAGTACAAAGGCAAGCACAACCACTTCTTATTGTTTTTAACTCTTTTGTGCAAGGTGAACATGAGTGATTTGAAGAACATCTAAAATAAAATGTATTCATATTATTTATCGTGTCTATGCTCGGACATCCAGGTAAGGAAATCCCGAACAGTTGATTCTGTTCATCTGGACGCAGAGTTTTCAGTGGGAGAAATGCTTCTTCACTCATCCAAGTGACTCCTTTTCCCACTGAAAACACAACGTCCAGATGAACAGAATCAAGTGTCTGGGAGTATTATCTATCAACGTATCCTGTTGGGAGGGGGTTACAGCTACCATAGGCTGAGAGGCGGGGTACACCGTGGACAGGTCGACAGTCTGACGCTGGTCTCGACATGAAGACAAAAGTAAAAACTATCTCTGATTTCTCAGAGTTACTGTTTGTGGTTTGAGTCCCTGAGATTTTGGAGTGAAACACTCAGTTTTATGATCAATATGATCTCACTGACTCCTCACAGCAGTGTGACACACACACACACATTCCTGTGGGGACATCTCATTGACATAATGCTTTCCTTAGCCGCTTACCCCAACCATCAGAAATGAATGCCTAACCCTGGACGGAGGAGACAGCAAAGAAAATCTTCACATCATGGTGTGACACCCTAGGACTGGGCGATATATCGAGTTTTTAAATATATCGATATATTTTTATACGACTTAAAAATATAGATGCAACACATTTATACAGCCGTATTTCGCATATGACTATGAAAGGCGTAAGAGAAAGTAGTTCCTTCCAACTGTATTTCTGTTAATGAAAAACTACAAGTTTACCCCAAAGTACTAAAATATCAATCTTTTAATATGAGAAAAAATCGACAGTGTGCCTTATGTATGAATTCTGGTTGTGCTTACTGACCGCAAACCAATTTTATGTGCTACACGGCGCTCAGAAACCTTTCAAAAAATGTTTTAGTACGACTTTGGTAAGCTACGAAGCCGCACCACTTGATGGATTGTCGGAGCCTCGCGGAGTGATACGTACTGTGCTTCAACGTAATATTACCGTGTTGTGTGTGTATAAGGACTAGGACTGGGCGATATGACCCAAAATTCATATCTAGGTATTTTTTAGCTGGATGGCGATATACGATATATATCTCGATATTTTTTAGCTGGATGGCGATATGCAATATATATCTCGATATTTTTTTATTTTTTTATTTATTTATTTTTTTTTAGCTGGATGGCGATATACGATATATATCTCGATATTTTTTAACTGGATGGTGACATGCGATATATATCTCGATATTTTTTTTAAAGCCATAAAGTAAGAACAAAAAGAGAGTTCTTAGTCAAAGCTGTGTCTCAGATCTCACACAGGCACTTTTATTAACATACAGCGTAGATGCACATGAAAAAATTACGCCCCAAAAGGATTTTCTTGGACCAAGTCAGAGAGTTTGTGAATGAAGTAAGTGTTCAATTATTTTTTAGTTACATTTTAACTTGACTTCAATGGGGTCAAAGTCTTTGTGTGTGTCAGGGACCAAGCAGTAAAGCATAAAGGACACAGGTGTTTAATTCAAAAAGGGGGTTTTATTGACCCAAAAAATATGAAAATATATTTAACAAAGCCAAAACTTAAATAGGCAGACCAATAAAAGAGGTCAACTCAATAGACTAAACTGAAGATAATAATTAACAAAACCTCAAACAAACATAAGATAAACTGACCTCCTGAAATGACACACGGGGGAACTTAAATACCGGTTTAGCTAAACCAAATGACACACACGGGGGAAACAAAATGGCTGCCATATAAGCAACTAATACAAAACAATTAAACAAACATGAAACACCCCCCCAGACAATGAAGCATGTGGTGCAATCCAATTAGGCCGTCATTGGTACTTCAGGTCTACCAGCCCTTTGCCACACCTTTTGCCAAACGGAGAAGCCAACTCCCAGGTAACTCAAACAAAGAAAGATGTATTAATATAACATAAAACAGAACTTTGACCTTCCAAGGTTAATATGTGTGCACGCCATATAAACATTGGAAGGTGTGATGGAAAAATAAATACATTTAATAGAGAAACAATATTGAACAATAGACTAGACTATTTTAAAGTAGTGACTGTAAATTAAACTAAAGTGAATCAACGGGTGGTGAGGTGTGGAGCTTACCATGTGTGGCATGCCATCACACACCTCCCCTCTTCAGAGCTCTCGCTGGAACAGCGAGAGAGATAGTCAGCAGTAAGGTTCTCCTTGCCTGGTACATGGTGGACAGTGAATCGGAATGGCTGTAAGGCCAGGTACCAGCGGGTAATTCGCCCATTTGTGTCCTTCATCTGCTCAAGCCACTGGAGTGCTTTGTGATCAGTTTCCAAGGTGAAGTCTCTTCCCAGTAGATAGTAGCGGAAGGAGTCCAAGGCCCACTTGATCGCTAAGGTCTCTTTCTCTACTGTGGAATACCGAACTTCCCGTGGAAACAGTTTCCGGCTGATGTAAGCCACTGGATAGCGGCCTTCCCTGGTTTCCTGAAGGAGGACAGCTCCCAGGCCCCGATCTGAAGCATCAGTCTGTAATATGAACGGTTCATCGAAGTTGGGACTGTACAAAACCGGTTGCTTACTTAGTGACTGTTGGATGTCATGAAATGCTGCCACTGCCTCCTCTGTCCACTGGATGTGATTGGGGGAACGAGATCCCGTCAGGTCTGTGAGCAGAGCTGCCCTGTTGGAGAACTGAGGGATGAAACGACGGTAGAAACCTGCCATGCCCAAAAAGGATCCCAGCTGCTTCCTTGTTTGGGGCAGGGGGGATGATTCCATGGCCTCGATTTTGCTGACCTGTGGCCTGATAACCCCCTTGCCGATGACATGGCCCAGATATTCTGTCTCAGCAGCGGCGAAAACACACTTTGACGTATTCACCGTCAACCCAGCTGAGTGCAAGTGGTCCAGAACAGTTCGCAGGTGTTCCACATGCTCCTCCCAGGTGTTGCTGTGGATAACAATATCATCCAAGTAAGCAGCAGCAAAGTCAGAGCAGTCATGTAATACCTGATCCATTAGCCGTTGGAAAGTTGCTGGAGCTCCATGTAATCCAAATGGCAAGACTGTAAATTGGAAAAGCCCCCATGGTGTTCTGAATGCTGTGAACTCTCTGGACCGTTGAGTGAGTGGGACCTGCCAGTAACCCTTACACAGATCTATTGTGGTCAGGTACCTTGCTTTTCCCAGACGTTCAAGTAGATCATCAATTCTTGGTGTTGGGTAGGAGTCAAACATGGATACGGAGTTCAGGTACCTGAAATCAATGCAGAACCTCATACTCTCATCCCTTTTGGGTACCAAGACCACAGGGTTGCACCATTCGCTTTTAGATCTTTCAATGATCCCTAGGGATAGCATCAAATCAATTTCCTTCTTCAATGAGAGCAGCAGACGTTCTGGGATCCTGTAACTCAATCGTCTCACAGAGGCACCTTCTCGTACCACAATATCATGTTCGACAATGTCAGTTCTCCCTGGATTCTCTTGAAAGACTGCTGATTTACACATTTCTCTCACCTGCTGCTGCTTTTCCTCTGGGAGATGGCTGAGATCATAATCCAGAGAGCCAGCAGGTGGTAGATATTGCTCATCTGCTTCATCTTCTTCAGGCACTCGCCGTATGAGCATTGCATCCGCCTTGTGTTCAATACGCACCACCCACTCCTTCAGAAGGTTTATATGCAAGACCTTGCTGGGGCGCAACTGCCCTGGGGTGGATACCTCATATGTGGTGGGTCCCGGCTTCCTCATAACTTCAAATGGCCCCTGCCACTTTGCCAGCAATTTGTTGTTGTCACTGGGGAGGAGCACGAGCACCTTTTGTCCTGGCTCAAACGAACGCTGACGAGCAGATTTATCATACCAAGACTTCTGCTGCTGCTGGGCCTCCACCATATGTGATTGAGCAAGTTCACTCATTTTCTCTAACCGTTCTCTCATCTGAATGACATAAGACAAAATGTTATTGAGGCCCTCCTCCGCCTTGTCTCCCTCCCAGATCTCCTTTAACAGAGTTAGAGGGCCACGAACCTCATAACCATACAACAGCTCAAAAGGGGAAAAACCTGTGGAGGCTTGGGGGACTTCTCTATAAGCAAAGAGTAGATATGGCAGCCATTGATCCCAATCATTACCACTGTTGTTGACAAACTTTCTGAGCATCTGTTTCAATGTCTGGTTAAAGCGTTCTGTCAGCCCATCAGTTTGAGGGTGGTATGGTGAAGTTCTCAGACTCCGGATACCCAACAACTGATAAACTTGCTTTAACAAAGTAGACATGAAGTTAGTGCCTTGATCAGTTAGTATTTCTCGTGGAAACCCAACTCTTGCAAAGAACTGCACTAAACAAAATGCAATGGGCTTGGCCTTTATAGATTTTAAAGGGAACACCTCAGGATATTTTGTGGCATAATCTGTTACAACAAGCATGTAACGATTTCCTGCTTTGCTCCTCTCAACAGGCCCTACAATATCCATTCCAAGACGCTCAAAAGGAGTGCCGATGACAGGGAGAGGTTGGAGTGGAGCTCTATGGGGGATTTTGGCAGATGTTATCTGACACTGTGGGCAACTTTTACAAAACTGAGCCACATCTTTGCTAAGACCAGGCCAGTAGAAATTATGTTTGATGCGAGCTGTGGTCTTGTGTTTACCAAGGTGGCCAGCCCACGGAATAGAATGCCCCAAGGTGAGAATGGCGTTTCTCACCTTCTGGGGAACCACCAGCTGCAGCACCGACCCCTGCTGACGATAGAGAATGTCATTTTGCAAGATGTACTCTATGTACTCACTGTTGAGAACCTGTTCCACTCCAGGTTCCTTTTCTTTGGCCTTCTGGAAAAGAGATATTAAAGATTGATCAGATTTTTGGAGTTCAGCAATTTCAGTTGGAATAGTAAACCCTAGGGGTGACGATGTTGGCTCAGCATCTGTTAGTGTCTGCACAGGTGAAAATTGGAATTTCTCCTGCCTTCTTTGTCTGCGGGTCTTCCGTGGCTTCACCACAGTTGGTTCAAACTCCTCATCAAAGAAAGGCAGGGCACTCAGGGTCTCAGAGTAGGTACTGACTTGCTTAGCCTGAGCTCTGGTAACGGCTACATTGCACTCCTCAGTCTGCTCAGACTCCAACAAATCAAAAAGCACAGGAAGGTCACGCCCTAACACGGCAGAGTAAGGCAAACTGCTCACAACACCCACATTCAGCAGATACATCTGGTCCTGAACTTTAATGTAGATATCAGCTGTCGGATATCTTTTCTCATCTCCATGGACACAACAGATTGAAATTGTATCACTGGTGCGAACAGTATTAGGTGGGGCAAAATCTGAGTGAATAAGGGACCGAGAACTGCCAGAGTCAAGAAGGGCATTGAGTAGAACCCCATTCACTTCAATCTGACTCATTTTGATGGATTTGTCACTCTCCTGCTCAGGATCAACATTAGAACGGGGGGCAAAGCACATTTGTACCATTTTAGCAGAATTTCTTGGGCACATAGGTTTCGTATGGCCCTCTAATCCACAAAGATAACAAATGAGCTTCTTACCAGAGGCCTTTGGTGGTCTAGTGGTAGACTGAGGGGTCTTACTGGTGCTTGTATTTGCTGAATCCAGATGGTTTTGCTGAGGTATCTTCCGGGTGTCCCTCGATGCCTTCCATGCATTATGGCTCCATGCTTGCCCCTTCTTTCTGGCAGCAACAAAAACATCAGCTAACCGAGCCGCTTCCATTGCTGAGCCAGGGTTATGTTCTCTGATCCAAACCTGAAGCTCAGGAGATAACATTCTGAGAAACTGCTCCAAGATTATAGTTTCACCAATGTCATGAATAGTTTTACCCTTTGGCTGGATCCATTTCCCATAAAGCTCCTTCAGTCTCGCATATAGCTCACGAGGGCTTTCATCTGGTTGAACGTCCAGGGATCTGAATCTTTGCCTATATGTTTCAGGGTTAATGTCATATTTTGACAGAATAGCTGATTTCACTTTATCATAGTCTAATGAATCATCAATGTCCATGTGAACATAGGCACCTCTAGCTTTACCAGTAAGCAAGGGTATCAAACGAAAAACCCAATCTGATTTCTGCCATCGATAAGCTGTAGCCATACGTTCAAATGTGATCAGGAAATGTTCTATATCATCAGCTTCAGTTAATCTTTCCAATCTGCCCTCTATTTGTAGGGGAAACTGAAATGCTGGTGAAATGGCTGGATTGGAATTAGTCATAAATGGTTCAGCCTGGGCCTGCTGAGCAGAGGAAGAAGGATGAACATCAGACTCTAATGGTTCAGAGCGAGCCTCTGCAGAATCTGATGGTGATGTTCTGACTTGGATTTCTGACTGCAGAAGTCTAAACTGATGTTGAAGGGCTTTAAATCGCTGTTCTTGTCGTGCATTTAACTCACTCTGTTTTGCATCCCGGACGTCCTGTTGTCCCATGTGAGCATGTAGCATATTGACTAGATCAGACAAAGTAGGCTCCTTTTCCACCCTCTCCACAACTTCAGTGACTTCTGAGGCTCCATTTTCCTCCTCTTCGCAGGTTTGCTGAGCAGATCCCTTTTTCTTTTCATTCTTGCCACCACGATGCATTTTTCTTCCTCATGGGGAAAAACAGAAGAAAGAAAAAAAAGAAAAAGGACCTGTGTCCAATACTGGATGATCCCACTGCTGCCACCAATTGTCAGGGACCAAGCAGTAAAGCATAAAGGACACAGGTGTTTAATTCAAAAAGGGGGTTTTATTGACCCAAAAAATATGAAAATATATTTAACAAAGCCAAAACTTAAATAGGCAGACCAATAAAAGAGGTCAACTCAATAGACTAAACTGAAGATAATAATTAACAAAACCTCAAACAAACATAAGATAAACTGACCTCCTGAAATGACACACGGGGGAACTTAAATACCGGTTTAGCTAAACCAAATGACACACACGGGGGAAACAAAATGGCTGCCATATAAGCAACTAATACAAAACAATTAAACAAACATGAAACACCCCCCCAGACAATGAAGCATGTGGTGCAATCCAATTAGGCCGTCATTGGTACTTCAGGTCTACCAGCCCTTTGCCACACCTTTTGCCAAACGGAGAAGCCAACTCCCAGGTAACTCAAACAAAGAAAGATGTATTAATATAACATAAAACAGAACTTTGACCTTCCAAGGTTAATATGTGTGCACGCCATATAAACATTGGAAGGTGTGATGGAAAAATAAATACATTTAATAGAGAAACAATATTGAACAATAGACTAGACTATTTTAAAGTAGTGACTGTAAATTAAACTAAAGTGAATCAACGGGTGGTGAGGTGTGGAGCTTACCATGTGTGGCATGCCATCACAGTGTGCATGAATGTGTATAAGAACCTTGTCTTTGTCTCTTGAAGCTCACCTCTGATCTATTCAATTTTATTTATATAGCGCCAAATCACAACAAAAGTCGCCTCGAGGCGCTTCATAGATCTTTGCAAGCTACTGAAAATTGAAAGAAGTGTCACAGCAGCATACCACCCACAGACAAACGGCCTCAATGAAAAGACCAACTACAACATAAAAAGGTATGCCTAATATTTGTATGCAACAGTTTTTAGTAACATTATTTATGTTATTCCAACTTAATTGTTACTTGGTAATTGAGTAGTTTCATTACTGCGTTTACATGTTTCAACGCCTGCATTTAGAGCTCTCTGAAGATTGGTAAACGACCAGCAGAATAACTGGGATGCATCTTTAACATCATTCTGCCAGAGGAAACAAGGTACAGTGACTATGTACAGCAGGCTCAGCCAACTCTGGGCCTCCAGGACCGGTGTCATGCAAGTTTTAGATTTCACCCTGGATCTACACACCTGAATCAAATTAGTTCATTACCAGGCCTCTGGACATGTTGAGGAAGTAATGTAGCCATTTAAATCAGCTGTGATGGATCAAGGACACATCTAAAACCTGCAGGACACTGGGCCTCGAGGGCTGGGTTTGAACACTGATGTACAGTCTAAAAGTGAAGCACAACGTGAACTTTACACCACTACATTCACGGCTAAAACATTATTAAAAGTATAGTTGGTGACAGAAAAACAGGGCATTTAAAAACTGTTAGAGCGCCACCACCATTGCTGCTTGTGATTTGAAATGCATTCTGCTATACCTGCCCCAAGGCCACACCAGCAATCAATTATCTAGGATCGACCTGTCTTGACTTACTGGTCAGGACTGCCAAAATGAAATAAATACATAATGAAATAATTAAATGTATCAATAATTAATTAAATGTCATAAATATGTATTTCATTAATTAATTCCAATTTTAATTAATTATTGACACATTTAATTAATTATTTAATGGTGTATTTAATTACTTCATTTTGGCAGTCCTGGCATTCCATAATTCTCAATCCCTTCCACAAATCCAATATTATGTGCACACACACCTGAGAACCAAGCAGTTTGTTTTTCCCGTTCTTCTTGGGGAAGCAAGGAACCAGGGTTTCATGCAGAAGATCTGCATCAAGCAACACAGACAAATTCTCTGAGACTGAATATTACAATCCTCAGATTGCTTTAATACTTTAATAACCTTTGTGGCATTTTTAATTTTATTACTCTTAGTGTCACGTTCTGTTTGAAGCCTTTCGATCTTATTTTCCAACGCCTTACCCAGATAGCAAGGAAACATTGAAACAACGTTGAGTCAATATCAGGCGACGTCATTGAACCAACGTTGAAGTGTGACGTTGACCTAACGTCACTCTTGCACCCTTTTTTAATGTTGAAACAACGTCAGGTTTTGATGTTGAATCAATGTTGAAACCTGACATTGAAACAATGTCAGATTCTGATATTGAAACACTGTTGAGCTATGGTGTTGATTTTCCACCTCTTTCGCACAGTTGCTTTTTATTAAAACAACAGTTAAATCATGACTGGAAATCTACCTTTCTTTATAAGTATTTTAACCAATACTAAACTACTGCATGTTTCCATCAATACTTAAATCACCTAAACACATAATTGTACTTATTCCTCAAATTGGACACCCTTTATAAAAAAAAACAACAACAAATGTCTCACAATGTATCATGTCAATATTAATATCCTAAAATAAGAAAGCATTGCATGTGATGTAACAGAGAAAAAAAAATAAACAAAAAAAGGTCAATAGGCATGTTTCGTTTGCTAAATACTTTATTAAAAGACAGTGTGCTATTTACATTTATATGTTTCACAGAAGTTTGTAACTTTTTACTCTGGGATGGGGATGCATGATGTGCGTCCTGCACCACCCATACCCATACGATCTGGGGCGTATCGGAGCCATTTCTGCACTGCTTGTGCAAAGACAAACTCGGACATAGAGTTTGCCCCTAACTGCTGCGTCAGGCCATCTAGGAAAAAAATACACACACACAAACAAAAAAAGTGAATTAGAGCACATGAATAAGCTCTTGTTAACTGTCTTCAGCGGGGAGAAAGTATGTAAACTCCTAGGCTGATAAACATGAAAGTCACCAGGCGTAAATCTGCAAACTGCCGCATTTGATTCCCAAAGAGCTATGAGCGGAAAAAGTGATAAGTCTTAGCATGGTGTGCCGTGTATCCTTTAAAACAAAATAAACATGGGGTCCTCGGGCTGTACAACTACAACCCGAGGATTAAACAAGCCAAAGACCAAAGACTCCATCTCCAGATTAACCGGACATGAAAGTCTTGTTATTAAGAAAGACAAAGTAATATAGCAAAAAAACTGTAAAACTTACCACCATATATGCATTTGCAGAGCGCTGTATCTTTAAATGCCATTTTTTGCTTTGTCTGGTCCTTGGTTTTTTTCCCTGCCCAGTTGAGTACCGAGGCCAGCTCATTTGTAATGGCATAAGCCATTACACGGCGGACTCGCACCTCCAGTGTGGTCCCTCCAATCAAGGCAAAGCGTCTCACCTATAGACACATTTTAAGAGATGGAATTAGCGTGTCTCATGTCTTAAATGTGTATGCAAGTGCTTGTGTGTTTAATCAACAGGCCGTTGTTATGTATTTAAATCACATCTGACAGCTATTACACTTTATAGTTACAAAGTGTACATAACCTTTATATACTTACCATTGCCTTATTTGCCTCTTATGATTGAAGAGCTGCCTCTGCATTGTTTAGCTCCTCAATGTTGTGCAAGGACAAATCCAGAGGCAGTACCCCAGCATCTACCGATTCATTTCAGCAGGGATGGCGGATGGCTCTGACCTCCTCACGGAGTTCGTTAACAGCTGTCGTCAGGTCTGACAGCATAGCTAATATCTTTTGTGAGGTCGCATCTGTTTTAAAAAAAACAATTCCAGAAAGATTAATGGCTTAAGCAGTGAGAGGCGAAAAACTAATAAATAAATAATAAAACGCAGTTTACGTGTGGACAAAAGGTGCAAACGCAAGGTAGGTGAGCGTGCAACGTAAAGTTAGGTGAGCGTGCAACGTAAAGTTTGAATTGAGTGCGAATCGAAGCGGGTGCTCTCCAATCATTAAAAGTAACAAAGTCATTGAACACATTTATACAGTTACCTTTACGTTTATCAATCATATATCACAGATTTACAATTTTTTGTAGTACTATGCTAAAAAGCAACTACAGAGCGAAAGTCTGGGTCAAGCGCCGAGGCGACGGCAAGAACAAAGGAACCCTCGAAGCGTTAAGCTAGCTTTGTAAGGGAATATAACGGAAAAGTATGAAACAAAAATGTTTTCTTTGTTGACTTTGTTCGCAGTGCAATTTATTTGTTGCCGGATTGTAAGATGAAAGTTTTCGGGCTCCCACATTTTGTCCGAAAAGTTTGTTTGTTTTTTACTGTTATTCAAATGCAACCGTGGAAATAACGAATAGAACAAAAGTCATTCATTCTTACCTTATATTAATCGTGGTGCAGGCCAGTGCAGTGCATGAACTGATGCCTTCTCCGGTCAATTCCGCTGAGAGTAAATCTAATGTCCCGCTCTACTGTACAAGACAATGGTTACCTGAAGGGATGTACCACTGTGAGAGGGGGGGCTATGGAATAGTCCAAGTGGTAGCAGCTTTAATTTCCCGCGAAACCATAAATCAATAGTTTTTCAACTTGATTGTTGTCACCTTGTCAACTATAAATAGATCAACAATCAACGATGACAGAACAACAGTGAATCAATGTTATTTCAATGTCAGTGTCAGGTTTCATCAGTATTTCAATGTTGTTTCAACATTGGTTTTGTGTTGACATTTCAAGCATGACGATTCTGATGGTTCAGATGGAAAATCAACATCTGTTCAATGTCTCCTTGCTATCTGGGTAGCAGTCGGTTTCTGCTGTCTTTTCTTTCCATTAACATCAACACATTGTATTAATTGGTGCGTATCCTTTTTTCTTTAAAACGTTACAAAACCCAAACATTAAACTGCACCTTATATGCCACACAGCTTCATTCTAACATCAACTTAATGATATTCCTTTCAGTAAATTTTGGCCGCACACACAATTAACAGGAGAAATGTATCCCTCACTAATCTACCTATTAACATTAACAAGCTAACTCAGCCTAGTCTTCTGTGCATAGCGGTGGGTATTTATGTACCTCCATACCGTCAGCCGTGAGGAAGACAAACTGTCTTCAACACAAACTGCGGCGGTACTCCCAAGCCAATGGCTTCAGCCGCCTGATGCAAAACAACTAAACAAATCAGTATAACTGCCTAATGCAGCTGTACCGCTGAAACCTAACAGGGGAATAAATAACTCCCAAAAGAAATCCGTTGTGTGAAGCCACGGGCTTACTCTAAAGGCTGCGTGGACAACGGCAACAGCAAACCATGACCACCAATAAAACATTATCGACATACAAATAATCCAATAAAACTTACAAACATTTGTTTACTAAATATTGCGGCTCCTCCAACCAATGGCCGCGCAGGCTAAACATGAGGACACTGACGACGCGCAACAATAAACGCATGAAACGCACTGCTGAGCTCTTTGTTCCTTTTATTCCACATTGTACTGTCCAAACCCACAAATGAGTACATAATGTAAAACAAATGCACAAACAAACATGACTGCAACTCAAAAAATATTATACTAATTAGCCTACTATGCCAAACTGCAACATCAGACTATGGCATCAACTAGTGCATTAAACTATACATCAAGCTGTGGTCAACATAAAGCTTCCCCTCATGCTCACCCTACCTTTTTGCTCATTAAACAGCAGGTGCGGTGAACAGTAGTGATGTGACGTTCTGTATCGAGGCTTCGAAGCTTGTGTCGAGTAATTGAGGGGGCGTTTCCGCGATGCGCGTATCGAGGCTTGCTTCATTTATTGGAGGAGCTGAAAATGATGACGTCCGAAACCTCGCTGCCCGGCTGTACCACGTGACTGGTTCATGAAGCGGTTCGAACTTTGCCGCGAGCTGTGACAGCGATATAAACCCCTCAGACTTCAATCAAAATGTGGGTGTTTGATGAAGAGTTGCGGTTAGTGAGAGTTTGGAGACAGTTTGGAGAAAGTTTGGAGATTTATGAGCGAAAGTCAGGAGAGAATGGAGCCAGCTAAGAAGAGGAGGATGTCCTCCCCTGTGTGGGAACATTTTGATTTTATTCCTCCCAACAAGGTATGTAAATTTCTACAGAAGATGTATTTTCATAATACTGATGGTGCAATACAATTTATGTTAAGCGGCTTTACTTTTGTACAAGGTGAAGTGTTTGCTATGTGCCAGGGAGCTGGGATATAACAACAACACCTCATCCATGCTGAGGCACTACAGAGCTTTGCATGAGAATAAGGGGAACACTGATTGTGGAGCAAGACCAGGTGAGCCATCAAATGCCATGATAATATAGCATGCAGTTATGTTACTAAATGATATAACAATATTATACAACTGTAATAAGTTACGTGTGTGATATTTATATTTGTGCTTTGTTTTTATTGTCTTTCCTCAGGAGAACAATCTCAAATAGATGAAGACCTGGTTAGCATGGTGATTGAGGACTCCCAGCCATTTAGCATTGTGGAGGACAAAGAATTTAAAAGATTTGTTAAATCATTAAATCCTAGCTATGTTCTCCCCACTAAAAAGGTCATAAAAGCAGTGAAAATGCAGTTTTTACAGAATAAAATGTGAACAAGCAGGACTGAGGCCTCAGTGTGTAGCTGTCCATACCTCAACGTTACAAAAGCACAACCACTGTCCACACCCCAACCACACCTCACAGTAAATGATCGTTTCCATTTTAAGCATTTCCAAATGATCATTTTCCATACTGCCAGTATAAATATACACAGTATACTGCCACCACTACAGTCTAGATGTTTTACACACTCCTTTTGCTGTTGACAATTACAGGCTATGTGCAAAAGGCCACACTCTTCAAATTCATGCCAACTAATATTTTTACGTCCAGTAGGTGTCCTACTAGAGCAAATGAAGCTTCAAGAAGCTTTGTACTGGGGTGAACCAATTGGATGAAAAGCTTCAGTGCTTCATGAAGCTTCATCTGCCCATCACTAGTGAACAGGAGAGTGCAACCACATTTATCATCTAATACACACCCGTGAGTCACGCCACACAGCCGTGCACCAATGTGTGCATTTAAACCAACCGTGTTTATCAAAAAACAGGAAACACTCACATATTGTTCCTACAGTATGTCTTGAGTTATCGTGTCGGAAGTTTAATTATTGCAGTAATAATGTAATAACGTGGTGTTCTTTCCAAGCTCCTTATGTAACCGGTGTGATTCTGCGTTGTGTCTGATAAAAAAGGTAAAAGAAAGAAAGGCCTCCAAGTAAATAATTTGCCCACTCCAGCTCCTACGACCAAATACAAACAGTGGGGAAGAGGGTTAGCTCAACCCACCACAACTTCCAAGCTAGCATTTATGGCGCCTAAAACACATTTATGATACACACATAGTACACACTTATAATATCTAACAAAAACAGGCTTAATAATGACAATAATTGAACTAAAATCGCAATCAGAAATATCAGGGTGGCTAAATATGAATTATATGTGTGTTTTAAAGTGTTGGGAAAGAAATTATACCAACCTCTCCCACAGGGGAATTGTAGAAAAGGGGAGAGGCAAAAGGGGTACACTGTATTTATAGGGTTGCACCAAAGAAGAAGAAAAGAATGAGGAGGGGCTCTAACTGATAATGAGCATAACTACAGGCGTGGAGGTCCTAAAAGTCAGGTATAAAAGGAACAGTTTGAGGGTTTAGAACACATTTTGTGTAATTATGACAATGTGATTTATGACCCTGTTACACTTAGACTACGACCTCCTGGATGACCGAGAACCTTCACAGACACGTCACGTGGTGTTGGTTGTAGTAGTAATTGCTATATCACCTGTTCGCTTAATAAGGGATTTTTTTCTAAGTGAGTTGGTGATCGGGGAAGACGACTTCTGCTGACCGCTCAAGCCTGGAATGATTTGATCACAGTTGTTTTGGATGGCTTTTAGGGATTTTCATAACAAATAAAGGAGTCTTAAAGTTCGTCTTACATTTGAACCGCGGGCGCGTCAACATTTTCCCCTGTTCAGCTGCTCGGCGACTCAAAGGTTTGACAGTCGCCAATGACGTACTTACAGTGAGCGGTTTCAATTTGGGGTTTTACTGTTTTCTCACAAAAATGATCTAATTGCTCCATCACTGCTCTGTCAGTTCACTTATACAGACATTTAGAAGATATTTTCGCTCAAAGCTTAACATTAGAAATATTTACTGTCATTTGTATTCTTAACGTTTTCATGTCCTGAAGATGCAGTCAGGTGAAAGAGCACGGATATAAAATCCTCACAGTCTTCATTTCAACAAACTAAAAAAAAGCAACTGCAGACATTACAAACACGTGACCTACTTACCGTGGATCAAACTGACTCACGCCAGAGTGAAGCTGCCACCCTCCCGCTTAAGAAAAAGAAGAACTTCGTTTCACAACTCTCCAACCAATCAGAAGGCAGAGAGCATCTTGTTGTTACACGGATAAGGGAAGATTTCGGGTTTAGATTCAGCTTGATTAGTTTCGGTCTCCAACTTCAGCTCTGTGATCACGAGGAAGTCAAACATGTGGAGTCTTGAAGTGATGATTGTGATCAGGAAAACACTCCTATTTAAATATTTTCGATTTTTGTAAATCAAATGAAACTTTTGGACTGTTGTTCAGATAAAACTGGAATCTTTTAAAAACGTTGCCATGGTGTTTTTGACTATTTTATGATATTTCGTGATTGTCAAACAGGATCAGGAGACAGAGATCGTTTTTGATTTAATAAAGAAAAAAGTTTAATAATGTAAAAATGGAACCAGAGCTTTAAATTAAACTGTCTAAACTATGAGAGTTTAAGGAAGCTGCTGCTGCCAAGGAGAAAAAACAATCACGCGTGACCTACAGTAGCAGTGACGCATACAGATTTAAAGCCCTCCCTGTGCTTTGTTGCATTGTGTTTGTGCAGAAGTGTGTTTAGTGTGCACAGCGAGAGTTTTAAAGTTGTAGTTTTTAGTGTTTAATAAACTTGATCTGATCAGACTTTTTCGACTCTATAGTTCAGTTTGCCTGTTACAGCCTCCCCGTCATGATACATCAACTCATCAATCTGATAATCGCGGTCCTTCCATCTGTGCACATTTTCCTTCTGTCTGCAGGTACAACCGGGCGCGAAGACGGTAAGAAGCGAATCAGTGCTCAAATAATGTTTACATGAATAACAACAGGTGGCTGTCATCAACACCACTCATTTATTACAGACAGCTGTGTTTGTTTTAAAGTCTTTCAAACTTTAGCGATGTGATGTTTTGTTGAGACATTTTCAAACGAATTAAACTCTGGATAAAAAAAAATATGCGTCACAAATCGTTGCCCGCATCCTCCGGATGCGGGTCCTCTCCTCCTGTGTCCTCCTTTGCTCGTCTCTTTGACGATCACCTGATCCACTCTCCCTCCCTCTGTCTCACCCACGAGTGAATACAAGGACTTTTCATTTTGTGGCTTCCAAGAGGAAATGACTAACGGAGGAGTCCGTCTGTAAGACGCTCTGTAGTTCGTGTTTTGATGCGTAGAGTTCACACTGAGCACCGTGACAGAGTCCGACTGAACCCACAGCAGTGAGCCGGACTTTGGTTCAGACGAGCAAAGAGACGTTTAATAAAACAAAACACATGTCGCCTCAGAACTAAACTTTGAACGTCACAGCTGTACGTGTAACGTTTTTGTTACGGCCCAAACTGCTGTATAAACCTCCCAAAGTGGGTTCTGTTCATCTGGTCGTAGCGTTTTGTGGGAGAAACTTTTCGTCACTCATCCAGGTGACTTCTTCAGTCTCAGCTGACTGCAGGTTTCAACCTTATAAACAGTACATTTGCATAATGACTGAAACCAGCCCACTGAAGGAACAATGGGCTGTGAGGTCAGTTCCTTAATCTTAATTATGCAAATTCTCATGACCATTGATCAACAACCACTGATCAATGGCCACTGATCAATGGCCACTGAAAGATTTCTACAGTACTGTGCCACGTCCAGGTGAGAACGCCATGGATTACTGGATCCGGTTGAACAAGTCTATTGACGCTGCTGATGAGTGTCTCCGCAGGCGCGGCAAGCTGGTAGAGGACCCCAGTAGTGAGGTTGTTTCGATGTTCATTAATCACTGTCCTGACCACAGTCTTGCGTTGTCTTTTCAACTGAAGGCCCCTGAGGAGTGGACTGCAGCTGAGGTTCAGAGCCGTCTGGACAACTATGTGAGGAAAATGAGACAGTCTAGTATTTTGTCTCATAATACAGCATGTCTGTCCATCCCACATCAGAGCCCTGTTGCTGTTAAAAGCCAGCCCCACTCCAGCGGTGCTCAAGCAGTCCCAGTAACACATGAGCCAGCTTCGTACCCTATGCCTTCTGTCTCCTCTGCAGCCACATGTCAGCCCCTCTCTTCTGATGGCATGCAGCAGCCCTCTGCTTGTCCTCCTTTGACTCCTCATGTCATGCCCCCATCTTTGCCAGTTTCCGGCCCTCCTCCAGCTGAGCCAGGTGTTCAACAGATGGTAGCACTGTTTGACAAGGTTCTGTCCATGTGCACTGCATCACTAGCCACTGGTCCTAGGTTCCCACAACCCACAGGTCATTCCCATGGGCACCGCAGTGCTCACCGTGCTTCGTGCAGAGTGTGTGGCTCACATGAACACACAACCCATGTGCATTGTAGGCTGTACAAGCTATGCCACAGCTGCTTTGACCCTGGACACATGAGGCGTGAATGCCCACAGTTGCACCAGAAACCAAGTATTTCATCCCCTCCTCCCACCAATGCTGCTTTAAACTAGCCAGCCCATGTAACGAGAGGGGTAGCATGGGCAGTGTTGATGAAACCCTCAGAAATGCAACAGACCCAGAAGCCATATATGTTAACTGCTGTAGTAGCCTCTCTGATGAGAAGACTGTTATTATGGGTTCACAAAGAGTTGGCAGGGCTAGTGAGTTGTTTTACACTCCAGTGTCGGTCAGTGGCCGGTGTTCCCTGACAGGCATGCTTGATTCGGGAAGTATGTCATGCACACTAAGTGAAGAGGCTGATAGCAAGCTAAGAGCCGCTGGTGTTGCTCTGATTCCGCAGCATGCCCCTGAAAATGTGGTGCTGGTTGGTTGCGGTGGCCTTCTCACACAACCGAAATGCATCTATGATTTGGACATTGAAGTATATGGGACTAGGTTTCTTGTGCCAACATTTGTGGTTCCTGGGCAAAAAGATGAACTCATCGTGGGGAGCAATGTGATCCGGCCCATCATTCAGAAAATGAAGGCAGATACAAAGTACTGGGAGCTTATTAACTCCGATTACACTGGCACTGATTGTGAAGACTTCCTGCAGTTGCTGAGCTGTATCTCACGGTGGTCTGCTCCTGTGTTGCCAGATAAAGTAGGTACGGTCAGGTTGCGGAAGAGTGTCACTCTCCTGCCACAAAAAGAATATGTAGTTTGGGGAAAGCTGCCACCTTCTGCCCTTGTGTCTCCAGGAAGTACTGTTGTTGTGGAACCCACGTCAGCCCGTTCCACTCCAAAGAACATAATGGTGGGGCGCATTATAACACCCATGTGGGGAGATCGTTGGGTCCCTATGAAAGTCCTTAACCCAACAGAGAGCCCTGTGACACTTCGTCGCAATGCTAAGATTGCGGATGTCTTTCCTTGTATTGCTGTGGAGGACCTGCCCATCACTCAAGGTCTCTGCGAGACTCTGACTGACCAGCATACCAGTTTTCCCCCCTCATCAGACTCTGTGCCTGACTCTGCACAGCTACTCAAAGACGCTGGGTTGGCTGATATTGACATTGAGGGCTGTGAAGTGTCAGATGGGTGGAAGAGGAAATTAGTGGAGCTTGTGTTGACTTACCAAGATGTGTTCTCTAGAGACAAACTGGACTGTGGTGAGGTGAAAGACTTTGTCCATCGTATCCACCTCACTGACGACCGCCCTTTCAGGCTTCCCTATCGCAGAGTACCACCGGCTCACTATCATAAGTTGCGAGAGGTGCTGTCAGACATGGAGATGAAAGGCATCATCAGTAAGTCCACCAGCGAATATGCCTCGCCACTGGTAATGGTTTGGAAGAAGTCAGGTGACTTGAGGATATGCACTGACTTCCGCTGGCTCAATGCCAAAACCATTAAGGATGCTCACCCACTGCCCCATCAGGCTGACTGTCTTGCTGCCCTTGGTGGGAATGCTTTCTTCAGCACCATGGACCTCACATCCGGGTTCTACAACGTTCCCCTCCATGAGTCTGACAGACGGTACACGGCTTTCACTACACCTCTTGGCCTGTATGAGTACAACAGACTTCCCCAGGGTCTATGCAACAGCCCAGCATCTTTCATGCAGATGATGCTCAGCATCTTTGGTGACTTGAACTTTTCCAGCCTCCTGTGTTATCTTGATGACCTGCTGGTGTTTGCACCTTCAGAAGAGGAGGCCCTAAAACGTCTTGAGATTGTTTTCTCCCGCCTGAGGACCAGCAATCTGAAGCTGGCGCAGAAAAAATGTCACTTTCTCAGACGCTCTGTGAGGTTTTTGGGTCATGTCGTGGATGCTGGTGGTGTCTCAGTTGATCAGGATAAGGTGAGGGTTATCGCCAGTTTTCAGAAGACTGACCTTATGGATGGTGACGGTTGCACCCCTTCTCAGAGGAAAGTGAGATCCTTTCTTGGCATGGTGATGTTTTACCAGCATTTCATTCCAGGGTGCTCTCGTATTGCGAAGCCGCTCTTTGCTCTAACTGCCGGTCAGAAGAGGACTAAAGGCTGCCATGGGAGTCGGAAACCGGGAACCTTTCGCAAGCTCACCCCTCAAGACTGGACTCCTGCTTGCGAGAAGGCATTTGAGGGACTCAAAGGTGCACTCCTCAGCTGTGCGGTGCTGGCACATCCTGATTTTGAGAGGCCATTCATCCTTTCGACTGACGCTTCCATGGATGGGCTGGGTGCTGTCTTATCCCAGGTGCCAGCTGGTGAGGAGAGAGCAAGACCTATAGCCTTTGCTAGTAAGTCTCTCAGCCGCAGTCAGGCCAAATACCCAGCACACCGGCTTGAATTTTTGGCTCTGAAGTGGGCTGTGTGCGATAAGTTCAGCCACTGGCTCAAGGGTCACCAGTTCACTGTCTGGACTGATAACAATCCTCTCACATACATTCTGACTAAGCCAAAGCTGGATGCCTGTGAACAGCGTTGGGTCTCTAAGCTTGCACCATACTGCTTTGAGATCAAATATGTTCCTGGAAAGCTGAACATTGTGGCAGACACCCTGAGCAGGGAACCGTTTGTGAGGCCTTTGGCCCAGCGCCTCCTGTCGGAGCCCTACTTTGAGCTGCTAGAGCAAGTCAGTGATGTGAAAGATGCTAGTGTCCAAGATGCCTTCCGTTTGACCTGTCAACCTCAATCGATACGCAGTGCTCCACCCTCTGCTGTGCTTGATGTGTCTCTGTCAACTGATGACGTGTCTTCTCTCATGTCTTCCCTCTGTGAGTGGGAGTCTGCTTCTCGCCAGCGTGCAACATCCCTTGCTGGTCACCTGACCTCCATTAGTCCACCTGACTGTGATGTCTCTCATGCACTGTCCCATGCTGATCTCCTGTCTCATCAAACTGGGGATCCTGTGATCTCCAGAGTAGCCCGCTATGTTGAGCGTAAGCGCAGACCCTCCAGACGTGAGCGCTGTCATGAGAACCAACATACGTTGCGGCTCCTGAAACAATGGGATAAGCTCACATTCCTCAATGGTGTCCTCTACAGAGTTGTGAGGGACCCACTGACCAAACACAAGAGATTCCAGTTTGTGGTACCTGACTCCCTAAAACAAGTGGTGCTGTCTGGCATACACGACAATGCTGGTCATCAAGGTCAACCTCGCACACTCTCCTTGGCTCGTCAGCGTTTCTTCTGGTATGATATGGAGAAGGATGTGCGCGATCATGTGAGAAATTGCCGCAGGTGTGTTCTCAGCAAGACCCCAGAGCCAGCAGCTAGGGCCCCGTTGGAAAGCATTAAGACCTGTGCTCCACTGGAACTTGTGTGCATTGACTTCTGGTCAGCTGAGGACAGCAACAACAAGTCTGTGGATGTCCTTGTGATTACTGACCACTTCACAAAATTAGCACATGCATTCCAATGCCCGGATCAGACAGCTAAGAGAGTTGCTAAAAAGCTCTGGGATGGATTCTTCTGTGTGTATGGCTTCCCTCAGCGCATTCACTCTGACCAGGGAGCTAGTTTTGAGAGTGAGCTGCTTGCAGAGCTTCTGGTTTTGGGTGGCGTTGCCAAATCTCACACTTCACCATACCACCCCATGGGTAATGGTACCACGGAGAGATTTAATCGCACCCTTGGAAACATGTTACGGTCCCTCCCCCCCAGATCTAAGCAGAAATGGCCGCAGATGATACAGTCCATGACATTTGTGTATAACTGTACAGCACACGAGACCACCGGCTTTGCGCCATTCTACCTGATGTTTGGGAGGGTGCCAAGGTTGCCAGTTGACCTCATGTTTCAGGATGTCCTTCATGATGACACCATTTGTGACTATGATACCTATGTCAAGTCACTGATGGATGACCTGCGCTCTGCCATGCTCCAAGCCCAGGAACACAGCACAATGGAGCAGAGACACCAGTCTGACCAGTACAACAGAAAGGTGAAGGGTCTGCCTCTTTCACTAGGGGACCAGGTGTTGTTGGCAAACAAGGGAGTCAGAGGAAAAAGGAAGCTCTCTGACAAATGGGAACCTGTTGTGTACACGGTAGTTGACTTGGATCCTGCTCTTCACATCTGCCGTATCAGAGACAAAGAAGGTCATGAGCGTGTGGTGCATCGCAACCTGCTCCTTCAAGTTAACTTTTTGCCCTTGGACTCAACATTGAATGACGATGCTGCACATCCTGCTGTGAGCGTCGTCAGTGGCCCCCCTGAGTCTGAACTGGATGGGTCTGTGATATCTTTTGGGGGCACAGGAGCTGTACTTCCTGCCACCTGTACTGTGGATTCTGTCTCCAGCATTGGCGAGTGTGATGACCGCACACTATCATGGATCCATCAGCAATCCGCCGCTGACCCGGTCGAAGATGGCGTTCATGAGACCCCTCCCATAATGGGTGTTCCTGATCTTGGCGGGCTGGCTGGTGATGGAGCCTCCCCAGGCTCCCCTGCTGCTTTCCCGTCCCACAGTTTTCATTCTCTTGAACCCGAAAATGTGGACGTGGATCAAGGACTTACCACACGTTTTGGTAGAATCATTAAACCAGTTCGTCGCTTGATTGAATCAATGGCTCAACTTGAAACACTCCTTGGTGTTGAACCTGTTCAAGCAGCGGTTATCGATGTGTGAATTTGTTTATTGCTGTATATTGTCCATTGCTATTGTTTTTGGTAAAGAATAATAGAGGCACAGAGTTGATTGTATTTTGTCAGTCTGTGCAGTCTGATGGTGATGCCCATAGATATTATGGCCTGTTTTGTGTGGTGTAAATGGCACCTCATTTTGTCTATAGTGTGTCCTGGGATCTTGCTAGGCGCCGAGCGGGTCTCAGGTCTCTTATCCTCCTTGGAGGAAGCTATGTTGCTGATCTAATTCATTGTATATGTGATGTGAATTTGTTTGAGGCCACTGTATCTGTTATTGTGGGTTTATACATTTTATTATTTATTTATTTATTTTTTGGTGTACTCTTTAGTATTTTGTGTAATTCTTGGGAGGTGAATGTAACAGGGTCATAAGTCACATTGTTATAATTACACAAAATGTGTCCTAAACCCCCAAACTGTTCCTTTCATGCCTGACTTTTAGGACCTCCAAGCCTGTAGTTATGTTCATTATCAGTTAGAGCCCCTCCTCATTCTTTTCTTCTTCTTCTTTGGTGCAACCCTATAAATACAGTGTACCCCTTTTGCCTCTCCCCTTTTCTACAATTCCCCTGTGGGAGAGGTGGGTGTCATTTCTTTCCCAACACTGTAAAACGCTCATATAATGCATATTTAGCCACCTGGATGTTTCTGATTGTGATTTTAGTTCAATTATTGTCATTATTAAGCCTGTTTTTGTTAGATGTTATAAGTGTGTAGTATGTGTGTATTATAAATGTGTTTTAGGCGCCATAAATGCTAGCTTGGAAGTTGTGGTGGGTTGAGCTAACCCTCTTCCCCACTGTTTGTATTTGGTTGTAGGAGCTGGAGTGGGCAAATTATTTACTTGGAGGCCTTTCTTTCTTTTACCTTTTTTTGATCAGGTATGTCGGATTTCATGTTGTTGTTTTTGTTTTATCTTATGTCAAATATGTTATGTGTAAATCCATACTTTATGTTCAATGTAAAAATAAATGTCAGCCTTTTTCTACAATTCCCCTGTGGGAGAGGAGCTGGAGTGGGCAAATTATTTACTTGGAGGCCTTTCTTTCTTTTACCTTTTTTTGATCAGTTATCAGACACAACGCAGGATCACACCGGTTACATAAGCAACGAGGCAGAACAAAGTCAGGGCTGTATCAAGACACGAGGACTAAACCCTGATTCAACCAGACCCAGAACTGATCCGGAATTAAAACAGGACTACAACAGTTCAAAATCAGGACTAATTTAAGCCACCAATTCCCACCGATTTACTCAGAACCAGAATCAAAACAAAATCATCATAGACCTGCACTATTATTGTATAGTTTTTATAATGTGCTATAAGCATGTGTGCACTTTTATAGAGCTGTTTCCAGTTTCGTTATACCATGTATAATGACAATAAAGGCTTTCAATTCAACTACACTTATTTTTTTAATTCTACCAAAAAACAGTATTTAGTCTCTGAATAGTTTATATAATTATTTAACCTTGTTGTGCAAACAAGCCTGCATAACTTAATAAATCTAAAATTTGAAAAATAACAAACCTAAAAAGTTACACTAGGTACAAGATACATGTTCTGATGAGTTTTGGCAAACAACCATTAGACTAACGTGTGTCTCACCTGCTCTTGTTCCATCTCTGTTCCTCTCTCTCCCTTATTATTAACAATAAACTTAGTGTATATGTACTCGTAAATTTGATGAAAGTGATAAAAAATAGACAGCTCTGTCTCTCTTTATTCTGACATTTAACTAATTCAAAAGATATTTCAATATTAATTTATCTAAAACAAAAACGTTTACTCTAAATTGATGTTTAACAGTAAAGTTTTTATGTTTTCTCCCTAAAGTATATGTAAATATTTGGTTTCAACTGTTAATATATTCTCAATATTCTCAAATAAATGTGTCTTCTAACTAACATGATGTAAACGTGTCAGAGTAGCTGAAATGGCATGTGTGTGCTCACTGTGTTCTATATTATCTACTAGTGTTGGGTCGTTCGCGAACGAAATGGCTCTTAGAACCGACTCTTTGAAGTGAACGACGCGAGCCGGCTCCTTATTGGGAGCTGTGAGGGGTTTTTTTTTCTTTCTCTCACCCTCTCTCTCGCCCTTTTTTCCGCTAAACTCCGCACGCGCGGCCTGTACTTTGCGCTGGGCAGAGGGGGAGGGGCGTTAGTTACACTCGCAGTAGCACAGGAACAGAGCCAGAGAGAAAGAGAGCGAGGGACAACAACGTCACATTAGAAAGGTATAGTAATCATCCACTATTTTCAGTTGCAGATGATAAAGGATTCAGAAATCATGCAGGCCCATATGACAGAGAATGTGCATCTTCTTTTTGTTTTAATATTTTAATTTATATTTAATTGTGTTGTGGTTTGCAGTGTTTTGTGATGTTTCACGTTAAATTTGTTTAAAAGGAAAAAGCTGAAAATTTAAATAGTTAAAAATTTAAAATGTAAATAGTTGTTTTTTGTATTATATGATTTATTTATTACATTTTATGTGGAGTGAATAAATAAAGTATATTTATGGTGGCCCTTAGAGACAAAGCACGTACAAACTCCAAAACACGTACAAACTCCTAAGCATGTAAAAACTCCAAAACATGTAAAAACTCAGAAGGACGTACAAACTCAGAATCACGTACAAAAGACAACAGAAGTGCTCCAGGATGCTAGGGCGCAGTGTTGAACTTTTGTTACCTAGTGGCTACACAAGCCAGGAAGTATCAACAACCGGATTTGGTGTGTGGTAGTAACAGGAAAATGAACTTTTTTTTTTTTTTTTAATTATTTGAATAAATATGAGTGCTTGTCTATAAATACACAAACAATACACACATGCTTTCAATTGTGTAATTTAAGTGATCTGGGTAGCTCTGTTTTGGAAGTTCAGTAGATGCTAGAAATGTGTTTTGGAGTTTGTACGTGCTTTGTCTCTAGGGGCCATATATAAATAAAACCACTTTTTTTACATTAGTAATTCCTTTTCTGCATAATTTTATATTATTGTTAATGATTAAATAATTAAAGCAACAAAACAACCTGAAGAGCCGGATCGGAGCTGAAAGAGCTGGCTCTTTTTAGTGAGCCGAGCCAAAAGAGCCGGATCTCTTAAAAGAGCCGGAAATCCCATCACTATTATCTACATTGTATTTAGCTCTTTTTTTTGTTTTAAAAAAGAAGAATAAAAAATATGATTCGTTCCAGGAGTCGTCACGGTGGCTGTCTCAGAAGGAAGTGATGCCATCTTACCCTGCTCCCTGAGCACCAATCAGAACCTGGAACAGAAGCTCTTTGATTGGAAGAAAGATGACCAGAAGGAGGTTTTCCTGTACGCTGCTCGTGACGAGTACAATAATGGACGTCCAGGTCAAGACGAGCAGTTCAGAAGACGGGTCTCACATTTTCCACAAGAGCTGCAGTTTGGTAACGCCTCCATCATCATCAGAAACACCAGGCTGGCTGACAGTGGAGTCTACACCTGTGATTTTCCACATCTGCAGCCGGAAGGGAAAACCTTCAGAATAAAGCTTGATGTTGGTGAGTCTTTTATTTTGGAGAACATCCTGGAAAAAATGGTGAAGACCATTTTACTACCTGAACCAGGTGGTTTAAAAAAAATAATTTTAAATGTTTTACCTTGCAGAGCTTACCCTGAAAGATCGATCAGGTGAAATCGCAGGTGAGTGATGATGTCACTGAAGTGTCTGTAATCTGTGTGAGCTGCTCCCAGTTTGGGTTTAGGAAACAAACAGATCATCTCAAACTTTCCTTTGTGATAAACCTCAGTTGGGCTGGATCCTGAATCTGGTTTGTTATGCTGCTGTGGACAGTATTATCTGGATGAGAGTCAATTACTTCACATGAATGATAAACATAGACACTGGTGACTTTAAAGATCAGCACTTCCTCCTTTCTCTGCCACCGTGCTGCGTTCACAGGTGCTGCTCCAAAGCCTGACATCAGGATACTTAATACCACCGAGGACGGATTGCAGCTGAAGTGTGAGGTCAGAGGTGCTTCTCCAAAGCCTAAAGTAAAGTGGAGGGACAGCGATGGGAACATCCTTCCTGCTGAGGAGCCACAGGTGTCACACACAGGAGAGCGCTATGACATCACCCTCCTCACCACAGTGACCAGGACAACAACTGACCGTTTCCACTGTGTAGCCACACAAGAGGAGCTCAGCCATAAAACTGATGCACAGATCTACCTGCATTATCGTAAGTTTTTTTTTCTGTTGTTTTATAATAACTGTAATTATCAGATCTTTTTATTCTTTAATAGATTTCTTGGCACCGTTTAAAAGGTTTAGTTGTGTATTTGTTGCATCCAGCGAGGCTGCATCAACCTTTTATTTAATGTTTCAGAGAAACTGACAGAGGTGAAGTCCTGCAGTCCTGGAGTCGGTCCCTGGATTGGTGGGATGTGTTTTGGAGCGATTGCACCTTTACTTTATTTTTTTATAATAAAAATCAAATATTGCATCAGCAGAGGTAAGTGTAAATAATAAAAACACTTATTTTAACATCTGTCAGATGTAGACATCCACGTAACAGATGCTTAGACCAATGTTGTGTTCAAATTGTTGACATTTTATTCAGATATCGTCTGGTTTTACAGCTGATACTTTGGATTTATAGATTTATTTATCATTTAAAAATATGAAAAAACTGCAGTTGCTAATAAACATTTTGATTTCAACAAAATTTACAGCCACAGTGTCTCAGTTTTCTTCTATGAAGCATGTTTAGTTTAAATGTGTCTTATTTTATTTTATCAGATTTATCTGCTGTTTTCGTTTTTCTCTGTGATCACCGAAATTAAAGTTAGTTTAAATTTAATATTGTAAACTGACTGTATGTAATATATATATATTTTTTCTTCTGTAGTTTTTCGGAGGAAACAGAGAGACAGAGAGACGTCTGAGGGTCCTGAGAACGGTGACACAGAGCTCACACTCAAATCAGAACCTGTTTAGCATCACAGCTGTTACACAGATGTGTGCACAAAGGTACATTTCAGTTATGTTTGGATCTCAGATCAACATAATCGACTCGTCTGTAGTCTCAGTTGTTTTGTGAGCTCACTGTGGGCTGTGAAACGTCAGCTGTAAAATCCACTCTGAGTTTGAACAAAGCTGACAAAACCAGGAAAAGGCTTTAATGAAAATGCAGCGAGTTACAAGGACGAGCAGAGTCCTGCTGTGTGATCCTAACAGCGGATTAGGAAAAACTGTGTTTGTATTCAGAGACATGAGAAGCTGTGACAGTTATGATGTTTGTACTGTTAAAAGTGATGAGGATATATTTCAGAGCCCAGCTGCAGTCCAGATGTTGCTTCTTTTATACTGTGTATTTTATTATTGCGTAAAGCAGGTTGTGATGCTGGTTTTAATAATGTTTAATGTTACTTTTAGCTGATGGTGATCAGAACAAACCAAAGCTTCCTGAAAACCTTTGGGACTCTGTTGTAACCTGAACATGAACTTGATGAGATTTATTTATTTTTTATGTTATTATTAGCACTGTTGCTTTTTTTATATTTGGACTTTAAGACAAAGTATTTTTTTAATATAAATAAGGATGAATGAGGTGCTGTTGACATTGTGTTCATAAAACTGTCTTTTATAACTATTTTGTCTGTATGGATATTTATAACTGCAACATTATGTGGTCTTTAAAGCAGGTGCTGTTCTTATGTATTAAACTATATGATCAACCAAACCTCACAGATCCTCTCACTGCACTTTCAGAGAGGTGGATTATATATAATGTGTAGAACTGAATAAATAAATTGGTGAATAATAATGTGAAACAAATTTTGTGTCAGAGTTTTTAAATAAAACAATTCTTCTTGCTGCTATAATTGATCATCTTAAAATCTCTGGTTCCCCCAGAGCTTCACATACTATAGGTCCTACTTTTACTGAATGCATCGTTGTCATCAGGTTGTATACAGTCTGTCTTCAAGCATGCTGTTGTACAACCTATTATGAAAAAAAAAATTGACCCTAATGCTCACTACACTCAAAAAACAGATTCAGGTCCTTCTTTCAAAGAACACATACAAATTTTGTTAGTTGTTCATAAATGTAATTAAAAAATACCAAATTAATTTGGTTTTCTTTGTGTAAACTTAAAATTACTCTAAACCAGCAGAGGCTGATTCTGAACACAAAATGAATGAGTTTGTTGGGGCACTGGCGGTAGGGGGAGTACATTTTTGCACATGCGAATTTGTATACTCAAAGAAATAAATTCAAGCCCCTCTTTAAGCTGAAACATTTTTTTATCTCACTCAACACAAATGTAGCAATCCTACGGAGCCCCGCAAGGGACATGGGAGAAAAAAAAATTTAAGACGGACTTTTGCGAAGTCTCGCAAAACTAACTCGGGATCTCGCAAAACAAACTCGGGATCTCGCAAAGTTTTAGCTCGAAGTTTTAGCTCGAAGCTAAGAGACCTCCCGTTAGCTTCGAACTAACGGGAGGTCGAGACCTACTACAGCCGGGAGGAACACCGCTTTCCCGGCACATCGTGCCTCGACCTCCCGGTCGGCTTCGAGCCAGCGTCCGAAGAATGCGGCTAAAACGTTTGCGGGATCTCGGAATGGTTTTGCGAGATCCCGAGTTTGTTTTGCGAGATCTCGCAAAAGTTTTGCGAGATCCCGAGTTAGTTTTGCAAGATCTCGCAAAAGTCCGTCTTAATTTTTTTTTCTCCCATGTCCCCTGCGGGGCTCCGTAGAATCCAGCGTTACTGCAATTATTATTCGTGTGGTGAACCTAA
This sequence comes from Neolamprologus brichardi, assembly GCF_056152115.1. NCBI lineage: Eukaryota > Metazoa > Chordata > Actinopteri > Cichliformes > Cichlidae > Neolamprologus > Neolamprologus brichardi. The sequence goes on along the minus strand of NC_142108.1, from coordinate 33,817,918 downwards.
ATTATTTTCTCTCAAAGCGGTCTTTGTTACAAGAACACAATTTCGAAAATTTTGCGCTCTTTCAGGATCACCTAAATGAATGCAGCTGCTCTTGGCCTCTCTGTACTTTTTGGATAAAACTACACCTTCAGGTAAGGTAACATATTATTTTTTCATATAACCAATTGTGTATTTCTCTATGAGCTGAATGTAGAGTACTGCTATTTATCATAGAAGCTTGTAACAGTTGTTTTTTGAACTTTTAGCGGTGCTACCATTCTCCTCTCTGTTGGAATACTTTTTTTTTTTTTTTTTTTTACCAAATAGACAGGTCTTTTCAAAAGCGCCTTGTTTTAGAGGACAAATTATGTAGCCACCAACTTTTAAGTACTTGAAGCTTGTGCTAGCTTGATAGCAGCTAGCCAGCTGCCATGTGCTCAATGAAAGATGATCTCCTAAGGCCAACTTCATTCTTACTGTTTTCTTTTTATAATCTAAAAATGTGGCATTCTGTGTTTATTACTATATAATGCCATATTCTAGTAGAAATTATTGTTTTGAGGTGTCTTTAACATAGAGTTGCCAACTCCCTGAAAAATAAATAAGGGACGCCTCATGGCCAGGGCTGGGCGACCCGATTCTCTTCACCCTTCCCAGTGTGGGGAATTTCTTAGCTCTTTTTATTTGTGTTTGTGAAATTATTTTTTAACCATTTGACAAAGTGCGTCCCTCTTCAGCTCAATACTTTTGTTTCTAAATACGGAACAATTCCATTTTTCAAGGGACGGTTGGCAAACCTACTTTAACAGCAATGTATAGTTTACTGAGGGTGCTACCAAAAGTGAACCATGTGGCCGTAAGAGTAACTGCAGTCAGCACAACACGCACTACCGTGACGTTCAAACCTATTTATTATTAGAAATGATTTCTTTATTTACTATTCGCTACCGCCTAGATTATAAGAAAATGCTGTGTCAGGGGCAAGCCTTGGAAGGAGAGGCCGATGATAGTCGCGTGGTTAGTAGGGGAGGGCACTGGAGAACCAGTGAACTTTGGCAGTGAGTTTTGCATAATACGTTCCCCTCCAAGTGACAGAGCCCTATTTCTTAACCAAGGTATTGTTTCTGTTTTTCAGACCACCTCCAGTGAGGATGAACGGTTGAGATCCATGCAGCCACTGTCATGGGTATTTACACCATCACAAGAAAAGGCATTCAGGAGCCAGAGGATGTGGGAGTTGTCATTGAAGGTGCTACAGTTATGAACAACCTCGGTAGTGTCATCATGGCATTTATCGTCTTCTTTGGACTGATTTATGCACTTGATCTGAGCTATCCAAATGACCACAAGTACACTTTGGAGTTTTGTCAGAAGATTTGAATGAATCCGGATGGCCAAAGGCTCAGTGCAAAGATGCAGCAAATGAAAATGAAGATGTTTGCTTAGGCAAACAAGACTCCAGCACAAAAGTTGATTTTGGCCTTTTTATCTCTTTTTTTTTCTCTTCAGACTGTGACCTTTTTAAACAAAAAACAAAAATGGAAGTTTTCAATTTTTTTCTGCTATTCTGTTTGAACATCTTAGATGAACATCCTATTGTGAGTGATGTAACCTTTAATCTATACTAATATAGATGGATAAAAGAAGGGTGGGAATTTAGCTCAAAAAAAGTTTAACGGTTGTAACCAGCATTTTCTTTTTAACTGCTTTTGGGATTTTCAAAGACACAAAATTAATGTTGACAACTTTGGTGTCTTCCAGTGTTTTTAAAGTTGGTGTTCCCGTTTTTATAAGCTTGTAAAAGTTTGAATGTCATTGGTTTTAGAGAAGTAAAGTTGAGATTTTTTTTTTTTAATTAAAATACATCCGCTTTGGTAACACAAAAATGTTCTTAATGAAAACCTTTTATATATACATTATATTTGTATTCAAGTATTGTTGGGTTGTTTAAAATGTTCAGTGACTGGCATACTATGGTGTGAATTGTAATGTTTAGTAGGTTATCATTGTGGATTTGCTGGAAAGCTACCTGCAAGTGTCACTGTAAATGTATACAATGATTCTTAAGTGAAATCTGATTTTACAAATTGCAGTTTGAAAAAGCAAGAACATACGTTTTCTTTTATACTGAGGGGACAGATTTGTTTTCAGTCTTGCCTAGTAATACAAAGGTGTGTCCTATTCAGATTTAATATTCATTTCAAATGTAAGACAGCACTTTTTTGTTAGCACTTTGATTTTGTTAAGGTTAATTTGACCATGTGACATGTATGTTTATTCACAAAATATTCTGTTTCTGCTGTTAATTCAAGTGATTAAAATTGAGTTGAAAAAACAAATTCATTTTGTTATTTTTTCAATAATTCAATAGTTAGTTGAACTTAAAAAAATCGTTTTAGACAGACAGACAAGACAATCTAGCTCCAATGAATGACATTGTACTGAGTTGAACCAACCAAAACCTTTCACATCTTATTAATGTAATTTTCTTCCTTTTAAACTTATTTTAAAAAATTGTGTTCGACTGACTCAGTTTAATTAAATTGTCATGATGTATGTAGATTTGGTTGAACCAAAATATATGTATTACGTGGAAAACCTGCCATCAATCCAATTGAGTTCATCCAATGACTCATTTTTATGAGTGTAACTACAGGCCGATCTCCAAACTCCCTTTTATATCCAAATTATTGGAAAAGGTAGTTCTAAGACAACTTCAGACCTGAGAGTGAAAACACAAGTGTGTATAGAAGCCTATTGTATTATTAAAAATTAGCTGGCAAGTCTGCCTCTCCTTCTGTGTATTGTTCATAACTCCAGTTTGTGTGTTTCTGATAAGCCACTAATAATATGATTGTGACCTCTGCCAAGTGTTGATGCACTTGATGTTGTCATTCTGTTCTCAGCTCTTCAAAGAAGTGTCACATGACTGCTAATTTAAACACAGCAGAAGTGACCCACTCTCAGCACATCGTCCCAGCAGACATGAAGCTGTCCGAGCTCTTTCCACGGGAGAGAAGGAAAAGGAGAGAAGACACATTAAAGAGGAGAGAGCCGGAAGCTGCGTGTAAGAAATGTCAGATTTTTTTTGTTCTTAAATTCACTCTGAAAATGCTAGAGAAAAATCAAACATGCGCGTGCGTGGTGCCCTCCGCCAGGTAAATAAATAGCGCTACACCGCTCGTCTCATTCAGAGTTTTATTCACCGTGTGTGTGTGTGTGTGTGTGGAGAAATTTCATCCCTCGTGATCTGTATTTATCTGCCTCTCCCACTCAGATTTTTAGCGCTTTATTTGAAACTGTCCACAGCGCAAACATCAGATATAAGTAAACCAAAAAGAAATAAAACGGACATTGCAAAGGAAATAAATGTCTCACTAATATAAACGGAAACGAAGATTGGCATGGTGAACTTTGAATGCATGTAAAAACTAACATTTCACTTCAACAAAACTGATGAAAGCGACGACCGACCGAGTGCGGCCGAACCGCAAGTGCAGAGGGAGGGGCTTAAGTGTCAGTGCGCAGAGACAGCGGAGGAGGCCCAACTGCTGCGCCACAGTAGGCGCCACTGAAAGTGTGCAGGTCAATCAGTCCTGCGTGTTTTAAAGTCCGCTGTGTCTGTGCAAAGGCAAGGTTACCAAAAATTAGTCCCAGAACTTGTGGATCTAACTGTATGCAGTAGTTGTATCACATGGTTAAACCTTCCCCACTTGTTTAAAACAAAATCAGAAAAATAAAATTTAAAATCTTTATTTTTATCATTTGAAAAGAATTTACAAATGTTAAATGATTTCTATATTTATGGACAGTGATAATTAAGCTTTGTGGTCCTGAGCGAGAAAAAGTTGACAGATTTTAAAAAGTGCAATACAAATATTATAAAATCAGCATCAAACTGCTTCATAAAATCATGAAAAACACAAAAATATCCATCATTTTGACAGCAGCTTGATTCTTAAATACATCAATATCAGTTTTAACAGCACAAACTTCATCACTGTGAAAGGCACAGCTGCTGATGACTCTGAATAAAAACAGATTTCAACCTGAGAAATTAACAAACAGATGTGAACACCTCCAGACAGACGTTCCTCCAACAAGTCGACTCGACAGGAAGACAAAAGAAAAAGTCAATCTCATCAAGTTTAAATACAGTCAAAGGTTTGCAGGAAACTTTGGTTTGTTCTGACAACAACTTGAAGCTGAGTGATATTTGAAGAAGTCAAAGCAGCTTTTTATTGGATTTTCTCTCGAACTTCTAAAAGCTTTCACACTGACGTACAGTCAGTTTCCCTGAATGAAGAATCTCTGCTGCACTGATGTTTACAACCATCTGACATCTACAAAAGTAGAACCAGTTTGTGCAGGATCACCAGCACCTGCAGTCAGCACCTTCATAACCACCACGTTAACACACAGCAGCCATTATTACCACATTTCATAAGCTGCCTTTGTGTTCAAAGTTGGCTTTCTGCTCATTTTTAAGGCATTATGTGGTGAATCTGCTCCTTGTGGTTCGAGTCCCTGAGATTTTGGAGTGAAACAGAGTTGATATGATCTCACTGACTCCTCACAGACAGCAGTGAGAAACATGGAGACACAACGAGACAGAAAACAATAAAAGGAATGAAAATACAAAATATTAAAAAAGTAATGTTGACCTCAGAGATACAAATCCATTTCCCCTGAAATATACAAACACACTACAGCTGTGATGTTAAACAGTTTGTGAGCTCAGTGTCACCGTTACAAGCTTCCTGAGAAGGATCGTCTCTCCGGTTTCTCTGAGAAGCTGCAAAAGCAGAAAAAGTGAGAACATGAAGGATGAGATTATAACATCATGTCTCTGCTTTACTCATAGATGGAGAAAAGCAGCAGTTTGTGGTAACTGTGGTGTAAAAACATGTAGTCAGACTAAAATGATCATTTAATGCTCAGAACCTTGAATATTAACTGATAAAGTTTGGTGGCATTATGTGAAGATGAACAGCTCCATGTTGACATGAATGTGCCTGAAACTATCAGAATAATCCTGCTGTGCACTCTCTGACTTAGTGTGTACACCAGGATTATTAATTATTAATAATTATGAGTTTTTATTTTCCTGTTTAAAGCAAAAGATTCAAACATAAAATGTCAGGAATGTGAACTCGACACTGATCAAATCATCTGTTATATGGCTGTCTAACCTTACAGGTATATGAAATCAATCATAAATAATAAATGCATTATTCTAACTCACCTTTCTTGTGTTTTCTGATGTACTTTGCAGCTACAAATGGAGCCAGAGCTGCAGCGACAGTCACAACTCCAGAAAACCACAAACCTATGAACACAGCGACTCCACAGCAGGACTTCACCTCAGACGTTTTCTCTGAAACACATGAAAGTTCATGCAGGACTGAAGCAGGACGCCACACACAGCACACTGGATACACAAACATTAAACACAGTCTAAACAACGACACAATAAGATCTTACCACAGTAACGCACGTCGATCTGATCACGGGTCACGTGGCCCATCTCCTCCTGCGTGGCTACACAGTGGAAGAGGCTGCTGTTCGTCCTGGTCACCGTGGTGAGGAGGGTGACGTCATAGCGCTCTCCTGCGTGTGACACCTGTGGCTCCTCAGCAGGAAGGATGTTCCCATCGCTGTCCCTCCACTCTACTTTAGGCTTTGGAGAAGCACCTCTGACCTCACACTTCAGCAGCGCCTCGTCCTCGCTGATGTTCAGGATCCCAACAAACGGCTTCGGAGCTGCACCTGTGAACACAGCATGAAGCTGCGGTTACGGCGCAAATGTGATGTCATGCTCTCATGTCCTTCTCTTTCCTGATGGAGATGTCAACACATCGTGTGTGAGAGCAGAGAAATAACAACCTTTACTACATGTTACAGCAGAGTTTGGGAGGACTTTCATTTATCAGCACAAACAGGAAACGTCCTGAGTCCAGCTTCACAGAAGTAACAATGATGTCATCATTATTGAGCTTTCAGACAGACTGATTTGTTAGACTGTGACCCAGAGTGTGTCTGATTTCTACATCTGCTCTCTGTGTGCTACGACTCTGTGCCCCAGAGGGACGTACCATTACTCACACGTTTGGACACCAACACAGGTTTGATCCCAGTCCACACAGCAGCCTCTACAAACTGCACATGTAGAGCTCAGAGACATCAGAGTCAGGCTCAGCACCGACTCCTCTGATGTACAGGGTGGGCCATTTATATGGATACAGCGTAATAACATGGGAATGGTTGGTGATATTAAAGTCCTGTTTGTGGCACATTAGTATATGTGAGGGGGCAAACTCCTCAAGATGGGTGGTGACCATGGTGGCTATTTAGAAGTCGGCCATCTTGGATACAACTTTTGTTTTTTCAATAGGAAGAGGGCCATGTGACACGTCAAACTTATTGGTGATGTCACAAGAAAAACAACGGTGTGCTTGGTTTCAACGTAACTTTATAACAGGTTACAGATGCACACATCAGTGACATCATCACTCACCTGGGATTTCTCCTGATCGATCTTTCAAGGTGAGTTCTGAAAGGCAAAAATTAAACGTGTTTTTTCACACAGCATCATGAACTCATGATGGAGCTGATGTTTCTGCATCACCTTTGTGAACATCTCTTGGTTCAGGTAACAAACTGATGAGGTGACAGCTTCCAGCAGAGTTATTAAAGGGTTTATTTTCAGGATGCTTTCTACTCACCAACAACAAGTTTAATGCAGAACCTTTGTTCTGGCTGCAGATGTGGAAAATCACAGGTGTAGACTCCACTGTCAGCCACCGTGGTGTTTCTGATGACGATTGAGGCATTACCAAACTGCAGCTCTTGTGGAAAATGTGAGACCCGTCCTCTGAACTGCTCGTCTTGACCTGGACGTCCATTATTGTACTCGTCACGAGCAGCGTACAGGAAAACCTCCTTCTGATCATCTTTCTTCCAATCAAAGAGCTTCTGTTCAAGGTTTTGATTGGTGCTCAGGGAGCAGGGTAAGATGGCATCACTTCCTTCTGAGACATTCACTTTGACGACTCCTGGACCTGAAGAATGAAGCATGTTTTATTCAGTATGTTGAAATATGCAGTTCATAGTTTGATGTTTGACTGTAACTCAGACTCACTGTGTTCAGATGTTTTACTTCACTTCTCTGTAGCTTAGGTCACTGATATGTCCTACGTACAGTCTGCGATAGGATGAGCTCTATCGCCATCTGGTGGCTTCTGATAGAATACAGCTTTAAGCCATTTCCTCATTGGTTTTATTTTTCTAAATAGAAGGTGTGTCCATGTATCATACTATGTTTCAGGCAAATGTGTAAAACAACTTACTGTGAAATAATAATTTTCCTCACATTAATATTTATGTGTACCATTATTAATCCTTTTAATCTTATTAATAATACCGATGTCTGTCTAAGGAGCTTGGAAAGAAAAGCATCTGGACTTTTTTAAGTTTTAAAAAAAAAGTCATAATAGATTTGAGACGACAGAGAGGGATGTTCAGCCCACTGGACATAGGGGGTGAGGAGGTAGAGAGTGCCTTGCTTTAAATTTCTGGGAGTTTCCATCAACGAGGACCTTCAATGGACAAGAAAGCTGCTGCTACTATTAAAAAAAAAAAAGACCCAGCAGAGACTTTATTTCCTCAGGATACTGAAGAAGGCTCACCTGCTGCTGGTCCAGCTTCTATCCAACAGAACAACATACAGAGACGTTTTCTTTAAGTACTTTGACTCCAAGTACTGTAAGATCACACAGATGTGAGCGGTTTTTTATTTGTGGTTTCAATATTTTCCTAAAGAAAATGATCAAATTTTTCCATCACTGCTCTGTCAGTTCATTTCTATAGAAATTCAGAAGATTTTCTTTTTTTGCTCGAAGCTGCAGATTTTAAATATTTAATGTCATTAGTTTTCGTACCGTTTTCTAGTCCACTGACTGCAGATAGAGTCCGGAAAAAGGCCCACAAATATAAAATCCACACAGACTTCATTTCAACAAACTGAAAAATCCAACTGCAGACTCCTCGAGCGCTCATGAAGGGGTTGCAGGAGGACGAGCCTAGAGGTGGAGCCTGCAAGTATAGCAGTAGGGAAGGCCGACCCAATGAGCAGGAAGGGAGCAGTAAGGGAGGGGGAGCCAGCGAGCAGAAAGGGAGGGGGAGCCAGGAGCAGTAGGGAAGGCCGACCCAATGAGCAGGAAGGGAGCAGTAAGGGAGGTGGAGCCAGCGAGCAGAAAGGGAGGTGGAGTCAGCGAGCAGAAAGGGAGGTGGAGTCAGCGAGCAGTAAGATAAGATAACCTTTATTAGTCCCACATGTGGGGATTTTGTTTTTTCACAGCAGGAAGTACCATTACTCACACGTTTGGACACCAGCACAGGTTTGATCCCAGTCAACACAGCAGCCTCTACAAACTGCACATGTAGAGCTCAGAGACATCAGAGTCAGGCTCAGCACCGACTCCTCTGATGTACAGGGTGGGCCATTTATATGGATACAGCGTGAAAACATGGGAATGGTTGGTGATATTAAAGTCCTGTTTGTGGCACATTAGTATATGTGAGGGGGCAAACTCCTCAAGATGGGTGGTGACCATGGTGGCTAAGGGAGGTGGAGCCAGCGAGCAGTAAGGGAGGGGGAGCCAGCGAACCGTAAGGGAGAAGGAGCCTGCGAGCAGTAAGGGAGGGGGAGCCAGCGAGCAGTAAGGGAGCAGTAAGGGAGTAGTAAGGGAGGTGGAGCCAGCGAGCAGTAAGGGAGCAGTAAGGGAGTAGTAAGGGAGGTGGAGCCAGCGAGCAGTAAGGGAGCAGTAAGGGAGCAGTAAGGGAGGTGGAGCCAGCGAGTAGTAAGGGAGGTGGAGCTAGGGAGCAGTAAGGGAGATGGAGCCAGGGAGCAGTAAGGGAGGGGGGGCCAGCGAGCAGTAAGGGAGGTGGAGCAAGCGAGCAGTAAGGGAGCAGTAAGGGAGGTGGAGCCAAGGAGCAGTAAGGGAGGTGGAGCCAGCGAGCAGTAAGGGAGAGGGAGCCATCGAGCAGTAAGGGAGGGGGAGCCAGCGAGCAGTAAGGGAGCAGTAAGGGAGTAGTAAGGGAGGTGGAGCCAGCGAGCAGTAAGGGAGCAGTAAGTGAGCAGTAAGGGAGGTGGAGCAAGCGAGTAGTAAGGGAGGTGGAGCTAGGGAGCAGTAAGGGAGGGGGAGCCAGCGAGCAGTAAGGGAGCAGTAAGGGAGGTGGAGGCAGCGAGCAGTAAGGGAGGGGGAGCTAGGGAGCAGTAAGGGAGGTGGAGCCAGCGAGCAGTAAGGGAGCAGTAAGGGAGGTGGAGCCAAGGAGCAGTAAGGGAGGTGGAGCCAGCGAGCAGTAAGGGAGAGGGAGCCATCGAGCAGTAAGGGAGGGGGAGCCAGCGAGCAGTAAGGGAGCAGTAAGGGAGTAGTAAGGGAGGTGGAGCCAGCGAGCAGTAAGGGAGCAGTAAGGGAGCAGTAAGGGAGGTGGAGCCAGCGAGTAGTAAGGGAGGTGGAGCTAGGGAGCAGTAAGGGAGGGGGAGCCAGCGAGCAGTAAGGGAGCAGTAAGGGAGGTGGAGGCAGCGAGCAGTAAGGGAGGGGGAGCCAGCGAGCAGTAAGGGAGGGGGAGCAAGCGAGCAGTAAGGGAGGTGGAGCCAGCGAGCAGTAAGGGAGTAGTAAGGGAGGTGGAGCCAGCGAGCAGTAAGGGAGCAGTAAGGGAGAAGTAAGGGAGGTGGAGCCAGCGAGTAGTAAGGGAGGTGGAGCCAGCAAGCAGTAAGGGAGCGGGAGCCAGCGAGCAGTAAGGGAGGGGGAGCCAGCGAGCAGTAAGGGAGGAGTAAGGGAGAGGGAGCCATCGAGCAGTAAGGGATAGGGAGCCAGGGAGCAGTAAGGGAGCAGTAAGGGAGGTGGAGCCAGGGAGCAGTAAGGGAGGGGGAGCCAGCGAGCAGCAAGGGAGCAGTAAGGGAGGGGGAACCAGCGAGCAGTAAGGGAGCAGTAAGGGAGGTGGAGCTGCTCCCTTACTGCTCGCTGGGAGCCAGCGAGCAGTAAGGGAGGGGGAGCAAGCGAGCAGTAAGGGAGCAGTAAGGGAGGGGGAACCAGCGAGCAGTAAGGGAGCAGTAAGGTAGTTTGAGCCAGCGAGCAGTAAGGGAGGGGGAGCCAGGCAGCAGTAAGGGAGGTGGAGCCAGGGAGCAGTAATGTAGGTGGAGCCAGCGAGCAGTAAGGGAGGGGGAGCCAGGCAGCAGTAAAGGAGGTGGAGCCAGGGAGCAGAAAGGTAGGTGGAGCCAGCGAGCAGTAAGGGAGGTGGAACCAGCGAGCAGTAAGGGAGCACTAAGGGAGGTGGAGCCAGGGAGCAGTAAGGGAGGGGGAGCCAGGCAGCAGTAAAGGAGGTGGAGCCAGGGAGCAGAAAGGTAGGTGGAGCCAGCGAGCAGTAAGGGAGGTGGAACCAGCGAGCAGTAAGGGAGCAGAAAGGGAGGTGGAGCCAGGGAGCAGTAAGGGAGGGGGAGGGGGCAGTAAGCGAGCAGTAGGGGAGGGGGAGCCAGCGAGCAGTAAGGGATCAGTAAGGGAGCAGTAAGGGAGGGGGAGCAGTAAGGGAGGGGGAGCCAGCGAGCATTAAGGGAGGGGGAGCCAGCGAGCAGTAAGGGAGCAGTAAGGGAGGTGGAGCCAGGGAGTAGTAAGAGAGGGGGAGCCTGCGAGCAGTAAGGGAGGGGGAGCCAGCGAACCGTAAGGGATAAGGAGCCAGCGAACCGTAAGGGAGAAGGAGCCTGCGAGCAGTAAGGGAGGGGGAGCCAGCGAGCAGTAAGGGAGCAGTAAGGGAGTAGTAAGGGAGGTGGAGCCAGCGAGCAGTAAGGGAGCAGTAAGGGAGTAGTAAGGGAGGTGGAGCCAGCGAGCAGTAAGGGAGCAGTAAGGGAGCAGTAAGGGAGGTGGAGCCAGCGAGTAGTAAGGGAGGTGGAGCTAGGGAGCAGTAAGGGAGGTGGAGCCAGGGAGCAGTAAGGGAGGGGGGGCCAGCGAGCAGTAAGGGAGGTGGAGCCAGCGAGCAGTAAGGGAGGGGGAGCCAGCGAGCAGTAAGGGAGCAGTAAGGGAGTAGTAAGGGAGGTGGAGCCAGCGAGCAGTAAGGGAGCAGTAAGGGAGTAGTAAGGGAGGTGGAGCCAGCGAGCAGTAAGGGAGCAGTAAGGGAGCAGTAAGGGAGGTGGAGCCAGCGAGTAGTAAGGGAGGTGGAGCTAGGGAGCAGTAAGGGAGGTGGAGCCAGGGAGCAGTAAGGGAGGGGGGGCCAGCGAGCAGTAAGGGAGGTGGAGCCAGCGAGCAGTAAGGGAGCAGTAAGGGAGGTGGAGCCAGCGAGCAGTAAGGGAGCAGTAAGGGAGTAGTAAGGGAGGTGGAGCCAGCGAGCAGTAAGGGAGCAGTAAGGGAGGTGGAGCCAGCGAGTAGTAAGGGAGGTGGAGCTAGGGAGCAGTAAGGGAGGTGGAGCCAGGGAGCAGTAAGGGAGGGGGGGCCAGCGAGCAGTAAGGGAGGTGGAGCCAGCGAGCAGTAAGGGAGCAGTAAGGGAGGGGGAGTCAGCGAACAGTAAGGGAGCAGTAAGGGAGGGGGAGCCTGCGAGCAGTAAGGGAGCAGTAAGGGAGGGGGAGCAGTAAGGGAGGTGGAGCCAGCGAGCAGTAAGGGAGGGGGAGGGGGCAGTAAGCGAGCAGTAGGGGAGGGCGAGCCAGCGAGCAGTAAGGGAGCAGTAAGGGAGCGGGAGCAGTAAGGGAGGGGGAGCCAGTGAGCATTAAGGGAGGGGGAGCCAGCGAGCAGTAAGGGAACAGTAAGGGGGCAGTAAGGGAGGGGGAGCCAGCGAGCAGTACGGGAGCAGTAAGGGAGGTGGAGCCAGGGAGCAGTAAGGGAGGTGGAGCCAGCGAAAAGTAAGGGAGGGGGAGCCAGCGAGTAGTAAGGGAGCAGTAAGGGAGGGGGAGTCAGCGAGCAGTAAGGGAGGGGGAGCCAGCGAGCAGTAAGGGAGCAGTAAGGGAGGTGGAGCCAGCGAGCAGTAAGGGAGGGGGAGGGGGCAGTAAGGGAGGTGGAGCAAGCCAGCAGTAAGGAAGGGGGAGGGGGCAGTAAGCGAGCAGTAGGGGAGGGGGAGCCAGCGAGCAGTAAGGGATCAGTAAGGGAGCAGTAAGGGAGGGGGAGCAGTAAGGGAGGGGGAGCCAGCGAGCATTAAGGGAGGGGGAGCCAGCGAGCAGTAAGGGAGCAGTAAGGGAGGTGGAGCCAGGGAGTAGTAAGAGAGGGGGAGCCTGCGAGCAGTAAGGGAGGTGGAGCCAGCGAGCAGTAAGGGAGGGGGAGCCAGCGAACCGTAAGGGATAAGGAGCCAGCGAACCGTAAGGGAGAAGGAGCCTGCGAGCAGTAAGGGAGGGGGAGCCAGCGAGCAGTAAGGGAGCAGTAAGGGAGTAGTAAGGGAGGTGGAGCCAGCGAGCAGTAAGGGAGCAGTAAGGGAGTAGTAAGGGAGGTGGAGCCAGCGAGCAGTAAGGGAGCAGTAAGGGAGCAGTAAGGGAGGTGGAGCCAGCGAGTAGTAAGGGAGGTGGAGCTAGGGAGCAGTAAGGGAGGTGGAGCCAGGGAGCAGTAAGGGAGGGGGGGCCAGCGAGCAGTAAGGGAGGTGGAGCCAGCGAGCAGTAAGGGAGCAGTAAGGGAGGTGGGGCCAGCGAGCAGTAAGGGAGCAGTAAGGGAGTAGTAAGGGAGGTGGAGCCAGCGAGCAGTAAGGGAGCAGTAAGGGAGCAGTAAGGGAGGTGGAGCCAGCGAGTAGTAAGGGAGCAGTAAGGGAGCAGTAAGGGAGTAGTAAGGGAGGTGGAGCAAGCGAGTAGTAAGGGAGGTGGAGCTAGGGAGCAGTAAGGGAGGGGGAGCCAGCGAGCAGTAAGGGAGCAGTAAGGGAGGTGGAGGCAGCGAGCAGTAAGGGAGGGGGAGCCAGCGAGCAGTACGGGAGGGGGAGCAAGCGAGCAGTAAGGGAGGTGGAGCCAGCGAGCAGTAAGGGAGCAGTAAGGGAGGTGGAGCCAAGGAGCAGTAAGGGAGGTGGAGCCAGCGAGCAGTAAGGGAGAGGGAGCCATCGAGCAGTAAGGGAGGGGGAGCCAGCGAGCAGTAAGGGAGCAGTAAGGGAGTAGTAAGGGAGGTGGAGCCAGCGAGCAGTAAGGGAGCAGTAAGGGAGCAGTAAGGGAGGTGGAGCCAGCGAGTAGTAAGGGAGGTGGAGCTAGGGAGCAGTAAGGGAGGGGGAGCCAGCGAGCAGTAAGGGAGCAGTAAGGGAGGTGGAGGCAGCGAGCAGTAAGGGAGGGGGAGCCAGCGAGCAGTAAGGGAGGGGGAGCAAGCGAGCAGTAAGCGAGGTGGAGCCAGCGAGCAGTAAGGGAGTAGTAAGGGAGGTGGAGCCAGCGAGCAGTAAGGGAGCAGTAAGGGAGAAGTAAGGGAGGTGGAGCCAGCGAGTAGTAAGGGAGGTGGAGCCAGCAAGCAGTAAGGGAGCGGGAGCCAGCGAGCAGTAAGGGAGGGGGAGCCAGCGAGCAGTAAGGGAGGAGTAAGGGAGAGGGAGCCATCGAGCAGTAAGGGATAGGGAGCCAGGGAGCAGTAAGGGAGCAGTAAGGGAGGTGGAGCCAGGGAGCAGTAAGGGAGGGGGAGCCAGCGAGCAGTAAGGGAGCAGTAAGGGAGGGGGAACCAGCGAGCAGTAAGGGAGCAGTAAGGGAGGTGGAGCCAGCGAGCAGTAAGGGAGGGGGAGCCAGCGAACCGTAAGGGATAAGGAGCCAGCGAACCGTAAGGGAGAAGGAGCCTGCGAGCAGTAAGGGAGGGGGAGCCAGCGAGCAGTAAGGGAGAAGTAAGGGAGTAGTAAGGGAGGTGGAGCCAGCGAGCAGTAAGGGAGCAGTAAGGGAGTAGTAAGGGAGGTGGAGCCAGCGAGCAGTAAGGGAGCAGTAAGGGAGCAGTAAGGGAGGTGGAGCCAGCGAGTAGTAAGGGAGGTGGAGCTAGGGAGCAGTAAGGGAGGTGGAGCCAGGGAGCAGTAAGGGAGGGGGGGCCAGCGAGCAGTAAGGGAGGTGGAGCCAGCGAGCAGTAAGGGAGCAGTAAGGGAGGGGGAGTCAGCGAACAGTAAGGGAGCAGTAAGGGAGGGGGAGCCTGCGAGCAGTAAGGGAGGGGGAGGGGGCAGTAAGCGAGCAGTAGGGGAGGGCGAGCCAGCGAGCAGTAAGGGAGCAGTAAGGGAGCGGGAGCAGTAAGGGAGGGGGAGCCAGCGAGCATTAAGGGAGGGGGAGCCAGCGAGCAGTAAGGGAACAGTAAGGGGGCAGTAAGGGAGGGGGAGCCAGCGAGCAGTACGGGAGCAGTAAGGGAGGTGGAGCCAGGGAGCAGTAAGGGAGGTGGAGCCAGCGAAAAGTAAGGGAGGGGGAGCCAGCGAGTAGTAAGGGAGCAGTAAGGGAGGGGGAGTCAGCGAGCAGTAAGGGAGGGGGAGCCAGCGAGCAGTAAGGGAGCAGTAAGGGAGGTGGAGCCAGCGAGCAGTAAGGGAGGGGGAGGGGGCAGTAAGGGAGGTGGAGCAAGCCAGCAGTAAGGGAGGGGGAGGGGGCAGTAAGCGAGCAGTAGGGGAGGGGGAGCCAGCGAGCAGTAAGGGATCAGTAAGGGAGCAGTAAGGGAGGGGGAGCAGTAAGGGAGGGGGAGCCAGCGAGCATTAAGGGAGGGGGAGCCAGCGAGCAGTAAGGGAGCAGTAAGGGAGGTGGAGCCAGGGAGTAGTAAGAGAGGGGGAGCCTGCGAACCGTAAGGGATAAGGAGCCAGCGAACCGTAAGGGAGAAGGAGCCTGCGAGCAGTAAGGGAGGGGGAGCCAGCGAGCAGTAAGGGAGCAGTAAGGGAGTAGTAAGGGAGGTGGAGCCAGCGAGCAGTAAGGGAGCAGTAAGGGAGTAGTAAGGGAGGTGGAGCCAGCGAGCAGTAAGGGAGCAGTAAGGGAGCAGTAAGGGAGGTGGAGCCAGCGAGTAGTAAGGGAGGTGGAGCTAGGGAGCAGTAAGGGAGGTGGAGCCAGGGAGCAGTAAGGGAGGGGGGGCCAGCGAGCAGTAAGGGAGGTGGAGCCAGCGAGCAGTAAGGGAGCAGTAAGGGAGGTGGGGCCAGCGAGCAGTAAGGGAGCAGTAAGGGAGTAGTAAGGGAGGTGGAGCCAGCGAGCAGTAAGGGAGCAGTAAGGGAGCAGTAAGGGAGGTGGAGCCAGCGAGTAGTAAGGGAGGTGGAGCTAGGGAGCAGTAAGGGAGGTGGAGCCAGGGAGCAGTAAGGGAGGGGGGCCAGCGAGCAGTAAGGGAGGTGGAGCCAGCGAGCAGTAAGGGAGCAGTAAGGGAGGTGGAGCCAGCGAGCAGTAAGGGAGCAGTAAGGGAGTAGTAAGGGAGGTGGAGCCAGCGAGCAGTAAGGGAGCAGTAAGGGAGCAGTAAGGGAGTAGTAAGGGAGGTGGAGCAAGCGAGTAGTAAGGGAGGTGGAGCTAGGGAGCAGTAAGGGAGGGGGAGCCAGCGAGCAGTAAGGGAGCAGTAAGGGAGGTGGAGGCAGCGAGCAGTAAGGGAGGGGGAGCCAGCGAGCAGTACGGGAGGGGGAGCAAGCGAGCAGTAAGGGAGGTGGAGCCAGCGAGCAGTAAGGGAGCAGTAAGGGAGGTGGAGCCAAGGAGCAGTAAGGGAGGTGGAGCCAGCGAGCAGTAAGGGAGCAGTAAGGGAGGTGGAGGCAGCGAGCAGTAAGGGAGGGGGAGCCAGCGAGCAGTACGGGAGGGGGAGCAAGCGAGCAGTAAGGGAGGTGGAGCCAGCGAGCAGTAAGGGAGCAGTAAGGGAGGTGGAGCCAAGGAGCAGTAAGGGAGGTGGAGCCAGCGAGCAGTAAGGGAGAGGGAGCCATCGAGCAGTAAGGGAGGGGGAGCCAGCGAGCAGTAAGGGAGCAGTAAGGGAGTAGTAAGGGAGGTGGAGCTAGGGAGCAGTAAGGGAGGGGGAGCCAGCGAGCAGTAAGGGAGCAGTAAGGGAGGTGGAGGCAGCGAGCAGTAAGGGAGGGGGAGCCAGCGAGCAGTAAGGGAGGGGGAGCAAGTGAGCAGTAAGCGAGGTGGAGCCAGCGAGCAGTAAGGGAGTAGTAAGGGAGGTGGAGCCAGCGAGCAGTAAGGGAGCAGTAAGGGAGAAGTAAGGGAGGTGGAGCCAGCGAGTAGTAAGGGAGGTGGAGCCAGCAAGCAGTAAGGGAGCGGGAGCCAGCGAGCAGTAAGGGAGGGGGAGCCAGCGAGCAGTAAGGGAGGAGTAAGGGAGAGGGAGCCATCGAGCAGTAAGGGATAGGGAGCCAGGGAGCAGTAAGGGAGCAGTAAGGGAGGTGGAGCCAGGGAGCAGTAAGGGAGGGGGAGCCAGCGAGCAGTAAGGGAGCAGTAAGGGAGGGGGAACCAGCGAGCAGTAAGGGAGCAGTAAGGGAGGTGGAGCCAGCGAGCAGTAAGGGAGGGGGAGCCAGTGAACCGTAAGGGATAAGGAGCCAGCGAACCGTAAGGGAGAAGGAGCCTGCGAGCAGTAAGGGAGGGGGAGCCAGCGAGCAGTAAGGGAGCAGTAAGGGAGTAGTAAGGGAGGTGGAGCCAGCGAGCAGTAAGGGAGCAGTAAGGGAGTAGTAAGGGAGGTGGAGCCAGCGAGCAGTAAGGGAGCAGTAAGGGAGCAGTAAGGGAGGTGGAGCCAGCGAGTAGTAAGGGAGGTGGAGCTAGGGAGCAGTAAGGGAGGTGGAGCCAGGGAGCAGTAAGGGAGGGGGGGCCAGCGAGCAGTAAGGGAGGTGGAGCCAGCGAGCAGTAAGGGAGCAGTAAGGGAGGTGGAGCCAGCGAGCAGTAAGGGAGCAGTAAGGGAGTAGTAAGGGAGGTGGAGCCAGCGAGCAGTAAGGGAGCAGTAAGGGAGCAGTAAGGGAGGTGGAGCCAGCGAGTAGTAAGGGAGGTGGAGCTAGGGAGCAGTAAGGGAGGTGGAGCCAGGGAGCAGTAAGGGAGGGGGGGCCAGCGAGCAGTAAGGGAGGTGGAGCCAGCGAGCAGTAAGGGAGCAGTAAGGGAGGGGGAGTCAGCGAACAGTAAGGGAGCAGTAAGGGAGGGGGAGCCTGCGAGCAGTAAGGGAGCAGTAAGGGAGGGGGAGCAGTAAGGGAGGTGGAGCCAGCGAGCAGTAAGGGAGGGGGAGGGGGCAGTAAGCGAGCAGTAGGGGAGGGCGAGCCAGCGAGCAGTAAGGGAGCAGTAAGGGAGCGGGAGCAGTAAGGGAGGGGGAGCCAGCGAGCATTAAGGTAGGGGGAGCCAGCGAGCAGTAAGGGAACAGTAAGGGGGCAGTAAGGGAGGGGGAGCCAGCGAGCAGTACGGGAGCAGTAAGGGAGGTGGAGCCAGGGAGCAGTAAGGGAGGTGGAGCCAGCGAAAAGTAAGGGAGGGGGAGCCAGCGAGTAGTAAGGGAGCAGTAAGGGAGGGGGAGTCAGCGAGCAGTAAGGGAGGGGGAGCCAGCGAGCAGTAAGGGAGCAGTAAGGGAGGTGGAGCCAGCGAGCAGTAAGGGAGGGGGAGGGGGCAGTAAGGGAGGTGGAGCAAGCCAGCAGTAAGGGAGGGGGAGGGGGCAGTAAGCGAGCAGTAGGGGAGGGGGAGCCAGCGAGCAGTAAGGGATCAGTAAGGGAGCAGTAAGGGAGGGGGAGCAGTAAAGGAGGGGGAGCCAGCGAGCATTAAGGGAGGGGGAGCCAGCGAGCAGTAAGGGAGCAGTAAGGGAGGTGGAGCCAGGGAGTAGTAAGAGAGGGGGAGCCTGCGAGCAGTAAGGGAGGTGGAGCCAGCGAGCAGTAAGGGAGGGGGAGCCAGCGAACCGTAAGGGATAAGGAGCCAGCGAACCGTAAGGGAGAAGGAGCCTGCGAGCAGTAAGGGAGGGGGAGCCAGCGAGCAGTAAGGGAGCAGTAAGGGAGTAGTAAGGGAGGTGGAGCCAGCGAGCAGTAAGGGAGCAGTAAGGGAGTAGTAAGGGAGGTGGAGCCAGCGAGCAGTAAGGGAGCAGTAAGGGAGCAGTAAGGGAGGTGGAGCCAGCGAGTAGTAAGGGAGGTGGAGCTAGGGAGCAGTAAGGGAGGTGGAGCCAGGGAGCAGTAAGGGAGGGGGGGCCAGCGAGCAGTAAGGGAGGTGGAGCCAGCGAGCAGTAAGGGAGCAGTAAGGGAGGTGGGGCCAGCGAGCAGTAAGGGAGCAGTAAGGGAGTAGTAAGGGAGGTGGAGCCAGCGAGCAGTAAGGGAGCAGTAAGGGAGCAGTAAGGGAGGTGGAGCCAGCGAGTAGTAAGGGAGGTGGAGCTAGGGAGCAGTAAGGGAGGTGGAGCCAGGGAGCAGTAAGGGAGGGGGCGCCAGCGAGCAGTAAGGGAGGTGGAGCCAGCGAGCAGTAAGGGAGCAGTAAGGGAGGGGGAGCCAGCGAGCAGTAAGGGAGCAGTAAGGGAGTAGTATGGGAGGTGGAGCCAGCGAGAAGTAAGGGAGCAGTAAGGGAGCAGTAAGGGAGTAGTAAGGGAGGTGGAGCAAGCGAGTAGTAAGGGAGGTGGAGCTAGGGAGCAGTAAGGGAGGGGGAGCCAGCGAGCAGTAAGGGAGCAGTAAGGGAGGTGGAGGCAGCGAGCCGTAAGGGAGGGGGAGCCAGCGAGCAGTACGGGAGGGGGAGCAAGCGAGCAGTAAGGGAGGTGGAGCCAGCGAGCAGTAAGGGAGCAGTAAGGGAGGTGGAGCCAAGGAGCAGTAAGGGAGGTGGAGCCAGCGAGCAGTAAGGGAGAGGGAGCCATCGAGCAGTAAGGGAGGGGGAGCCAGCGAGCAGTAAAGGAGCAGTAAGGGAGTAGTAAGGGAGGTGGAGCCAGCGAGCAGTAAGGGAGCAGTAAGGGAGCAGTAAGGGAGGTGGAGCCAGCGAGTAGTAAGGGAGGTTGAGCTAGGGAGCAGTAAGGGAGGGGGAGCCAGCGAGCAGTAAGGGAGCAGTAAGGGAGGTGGAGGCAGCGAGCAGTAAGGGAGGGGGAGCCAGCGAGCAGTAAGGGAGAGGGAGCAAGCGAGCAGTAAGCGAGGTGGAGCCAGCGAGCAGTAAGGGAGTAGTAAGGGAGGTGGAGCCAGCGAGCAGTAAGGGAGCAGTAAGGGAGAAGTAAGGGAGGTGGAGCCAGCGAGTAGTAAGGGAGGTGGAGCCAGCAAGCAGTAAGGGAGCGGGAGCCAGCGAGCAGTAAGGGAGGGGGAGCCAGCGAGCAGTAAGGGAGGAGTAAGGGAGAGGGAGCCATCGAGCAGTAAGGGATAGGGAGCCAGGGAGCAGTAAGGGAGCAGTAAGGGAGGTGGAGCCAGGGAGCAGTAAGGGAGGGGGAGCCAGCGAGCAGTAAGGGAGCAGTAAGGGAGGGGGAACCAGCGAGCAGTAAGGGAGCAGTAAGGGAGGGGGAACCAGCGAGCAGTAAGGGAGCAGTAAGGGAGGTGGAGCCAGGGAGTAGTAAGGGAGGGGGAGCCTGCGAGTAGTAAGGGAGGGGGAGCCAGCGAGCAGTAAGGGAGCAGTAAGGGGGCAGTAAGGGAGGGGGAGCCAACGAGCAGTAAGGAGGAGGAGCCAGGGAGCAGTAAGGGAGCAGTAAGGGAGGGGGAGCCAGCGAGCAGTAAGGGAGCAGTAAGGGGGTAGTAAGGGAGGGGGAGCAAACGAGCAGTAAGGAGGAGGAGCCAGGGAGCAGTAAGGGAGAAGTAAGGGAGGTGGAGCCAGCGAAAAGTAAGGGAGGGGGAGCCAGCGAGCAGTAAGGCAGCAAGGGAACAGTAAGGGAGGGGGAGCCAATGAGCAGTAAGGGAGCATTAAAGGAGGTGGAGCCAGGGAGCAGTAAGGGAGGGGGAACCAGGGAGCAGTAAGGGAGGGGGAGCCAGCGAGCAGTACGGGAGGTGGAGCCAGCGAGCAGTAAGGGAGGGGGAGCCAGCGAGCAGTAAGGGAGCAGTAAGGGAGGGGGAACCAGCGAGCAGTAAGGGAGCAGTAAGGGAGGTGGAGCCAGGGATTAGTAAGGGAGGGGGAGCCTGCGAGCAGTAAGGGAGGGGGAGCCAGCGAGCAGTAAGGGAGCAGTAAGGGGGCAGTAAGGGAGGGGGAGCCAGCGAGCAGTAAGGGAGCAGTAAGGGAGGTGGAGCCAGGGAGCATTAAGGGAGGTGGAGCCAGGGACCAGTAAGGGAGGGGGAGCCAGCGAGCAGTAAGGGAGCAGTAAGGGAGGGGGAGCCAGCGAGCAGTAAGGGAGGGGGAAGGGGCAGTAAGGGAGCAGTAAGGGAGGTGGAGCCAGCGCGCAGTAAGGGAGCGGGAGCCAGGGAGCAGTAAAAGAGGTGGAGCCAGGGAGCAGTAAGGGAGTTTGAGCCAGCGAGCAGTAAGGGAGGGGGAGCCAGGCAGCAGTAAGGGAGGTGGAGCCAGGGAGCAGTAATGTAGGTGGAGCCAGCGAGCAGTAAGGGAGGGGGAGCCAGGCAGCAGTAAAGGAGGTGGAGCCAGGGAGCAGAAAGGTAGGTGGAGCCAGCGAGCAGTAAGGGAGGTGGAACCAGCGAGCAGTAAGGGAGCAGTAAGGGAGGTGGAGCCAGGGAGCAGTAAGGGAGGGGGAGCCAGCGAGCAGTAAGGCAGCAGTAAGGGAGCAGTAAGGGAGGGGGAGCCAATGAGCAGTAAGGGAGCATTAAGGGAGGTGGAGCCAGGGAGCAGTAAGGGAGGTGGAGCCAGGGAGCAGTAAGGGAGTTGGAGCAAGCGAGTAGTAAGGGAGGTGGAGCTAGGGAGCAGTAAGGGAGGGATAGCCAGCGAGCAGTAAGGGAGCAGTAAGGGAGGTGGAGGCAGCGAGCAGTAAGGGAGGGGGAGCCAGCGAGCAGTACGGGAGGGGGAGCAAGCGAGCAGTAAGGGAGGTGGAGCCAGCGAGCAGTAAGGGAGCAGTAAGGGAGGTGGAGCCAAGGAGCAGTAAGGGAGGTGGAGCCAGCGAGCAGTAAGGGAGAGGGAGCCATCGAGCAGTAAGGGAGGGGGAGCCAGCGAGCAGTAAGGGAGAAGTAAGGGAGTAGTAAGGGAGGTGGAGCCAGCGAGCAGTAAGGGAGCAGTAAGGGAGCAGTAAGGGAGGTGGAGCCAGCGAGTAGTAAGGGAGGTGGAGCTAGGGAGCAGTAAGGGAGGGGGAGCCAGCGAGCAGTAAGGGAGCAGTAAGGGAGGTGGAGGCAGCGAGCAGTAAGGGAGGGGGAGCCAGCGAGCAGTAAGGGAGGGGGAGCAAGCGAGCAGTAAGGGAGGTGGAGCCAGCGAGCAGTAAGGGAGTAGTAAGGGAGGTGGAGCCAGCGAGCAGTAAGGGAGCAGTAAGGGAGAAGTAAGGGAGGTGGAGCCAGCGAGTAGTAAGGGAGGTGGAGCCAGCAAGCAGTAAGTGAGCGGGAGCCAGCGAGCAGTAAGGGAGGGGGAGCCAGCGAGCAGTAAGGGATAGGGAGCCAGGGAGCAGTAAGGGAGGTGGAGGCAGCGAGCAGTAAGGGAGGGGGAGCCAGCGAGCAGTAAGGGAGGGGGAGCAAGCGAGCAGTAAGGGAGGGGGAGCCAGCGAGCAGTAAGGGAGCAGTAAGGGGGCAGTAAGGGAGGGGGAGCCAACGAGCAGTAAGGAGGAGGAGCCAGGGAGCAGTAAGGGAGCAGTAAGGGAGGTGGAGCCAGCGAAAAGTAAGGGAGGGGGAGCCAGCGAGCAGTAAGGCAGCAAGGGAGCAGTAAGGGAGGGGGAGCCAATGAGCAGTAAGGGAGCAGTAAGGGGGCAGTAAGGGAGGGGGAGCAAACGAGCAGTAAGGAGGAGGAGCCAGGGAGCAGTAAGGGAGAAGTAAGGGAGGTGGAGCCAGCGAAAAGTAAGGGAGGGGGAGCCAGCGAGCAGTAAGGCAGCAAGGGAGCAGTAAGGGAGGGGGAGCCAATGAGCAGTAAGGGAGCATTAAAGGAGGTGGAGCCAGGGAGCAGTAAGGGAGGGGGAACCAGGGAGCAGTAAGGGAGGGGGAGCCAGCGAGCAGTACGGGAGGTGGAG
This sequence comes from Neolamprologus brichardi, assembly GCF_056152115.1. Lineage (NCBI taxonomy): Eukaryota > Metazoa > Chordata > Actinopteri > Cichliformes > Cichlidae > Neolamprologus > Neolamprologus brichardi. The sequence continues at coordinate 33,796,055 of NC_142108.1, read as the reverse complement.
CCAGCGAGCAGTAAGGGAGGGGGAGCCAGCGAGCAGTAAGGGAGCAGTAAGGGAGGGGGAACCTGCGAGCAGTAAGGGAGCAGTAAGGGAGGTGGAGCCAGGGATTAGTAAGGGAGGGGGAGCTTGCGAGCAGTAAGGGAGGGGGAGCCAGCGAGCAGTAAGGGAGAAGTAAGGGGGCAGTAAGGGAGGTGGAGCCAGGGAGCATTAAGGGAGGTGGAGCCAGGGACCAGTAAGGGAGGGGGAGCCAGCGAGCAGTAAGGGAGCAGTAAGGGAGGGGGAGCAAGCGAGCAGTAAGGGAGGGGGAAGGGGCAGTAAGGGAGCAGTAAGGGAGGTGGAGCCAGGGAGCAGTAAGGGAGTTTGAGCCAGCGAGCAGTAAGGGAGGGGGAGCCAGGAAGCAGTAAGGGAGGTGGAGCCAGGGAGCAGTAATGTAGTTGGAGCCAGCGAGCAGTAAGGGAGGGGGAGCCAGGCAGCAGTAAAGGAGGTGGAGCCAGGGAGCAGAAAGGTAGGTGGAGACAGCGAGCAGTAAGGGAGGTGGAACCAGCGAGCAGTAAGGGAGCAGTAAGGGAGGTGGAGCCAGGGAGCAGTAAGGGAGGGGGAGCCAGCGAGCAGTAAGGCAGCAGTAAGGGAGCAGTAAGGGAGGGGGAGCCAATGAGCAGTAAGGGAGCATTAAGGGAGGTGGAGCAAGGGAGCAGTAAGGGAGGTGGAGCCAGGGAGCAGTAAGGGAGGGGGAGCCAGGGAGCAGTAAGGGAGGGGGAGCCAGCGAGCAGTAAGGGAGCAGTAAGGGAGGGGGAGCCAGCGAGCAGTAAGGGAGCAGTAAGGGAGCAGTAAGGGAGGGGGAGCAATAAGGGAGGTGGAGCCAGCCAGCAGTAAGGGAGGGGGAGGGGGCAGTAAGCGAGCAGTAGGGGAGGGGGAGCATGCGAGCAGTAAGGGAGCAGTAAGGGAGCGGGAGCCAGCGAGCAGTAAGGGAGCAGTAAGGGAGCAGTAAGGGAGGGGGAGCAGTAAGGGAGGGGGAGCCAGCGAGCATTAAGGGAGGGGGAGCCAGGTAGCAGTAAGGGAGGGGGAGCCAGCGAGCAGTAAGGGAGCAGTAAGGGAGGTGGAGCCAGGGAGTAGTAAGAGAGGGGGAGCCTGCAAGCAGTAAGGGAACAGTAAGGGGGCAGTAAGGGAGGGGGAGCCAGCGAGCAGTAAGGGAGCAGTAAGGGAGGTGGAGCCAGGGAGCAGTAAGGGAGGTGGAGCCAGCGAAAAGTAAGGGAGTGGGAGCCAGCGAGTAGTAAGGGAGCAGTAAGGGAGGGGGAGCCACCGAGCAGAAAGGGAGGGGGAGCCAGCGAGCAGTAAGGGAGGGGGAGGGGGCAGTAAGGGAGCAGTAAAGGAGGTGGAGCCAGTGAGCAGTAAGGGAGGGGGAGCCAGGGAGCAGTAAAAGAGGTGGAGCCAGGGAGCAGTAAGGGAGTTTGAGCCAGCGAGCAGTAAGGCAGGGGGAGCCAGGCAGCAGTAAGGGAGGTGGAGCAGGGGAGCAGTAAGGTAGGTGGAGCCAGCGAGCAGTAAGGGAGGGGGAGCCAGGCAGCAGTAAGGGAGGTGGAACCAGCGAGTAGTAAGGGAGGGGGAGGGGGCAGTAAGGGAGGTGGAGCAAGCCAGCAGTAAGGGAGGGGGAGGGGGCGGTAAGCGAGCAGTAGGGGAGGGGGAGCCAGCGAGCAGTAAGGGAGGGGGAGCCAGCGAGCAGTAAGGGAGCAAAAAGGGAGCAGTAAGGGAGGGGGGGAGCCAGCGATCAGTAAGGGAGGGGGAGCCAATGAGCAGTAAAAGAGCAGCAAGGGAGGCGGGGCAAGCGAGCAGTAAGGGAGGGGGAGCCAGGGAGCAGTAAGGGAGGGGGAGCCAGCGAACAGTAAGGGAGCAGTAAGGGAGGTGGAGCCAGGGAGTAGTAAGGGAGGGGGAGCCTGCGAGTAGTAAGGGAGGGGGAGCCAGCGAGCAGTAAGGGAGCAGTAAGGGGGCAGTAAGGGAGGGGGAGCCAACGAGCAGTAAGGAGGAGGAGCCAGGGAGCAGTAAGGGAGCAGTAAGGGAGGGGGAGCCAGCGAGCAGTAAGGGAGCAGTAAGGGGGCAGTAAGGGAGGGGGAGCAAACGAGCAGTAAGGAGGAGGAGCCAGGGAGCAGTAAGGGAGAAGTAAGGGAGGTGGAGCCAGCGAAAAGTAAGGGAGGGGGAGCCAGTGAGCAGTAAGGCAGCAAGGGAGCAGTAAGGGAGGGGGAGCCAGCGAGCAGTAAGGGAGGGGGAAGGGGCAGTAAGGGAGCAGTAAGGGAGGTGGAGCCAGCGCGCAGTAAGGGAGCGGGAGCCAGGGAGCAGTAAAAGAGGTGGAGCCAGGGAGCAGTATGGGAGTTTGAGCCAGCGAGAAGTAAGGGAGGGGGAGCCAGGCAGCAGTAAGGGAGGTGGAGCCAGGGAGCAGTAATGTAGGTGGAGCCAGCGAGCAGTAAGGGAGGGGGAGCCAGGCAGCAGTAAAGGAGGTGGAGCCAGGGAGCAGAAAGGTAGGTGGAGCCAGGGAGCAGTAAGGGAGGTGGAACCAGCGAGCAGTAAGGGAGCAGTAAGGGAGGTGGAGCCAGGGAGCAGTAAGGGAGGGGGAGCCAGCGAGCAGTAAGGCAGCAGTAAGGGAGCAGTAAGGGAGGGGGAGCCAATGAGCAGTAAGGGAGCATTAAGGGAGGTGGAGCCAGGGAGCAGTAAGGGAGTTTGAGCCAGCGAGCAGTAAGGGAGGGGGAGCCAGGCAGCAGTAAGGGAGGTGGAGCAGGGGAGCAGTAAGGTAGGTGGAGCCAGCGAGCAGTAAGGGAGGGGGAGCCAGGCAGCAGTAAGGGAGGTGGAGCCAGGGAGCAGTAAGGAAGGTGGAGCCAGCGAGCAGTAAGGGAGGTGGAACCAGCGAGCAGTAAGGGAGCAGTAAGGGAGGTGGAGCCAGGGAGCAGTAAGGGAGGGGGAGCCAGCGAGAAGTAAGGCAGCAGTAAGGGAGCAGTAAGGGAGGGGGAGCCAATGAGCAGTAAGGGAGCATTAAGGGAGGTGGAGCCAGCGAGCAGTAAGGGAGGGGGAGCCAGCGAGCAGTAAGGGAGCAAAAAGGGAGCAGTAAGGGAGGGGGAGCAGTAAGGGAGGGGGGGAGCCAGCGATCAGTAAGGGAGGGGGAGCAAATGAGCAGAAAAAGAGCAGCAAGGGAGGCGGGGCAAGCGAGCAGTAAGGGAGGGGGAGCCAGGGAGCAGTAAGGGAGCAGTAAGGGAGGTGGAGCCAGGGAGTAGTAAGGGAGGGGGAGCCTGCGAGCAGTAAGGGAGCAGTAAGGGAGGGGGAGCAGTAAGGGAGGTGGAGCCAGCGAGCAGTAAGGGAGGGGGAGGGGGCAGTAAGCGAGCAGTAGGGGAGGGCGAGCCAGCGAGCAGTAAGGGAGCAGTAAGGGAGGGGGAGCAGTAAGGGAGGGGGAGCCAGCGAGCATTGAGGGAGGGGGAGCCAGCGAGCAGTAAGGGAACAGTAAGGGGGCAGTAAGGGAGGGGGAGCCAGCGAGCAGTACGGGAGCAGTAAGGGAGGTGGAGCAAGGGAGCAGTAAGGGAGGTGGAGCCAGCGAAAAGTAAGGGAGGGGGAGCCAGCGAGTAGTAAGGGAGCAGTAAGGGAGGGGGAGTCAGCGAGCAGTAAGGGAGGGGGAGCCAGCGAGCAGTAAGGGAGCAGTAAGGGAGGTGGAGCCAGCGAGCAGTAAGGGAGGGGGAGGGGGCAGTAAGGGATGTGGAGCAAGCCAGCAGTAAGGGAGGGGGAGGGGGCAGTAAGCGAGCAGTAGTGGAGGGGGAGCCAGCGAGCAGAAAGGGATCAGTAAGGGAGCAGTAAGGGAGGGGGAGCAGTAAGGGAGGGGGAGCCAGCGAGCATTAAGGGAGGGGGAGCCAGGGAGCAGTAAGGGAGGGGGAGCCAGCGAGCAGTAAGGGAGCAGTAAGGGAGGTGGAGCCAGGGAGTAGTAAGAGAGGGGGAGCCTGCGAGCAGTAAGGGAACAGTAAGGGGGCAGTAAGGGAGGTGGAGCCAGGGAGCAGTAAGGGAGGTGGAGCCAGCGAAAAGTAAGGGAGGGGGAGCCAGCGAGTAGTAAGGGAGCAGTAAGGGAGGGGGAGCCACCGAGCAGTAAGGGAACAGGGGCCAGTGAGCAGTAAGGGAGGGGGAGCAGGCGAGCAGTAAGGGAGCAGTAAGGGAGGTGGAGCCAGCGAGCAGTAAGGGAGGTGGAGCCAGCAAGCAGTAAGGGAGGTGGAGCCTGCGAGCAGTAAGGGAGGTGGAGCAAGCGAGCAGTAAGGCCGCAGTAAGGGAGGGGGAGGGGGAAGTAAGGGAGCAGTAAGGGAGGGGGAGCCAGGGAGCAGTAAAAGAGGTGGAGCCAGGGAGTAGTAAGGGAGTTTGAGCCAGCGAGCAGTAAGGGAGGGGGAGCCAGGCAGCAGTAAGGAAGGTGGAGCCAGGGAGCAGTAAGGTAGGTGGAGCCAGCGAGCAGTAAGGGAGGTGGAACCAGCGAGCAGTAAGGGAGCAGTAAGGGAGGTGGAGCCAGGGAGCAGTAAGGGAGGGGGAGCCAGCGAGCAGTAAGGCAGCAGTAAGGGAGGGGGAGCCACCGAGCAGTAAGGGAACAGGGGCCAGTGAGCAGTAAGGGAGGGGGAGCAGGCGAGCAGTAAGGGAGCAGTAAGGGAGGTGGAGCGAGCGAGCAGTAAGGGAGGTGGAGCCAGCAAGCAGTAAGGGAGGTGGAGCCTGCGAGCAGTAAGGGAGGTGGAGCAAGCGAGCAGTAAGGCCGCAGTAAGGGAGGGGGAGGGGGAAGTAAGGGAGCAGTAAGGGAGGGGGAGCCAGCGAGCAGTAAGGGAGCAGTAAGGGAGGTGGAGCCAGGGAGCATTAAGGGAGGTGGAGCCAGGGAGCAGTAAGGGAGGGGGAGCCAGCGAGCAGTAAGGGAGCAGTAAGGGAGGGGGAGCCAGCGAGCAGTAAGGGAGGGGGAAGGGGCAGTAAGGGAGCAGTAAGGGAGGTGGAGCCAGCGCGCAGTAAGGGAGCGGGAGCCAGGGAGCAGTAAAAGAGGTGGAGCCAGGGAGCAGTATGGGAGTTTGAGCCAGCGAGCAGTAAGGGAGGGGGAGCCAGGCAGCAGTAAGGGAGGTGGAGCCAGGGAGCAGTAATGTAGGTGGAGCCAGCGAGCAGTAAGGGAGGGGGAGCCAGGGAGCAGTAAGGGAGGGGGAGCCAGCGAGCAGTAAGGGAGCAGTAAGGGAGGTGGAGCCAGGGAGTAGTAAGAGAGGGGGAGCCTGCGAGCAGTAAGGGAACAGTAAGGGGGCAGTAAGGGAGGGGGAGCCAGCGAGCAGTAAGGGAGCAGTAAGGGAGGTGGAGCCAGGGAGCAGTAAGGGAGGTGGAGCCAGCGAGTAGTAAGGGAGCAGTAAGGGAGGGGGAGCCACCGAGCAGAAAGGGAGGGGGAGCCAGCGAGCAGTAAGGGAGGGGGAGGGGGCAGTAAGGGAGCAGTAAGGGAGGTGGAGCCAGTGAGCAGTAAGGGAGGGGGAGCCAGGGAGCAGTAAAAGAGGTGGAGCCAGGGAGCAGTAAGGGAGCAGTAAGGGAGGTGGAGCCAGGGAGTAGTAAGGGAGGGGGAGCCTGCGAGCAGTAAGGGAGCAGTAAGGGAGGGGGAGCAGTAAGGGAGGGGGAGCCAGCGAGCATTAAGGGAGGGGGAGCCAGCGAGCAGTAAGGGAACAGTAAGGGGGCAGTAAGGGAGGGGGAGCCAGCGAGCAGTACGGGAGCAGTAAGGGAGGTGGAGCAAGGGAGCAGTAAGGGAGGTGGAGCCAGCGAAAAGTAAGGGAGGGGGAGCCAGCGAGTAGTAAGGGAGCAGTAAGGGAGGGGGAGTCAGCGAGCAGTAAGGGAGGGGGAGCCAGCGAGCAGTAAGGGAGCAGTAAGGGAGATGGAGCCAGCGAGCAGTAAGGGAGGGGGAGGGGGCAGTAAGCGAGCAGTAGGGGAGGGCGAGCCAGCGAGCAGTAAGGGAACAGGGGCCAGCGAGCAGTAAGGGAGGGGGAGCAGGCGAGCAGTAAGGGAGCAGTAAGGGAGGTGGAGCCAGGGAGCAGTAAGGGAGGGGGAGCCAGCGAGCAGTAAGGCAGCAGTAAGGGAGGGGGAGCCAATGAGCAGTAAGGGAGCATTAAGGGAGGTGGAGCCAGCGAGCAGTAAGGGCGGGGGAGCCAGCGAGCAGTAAGGGAGCAAAAAGGGAGCAGTAAGGGAGGGGGAGCAGTAAGGGAGGGGGGAGCCAGCGAGCAGTAAGGGAGGGGGAGCCAGCGAGCAGTAAGGGAACAGTAAGGGGGCAGTAAGGGAGGGGGAGCCAGCGAGCAGTACGGGAGCAGTAAGGGAGGTGGAGCAAGGGAGCAGTAAGGGAGGTGGAGCCAGCGAAAAGTAAGGGAGGGGGAGCCAGCGAGTAGTAAGGGAGCAGTAAGGGAGGGGGAGTCAGCGAGCAGTAAGGGAGGGGGAGCCAGCGAGCAGTAAGGGAGCAGTAAGGGAGGTGGAGCCAGCGAGCAGTAAGGGAGGGGGAGGGGGCAGTAAGGGAGGTGGAGCAAGCCAGCAGTAAGGGAGGGGGAGGGGGCAGTAAGCGAGCAGTAGGGGAGGGGGAGCCAGCGAGCAGTAAGGGATCAGTAAGGGAGCAGTAAGGGAGGGGGAGCCAGGGAGCAGTAAAAGAGGTGGAGCCAGGGAGTAGTAAGGGAGTTTGAGCCAGCGAGCAGTAAGGGAGGGGGAGCCAGGCAGCAGTAAGGAAGGTGGAGCCAGGGAGCAGTAAGGTAGGTGGAGCCAGCGAGCAGTAAGGGAGGGGGAGCCAGGCAGCAGTAAGGGAGGTGGAGCCAGGGAGCAGTAAGGTAGGTGGAGCCAGCGAGCAGTAAGGGAGGTGGAACCAGCGAGCAGTAAGGGAGCAGTAAGGGAGGTGGAGCCAGGGAGCAGTAAGGGAGGGGGAGCCAGCGAGCAGTAAGGCAGCAGTAAGGGAGGGGGAGCCAATGAGCAGTAAGGGAGCATTAAGGGAGGTGGAGCCAGCGAGCAGTAAGGGAGGGGGAGCCAGCGAGCAGTAAGGGAGCAAAAAGGGAGCAGTAAGGGAGGGGGAGCAGTAAGGGAGGGGGGAGCCAGCGAGCAGTAAGGGAGGGGGAGCCAGCGAGCAGTAAGGGAGGGGGAACAAGCGAGCAGTAAGGGAGCAGTAAGGGAGGTGGAGCCAGGGAGCAATAAGGGAGGGGGAGCCTGCGAGCAGTAAGCGAGCAGTAAGGGAGGTGGAGCAGGGGAGCAGTAAGGGAGGTGGAGCCAGCGAAAAGTAAGGGAGGGGGAGCCAGCGAGCAGTAAGGCAGCAAGGGAGCAGTAAGGGAGGGGGAGCCAATGAGCAGTAAGGGAGCATTAAAGGAGGTGGAGCCAGGGAGCAGTAAGGGAGCAGTAAGGGAGCAGTAAGGGAGGGGGAGCAGTAACGGAGGTGGAGCCAGGGAGCAGTAAGGGAGGGGGAGCCAGCGAGCAGTAAGGGAGCAGTAAGGGAGCAGTAAGGGAGGGGGAGCCAGCGAGCATTAAGGGAGGGGGAGCCAGGGAGCAGTAAGGGAGGGGGAGCCAGCGAGCAGAAAGGGAGCAGTAAGGGAGGTGGAGCCAGGGAGCAGTAAGGGAGGTGGAGCCAGCGAAAAGTAAGGGAGGGGGAGCCAGCGAGCAGTAAGGGAGCAGTAAGGGAGGTGGAGCCAGCGAGCAATAAGGGAGGTGGAGCCAGGGAGCAGTAAGCGAGCAGTAAGGGAGGTGGAGCCAGGGAGCAGTAAGGAAGGTGGAGCCAGCGAAAAGTAAGGGAGGGGGAGCCAGCGAGCAGTAAGGCAGCAGTAAGGGGGCAGTAAGGGAGGGGGACCCAGCGAGCAGTAAGGGAGCAGTAAGGGAGGGGGAACCAGCGAGCAGTAAGGGAGCAGTAAGGGAGGTTGAGCCAGGGAGTAGTAAGGGAGGGGGAGCCTGCGAGCAGTAAGGGAGGGGGAGCCAGCGAGCAGTAAGGGAGCAGTAAGGGGGCAGTAAGGGAGGGGGAGCCAGCGAGCAGTAAGGCAGCAATAAGGGAGCAGTAAGGGAGGGGGAGCTAATGAGCAGTAAGGGAGCAGTAAGGAGGGGGAGCCAATGAGCAGGAAGGGAGCATTAAGGGAGGTGGAGCAAGGGAGCAGTAAGGGAGGGGGAGCCAGCGAGCAGTAAGGGAGCGGTAAGGGAGGTGGAGCCAGCGAGCGGTAAGGGAGGGGGAGCCAGCGAGCAGTAAGGGAGGGGGAGCCAGCGAGCAGTAAGGCAGCAGTAAGGGAGCAGTAAGGGAGGGGGAGCCAATGAGCAGTAAGGGAGCATTAAGGGAGGTGGAGCCAGGGAGCAGTAAGGGAGTTTGAGCCAGCGAGCAGTAAGGGAGGGGGAGCCAGGCAGCAGTAAGGGAGGTGGAGCAGGGGAGCAGTAAGGTAGGTGGAGCCAGCGAGCAGTAAGGGAGGGGGAGCCAGGCAGCAGTAAGGGAGGTGGAGCCAGGGAGCAGTAAGGTAGGTGGAGCCAGCGAGCAGTAAGGGAGGTGGAACCAGCGAGCAGTAAGGGAGCAGTAAGGGAGGTGGAGCCAGGGAGCAGTAAGGGAGGGGGAGCCAGCGAGAAGTAAGGCAGCAGTAAGGGAGCAGTAAGGGAGGGGGAGCCAATGAGCAGTAAGGGAGCATTAAGGGAGGTGGAGCCAGCGAGCAGTAAGGGAGGGGGAGCCAGCGAGCAGTAAGGGAGCAAAAAGGGAGCAGTAAGGGAGGGGGAGCAGTAAGGGAGGGGGGGAGCCAGCGATCAGTAAGGGAGGGGGAGCAAATGAGCAGAAAAAGAGCAGCAAGGGAGGCGGGGCAAGCGAGCAGTAAGGGAGGGGGAGCCAGGGAGCAGTAAGGGAGCAGTAAGGGAGGTGGAGCCAGGGAGTAGTAAGGGAGGGGGAGCCTGCGAGCAGTAAGGGAGCAGTAAGGGAGGGGGAGCAGTAAGGGAGGTGGAGCCAGCGAGCAGTAAGGGAGGGGGAGGGGGCAGTAAGCGAGCAGTAGGGGAGGGCGAGCCAGCGAGCAGTAAGGGAGCAGTAAGGGAGGGGGAGCAGTAAGGGAGGGGGAGCCAGCGAGCATTGAGGGAGGGGGAGCCAGCGAGCAGTAAGGGAACAGTAAGGGGGCAGTAAGGGAGGGGGAGCCAGCGAGCAGTACGGGAGCAGTAAGGGAGGTGGAGCAAGGGAGCAGTAAGGGAGGTGGAGCCAGCGAAAAGTAAGGGAGGGGGAGCCAGCGAGTAGTAAGGGAGCAGTAAGGGAGGGGGAGTCAGCGAGCAGTAAGGGAGGGGGAGCCAGCGAGCAGTAAGGGAGCAGTAAGGGAGGTGGAGCCAGCGAGCAGTAAGGGAGGGGGAGGGGGCAGTAAGGGATGTGGAGCAAGCCAGCAGTAAGGGAGGGGGAGGGGGCAGTAAGCGAGCAGTAGGGGAGGGGGAGCCAGCGAGCAGAAAGGGATCAGTAAGGGAGCAGTAAGGGAGGGAGAGCAGTAAGGGAGGGGGAGCCAGCGAGCATTAAGGGAGGGGGAGCCAGGGAGCAGTAAGGGAGGGGGAGCCAGCGAGCAGTAAGGGAGCAGTAAGGGAGGTGGAGCCAGGGAGTAGTAAGAGAGGGGGAGCCTGCGAGCAGTAAGGGAACAGTAAGGGGGCAGTAAGGGAGGTGGAGCCAGGGAGCAGTAAGGGAGGTGGAGCCAGCGAAAAGTAAGGGAGGGGGAGCCAGCGAGTAGTAAGGGAGCAGTAAGGGAGGGGGAGCCACCGAGCAGTAAGGGAACAGGGGCCAGTGAGCAGTAAGGGAGGGGGAGCAGGCGAGCAGTAAGGGAGCAGTAAGGGAGGTGGAGCCAGCGAGCAGTAAGGGAGGTGGAGCCAGCAAGCAGTAAGGGAGGTGGAGCCTGCGAGCAGTAAGGGAGGTGGAGCAAGCGAGCAGTAAGGCCGCAGTAAGGGAGGGGGAGGGGGAAGTAAGGGAGCAGTAAGGGAGGTGGAGCCAGCGAGCAGTAAGGGAGGGGGAGCCAGGGAGCAGTAAAAGAGGTGGAGCCAGGGAGTAGTAAGGGAGTTTGAGCCAGCGAGCAGTAAGGGAGGGGGAGCCAGGCAGCAGTAAGGAAGGTGGAGCCAGGGAGCAGTAAGGTAGGTGGAGCCAGCGAGCAGTAAGGGAGGTGGAACCAGCGAGCAGTAAGGGAGCAGTAAGGGAGGTGGAGCCAGGGAGCAGTAAGGGAGGGGGAGCCAGCGAGCAGTAAGGCAGCAGTAAGGGAGGGGGAGCCACCGAGCAGTAAGGGAACAGGGGCCAGTGAGCAGTAAGGGAGGGGGAGCAGGCGAGCAGTAAGGGAGCAGTAAGGGAGGTGGAGCGAGCGAGCAGTAAGGGAGGTGGAGCCAGCAAGCAGTAAGGGAGGTGGAGCCTGCGAGCAGTAAGGGAGGTGGAGCAAGCGAGCAGTAAGGCCGCAGTAAGGGAGGGGGAGGGGGAAGTAAGGGAGCAGTAAGGGAGGGGGAGCCAGCGAGCAGTAAGGGAGCAGTAAGGGAGGTGGAGCCAGGGAGCATTAAGGGAGGTGGAGCCAGGGAGCAGTAAGGGAGGGGGAGCCAGCGAGCAGTAAGGGAGCAGTAAGGGAGGGGGAGCCAGCGAGCAGTAAGGGAGGGGGAAGGGGCAGTAAGGGAGCAGTAAGGGAGGTGGAGCCAGCGCGCAGTAAGGGAGCGGGAGCCAGGGAGCAGTAAAAGAGGTGGAGCCAGGGAGCAGTATGGGAGTTTGAGCCAGCGAGCAGTAAGGGAGGGGGAGCCAGGCAGCAGTAAGGGAGGTGGAGCCAGGGAGCAGTAATGTAGGTGGAGCCAGCGAGCAGTAAGGGAGGGGGAGCCAGGGAGCAGTAAGGGAGGGGGAGCCAGCGAGCAGTAAGGGAGCAGTAAGGGAGGTGGAGCCAGGGAGTAGTAAGAGAGGGGGAGCCTGCGAGCAGTAAGGGAACAGTAAGGGGGCAGTAAGGGAGGGGGAGCCAGCGAGCAGTAAGGGAGCAGTAAGGGAGGTGGAGCCAGGGAGCAGTAAGGGAGGTGGAGCCAGCGAGTAGTAAGGGAGCAGTAAGGGAGGGGGAGCCACCGAGCAGAAAGGGAGGGGGAGCCAGCGAGCAGTAAGGGAGGGGGAGGGGGCAGTAAGGGAGCAGTAAGGGAGGTGGAGCCAGTGAGCAGTAAGGGAGGGGGAGCCAGGGAGCAGTAAAAGAGGTGGAGCCAGGGAGCAGTAAGGGAGCAGTAAGGGAGGTGGAGCCAGGGAGTAGTAAGGGAGGGGGAGCCTGCGAGCAGTAAGGGAGCAGTAAGGGAGGGGGAGCAGTAAGGGAGGGGGAGCCAGCGAGCATTAAGGGAGGGGGAGCCAGCGAGCAGTAAGGGAACAGTAAGGGGGCAGTAAGGGAGGGGGAGCCAGCGAGCAGTACGGGAGCAGTAAGGGAGGTGGAGCAAGGGAGCAGTAAGGGAGGTGGAGCCAGCGAAAAGTAAGGGAGGGGGAGCCAGCGAGTAGTAAGGGAGCAGTAAGGGAGGGGGAGTCAGCGAGCAGTAAGGGAGGGGGAGCCAGCGAGCAGTAAGGGAGCAGTAAGGGAGGTGGAGCCAGCGAGCAGTAAGGGAGGGGGAGGGGGCAGTAAGCGAGCAGTAGGGGAGGGCGAGCCAGCGAGCAGTAAGGGAACAGGGGCCAGCGAGCAATAAGGGAGGGGGAGCAGGCGAGCAGTAAGGGAGCAGTAAGGGAGGTGGAGCCAGGGAGCAGTAAGGGAGGGGGAGCCAGCGAGCAGTAAGGCAGCAGTAAGGGAGGGGGAGCCAATGAGCAGTAAGGGAGCATTAAGGGAGGTGGAGCCAGCGAGCAGTAAGGGCGGGGGAGCCAGCGAGCAGTAAGGGAGCAAAAAGGGAGCAGTAAGGGAGGGGGAGCAGTAAGGGAGGGGGGAGCCAGCGAGCAGTAAGGGAGGGGGAGCCAGCGAGCAGTAAGGGAACAGTAAGGGGGCAGTAAGGGAGGGGGAGCCAGCGAGCAGTACGGGAGCAGTAAGGGAGGTGGAGCAAGGGAGCAGTAAGGGAGGTGGAGCCAGCGAAAAGTAAGGGAGGGGGAGCCAGCGAGTAGTAAGGGAGCAGTAAGGGAGGGGGAGTCAGCGAGCAGTAAGGGAGGGGGAGCCAGCGAGCAGTAAGGGAGCAGTAAGGGAGGTGGAGCCAGCGAGCAGTAAGGGAGGGGGAGGGGGCAGTAAGGGAGGTGGAGCAAGCCAGCAGTAAGGGAGGGGGAGGGGGCAGTAAGCGAGCAGTAGGGGAGGGGGAGCCAGCGAGCAGTAAGGGATCAGTAAGGGAGCAGTAAGGGAGGGGGAGCCAGGGAGCAGTAAAAGAGGTGGAGCCAGGGAGTAGTAAGGGAGTTTGAGCCAGCGAGCAGTAAGGGAGGGGGAGCCAGGCAGCAGTAAGGAAGGTGGAGCCAGGGAGCAGTAAGGTAGGTGGAGCCAGCGAGCAGTAAGGGAGGGGGAGCCAGGCAGCAGTAAGGGAGGTGGAGCCAGGGAGCAGTAAGGTAGGTGGAGCCAGCGAGCAGTAAGGGAGGTGGAACCAGCGAGCAGTAAGGGAGCAGTAAGGGAGGTGGAGCCAGGGAGCAGTAAGGGAGGGGGAGCCAGCGAGCAGTAAGGCAGCAGTAAGGGAGGGGGAGCCAATGAGCAGTAAGGGAGCATTAAGGGAGGTGGAGCCAGCGAGCAGTAAGGGAGGGGGAGCCAGCGAGCAGTAAGGGAGCAAAAAGGGAGCAGTAAGGGAGGGGGAGCAGTAAGGGAGGGGGGAGCCAGCGAGCAGTAAGGGAGGGGGAGCCAGCGAGCAGTAAGGGAGGGGGAACAAGCGAGCAGTAAGGGAGCAGTAAGGGAGGTGGAGCCAGGGAGCAATAAGGGAGGGGGAGCCTGCGAGCAGTAAGCGAGCAGTAAGGGAGGTGGAGCAGGGGAGCAGTAAGGGAGGTGGAGCCAGCGAAAAGTAAGGGAGGGGGAGCCAGCGAGCAGTAAGGCAGCAAGGGAGCAGTAAGGGAGGGGGAGCCAATGAGCAGTAAGGGAGCATTAAAGGAGGTGGAGCCAGGGAGCAGTAAGGGAGCAGTAAGGGAGCAGTAAGGGAGGGGGAGCAGTAACGGAGGTGGAGCCAGGGAGCAGTAAGGGAGGGGGAGCCAGCGAGCAGTAAGGGAGCAGTAAGGGAGCAGTAAGGGAGGGGGAGCCAGCGAGCATTAAGGGAGGGGGAGCCAGGGAGCAGTAAGGGAGGGGGAGCCAGCGAGCAGAAAGGGAGCAGTAAGGGAGGTGGAGCCAGGGAGCAGTAAGGGAGGTGGAGCCAGCGAAAAGTAAGGGAGGGGGAGCCAGCGAGCAGTAAGGGAGCAGTAAGGGAGGTGGAGCCAGCGAGCAATAAGGGAGGTGGAGCCAGGGAGCAGTAAGCGAGCAGTAAGGGAGGTGGAGCCAGGGAGCAGTAAGGAAGGTGGAGCCAGCGAAAAGTAAGGGAGGGGGAGCCAGCGAGCAGTAAGGCAGCAGTAAGGGGGCAGTAAGGGAGGGGGACCCAGCGAGCAGTAAGGGAGCAGTAAGGGAGGGGGAACCAGCGAGCAGTAAGGGAGCAGTAAGGGAGGTTGAGCCAGGGAGTAGTAAGGGAGGGGGAGCCTGCGAGCAGTAAGGGAGGGGGAGCCAGCGAGCAGTAAGGGAGCAGTAAGGGGGCAGTAAGGGAGGGGGAGCCAGCGAGCAGTAAGGCAGCAATAAGGGAGCAGTAAGGGAGGGGGAGCTAATGAGCAGTAAGGGAGCAGTAAGGAGGGGGAGCCAATGAGCAGGAAGGGAGCATTAAGGGAGGTGGAGCAAGGGAGCAGTAAGGGAGGGGGAGCCAGCGAGCAGTAAGGGAGCGGTAAGGGAGGTGGAGCCAGCGAGCGGTAAGGGAGGGGGAGCCAGCGAGCAGTAAGGGAGGGGGAGCCAGCGAGCAGTAAGGCAGCAGTAAGGGAGCAGTAAGGGAGGGGGAGCCAATGAGCAGTAAGGGAGCATTAAGGGAGGTGGAGCCAGGGAGCAGTAAGGGAGTTTGAGCCAGCGAGCAGTAAGGGAGGGGGAGCCAGGCAGCAGTAAGGGAGGTGGAGCAGGGGAGCAGTAAGGTAGGTGGAGCCAGCGAGCAGTAAGGGAGGGGGAGCCAGGCAGCAGTAAGGGAGGTGGAGCCAGGGAGCAGTAAGGTAGGTGGAGCCAGCGAGCAGTAAGGGAGGTGGAACCAGCGAGCAGTAAGGGAGCAGTAAGGGAGGTGGAGCCAGGGAGCAGTAAGGGAGGGGGAGCCAGCGAGAAGTAAGGCAGCAGTAAGGGAGCAGTAAGGGAGGGGGAGCCAATGAGCAGTAAGGGAGCATTAAGGGAGGTGGAGCCAGCGAGCAGTAAGGGAGGGGGAGCCAGCGAGCAGTAAGGGAGCAAAAAGGGAGCAGTAAGGGAGGGGGAGCAGTAAGGGAGGGGGGGAGCCAGCGATCAGTAAGGGTGGGGGAGCAAATGAGCAGAAAAAGAGCAGCAAGGGAGGCGGGGCAAGCGAGCAGTAAGGGAGGGGGAGCCAGGGAGCAGTAAGGGAGCAGTAAGGGAGGTGGAGCCAGGGAGTAGTAAGGGAGGGGGAGCCTGCGAGCAGTAAGGGAGCAGTAAGGGAGGGGGAGCAGTAAGGGAGGTGGAGCCAGCGAGCAGTAAGGGAGGGGGAGGGGGCAGTAAGCGAGCAGTAGGGGAGGGCGAGCCAGCGAGCAGTAAGGGAGCAGTAAGGGAGGGGGAGCAGTAAGGGAGGGGGAGCCAGCGAGCATTGAGGGAGGGGGAGCCAGCGAGCAGTAAGGGAACAGTAAGGGGGCAGTAAGGGAGGGGGAGCCAGCGAGCAGTACGGGAGCAGTAAGGGAGGTGGAGCAAGGGAGCAGGAAGGGAGGTGGAGCCAGCGAAAAGTAAGGGAGGGGGAGCCAGCGAGTAGTAAGGGAGCAGTAAGGGAGGGGGAGTCAGCGAGCAGTAAGGGAGGGGGAGCCAGCGAGCAGTAAGGGAGCAGTAAGGGAGGTGGAGCCAGCGAGCAGTAAGGGAGGGGGAGGGGGCAGTAAGGGATGTGGAGCAAGCCAGCAGTAAGGGAGGGGGAGGGGGCAGTAAGCGAGCAGTAGGGGAGGGGGAGCCAGCGAGCAGAAAGGGATCAGTAAGGGAGCAGTAAGGGAGGGGGAGCAGTAAGGGAGGGGGAGCCAGCGAGCATTAAGGGAGGGGGAGCCAGGGAGCAGTAAGGGAGGGGGAGCCAGCGAGCAGTAAGGGAGCAGTAAGGGAGGTGGAGCCAGGGAGTAGTAAGAGAGGGGGAGCCTGCGAGCAGTAAGGGAACAGTAAGGGGGCAGTAAGGGAGGTGGAGCCAGGGAGCAGTAAGGGAGGTGGAGCCAGCGAAAAGTAAGGGAGGGGGAGCCAGCGAGTAGTAAGGGAGCAGTAAGGGAGGGGGAGCCACCGAGCAGTAAGGGAACAGGGGCCAGTGAGCAGTAAGGGAGGGGGAGCAGGCGAGCAGTAAGGGAGCAGTAAGGGAGGTGGAGCCAGCGAGCAGTAAGGGAGGTGGAGCCAGCAAGCAGTAAGGGAGGTGGAGCCTGCGAGCAGTAAGGGAGGTGGAGCAAGCGAGCAGTAAGGCCGCAGTAAGGGAGGGGGAGGGGGAAGTAAGGGAGCAGTAAGGGAGGTGGAGCCAGCGAGCAGTAAGGGAGGGGGAGCCAGGGAGCAGTAAAAGAGGTGGAGCCAGGGAGTAGTAAGGGAGTTTGAGCCAGCGAGCAGTAAGGGAGGGGGAGCCAGGCAGCAGTAAGGAAGGTGGAGCCAGGGAGCAGTAAGGTAGGTGGAGCCAGCGAGCAGTAAGGGAGGTGGAACCAGCGAGCAGTAAGGGAGCAGTAAGGGAGGTGGAGCCAGGGAGCAGTAAGGGAGGGGGAGCCAGCGAGCAGTAAGGCAGCAGTAAGGGAGGGGGAGCCACCGAGCAGTAAGGGAACAGGGGCCAGTGAGCAGTAAGGGAGGGGGAGCAGGCGAGCAGTAAGGGAGCAGTAAGGGAGGTGGAGCGAGCGAGCAGTAAGGGAGGTGGAGCCAGCAAGCAGTAAGGGAGGTGGAGCCTGCGAGCAGTAAGGGAGGTGGAGCAAGCGAGCAGTAAGGCCGCAGTAAGGGAGGGGGAGGGGGAAGTAAGGGAGCAGTAAGGGAGGGGGAGCCAGCGAGCAGTAAGGGAGCAGTAAGGGAGGTGGAGCCAGGGAGCATTAAGGGAGGTGGAGCCAGGGAGCAGTAAGGGAGGGGGAGCCAGCGAGCAGTAAGGGAGCAGTAAGGGAGGGGGAGCCAGCGAGCAGTAAGGGAGGGGGAAGGGGCAGTAAGGGAGCAGTAAGGGAGGTGGAGCCAGCGCGCAGTAAGGGAGCGGGAGCCAGGGAGCAGTAAAAGAGGTGGAGCCAGGGAGCAGTATGGGAGTTTGAGCCAGCGAGCAGTAAGGGAGGGGGAGCCAGGCAGCAGTAAGGGAGGTGGAGCCAGGGAGCAGTAATGTAGGTGGAGCCAGCGAGCAGTAAGGGAGGGGGAGCCAGGGAGCAGTAAGGGAGGGGGAGCCAGCGAGCAGTAAGGGAGCAGTAAGGGAGGTGGAGCCAGGGAGTAGTAAGAGAGGGGGAGCCTGCGAGCAGTAAGGGAACAGTAAGGGGGCAGTAAGGGAGGGGGAGCCAGCGAGCAGTAAGGGAGCAGTAAGGGAGGTGGAGCCAGGGAGCAGTAAGGGAGGTGGAGCCAGCGAGTAGTAAGGGAGCAGTAAGGGAGGGGGAGCCACCGAGCAGAAAGGGAGGGGGAGCCAGCGAGCAGTAAGGGAGGGGGAGGGGGCAGTAAGGGAGCAGTAAGGGAGGTGGAGCCAGTGAGCAGTAAGGGAGGGGGAGCCAGGGAGCAGTAAAAGAGGTGGAGCCAGGGAGCAGTAAGGGAGCAGTAAGGGAGGTGGAGCCAGGGAGTAGTAAGGGAGGGGGAGCCTGCGAGCAGTAAGGGAGCAGTAAGGGAGGGGGAGCAGTAAGGGAGGGGGAGCCAGCGAGCATTAAGGGAGGGGGAGCCAGCGAGCAGTAAGGGAACAGTAAGGGGGCAGTAAGGGAGGGGGAGCCAGCGAGCAGTACGGGAGCAGTAAGGGAGGTGGAGCAAGGGAGCAGTAAGGGAGGTGGAGCCAGCGAAAAGTAAGGGAGGGGGAGCCAGCGAGTAGTAAGGGAGCAGTAAGGGAGGGGGAGTCAGCGAGCAGTAAGGGAGGGGGAGCCAGCGAGCAGTAAGGGAGCAGTAAGGGAGGTGGAGCCAGCGAGCAGTAAGGGAGGGGGAGGGGGCAGTAAGCGAGCAGTAGGGGAGGGCGAGCCAGCGAGCAGTAAGGGAACAGGGGCCAGCGAGCAATAAGGGAGGGGGAGCAGGCGAGCAGTAAGGGAGCAGTAAGGGAGGTGGAGCCAGGGAGCAGTAAGGGAGGGGGAGCCAGCGAGCAGTAAGGCAGCAGTAAGGGAGGGGGAGCCAATGAGCAGTAAGGGAGCATTAAGGGAGGTGGAGCCAGCGAGCAGTAAGGGCGGGGGAGCCAGCGAGCAGTAAGGGAGCAAAAAGGGAGCAGTAAGGGAGGGGGAGCAGTAAGGGAGGGGGGAGCCAGCGAGCAGTAAGGGAGGGGGAGCCAGCGAGCAGTAAGGGAACAGTAAGGGGGCAGTAAGGGAGGGGGAGCCAGCGAGCAGTACGGGAGCAGTAAGGGAGGTGGAGCAAGGGAGCAGTAAGGGAGGTGGAGCCAGCGAAAAGTAAGGGAGGGGGAGCCAGCGAGTAGTAAGGGAGCAGTAAGGGAGGGGGAGTCAGCGAGCAGTAAGGGAGGGGGAGCCAGCGAGCAGTAAGGGAGCAGTAAGGGAGGTGGAGCCAGCGAGCAGTAAGGGAGGGGGAGGGGGCAGTAAGGGAGGTGGAGCAAGCCAGCAGTAAGGGAGGGGGAGGGGGCAGTAAGCGAGCAGTAGGGGAGGGGGAGCCAGCGAGCAGTAAGGGATCAGTAAGGGAGCAGTAAGGGAGGGGGAGCCAGGGAGCAGTAAAAGAGGTGGAGCCAGGGAGTAGTAAGGGAGTTTGAGCCAGCGAGCAGTAAGGGAGGGGGAGCCAGGCAGCAGTAAGGAAGGTGGAGCCAGGGAGCAGTAAGGTAGGTGGAGCCAGCGAGCAGTAAGGGAGGGGGAGCCAGGCAGCAGTAAGGGAGGTGGAGCCAGGGAGCAGTAAGGTAGGTGGAGCCAGCGAGCAGTAAGGGAGGTGGAACCAGCGAGCAGTAAGGGAGCAGTAAGGGAGGTGGAGCCAGGGAGCAGTAAGGGAGGGGGAGCCAGCGAGCAGTAAGGCAGCAGTAAGGGAGGGGGAGCCAATGAGCAGTAAGGGAGCATTAAGGGAGGTGGAGCCAGCGAGCAGTAAGGGAGGGGGAGCCAGCGAGCAGTAAGGGAGCAAAAAGGGAGCAGTAAGGGAGGGGGAGCAGTAAGGGAGGGGGGAGCCAGCGAGCAGTAAGGGAGGGGGAGCCAGCGAGCAGTAAGGGAGGGGGAACAAGCGAGCAGTAAGGGAGCAGTAAGGGAGGTGGAGCCAGGGAGCAATAAGGGAGGGGGAGCCTGCGAGCAGTAAGCGAGCAGTAAGGGAGGTGGAGCAGGGGAGCAGTAAGGGAGGTGGAGCCAGCGAAAAGTAAGGGAGGGGGAGCCAGCGAGCAGTAAGGCAGCAAGGGAGCAGTAAGGGAGGGGGAGCCAATGAGCAGTAAGGGAGCATTAAAGGAGGTGGAGCCAGGGAGCAGTAAGGGAGCAGTAAGGGAGGGGGAGCAGTAACGGAGGTGGAGCCAGGGAGCAGTAAGGGAGGGGGAGCCAGCGAGCAGTAAGGGAGCAGTAAGGGAGCAGTAAGGGAGGGGGAGCCAGCGAGCATTAAGGGAGGGGGAGCCAGGGAGCAGTAAGGGAGGGGGAGCCAGCGAGCAGAAAGGGAGCAGTAAGGGAGGTGGAGCCAGGGAGCAGTAAGGGAGGTGGAGCCAGCGAAAAGTAAGGGAGGGGGAGCCAGCGAGCAGTAAGGGAGCAGTAAGGGAGGTGGAGCCAGCGAGCAATAAGGGAGGTGGAGCCAGGGAGCAGTAAGCGAGCAGTAAGGGAGGTGGAGCCAGGGAGCAGTAAGGAAGGTGGAGCCAGCGAAAAGTAAGGGAGGGGGAGCCAGCGAGCAGTAAGGCAGCAGTAAGGGGGCAGTAAGGGAGGGGGACCCAGCGAGCAGTAAGGGAGCAGTAAGGGAGGGGGAACCAGCGAGCAGTAAGGGAGCAGTAAGGGAGGTTGAGCCAGGGAGTAGTAAGGGAGGGGGAGCCTGCGAGCAGTAAGGGAGGGGGAGCCAGCGAGCAGTAAGGGAGCAGTAAGGGGGCAGTAAGGGAGGGGGAGCCAGCGAGCAGTAAGGCAGCAATAAGGGAGCAGTAAGGGAGGGGGAGCTAATGAGCAGTAAGGGAGCAGTAAGGAGGGGGAGCCAATGAGCAGGAAGGGAGCATTAAGGGAGGTGGAGCAAGGGAGCAGTAAGGGAGGGGGAGCCAGCGAGCAGTAAGGGAGCGGTAAGGGAGGTGGAGCCAGCGAGCGGTAAGGGAGGGGGAGCCAGCGAGCAGTAAGGGAGCAGTAAGGAAGCAGTAAGGGAGGGGGAGCCAATGAGCAGTAAGGGAGCATGAAGGGAGGTGGAGCCAGGGAGCAGTAAGGGAGGGGGAGCCAGCGAACAGTAAGGGAGCAGTAAGGGAGGTGGAGCAAGGAGCAGTATGGGAGTTGGAGCCAGGGAGCAGTAAGGGAGGTGGAGCCAGCGTGCAGTAAGGGAGGGGGAGCCAGCGAGCAGTAAGGGAGCAGTAAGGGAGGGGGAGCCAGCGAACAGTAAGGGAATAGTAAGGGAGGTGGAGCCAGCGAGCAGTAAGGGAGGGGGAGCCAGCGAGCAGTAAGGGAGCAGTAAGGGAGGGGGAACCAGCGAGCAGTAAGGGAGCAGTAAGGGAGGTGGAGCCAGGGAGTAGTAAGGGAGGGGGAGACTGCGAGCAGTGAGGGAGCATTAAGGGAGGGGAATTCAGCGAGCAGTAAGGGAGCAGTAAGGGAGGGGGAGCAGTAAGGGAGGTGGAGCCAGCGAGCAGTAAGGGAGGGGGAGGGGGAAGAAAGCGAGCAGTAGGGGAGGGGGAGCCAGCGAGCAGTAAGGGAGCAGTAAGGGAGGGGGAGCCAGCGAGCAGTAAGGGAGCAGTAAGGGAGCAGTAAGGGAGCAGTAAGGGAGGGGGAGCAGAAGGGGAGGGGGAGCCAGCGAGCAGTAAGTGAGGTCGAGCCAGGGAGCAGTAAGGGAGGGGGATCCAGCGAGCAGTAAGGGAGCAGTAAGGGAGCAGTAAGGGAGCAGTAAGGGAGGGGGAGCCAGCGAGCATTAAGGGAGGGGGAGCCAGGGAGCAGTAAGGGAGGGGGAGCCAGCGAGCAGTAAGGGAGCAGTAAGGGAGGTGGAGCCAGGGAGTAGTAAGGGAGGGGGAGCCTGCGAGCAGTAAGGGAGGGGGACTCAGCGAGCAGTAAGGGAGCAGTAAGGGACGTGGAGCCAGGGAGTAGTAAGGGAGGGGGAGCCCACGAGCAGTAAGGGAGGGGGAGCCAGCGAGCAGTAAGGGAGTAGTAAGGGGGCAGTAAGGGAGGTGGAGCCAGCGAGCAGTAAGGCAGCAAGGGAGCAGTAAGGGAGGGGGAGCCAATGAGCAGTAAGGGAGCATTAAAGGAGGTGGAGCCAGCGAAAAGTAAGGGAGGGGGAGCCAGCGAGCAGTAAGGGAGCAGTAAGGGAGGGGGAGCAGAAGGGGAGGGGGAGCCAGCGAGCAGTAAGTGAGGTCGAGCCAGGGAGCAGTAAGGGAGGGGGATCCAGCGAGCAGTAAGGGAGCAGTAAGGGAGCAGTAAGGGAGCAGTAAGGGAGCAGTAAGGGAGGGGGAGCCAGCGAGCATTAAGGGAGGGGGAGCCAGGGAGCAGTAAGGGAGGGGGAGCCAGCGAGCAGTAAGGGAGCAGTAAGGGAGGTGGAGCCAGGGAGTAGTAAGGGAGGGGGAGCCTGCGAGCAGTAAGGGAGGGGGACTCAGCGAGCAGTAAGGGAGCAGTAAGGGACGTGGAGCCAGGGAGTAGTAAGGGAGGGGGAGCCCACGAGCAGTAAGGGAGGGGGAGCCAGCGAGCAGTAAGGGAGTAGTAAGGGGGCAGTAAGGGAGGTGGAGCCAGCGAGCAGTAAGGCAGCAAGGGAGCAGTAAGGGAGGGGGAGCCAGCGAGCAGTAACGGAGGTGGAGCCAGGGAGCAGTAAGGGAGGGGGAGCCAGGGAGCAGTAAGGGAGGGGGAGCCAGCGAGCAGTAAGGGAGCAGTAAGGGAGGTGGAGCCAGCGAGCAGTAAGGGAGGGGGAGCAAGCGAGCAGTAAGGGAGCAGTAAGGGAGGGGGAGCAGTAAGGGAGGGGGAGCCAGCGAGCAGTAATGGAGGGGGAGCCAGCGAGCATTAAGGGAGGGGGAGCCAGGGAGCAGTAAGGGAGGGGGAGCCAGCGAGCAGTAAGGGAGCAGTAAGGGAGGTGGAGCCAGGGAGTAGTAAGGGAGGTGGAGCCAGCGAAAAGTAAGGGAGGGGGAGCCAGCGAGCAGTAAGGGAGGGGGAGCAAGCGAGCAGTAAGGGAGCAGTAAGGGAGGGGGAACCTGCGAGCAGTAAGGGAGCAGTAAGGGAGGTGGAGCCAGGGAGTAGTAAGGGAGGGGGAACAAGCGAGCAGTAAGGGAGGTGGAGCCAGCGAGCAGTAAGGAGGTGGAGCCAGGGAGCAGTAAGGGAGCAGTAAGGGAGTTTGAGCCAGCGAGCAGTAAGGGAGGGAGAGCCAGGCAGCAGTAAGGGAGGTGGAGCCAGCGAGCAGTAAGAGAGCAGTAAGGGAGGGGGAGCCAGCGAGAAGTAAGAGAGCAGTAAGGGAGGGGGAGCCAGCGAGCAGTAAGGGAGGGGGAGGGGGCAGTAAGGGAGCAGTAAGGGAGGTGGAGCCAGCGAGCAGTAAGAGAGGGGGAGCAAGGAAACAGTAAAAGAGGTGAAGCCAGGGAGCAGTAAGGGAAGGGGAGCCAGCGAGCATTAAGGTAGGGGGAGCCAGGGAGCAGTAAGGTAGGTGGAGCCAGCGAAAAGTAAGGGAGCAGTAAGGGAGCAGTAAGGGAGGGGGGGCAGTAAGGGAGGGGGAGCCAGCGAGCAGTAAGGGAGGGGGAGCCAGCGAACAGTAAGGGAGCAGTAAGGGAGGTGGAGCCAGCGAGCAGTAAAGAAGGGGGAGCCAGCGAGCAGTAAGGGAGCAGTAAGGGAGCTGTAAGGGAGGGGGGGCAGTAAGGGAGGGGGGAGCCAGCGAGCAGTAAGGGAGGGGGAGCCAATGAGCAGTAAAGGAGCAGTAAGGGAGGGGGGGAGAGCGAGCAGTAAGGGAGCAGTAAGGGAGCAGTAAGGGAGGGGGAGCAAATGAGCAGTAAGGCAGCAGTAAGGGAGGGGGAGCCAGCGAGCAGTAAGGGAGGGGGAGCCAGCGAGCAGTAAGGGAGGGGGAGCCAGCGAGCAGTAAGGGAGCAGTAAGGGAGCAGTAAGGGAGGGGGGGCAGTAAGGGAGGGGGGAGCCAGCGAGGAGTAAGGGAGGGGGAGCCAATGAGCAGTAAAGGAGCAGTAAGGGAGGGGGAGCAAATGAGCAGTAAGGCAGCAGTAAGGGAGGGGGAGCCAGCGAGCAGTAAGGGAGCAGTAAGGGGGCAGTAAGGGAGGGGGAGCCAGCGAGCAGTAAGGGAGGTGGAGCCAGTGAGCAGTAAGGGAGCAGTAAGGGAGGTGGAGCCAGCGAAAAGTAAGGGAGGGGGAGCCAGCGAGCAGTAAGGCAGCAAAGGAGCAGTAAGGGAGGGGGAGCCAGCGATCAGTAAGGAAGCAGTAAGGGAGCAGTAAGGGAGGGGGAGCAGTAAGGGAGGTGTAGCAAGCGAGCAGAAGGGAGGGGGAGGGGGCAGTATGTGAGCAGTAGGGGAGGGGGAGCCAGCGAGCAGTAAGGGAGCAGTAAGGGAGGGGGAGCCAGCGAGCAGTAAGGCAGCAGTAAGGGGGCAGTAAGGGAGGGGGAGCTAATGAGCAGTAAGGGAGCATTAAGGGAGGTGGAGCCAGGGAGCAGTAAGGGAGGGGGAGAGAGCGAGCAGTAAGGGAGGGGGAGCCAGCGAGCTGTAAGGGAGCAGTAGGGGAGGGGGAGCCAGCGATCAGTAAGGGAGCAGTAGGGGAGCAGTAAGGGAGGGGGAGCCAGCGAGCAGTAAGGGAGCAGTAAGGGAGGGGGAGCCAGCGAGCAGTAAGGGAGGAGTAAGGGAGGGGGAGCCAGCGAGCAGTAAGGGAACAGTACTGTTCGCTGGCTCCCCCTCCCTTACTGCTCCCTGGCTCCACCTCCCTTCATGCTCCCTTACTGCTCATTGGCTCCCCCTCCCTTACTGCTCCCTTACTGCTGCCTTACTGCTCCCTGGCTCCACCTCCCTTACTGCTCCCTGGCTCTCCCTCCCTTACTTCTCGCTGGCTCCACCTCCCTTACTGTTCGCTGGCTCCACCTCCCTTACTGCTCCCTTACTGGTCGCTGGCTCCCACTCCCTTACTGCTCGCTGGCTCCCCCTCCCCTACTGCTCGCCTACTGCCCCCTCCCCCTCCCTTACTGCTCGCTGGCTCCACCTCCCTTACTGCTCGCTGGCTCCCCCTCCCCTGCTGCTCGCTTACTGCCCCCTCCCCCTCCCTTACTGCTCGCTGGCTCCACCTCCCGTACTGCTCCCCCTCCCTTACTGCTCCCTTACTGCTCCCTTACTGCTCGCTGGCTCCCCCTCCCTTACTGCTCGCTGGTTCCACCTCCCTTACTGCTCCCTTACTGTTCGCTGGCTCCCCCTCCCTTACTGCTCGCTGGCTCCCCCTCCCTTACTGCTCCCTGGCTCCACCTTCCTTAATGCTCCCTTACTGCTCATTGGCTCCCCCTCCCTTACTGCTTCCTTACTGCTCCCTTACTGCTCTCAGGCTCCCCCTCCCTTACCGCTCGCTGGCTCCACCTCCCTTACTGCTCCCTTACTGCTCGCTGGCTCCCCCTCCCTTACTGCTCCCTTGCTCCACCTCCCTTAATGCTCCCTTCCTGCTCATTGGCTCCCCCTCCTTACTGCTCCCTTACTGCTCATTAGCTCCCCCTCCCTTACTGCTCCCTTATTGCTGCCTTACTGCTCGCTGGCTCCCCCTCCCTTGCTGCCCCCTTGCTGCCCCCTTACTGCTCCCTTACTGCTCGCTGGCTCCCCCTCCCTTACTGCTCGCAGGCTCCCCCTCCCTTACTACTCCCTGGCTCCACCTCCCTTACTGCTCCCTTACTGCTCCCTTACTGCTCGCTGGTTCCCCCTCCCTTACTGCTCCCTTACTGCTCGCTGGCTCCCCCTCCCTTACTGCTCTCTGGCTCCCCCTCAATTAATGCTCGCTGGCTCCCCCTCCCTTACTGCTCCCTTACTGCTCCCGTACTGCTCCCTTACTGCTCCCTGGCTCCACCTCACTTACTGCTCGCTGCCTCCCCCTCCCTTACTGCTCGCTGGCTCCCCCTCCCTTACTGCTCCCCCTCCCTTACTGCTCCCTTACTGCTCCTTTACTGCTCGCTGGCTCCCCCTCCCTTTCTGCTCCCTTACTGGTCGCTGGCTCCCCCTCCCCTACTGCTCGCTTACTGCTCACTGGCTCCCCCTCCCTTACTGCTCCCTGGCTCCCCCTCCCTTAATGCTCGCTGGCTCCCCCTCCCTTACTGCTCCCTTACTGCTCATTAGCTCCCCCTCCCTTACTGCTCCCTTATTGCTGCCTTACTGCTCGCTGGCTCCCCCTCCCTTACTGCCCCCTTACTGCTCCCTTACTGCTCGCTGGCTCCCCCTCCCTTACTGCTCGTGGGCTCCCCCTCCCTTACTACTCCCTGGCTCCACCTCCCTTACTGCTCCTTTACTGCTCGCTGGCTCCCCCTCCCTTACTGCTCCCTGGCTCCCCCTCCCTTAATGATCGCTTGCTCCCCCTCCCTTACTGCTCCCTTACTGCTCACTGGGTCCCCCTCCCTTACTGCTCGCAGGCTCCCCCTCCCTTACTGCTCGCTGGCTCCACCTCCCTTACTGCTCCCTTACTGTTCGCTGGCTCCCCCTCCCTTACTGCTCCCTGGCTCCACCTCCCTTAATGCTCCCTTACTGCTCATTGGCTCCCCCTCCCTTACTGCTCCCTTACTGCTGCCTTACTGCTCCCTGGCTCCACCTCCCTTACTGCTCCCTGGCTCTCCCTCCCTTACTTCTCGCTGGCTCCACCTCCCTTACTGCTCGCATGCTCCCACTCCCTTACTGCTCGCTGGCTCCCCCTCCCCTACTGCTCGCCTACTGCCCCCTCCCCCTCCCTTACTGCTCGCTGGCTCCACCTCCCTTACTGCTCGCTGGCTCCCCCTCCCCTACTGCTCGCTTACTGCCCCCTCCCCCTCCCTTACTGCTCGCTGGCTCCACCTCCCTTACTGCTCCCCCTCCCTTACTGCTCCCTTACTGCTCCCTTACTGCTCGCTGGCTCCCCCTCCCTTACTGCTCGCTGGTTCCACCTCCCTTACTGCTCCCTTACTGTTCGCTGGCTCCCCCTCCCTTACTGCTCGCTGGCTCCCCCTCCCTTACTGCTCCCTGGCTCCACCTTCCTTAATGCTCCATTACTGCTCATTGGCTCCCGCTCCCTTAATGCTTCCTTACTTCTCCCTTACTGCTCGCAGGCTCCCCCTCCCTTACCGCTCGCTGGCTCCACCTCCCTTACTGCTCCCTTACTGCTCGCTGGCTCCCCCTCCCTTACTGCTCCCTTGCTCCACCTCCCTTAATGCTCCCTTCCTGCTCATTGGCTCCCCCTCCTTACTGCTCCCTTACTGCTCCCTTATTGCTGCCTTACTGCTCGCTGGCTCCCCCTCCCTTACTGCCCCCTTACTTCTCCCTTACTGCTCGCTGGCTCCCCCTCCCTTACTGCTCGCAGGCTCCCCCTCCCTTACTACTCCCTGGCTCCACCTCCCTTACTGCTCCCTTACTGCTCGCTGGTTCCCCCTCCCTTACTGCTCCCTTACTGCTCGCTGGCTCCCCCTCCCTTACTGCTCCCTGTCTCCCCCTCCCTTAATGCTTGCTGGCTCCCCCTCCCTTACTGCTCCCTTACTGCTCCCGTACTGCTCCCTTACTGCTCGCTGGCTCCCCCTCCCTTACTGCTCCCTGGCTCCACCTCACTTACTGCTCGCTGGCTCCCCCTCCCTTACTGCTCCCCCTCCCTTACTGCTCCCTTACTGCTCCCTTACTGCTCGCTGGCTCCCCCTCCCTTACTGCTCCCTTACTGCTCGCTGGCTCAACCTCCCCTACTGCTCGCTTACTGCCCCCTCCCCCTCCCTTACTGCTCGCTGGCTCCACCTCCCTTACTGCTCCCCCTCCCTTACTACTCCCTTACTGCTCCCTTACTGCTCGCTGGCTCCCCCTCCCTTACTGCTCCCTTACTGCTCGCAGGCTCCCCCTCCCTTACTACTCCCTGGCTCCATCTCCCTTACTGCTCCCTTACTGCTCGCTGGCTCCCCCTCCCTTACTGCTCGCTGGCTCCCCCTCCCTTTCTGCTCCCTTACTGCTCGCTGGCTCCCCCTCCCTTACTGCTCGCAGGCTCCCCCTCCCTTACTACTCCCTGGCTCCACCTACCTTACTGCTCCCTTACTGCTCGCTGGTTCCCCCTCCCTTACTGCTCCCTTACTGCTCGTTGGCTCCCCCTCCCTTACTGCTCGCTGGCTCCACCTCCCTTACTGCTCCCTTACTGTTCGCTGGCTCCCCCTCCCTTACTGCTCCCTTACTGCTCGCTTGCTCCCCCTCCCTTACTGCACGCTGGCTCCACCTCCCTTACTGCTCCCTGGCTCCACCTCCCTTACTTCTCCCTGGCTCCCCCTCCCTTACTGCTCCCTGGCTCCACCCCCCTTACTGTTCCCTGGCTCCCCTTCCCTTACTGCTCCCTGGCTCCACCTCCCTTCATGCTCCCTAACTGCTCATTGGCTCCCCCTCCCTTACTGCTCGCAGGCTCCCCCTCCCTTACTACTCCCTGGCTCCACCTCCCTTACTGCTCCCTTACTGCTCGCTGGTTCCCCCTCCCTTACTGCTCCCTTACTGCTCGCTGGCTCCCCCTCCCTTACTGCTCCCTGTCTCCCCCTCCCTTAATGCTCGCTGGCTCCCCCTCCCTTACTGCTCCCTTACTGCTCCCGTACTGCTCCCTTACTGCTCCCTGGCTCCCCCTCCCTTACTGCTCCCTGGCTCCACCTCACTTACTGCTCGCTGGCTCCCCCTCCCTTACTGCTCCCCCTCCCTTACTGCTCCCTTACTGCTCCCTTACTGCTCGCTGGCTCCCCCTCCCTTACTGCTCCCTTACTGTTCGCTGGCTCAACCTCCCCTACTGCTCGCTTACTGCCCCCTCCCCCTCCCTTACTGCTCGCTGGCTCCACCTCCCTTACTGCTCCCCCTCCCTTACTACTCCCTTACTGCTCCCTTACTGCTCGCTGGCTCCCCCTCCCTTACTGCTCCCTTACTGCTCGCAGGCTCCCCCTCCCTTACTACTCCCTGGCTCCATCTCCCTTACTGCTCCCTTACTGCTCGCTGGCTCCCCCTCCCTTACTGCTCGCTGGCTCCCCCTCCCTTTCTGCTCCCTTACTGCTCGCTGGCTCCCCCTCCCTTACTGCTCGCAGGCTCCCCCTCCCTTACTACTCCCTGGCTCCACCTACCTTACTGCTCCCTTACTGCTCGCTGGTTCCCCCTCCCTTACTGCTCCCTTACTGCTCGTTGGCTCCCCCTCCCTTACTGCTCGCTGGCTCCACCTCCCTTACTGCTCCCTTACTGTTCGCTGGCTCCCCCTCCCTTACTGCTCCCTTACTGCTCGCTTGCTCCCCCTCCCTTACTGCACGCTGGCTCCACCTCCCTTACTGCTCCCTGGCTCCACCTCCCTTACTTCTCCCTGGCTCCCCCTCCCTTACTGCTCCCTGGCTCCACCTCCCTTACTGTTCCCTGGCTCCCCCTCCCTTACTGCTCCCTGGCTCCACCTCCCTTACTGCTCCCTTACTGGTCGCTGGCTCCCCCTCCCTTACTGCTCGCTGGCTCCCACTCCCTTACTGCTCGCTGGCTCCCCCTCCCCTACTGCTCGCCTACTGCCCCCTCCCCCTCCCTTACTGCTCGCTGGCTCCACCTCCCTTACTGCTCGCTGGCTCCCCCTCCCCTGCTGCTCGCTTACTGCCCCCTCCCCCTCCCTTACTGCTCGCTGGCTCCACCTCCCGTACTGCTCCCCCTCCCTTACTGCTCCCTTACTGCTCCCTTACTGCTCGCTGGCTCCCCCTCCCTTACTGCTCGCTGGTTCCACCTCCCTTACTGCTCCCTTACTGTTCGCTGGCTCCCCCTCCCTTACTGCTCGCTGGCTCCCCCTCCCTTACTGCTCCCTGGCTCCACCTTCCTTAATGCTCTCTTACTGCTCATTGGCTCCCCCTCCCTTACTGCTTCCTTACTGCTCCCTTACTGCTCGCAGGCTCCCCCTCCCTTACCGCTCGCTGGCTCCACCTCCCTTACTACTCCCTTACTGCTCGCTGGCTCCCCCTCCCTTACTGCTCCCTTGCTCCACCTCCCTTAATGCTCCCTTCCTTCTCATTGGCTCCCCCTCCTTACTGCTCCCTTACTGCTCATTAGCTCCCCCTCCCTTACTGCTCCCTTATTGCTGCCTTACTGCTCGCTGGCTCCCCCTCCCTTGCTGCCCCCTTACTGCTCCCTTACTGCTCGCTGGCTCCCCCTCCCTTACTGCTCGCAGGCTCCCCCTCCCTTACTACTCCCTGGCTCCACCTCCCTTACTGCTCCCTTACTGCTCCCTTACTGCTCGCTGGTTCCCCCTCCCTTACTGCTCCCTTACTGCTCGCTGGCTCCCCCTCCCTTACTGCTCCCTGGCTCCCCCTCAATTAATGCTCGCTGGCTCCCCCTCCCTTACTGCTCCCTTACTGCTCCCGTACTGCTCCCTTACTGCTCGCTGGCTCCCCCTCCGTTACTGCTCCCTGGCTCCACCTCACTTACTGCTCGCTGCCTCCCCCTCCCTTACTGCTCGCTGGCTCCCCCTCCCTTACTGCTCGCTGGTTCCCCCTCCCTTACTGCTCCCTTACTGCTCGCTGGCTCCCCCTCCCTTACTGCTCCCTGGCTCCCCCTCAATTAATGCTCGCTGGCTCCCCCTCCCTTACTGCTCCCTTACTGCTCCCGTACTGCTCCCTTACTGCTCGCTGGCTCCCCCTCCCTTACTGCTCCCTGGCTCCACCTCACTTACTGCTCGCTGCCTCCCCCTCCCTTACTGCTCGCTGGCTCCCCCTCCCTTACTGCTCCCCCTCCCTTACTGCTCCCTTACTGCTCCCTTACTGCTCGCTGGCTCCCCCTCCCTTACTGCTCCCTTACTGGTCGCTGGCTCCCCCTCCCCTACTGCTCGCTTACTGCTCGCTGGCTCCCCCTCCCTTACTGCTCCCTGGCTCCCCCTCCCTTAATGCAGCCAGCGAGCAGTAACGGAGGTGTAGCCAGGGAGCAGTAAGGGAGGGGGAGCCAGGGAGCAGTAAGGGAGGGGGAGCCAGCGAGCAGTAAGGGAGCAGTAAGGGAGGTGGAGCCAGGGAGTAGTAAGGGAGGTGGAGCCAGCGAAAAGTAAGGGAGGGGGAGCCAGCGAGCAGTAAGGGAGGGGGAGCAAGCGAGCAGTAAGGGAGCAGTAAGGGAGGGGGAGCAGTAAGGGAGGGGGAGCCAGCGAGCAGTAACGGAGGGGGAGCCAGCGAGCATTAAGGGAGGGGGATCCAGGGAGCAGTAAGGGAGGGGGAGCCAGCGAGCAGTAAGGGAGCAGTAAGGGAGGTGGAGCCAGGGAGTAGTAAGGGAGGTGGAGCCAGCGAAAAGTAAGGGAGGGGGAGCCAGCGAGCAGTAAGGGAGGGGGAGCAAGCGAGCAGTAAGGGAGCAGTAAGGGAGGGGGAACCAGCGAGCAGTAAGGGAGCAGTAAGGGAGGTGGAGCCAGGGAGTAGTAAGGGAGGGGGAACAAGCGAGCAGTAAGGGAGGTGGAGCGAGCGAGCAGTAAGGAGGTGGAGCCAGGGAGCAGTAAGGGAGCAGTAAGGGAGTTTGAGCCCGCGAGCAGTAAGGGAGGGAGAGCCAGGCAGCAGTAAGGGAGGTGGAGCCTGCGAGCAGTAAGGGAGGGGGAGCCAGCGAGCAGTAAGAGAGCAGTAAGGGAGGGGGAGCCAGCGAGAAGTAAGAGAGCAGTAAGGGAGGGGGAGCCAGCGAGCAGTAAGGGAGGGGGAGGGGGCAGTAAGGGAGCAGTAAGGGAGGTGGAGCCAGCGAGCAGTAAGAGAGGGGGAGCAAGGAAACAGTGAAAGAGGTGAAGCCAGGGAGCAGTAAGGGAGGGGGAGCCAGCGAGCATTAAGGGAGGGGGAGCCAGGGAGCAGTAAGGTAGGTGGAGCCAGCGAAAAGTAAGGGAGCAGTAAGGGAGCAGTAAGGGAGGGGGGGCAGTAAGGGAGGGGCAGCCAGCGAGCAGTAAGGGAGGGGGAGCCAGCGAACAGTTAGGGAGCAGTAAGGGAGGTGGAGCCAGCGAGCAGTAAAGAAGGGGGAGCCAGCGAGCAGTAAG
This sequence comes from Neolamprologus brichardi, assembly GCF_056152115.1. NCBI lineage: Eukaryota > Metazoa > Chordata > Actinopteri > Cichliformes > Cichlidae > Neolamprologus > Neolamprologus brichardi. Next base: position 33,765,626 of record NC_142108.1, on the reverse strand, counting down.
GGAGCAGTAAGGGAGCAGTAAGGGAGGGGGAGCAGTAAGGGAGGGGGGAGCCAGCGAGCAGTAAGGGAGGGGGAGCCAATGAGCAGTAAAGGAGCAGTAAGGGAGGGGGGGAGAGCGAGCAGTAAGGGAGCAGTAAGGGAGCAGTAAGGGAGGGAGAGCAAATGAGCAGTAAGGCAGCAGTAAGGGAGGGGGAGCCAGCGAGCAGTAAGGGAGCAGTAAGGGGGCAGTAAGGGAGGGGGAGCCAGCGAGCAGTAAGGGAGGTGGAGCCAGTGAGCAGTAAGGGAGCAGTAAGGGAGGTGGAGCCAGCGAAAAGTAAGGGAGGGGGAGCCAGCGAGCAGTAAGGCAGCAAGGGAGCAGTAAGGGAGGGGGAGCCAATGAGCAGTAAGGGAGCATAAAAGGAGGTGGAGCCAGGGAGCAGTAAGGGAGGGGGAGTCAGGGAGCAGTAAGGGAGCAGTAAGGGGGCAGTAAGAAAGGGGGAGCCAGCGAGCAGTAAGGGAGCAGTAAGGGAGGTGGAGCCAGGGAGCAGTAAGGGAGGGGGAACCAGCGAGCAGTAAGGGAGCAGTAAGGGAGGTGGAGCAAGGGAGTAGTAAGGGAGGGGGAGCCTGCGAGCAGTAAGGGAGGGGGAGCCAGCGAGCAGTAAGGGAGCAGTAAGGGAGGTGGAGCAAGGGAGTAGTAAGGGAGGGGGAGCCTGCGAGCAGTAAGGGAGGGGGAGCCAGCGAGCAGAAAGGGAGCAGTAAGGGGGCAGTAAGGGAGGCGGAGCCAGCGAGCAATAAGGGAGGTGGAGCCAGGGAGCAGTAAGCGAGCAGTAAGGGAGGTGGAGCCAGGGAGCAGTAAGGGAGGTGGAGCCAGCGAAAAGTAAGGGAGGGTGAGCCAGCGAGCAGTAAGGCAGCAAGGGAGCAGTAAGGGAGGGGGAGCCAATGAGCAGTAAGGGAGCATTAAAGGAGGTGGAGCCAGGGAGCAGTAAGGGAGCAGTAAGGGAGGGGGAGCAGTAAGGGAGGGGGAGCCAGCGAGTAGTAACGGAGGTGGAGCCAGGGAGCAGTAAGGGAGGGGGAGCCAGCGAGCAGTAAGGGAGGGGTAGCCAGGGAGCAGTAAGGGAGGGGGAGCCAGCGAGCAGTAAGGGAGCAGTAAGGGAGGTGGAGCCAGGGAGTAGTAAGGGAGGTGGAGCCAGCGAAAAGTAAGGGAGGGGGAGCCTGCGAGCAGTAAGGGAGGGGGAGCCAGCGAGCAGTAAGGGAGCAGTAAGGGAGGGGGAACCAGCGAGCAGTAAGGGAGCAGTAAGGGAGGTGGAGCCAGGGAGTAGTAAGGGAGGGGGAACAAGCGAGCAGTAAGGGAGCAGTAAGGGAGGTTGAGCCAGCGAGCAATAAGGGAGGTGGAGCCAGGGAGCAGTAAGCGAGCAGTAAGGGAGGTGGAGCCAGGGAGCAATGAGGGAGGTGGAGCCAGGGAGCAGTAAGGGAGGTGGAGCCAGCGAAAAGTAAGGGAGGGGGAGCCAGCGAGCAGTAAGGCAGCAAGGGAGCAAGGGAGCAGAAAGGGAGGGGAAGCCAATGAGCAGTAAGGGAGCATTAAAGGAGGTGGAGCCAGGGAGCAGTAAGGGAGCAGTAAGGGAGCAGTAAGGGAGGGGGAGCAGTAAGGGAGGGGGAGTCAGCGAGCAGTAACGGAGGTGGAGCCAGGGAGCAGTAAGGGAGGGGGAGCCAGCGAGCAGTAAGGGAGCAGTAAGGGAGCAGTAAGGGAGGGGGAGCCAGCGAGCATTAAGGGAGGGGGAGCCAGGGAGCAGTAAGGGAGGGGGAGCCAGCGAAAAGTAAGGGAGGGGGAGCCAGCGAGCAGTAAGGCAGCAAGGGAGCAGTAAGGGAGGGGGAGCCAATGAGCAGTAAGGGAGCATTAAAGGAGGTGGAGCCAGGGAGCAGTAAGGGAGCAGTAAGGGAGCAGTAAGGGAGGGGGAGCAGTAACGGAGGTGGAGCCAGGGAGCAGTAAGGGAGGGGGAGCCAGCGAGCAGTAAGGGAGCAGTAAGGGAGCAGTAAGGGAGGGGGAGCCAGCGAGCAGTAAGGCAGCAGTAAGGAGGCAGTAAGGGAGGGGGACCAAGCGAGCAGTAAGGGAGCAGTAAGGGAGGGGGAACCAGCGAGCAGTAAGGGAGCAGTAAGGGAGGTTGAGCCAGGGAGTAGTAAGGGAGGGGGAGCCTGCGAGCAGTAAGGGAGGGGGAGCCAGCGAGCAGTAAGGGAGCAGTAAGGGGGCAGTAAGGGAGGTGGAGCCAGGGAGTAGTAAGAGAGGGGGAGCCTGCGAGCAGTAAGGGAGGGGGACTCAGCGAGCAGTAAGGGAGCAGTAAGGGACGTGGAGCCAGGGAGTAGTAAGGGAGGGGGAGCCAGCGAGCAGTAAGGGAGTAGTAAGGGGGCAGTAAGGGAGGTGGAGCCAGCGAGCAGTAAGGCAGCAAGGGAGCAGTAAGGGAGGGGGAGCCAATGAGCAGTAAGGGAGCATTAAAGGAGGTGGAGCCAGGGAGCAGTAAGGGAGCAGTAAGGGAGGGGGAGCCAGCGAGCAGTAAGGCAGCAATGGAGCAGTAAGGGAGGGGGAGCCAATGAGCAGTAAGGGAGCATTAAAGGAGGTGGAGCCAGGGAGCAGTAAGGGAGCAGTAAGGGAGGGGGAGCAGTAAGGGAGGGGGAGCCAGCGAGCAGTAACGGAGGTGTAGCCAGGGAGCAGTAAGGGAGGGGGAGCCAGCTAGCAGTAAGGGAGGGGGAGCCAGCGAGCAGTAAGGGAGCAGTAAGGGAGGTGGAGCCAGGGAGTAGTAAGGGAGGTGGAGCCAGCGAAAAGTAAGGGAGGGGGAGCCAGCGAGCAGTAAGGGAGGGGGAGCAAGCGAGCAGTAAGGGAGCAGTAAGGGAGGGGGAGCAGTAAGGGAGGGGGAGCCAGCGAGCAGTAACGGAGGGGGAGCCAGCGAGCATTAAGGGAGGGGGAGCCAGGGAGCAGTAAGGGAGGGGGAGCCAGCGAGCAGTAAGGGAGCAGTAAGGGAGGTGGAGCCAGGGAGTAGTAAGGGAGGTGGAGCCAGCGAGCAGTAACGGAGGGGGAGCCAGCGAGCATTAAGGGAGGGGGAGCCAGGGAGCAGTAAGGGAGGGGGAGCCAGCGAGCAGTAAGGGAGCAGTAAGGGAGGGGGAGCAAGCGAGCAGTAAGGGAGCAGTAAGGGAGGGGGAGCAGTAAGGGAGGGGGAGCCAGGGAGCAGTAACGGAGGGGGAGCCAGCGAGCATTAAGGGAGGTGGAGCCAGGGAGTAGTAAGGGAGGGGGAACAAGCGAGCAGTAAGGGAGGTGGAGCGAGCGAGCAGTAAGGAGGTGGAGCCAGGGAGCAGTAAGGGAGCAGTAAGGGAGTTTGAGCCAGCGAGCAGTAAGGGAGGGAGAGCCAGGTAGCAGTAAGGGAGGTGGAGCCTGCGAGCAGTAAGGGAGGGGGAGCCAGCGAGCAGTAAGAGAGCAGTAAGGGAGGGGGAGCCAGCGAGAAGTAAGAGAGCAGTAAGGGAGGGGGAGCCAGCGAGCAGTAAGGGAGGGGGAGGGGGCAGTAAGGGAGAAGTAAGGGAGGTGGAGCCAGGGAGTAGTAAGGGAGGGGGAACAAGCGAGCAGTAAGGGAGGTGGAGCGAGTGAGCAGTAAGGATGTGGAGCCAGGGAGCAGTAAGGGAGCAGTAAGGGAGTTTGAGCCAGCGAGCAGTAAGGGAGGGAGAGCCAGGCAGCAGTAAGGGAGGTGGAGCCTGCGAGCAGTAAGGGAGGGGGAGCCAGCGAGCAGTAAGAGAGCAGTAAGGGAGGGGGAGCCAGCGAGAAGTAAGAGAGCAGTAAGGGAGGGGAAGCCAGCGAGCAGTAAGGGAGGGGGAGGGGGCAGTAAGGGAGCAGTAAGGGAGGTGGAGCCAGCGAGCAGTAAGAGAGGGGGAGCAAGGAAACAGTAAAAGAGGTGAAGCCAGGGAGCAGTAAGGGAGGGGGAGCCAGCGAGCATTAAGGGAGGGGGAGCCAGGGAGCAGTAAGGTAGGTGGAGCCAGCGAAAAGTAAGGGAGCAGTAAGGGAGCAGTAAGGGAGGGGGGGCAGTAAGGGAGGGGGAGCCAGCGAGCAGTAAGGGAGGGGGAGCCAGCGAACAGTAAGGGAGCAGTAAGGGAGGTGGAGCCAGCGAGCAGTAAAGAAGGGGGAGCCAGCGAGCAGTAAGGGAGCAGTAAGGGAGCAGTAAGGGAGGGGGAGCAGTAAGGGAGGGGGGAGCCAGCGAGCAGTAAGGGAGGGGGAGCCAATGAGCAGTAAAGGAGCAGTAAGGGAGGGGGGGAGAGCGAGCAGTAAGGGAGCAGTAAGGGAGCAGTAAGGGAGGGGGAGCAAATGAGCAGTAAGGCAGCAGTAAGGGAGGGGGAGCCAGCGAGCAGTAAGGGGGCAGTAAGGGAGGTGGAGCCAGCGAAAAGTAAGGGAGGGGGAGCCAGCGAGCAGTAAGGCAGCAAGGGAGCAGTAAGGGAGGGGGAGCCAATGAGCAGTAAGGGAGCAGTAAGGGAGGTGGAGCCAGGGAGCAGTAAGGGAGGGGGAACCAGCGAGCAGTAAGGGAGCAGTAAGGGAGGTGGAGCCAGGGAGTAGTAAGGGAGGGGGAGCCTGCGAGCAGTAAGGGAGGGGGAGCCAGCGAGCAGTAAGGGAGCAGTAAGGGAGGTGGAGCCAGGGAGTAGTAAGGGAGGGGGAGCCTGCGAGCAGTAAGGGAGGGGGAGCCAGCGAGCAGAAAGGGAGCAGTAAGGGGGCAGTAAGGGAGGCGGAGCCAGCGAGCAATAAGGGAGGTGGAGCCAGGGAGCAGTAAGCGAGCAGTAAGGGAGGTGGAGCCAGGGAGCAGTAAGGGAGGTGGAGCCAGCGAAAAGTAAGGGAGGGGGAGCCAGCGAGCAGTAAGGGAGCTGTAAGGGAGGTGGAGCCAGGGAGTAGTAAGGGAGGTGGAGCCAGCGAAAAGTAAGGGAGGGGGAGCCAGCGAGCAGTAAGGGAGCATTAAAGGAGGTGGAGCCAGGGAGCAGTAAGGGAGCAGTAAGGGAGGGGGAGCAGTAAGGGAGGGGGAGCCAGCGAGTAGTAACGGAGGTGGAGCCAGCGAGCAGTAAGGGAGCAGTAAGGGAGCAGTAAGGGAGGGGGAGCCAGCAAGCATTAAGGGAGGGGGAGCCAGGGAGCAGTAAGGGAGGGGGAGCCAGCGAGCAGTAAGGGAGCAGTAAGGGAGGTGGAGCCAGGGAGTAGTAAGGGAGGTGGAGCCAGCGAAAAGTAAGGGAGGGGGAGCCAGCGAGCATTAAGGGAGGGGGAGCCAGGGAGCAGTAAGGGAGGGGGAGCCAGCGAGCAGTAAGGGAGCAGTAAGGGAGGTGGAGCCAGGGAGTAGTAAGGGAGGGGGAGCCTGCGAGCAGTAAGGGAGGGGGACTCAGCGAGCAGTAAGGGGGCAGTAAGGGAGGTGGAGCCAGGGAGTAGTAAGGCAGCAAGGGAGCAGTAAGGGAGGGGGAGCCAATGAGCAGTAAGGGAGCATTAAAGGAGGTGGAGCCAGGGAGCAGTAAGGGAGCAGTAAGGGAGGTGGAGCCAGGGAGTAGTAAGGGAGGTGGAGCCAGCGAAAAGTAAGGGACGGGGAGCAGTAAGGGAGGGGGAGCCAGCGAGCAGTAACGGAGGTGTAGCCAGCGAGCAGTAAGGGAGGTGGAGCCAGGGAGTAGTAAGGGAGGTGGAGCCAGCGAAAAGTAAGGGAGGGGGAGCCAGCGAGCAGTAAGGGAGGGGGAGCAAGCGAGCAGTAAGGGAGCAGTAAGGGAGGGGGAGCAGTAAGGGAGGGGGAGCCAGCGAGCAGTAACGGAGGGGGAACCAGCGAGCATTAAGGGAGGGGGAGCCAGGGAGCAGTAAGGGAGGGGGAGCCAGCGAGCAGTAAGGGAGCAGTAAGGGAGGTGGAGCCAGGGAGTAGTAAGGGAGGTGGAGCCAGCGAAAAGTAAGGGAGGGGGAGCCAGCGAGCAGTAAGGGAGGGGGAGCAAGCGAGCAGTAAGGGAGCAGTAAGGGAGGGGGAACCAGCGAGCAGTAAGGGAGCAGTAAGGGAGGTGGAGCCAGGGAGTAGTAAGGGAGGGGGGACAAGCGAGCAGTAAGGGAGGTGGAGCCAGCGAGCAGTAAGGAGGTGGAGCCAGGGAGCAGTAAGGGAGCAGTAAGGGAGTTTGAGCCAGCGAGCAGTAAGGGAGGGAGAGCCAGGCAGCAGTAAGGGAGGTGGAGCCTGCGAGCAGTAAGGGAGGGGGAGCCAGCGAGCAGTAAGAGAGCAGTAAGGGAGGTGGAGCCAGCGAGCAGTAAAGAAGGGGGAGCCAGCGAGCAGTAAGGGAGCAGTAAGGGAGCAGTAAGGGAGGGGGAGCAGTAAGGGAGGGGGGAGCCAGCGAGCAGTAAGGGAGGGGGAGCCAATGAGCAGTAAAGGAGCAGTAAGGGAGGGGGGGAGAGCGAGCAGTAAGGGAGCAGTAAGGGAGCAGTAAGGGAGGGGGAGCAAATGAGCAGTAAGGCAGCAGTAAGGGAGGGGGAGCCAGCGAGCAGTAAGGGGGCAGTAAGGGAGGGGGAGCCAGCGAGCAGTAAGGGAGGTGGAGCCAGTGAGCAGTAAGGGAGCAGTAAGGGAGGTGGAGCCAGCGAAAAGTAAGGGAGGGGGAGCCAGCGAGCAGTAAGGCAGCAAGGGAGCAGTAAGGGAGGGGGAGCCAATGAGCAGTAAGGGAGCAGTAAGGGAGGGGGAGCCAGCGAGAAGTAAGAGAGCAGTAAGGGAGGGGGAGCCAGCGAGCAGTAAGGGAGGGGGAGGGGGCAGTAAGGGAGCAGTAAGGGAGGTGGAGCCAGCGAGCAGTAAGAGAGGGGGAGCCATGCAGCAGTAAGGGAGGTGGAGCCTGCGAGCAGTAAGGGAGGGGGAGCCAGCGAGCAGTAAGAGAGCAGTAAGGGAGGGGGAGCCAGCGAGAAGTAAGAGAGCAGTAAGGGAGGGGGAGCCAGCGAGCAGTAAGGGAGTGGGAGGGGGCAGTAAGGGAGCAGTAAGGGAGGTGGAGCCAGCGAGCAGTAAGAGAGGGGGAGCAAGGAAACAGTAAAAGAGGGGGAGACAGGGAGCAGTAAGGTAGGTGGAGCCAGCGAAAAGTAAGGGAGCAGTAAGGGAGCAGTAAGGGAGGGGGGGCAGTAAGGGAGGGGGAGCCAGCGAGCAGTAAGGGAGGGGGAGCCAGCGAACAGTAAGGGAGCAGTAAGGGAGGTGGAGCCAGCGAGCAGTAAAGAAGGGGGAGCCAGCGAGCAGTAAGGCAGCAAGGGAGCAGTAAGGGAGGGGGAGCCAATGAGCAGTAAGGGAGCATAAAAGGAGGTGGAGCCAGGGAGCAGTAAGGGAGGGGGAGTCAGGGAGCAGTAAGGGAGCAGTAAGGGGGCAGTAAGAAAGGGGGAGCCATCGAGCAGTAAGGGAGCAGTAAGGGAGGTGGAGCCAGGGAGCAGTAAGGGAGGGGGAACCAGCGAGCAGTAAGGGAGCAGTAAGGGAGGTGGAGCCAGGGAGTAGTAAGGGAGGGGGAGCCTGCGAGCAGTAAGGGAGTGGGAGCCAGCGAGCAGTAAGGGAGCAGTGAGGGGGCAGTATAGGAAGGCGGAGCCAGCGAGCAATAAGGGAGGTGGAGCCAGGGAGCAGTAAGCGAGCAGTAAGGGAGGTGGAGCCAGGGAGCAGTAAGGGAGGTGGAGCCAGCGAAAAGTAAGGGAGTGGGAGCCAGCGAGCAGTAAGGGAGCAGTAAGGGAGGTGGAGCCAGGGAGTAGTAAGGTAGGGGGAGCCTGCGAGCAGTAAGGGAGGGGGAGCCAGCGAGCAGAAAGGGAGCAGTGAGGGGGCAGTATAGGAAGGCGGAGCCAGCGAGCAATAAGGGAGGTGGAGCCAGGGAGCAGTAAGCGAGCAGTAAGGGAGGTGGAGCCAGGGAGCAGTAAGGGAGGTGGAGCCAGCGAAAAGTAAGGGAGGGGGAGCCAGCGAGCAGTAAGGCAGCAAGGGAGCATTAAGGGAGGGGGAGCCAATGAGCAGTAAGGGAGCAGTAAGGGAGGTGGAGCCAGCGAAAAGTAAGGGAGGGGGAGCCAGCGAGCAGTAAGGCAGCAAGGGAGCAGTAAGGGAGGGGGAGCCAATGAGCAGTAAGGGAGCATAAAAGGAGGTGGAGCCAGGGAGCAGTAAGGGAGGGGGAGTCAGGGAGCAGTAAGGGAGCAGTAAGGGGGCAGTAAGAAAGGGGGAGCCATCGAGCAGTAAGGGAGCAGTAAGGGAGGTGGAGCCAGGGAGCAGTAAGGGAGGGGGAACCAGCGAGCAGTAAGGGAGCAGTAAGGGAGGTGGAGCCAGGGAGTAGTAAGGGAGGGGGATCCTGCGAGCAGTAAGGGAGTGGGAGCCAGCGAGCAGTAAGGGAGCAGTGAGGGGGCAGTATAGGAAGGCGGAGCCAGCGAGCAATAAGGGAGGTGGAGCCAGGGAGCAGTAAGGGAGCAGTAAGGGAGGTGGAGCCAGCGAGCAGTAAGAGAGGGGGAGCCATGCAGCAGTAAGGGAGGTGGAGCCTGCGAGCAGTAAGGGAGGGGGAGCCAGCGAGCAGTAAGAGAGCAGTAAGGGAGGGGGAGCCAGCGAGAAGTAAGAGAGCAGTAAGGGAGGGGGAGCCAGCGAGCAGTAAGGGAGGGGGAGGGGGCAGTAAGGGAGCAGTAAGGGAGGTGGAGCCAGCGAGCAGTAAGAGAGGGGGAGCAAGGAAACAGTAAAAGAGGGGGAGACAGGGAGCAGTAAGGTAGGTGGAGCCAGCGAAAAGTAAGGGAGCAGTAAGGGAGCAGTAAGGGAGGGGGGGCAGTAAGGGAGGGGGAGCCAGCGAGCAGTAAGGGAGGGGGAGCCAGCGAACAGTAAGGGAGCAGTAAGGGAGGTGGAGCCAGCGAGCAGTAAAGAAGGGGGAGCCAGCGAGCAGTAAGGCAGCAAGGGAGCAGTAAGGGAGGGGGAGCCAATGAGCAGTAAGGGAGCATAAAAGGAGGTGGAGCCAGGGAGCAGTAAGGGAGGGGGAGTCAGGGAGCAGTAAGGGAGCAGTAAGGGGGCAGTAAGAAAGGGGGAGCCATCGAGCAGTAAGGGAGCAGTAAGGGAGATGGAGCCAGGGAGCAGTAAGGGAGGGGGAACCAGCGAGCAGTAAGGGAGCAGTAAGGGAGGTGGAGCCAGGGAGTAGTAAGGGAGGGGGAGCCTGCGAGCAGTAAGGGAGTGGGAGCCAGCGAGCAGTAAGGGAGCAGTGAGGGGGCAGTATAGGAAGGCGGAGCCAGCGAGCAATAAGGGAGGTGGAGCCAGGGAGCAGTAAGCGAGCAGTAAGGGAGGTGGAGCCAGGGAGCAGTAAGGGAGGTGGAGCCAGCGAAAAGTAAGGGAGTGGGAGCCAGCGAGCAGTAAGGGAGCAGTAAGGGAGGTGGAGCCAGGGAGTAGTAAGGTAGGGGGAGCCTGCGAGCAGTAAGGGAGGGGGAGCCAGCGAGCAGAAAGGGAGCAGTGAGGGGGCAGTATAGGAAGGCGGAGCCAGCGAGCAATAAGGGAGGTGGAGCCAGGGAGCAGTAAGCGAGCAGTAAGGGAGGTGGAGCCAGGGAGCAGTAAGGGAGGTGGAGCCAGCGAAAAGTAAGGGAGGGGGAGCCAGCGAGCAGTAAGGCAGCAAGGGAGCAGTAAGGGAGGGGGAGCCAATGAGCAGTAAGGGAGCAGTAAGGGAGGTGGAGCCAGCGAAAAGTAAGGGAGGGGGAGCCAGCGAGCAGTAAGGCAGCAAGGGAGCAGTAAGGGAGGGGGAGCCAATGAGCAGTAAGGGAGCATAAAAGGAGGTGGAGCCAGGGAGCAGTAAGGGAGGGGGAGTCAGGGAGCAGTAAGGGAGCAGTAAGGGGGCAGTAAGAAAGGGGGAGCCATCGAGCAGTAAGGGAGCAGTAAGGGAGGTGGAGCCAGGGAGCAGTAAGGGAGGGGGAACCAGCGAGCAGTAAGGGAGCAGTAAGGGAGGTGGAGCCAGGGAGTAGTAAGGGAGGGGGAGCCTGCGAGCAGTAAGGGAGTGGGAGCCAGCGAGCAGTAAGGGAGCAGTGAGGGGGCAGTATAGGAAGGCGGAGCCAGCGAGCAATAAGGGAGGTGGAGCCAGGGAGCAGTAAGCGAGCAGTAAGGGAGGTGGAGCCAGGGAGCAGTAAGGGAGGTGGAGCCAGCGAAAAGTAAGGGAGTGGGAGCCAGCGAGCAGTAAGGGAGCAGTAAGGGAGGTGGAGCCAGGGAGTAGTAAGGTAGGGGGAGCCTGCGAGCAGTAAGGGAGGGGGAGCCAGCGAGCAGAAAGGGAGCAGTGAGGGGGCAGTATAGGAAGGCGGAGCCAGCGAGCAATAAGGGAGGTGGAGCCAGGGAGCAGTAAGCGAGCAGTAAGGGAGGTGGAGCCAGGGAGCAGTAAGGGAGGTGGAGCCAGCGAAAAGTAAGGGAGGGGGAGCCAGCGAGCAGTAAGGCAGCAAGGGAGCAGTAAGGGAGGGGGAGCCAATGAGCAGTAAGGGAGCATTAAAGGAGGTGGAGCCAGGGAGCAGTAAGGGAGCAGTAAGGGAGGGGGAGCAGTAAGGGAGGGGGAGCCAGCGAGTAGTAACGGAGGTGGAGCCAGGGAGCAGTAAGGGAGGGGGAGCCAGCGAGCAGTAAGGGAGCAGTAAGGGAGCAGTAAGGGAGGGGGAGCCAGCGAGCAGTAAGGGAGCAGTAAGGGAGCAGTAAGGGAGGGGGAGCCAGCGAGCATTAAGGGAGGGGGAGCCAGGGAGCAGTAAGGGAGGGGGAGCCAGCGAGCAGTAAGGGAGCAGTAAGGGAGGTGGAGCCAGGGAGTAGTAAGGGAGGTGGAGCCAGCGAAAAGTAAGGGAGGGGGAGCCTGCGAGCAGTAAGGGAGGGGGAGCCAGCGAGCAGTAAGGGAGGGGGAGCCAGCGAGCAGTAAGGGAGCAGTAAGGGAGGTGGAGCCAGGGAGTAGTAAGGGAGGTGGAGCCAGCAAAAAGTAAGGGAGGGGGAGCCAGCGAGCAGTAAGGGAGCAGTAAGGGAGGGGGAACCAGCGAGCAGTAAGGGAGCATTAAAGGAGGTGGAGCCAGGGAGCAGTAAGGGAGCAGTAAGGGAGCAGTAAGGGAGGGGGAGCAGTAACGGAGGTGGAGCCAGGGAGCAGTAAGGGAGGGGGAGCCAGCGAGCAGTAAGGGAGCAGTAAGGGAGCAGTAAGGGAGGGGGAGCCAGCGAGCATTAAGGGAGGGGGAGCCAGGGAGCAGTAAGGGAGGGGGAGCCAGCGAGCAGTAAGGGAGCAGTAAGGGAGGTGGAGCCAGGGAGCAGTAAGGGAGGTGGAGCCAGCGAAAAGTAAGGGAGGGGGAGCCAGCGAGCAGTAAGGGAGCAGTAAGGGAGGTGGAGCAGGGGAGTAGTAAGGGAGGTGGAGCCAGCGAAAAGTAAGGGAGGGGGAGCAAGCGAGCAGTAAGGGAGCAGTAAGGGAGGGGGAACCAGCGAGCAGTAAGGGAGCAGTAAGGGAGGTGGAGCCAGGGAGCAGTAAGCGAGCAGTAAGGGAGGTGGAGCCAGGGAGCAGTAAGGGAGGTGGAGCCAGCGAAAAGTAAGGGAGGGGGAGCCAGCGAGCAGTAAGGCAGCAAGGGAGCAGTAAGGGAGGGGGAGCCAATGAGCAGTAAGGGAGCATTAAAGGAGGTGGAGCCAGGGAGCAGTAAGGGAGCAGTAAGGGAGGGGGAGCAGTAAGGGAGGGGGAGCCAGCGAGTAGTAACGGAGGTGGAGCCAGGGAGCAGTAAGGGAGGGGGAGCCAGCGAGCAGTAAGGGAGCAGTAAGGGAGCAGTAAGGGAGGGGGAGCCAGCGAGCATTAAGGGAGGGGGAGCCAGGGAGCAGTAAGGGAGGGGGAGCCAGCGAGCAGTAAGGGAGCAGTAAGGGAGGTGGAGCCAGGGAGTAGTAAGGGAGGTGGAGCCAGCGAAAAGTAAGGGAGGGGGAGCCTGCGAGCAGTAAGGGAGGGGGAGCCAGCGAGCAGTAAGGGAGGGGGAGCCAGCGAGCAGTAAGGGAGCAGTAAGGGAGGTGGAGCCAGGGAGTAGTAAGGGAGGTGGAGCCAGCAAAAAGTAAGGGAGGGGGAGCCAGCGAGCAGTAAGGGAGCAGTAAGGGAGGGGGAACCAGCGAGCAGTAAGGGAGCATTAAAGGAGGTGGAGCCAGGGAGCAGTAAGGGAGCAGTAAGGGAGCAGTAAGGGAGGGGGAGCAGTAACGGAGGTGGAGCCAGGGAGCAGTAAGGGAGGGGGAGCCAGCGAGCAGTAAGGGAGCAGTAAGGGAGCAGTAAGGGAGGGGGAGCCAGCGAGCATTAAGGGAGGGGGAGCCAGGGAGCAGTAAGGGAGGGGGAGCCAGCGAGCAGTAAGGGAGCAGTAAGGGAGGTGGAGCCAGGGAGCAGTAAGGGAGGTGGAGCCAGCGAAAAGTAAGGGAGGGGGAGCCAGCGAGCAGTAAGGGAGCAGTAAGGGAGGTGGAGCCAGCGAGCAATAAGGGAGGTGGAGCCAGGGAGCAGTAAGCGAGCAGTAAGGGAGGTGCAGCCAGGGAGCAGTAAGCGAGCAGTAAGGGAGGTGGAGCCAGGGAGCAGTAAGCGAGCAGTAAGGGAGGTGGAGCCAGGGAGCAATAAGGGAGGTGGAGCCAGGGAGCAGTAAGCGAGCAGTAAGGGAGGTGGAGCAGGGGAGCAGTAAGGGAGGTGGAGCCAGCGAAAAGTAAGGGAGGGGGAGCCAGCGAGCAGTAAGGGAGCAGTAAGGGAGGGGGAACCAGCGAGCAGTAAGGGAGCAGTAAGGGAGGTGGAGCCAGGGAGCAGTAAGCGAGCAGTAAGGGAGGTGGAGCAGGGGAGCAGTAAGGGAGGTGGAGCCAGCGAAAAGTAAGGGAGGGGGAGCCAGCGAGCAGTAAGGCAGCAAGGGAGCAGTAAGGGAGGGGGAGCCAATGAGCAGTAAGGGAGCATTAAAGGAGGTGGAGCCAGGGAGCAGTAAGGGAGCAGTAAGGGAGCAGTAAGGGAGGGGGAGCAGTAACGGAGGTGGAGCCAGGGAGCAGTAAGGGAGGGGGAGCCAGCGAGCAGTAAGGGAGCAGTAAGGGAGGTGGAGCCAGGGAGCAGTAAGGGAGGTGGAGCCAGCGAAAAGTAAGGGAGGGGGAGCCAGCGAGCATTAAGGGAGCAGTAAGGGAGGTGGAGCCAGCGAGCAATAAGGGAGGTGGAGCCAGGGAGCAGTAAGCGAGCAGTAAGGGAGGTGGAGCCAGGGAGCAGTAAGGGAGGTGGAGCCAGGGAGCAGTAAGCGAGCAGTAAGGGAGGTGGAGCCAGGGAGCAGTAAGCGAGCAGTAAGGGAGGTGGAGCCAGGGAGCAATAAGGGAGGTGGAGCCAGGGAGCAGTAAGCGAGCAGTAAGGGAGGTGGAGCAGGGGAGCAGTAAGGGAGGTGGAGCCAGCGAAAAGTAAGGGAGGGGGAGCCAGCGAGCAGTAAGGGAGCAGTAAGGGAGGTGGAGCCAGCGAGCAATAAGGGAGGTGGAGCCAGGGAGCAGTAAGCGAGCAGTAAGGGAGGTGGAGCCAGGGAGCAGTAAGGGAGGTGGAGCCAGGGAGCAGTAAGCGAGCAGTAAGGGAGGTGGAGCCAGGGAGCAGTAAGCGAGCAGTAAGGGAGGTGGAGCCAGGGAGCAATAAGGGAGGTGGAGCCAGGGAGCAGTAAGCGAGCAGTAAGGGAGGTGGAGCAGGGGAGCAGTAAGGGAGGTGGAGCCAGCGAAAAGTAAGGGAGGGGGAGCCAGCGAGCAGTAAGGCAGCAAGGGAGCAGTAAGGGAGGGGGAGCCAATGAGCAGTAAGGGAGCATTAAAGGAGGTGGAGCCAGGGAGCAGTAAGGGAGCAGTAAGGGAGCAGTAAGGGAGGGGGAGCAGTAACGGAGGGGGAGCCAGGGAGCAGTAAGGGAGGGGGAGCCAGCGAGCAGTAAGGGAGCAGTAAGGGAGCAGTAAGGGAGGGGGAGCCAGCGAGCATTAAGGGAGGGGGAGCCAGGGAGCAGTAAGGGAGGGGGAGCCAGCGAGCAGTAAGGGAGCAGTAAGGGAGGTGGAGCCAGGGAGCAGTAAGGGAGGTGGAGCCAGCGAAACGTAAGGGAGGGGGAGCCAGCGAGCAGTAAGGGAGCAGTAAGGGAGGTGGAGCCAGCGAGCAATAAGGGAGGTGGAGCCAGGGAGCAGTAAGCGAGCAGTAAGGGAGGTGGAGCCAGGGAGCAGTAAGGGAGGTGGAGCCAGGGAGCAGTAAGCGAGCAGTAAGGGAGGTGGAGCCAGGGAGCAGTAAGGGAGGTGGAGCCAGCGAAAAGTAAGGGAGGGGGAGCCAGCGAGCAGTAAGGGAGCAGTAAGGGAGGTGGAGCCAGCGAGCAATAAGGGAGGTGGAGCCAGGGAGCAGTAAGCGAGCAGTAAGGGAGGTGGAGCCAGGGAGCAGTAAGGGAGGGGGAGCCAGCGAGCAGTAAGGCAGCAGTAAGGGGGCAGTAAGGGAGGGGGACCCAGCGAGCAGTAAGGGAGCAGTAAGGGAGGGGGAACCAGCGAGCAGTAAGGGAGCAGTAAGGGAGGTTGAGCCAGGGAGTAGTAAGGGAGGGGGAGCCAGCGAGCAGTAAGGCAGCAATAAGGGAGCAGTAAGGGAGGGGGAGCTAATGAGGAGTAAGGGAGCAGTAAGGAGGGGGAGCCAATGAGCAGGAAGGGAGCATTAAGGGAGGTGGAGCAAGGGAGCAGTAAGGGAGGGGGAGCCAGCGAGCAGTAAGGGAGCGGTAAGGGAGGTGGAGCCAGCGAGCGGTAAGGGAGGGGGAGCCAGCGAGCAGTAAGGGAGCAGTAAGGAAGCAGTAAGGGAGGGGGAGCCAATGAGCAGTAAGGGAGCATGAAGGGAGGTGGAGCCAGGGAGCAGTAAGGGAGGGGGAGCCAGCGAACAGTAAGGGAGCAGTAAGGGAGGTGGAGCCAGGGAGCAGTAAGCGAGCAGTAAGGGAGGTGGAGCCAGGGAGCAGTAAGGGAGGGGGAGCCAGCGAGCAGTAAGGCAGCAGTAAGGGGGCAGTAAGGGAGGGGGACCCAGCGAGCAGTAAGGGAGCAGTAAGGGAGGGGGAACCAGCGAGCAGTAAGGGAGCAGTAAGGGAGGTTGAGCCAGGGAGTAGTAAGGGAGGGGGAGCCTGCGAGCAGTAAGGGAGCAGTAAGGGGGCAGTAAGGGAGGGGGAGCCAGCGAGCAGTAAGGCAGCAATAAGGGAGCAGTAAGGGAGGGGGAGCTAATGAGGAGTAAGGGAGCAGTAAGGAGGGGGAGCCAATGAGCAGGAAGGGAGCATTAAGGGAGGTGGAGCAAGGGAGCAGTAAGGGAGGGGGAGCCAGCGAGCAGTAAGGGAGCGGTAAGGGAGGTGGAGCCAGCGAGCGGTAAGGGAGGGGGAGCCAGCGAGCAGTAAGGGAGCAGTAAGGAAGCAGTAAGGGAGGGGGAGCCAATGAGCAGTAAGGGAGCATGAAGGGAGGTGGAGCCAGGGAGCAGTAAGGGAGGGGGAGCCAGCGAACAGTAAGGGAGCAGTAAGGGAGGTGGAGCAAGGAGCAGTAAGGGAGTTGGAGCCAGGGAGCAGTAAGGGAGGTGGAGCCAGCGTGCAGTAAGGGAGGGGGAGCCAGCGAGCAGTAAGGGAGCAGTAAGGGAGGGGGAGCCAGCGAGCAGTAAGGGAATAGTAAGGGAGGTGGAGCCAGGGAGTAGTAAGTGAGGGGGAACAAGCGAGCAGTAAGGGAGCAGTAAGGGAGGTGGAGCCAGCGAGCAATAAGGGAGGTGGAGCCAGGGAGCAGTAAGCGAGCAGTAAGGGAGGTGGAGCCAGGGAGTAATAAGGGAGGTGGAGCCAGGGAGCAGTAAGCGAGCAGTAAGGGAGGTGGAGCAGGGGAGCAGTAAGGGAGGTGGAGCCAGTGAAAAGTAAGGGAGGGGGAGACAGCGAGCAGTAAGGCAGCAAGGGAGCAGTAAGGGAGGGGGAGCCAATGAGCAGTAAGGGAGCATTAAAGGAGGTGGAGCCAGGGAGCAGTAAGGGAGGGGGAGCCAGCGAGCAGAAAGGGAGCAGTAAGGGAGGTGGAGCCAGGGAGCAGTAAGGGAGGTGGAGCCAGCGAAAAGTAAGGGAGGGGGAGCCAGCGAGCAGTAAGGGAGCAGTAAGGGAGGTGGAGCCAGCGAGCAATAAGGGGGGTGGAGCCAGGGAGCAGTAAGCGAGCAGTAAGGGAGGTGGAGCCAGGGAGCAGTAAGGGAGGTGGGGCCAGGGAGCAGTAAGCGAGCAGTAAGGGAGGTGGAGCCAGCGAAAAGTAATGGAGGGGGAGCCAGCGAGCAGTAAGGCAGCAGTAAGGGGGCAGTAAGGGAGGGGGACCCAGCGAGCAGTAAGGGAGCAGTAAGGGAGGGGGAACCAGCGAGCAGTAAGGGAGCAGTAAGGGAGGTTGAGCCAGGGAGTAGTAAGGGAGGGGGAGCCTGCGAGCAGTAAGGGAGGGGGAGCCAGCGAGCAGTAAGGGAGCAGTAAGGGGGCAGTAAGGGAGGGGGAGCCAGCGAGCAGTAAGGCAGCAATAAGGGAGCAGTAAGGGAGGGGGAGCTAATGAGCAGTAAGGGAGCAGTAAGGAGGGGGAGCCAATGAGCAGGAAGGGAGCATTAAGGGAGGTGGAGCAAGGGAGCAGTAAGGGAGGGGGAGCCAGCGAGCAGTAAGGGAGCGGTAAGGGAGGTGGAGCCAGCGAGCGGTAAGGGAGGGGGAGCCAGCGAGCAGTAAGGGAGCAGTAAGGAAGCAGTAAGGGAGGGGGAGCCAATGAGCAGTAAGGGAGCATGAAGGGAGGTGGAGCCAGGGAGCAGTAAGGGAGGGGGAGCCAGCGAACAGTAAGGGAGCAGTAAGGGAGGTGGAGCAAGGAGCAGTAAGGGAGCAGTAAGGGAGGGGGAGCCAGCGAGCAGTAAGGGAGCAGTAAGGGAGCAGTAAGGGAGCAGTAAGGGAGCAGTAAGGGAGGGGGAGCAGAAGGGGAGGGGGAGCCAGCGAGCAGTAAGTGAGGTCGAGCCAGGGAGCAGTAAGGGAGGGGGATCCAGCGAGGGACTTAGCGAAAAGTAAGGGAGGGGGAGCCTGCGAGCAGTAAGGGAGGGGGAGCCAGCGAGCAGTAAGGGAGCAGTAAGGGAGGGGGAACCAGCGAGCAGTAAGGGAGCAGTAAGGGAGGTGGAGCCAGGGAGTAGTAAGGGAGGGGGAACAAGCGAGCAGTAAGGGAGCAGTAAGGGAGGTTGAGCCAGCGAGCAATAAGGGAGGTGGAGCCAGGGAGCAGTAAGCGAGCAGTAAGGGAGGTGGAGCCAGGGAGCAATGAGGGAGGTGGAGCCAGGGAGCAGTAAGCGAGTAGTAAGGGAGGTGGAGCCAGGGAGCAGTAAGGGAGGTGGAGCCAGCGAAAAGTAAGGGAGGGGGAGCCAGCGAGCAGTAAGGCAGCAAGGGAGCAGAAAGGGAGGGGGAGCCAATGAGCAGTAAGGGAGCATTAAAGGAGGTGGAGCCAGGGAGCAGTAAGGGAGCAGTAAGGGAGCAGTAAGGGAGGGGGAGCAGTAAGGGAGGGGGAGCCAGCGAGCAGTAACGGAGGTGGAGCCAGGGAGCAGTAAGGGAGGGGGAGCCAGCGAGCAGTAAGGGAGCAGTAAGGGAGCAGAAAGGGAGGGGGAGCCAGCGAACAGTAAGGGAGCAGTAAGGGAGGTGGAGCCAGGGAGTAGTAAGGGAGGTGGAGCCAGCGAAAAGTAAGGGAGGGGGAGCCAGCGAGCAGTAAGGGAGCAGTAAGGGAGGGGGAACCAGCGAGCAGTAAGGGAGCAGTAAGGGAGGTGGAGCCAGGGAGTAGTAAGGGAGGGGGAACAAGCGAGCAGTAAGGGAGCAGTAAGGGAGGTGGAGCCAGCGAGCAATAAGGGAGGTGGAGCCAGGGAGCAGTAAGCGAGCAGTAAGGGAGGTGGAGCCAGGGAGCAATAAGGGAGGTGGAGCCAGGGAGCAGTAAGCGAGCAGTAAGGGAGGTGGAGCAGGGGAGCAGTAAGGGAGGTGGAGCCAGCGAAAAGTAAGGGAGGGGGAGCCAGCGAGCAGTAAGGCAGCAAGGGAGCAGTAAGGGAGGGGGAGCCAATGAGCAGTAAGGGAGCATTAAAGGAGGTGGAGCCAGGGAGCAGTAAGGGAGCAGTAAGGGAGCAGTAAGGGAGGGGGAGCAGTAACGGAGGTGGAGCCAGGGAGCAGTAAGGGAGGGGGAGCCAGCGAGCAGTAAGGGAGCAGTAAGGGAGCAGTAAGGGAGGGGGAGCCAGCGAGCATTAAGGGAGGGGGAGCCAGGGAGCAGTAAGGGAGGGGGAGCCAGCGAGCAGAAAGGGAGCAGTAAGGGAGGTGGAGCCAGGGAGCAGTAAGGGAGGTGGAGCCAGCGAAAAGTAAGGAGGGGGAGCCAGCGAGCAGTAAGGGAGCAGTAAGGGAGGTGGAGCCAGCGAGCAATAAGGGAGGTGGAGCCAGGGAGCAGTAAGCGAGCAGTAAGGGAGGTGGAGCCAGGGAGCAGTAAGGGAGGTGGAGCCAGGGAGGAGTAAGCGAGCAGTAAGGGAGGTGGAGCCAGCGAAAAGTAATGGAGGGGGAGCCAGCGATCAGTAAGGCAGCAGTAAGGGGGCAGTAAGGGAGGGGGACCCAGCGAGCAGTAAGTGAGCAGTAAGGGAGGGGGAACCAGCGAGCAGTAAGGGAGCAGTAAGGGAGGTTGAGCCAGGGAGTAGTAAGGGAGGGGGAGCCTGCGAGCAGTAAGGGAGGGGGAGCCAGCGAGCAGTAAGGGAGCAGTAAGGGGGCAGTAAGGGAGGGGGAGCCAGCGAGCAGTAAGGCAGCAATAAGGGAGCAGTAAGGGAGGGGGAGCTAATGAGCAGTAAGGGAGCAGTAAGGAGGGGGAGCCAATGAGCAGGAAGGGAGCATTAAGGGAGGTGGAGCAAGGGAGCAGTAAGGGAGGGGGAGCCAGCGAGCAGTAAGGGAGCGGTAAGGGAGGTGGAGCCAGCGAGCGGTAAGGGAGGGGGAGCCAGCGAGCAGTAAGGGAGCAGTAAGGAAGCAGTAAGGGAGGGGGAGCCAATGAGCAGTAAGGGAGCATGAAGGGAGGTGGAGCCAGGGAGCAGTAAGGGAGGGGGAGCCAGCGAACAGTAAGGCAGCAGTAAGGGAGGTGGAGCAAGGAGCAGTAAGGGAGTTGGAGCCAGGGAGCAGTAAGGGAGGTGGAGCCAGCGTGCAGTAAGGGAGGGGGAGCCAGCGAGCAGTAAGGGAGCGGTAAGGGAGGTGGAGCCAGCGAGCGGTAAGGGAGGGGGAGCCAGCGAGCAGTAAGGGAGCAGTAAGGAAGCAGTAAGGGAGGGGGAGCCAATGAGCAGTAAGGGAGGTCGAGCCAGGGAGCAGTAAGGGAGGGGGATCCAGCGAGCAGTAAGGGAGCAGTAAGGGAGCAGTAAGGGAGCAGTAAGGGAGCAGTAAGGGAGGGGGAGCAGAATGGGAGGGGGAGCCAGCGAGCAGTAAGTGAGGTCGAGCCAGGGAGCAGTAAGGGAGGGGGATCCAGCGAGCAGTAAGGGAGCAGTAAGGGAGCAGTAAGGGAGCAGTAAGGGAGGGGGAGCCAATGAGCAGGAAGGGAGCATTAAGGGAGGTGGAGCAAGGGAGCAGTAAGGGAGGGGGAGCCAGCGAGCAGTAAGGGAGCGGTAAGGGAGGTGGAGCCAGCGAGCGGTAAGGGAGGGGGAGCCAGCGAGCAGTAAGGGAGCAGTAAGGGAGCAGTAAGGGAGCAGTAAGGGAGGGGGAGCAGAATGGGAGGGGGAGCCAGCGAGCAGTAAGGGAGCAGTAAGGGAGGTGGAGCCAGGGAGTAGTAAGGGAGGTGGAGCCAGCGAAAAGTAAGGGAGGGGGAGCCAGCGAGCAGTAAGGGAGCAGTAAGGGAGGGGGAACCAGCGAGCAGTAAGGGAGCAGTAAGGGAGGTGGAGCCAGGGAGTAGTAAGGGAGGGGGAACAAGCGAGCAGTAAGGGAGCAGTAAGGGAGGTGGAGCCAGCGAGCAATAAGGGAGGTGGAGCCAGGGAGCAGTAAGCGAGCAGTAAGGGAGGTGGAGCCAGGGAGCAATAAGGGAGGTGGAGCCAGGGAGCAGTAAGCGAGCAGTAAGGGAGGTGGAGCAGGGGAGCAGTAAGGGAGGTGGAGCCAGCGAAAAGTAAGGGAGGGGGAGCCAGCGAGCAGTAAGGCAGCAAGGGAGCAGTAAGGGAGGGGGAGCCAATGAGCAGTAAGGGAGCATTAAAGGAGGTGGAGCCAGGGAGCAGTAAGGGAGCAGTAAGGGAGCAGTAAGGGAGGGGGAGCAGTAACGGAGGTGGAGCCAGGGAGCAGTAAGGGAGGGGGAGCCAGCGAGCAGTAAGGGAGCAGTAAGGGAGCAGTAAGGGAGGTGGAGCCAGGGAGCAGTAAGGGAGGTGGAGCCAGCGAAAAGTAAGGGAGGGGGAGCCAGCGAGCAGTAAGGGAGCAGTAAGGGAGGTGGAGCCAGCGAGCAATAAGGGAGGTGGAGCCAGGGAGCAGTAAGCGAGCAGTAAGGGAGGTGGAGCCAGGGAGCAGTAAGGGAGGTGGAGCCAGGGAGCAGTAAGCGAGCAGTAAGGGAGGTGGAGCCAGGGAGCAGTAAGGGAGGTGGAGCCAGCGAAAAGTAAGGGAGGGGAAGCCAGCGAGCAGTAAGGGAGCAGTAAGGGAGGTGGAGCCAGCGAGCAATAAGGGAGGTGGAGCCAGGGAGCAGTAAGCGAGCAGTAAGGGAGGTGGAGCCAGGGAGCAGTAAGGGAGGTGGAGCCAGGGAGCAGTAAGCGAGCAGTAAGGGAGGTGGAGCCAGCGAAAAGTAATGGAGGGGGAGCCAGCGATCAGTAAGGCAGCAGTAAGGGGGCAGTAAGGGAGGGGGACCCAGCGAGCAGTAAAGGAGCAGTAAGGGAGGGGGAACCAGCGAGCAGTAAGGGAGCAGTAAGGGAGCAGTAAGGGAGGGGGAGCCAGCGAGCATTAAGGGAGGGGGAGCCAGGGAGCAGTAAGGGAGGGGGAGCCAGCGAGCAGAAAGGGAGCAGTAAGGGAGGTGGAGCCAGGGAGCAGTAAGGGAGGTGGAGCCAGCGAAAAGTAAGGGAGGGGGAGCCAGCGAGCAGTAAGGGAGCAGTAAGGGAGGTGGAGCCAGCGAGCAATAAGGGAGGTGGAGCCAGGGAGCAGTAAGCGAGCAGTAAGGGAGGTGGAGCCAGGGAGCAGTAAGGGAGGTGGAGCCAGGGAGCAGTAAGCGAGCAGTAAGGGAGGTGGAGCCAGGGAGCAGTAAGGGAGGTGGAGCCAGCGAAAAGTAAGGGAGGGGGAGCCAGCGAGCAGTAAGGGAGCAGTAAGGGAGGTGGAGCCAGCGAGCAATAAGGGAGGTGGAGCCAGGGAGCAGTAAGCGAGCAGTAAGGGAGGTGGAGCCAGGGAGCAGTAAGGGAGGTGGAGCCAGGGAGCAGTAAGCGAGCAGTAAGGGAGGTGGAGCCAGCGAAAAGTAATGGAGGGGGAGCCAGCGATCAGTAAGGCAGCAGTAAGGGGGCAGTAAGGGAGGGGGACCCAGCGAGCAGTAAGGGAGCAGTAAGGGAGGGGGAACCAGCGAGCAGTAAGGGAGCAGTAAGGGAGGTTGAGCCAGGGAGTAGTAAGGGAGGGGGAGCCTGCGAGCAGTAAGGGAGGGGGAGCCAGCGAGCAGTAAGGGAGCAGTAAGGGGGCAGTAAGGGAGGGGGAGCCAGCGAGCAGTAAGGCAGCAATAAGGGAGCAGTAAGGGAGGGGGAGCTAATGAGCAGTAAGGGAGCAGTAAGGAGGGGGAGCCAATGAGCAGGAAGGGAGCATTAAGGGAGGTGGAGCAAGGGAGCAGTAAGGGAGGGGGAGCCAGCGAGCAGTAAGGGAGCGGTAAGGGAGGTGGAGCCAGCGAGCGGTAAGGGAGGGGGAGCCAGCGAGCAGTAAGGGAGCAGTAAGGAAGCAGTAAGGGAGGGGGAGCCAATGAGCAGTAAGGGAGCATGAAGGGAGGTGGAGCCAGGGAGCAGTAAGGGAGGGGGAGCCAGCGAACAGTAAGGGAGCAGTAAGGGAGGTGGAGCAAGGAGCAGTAAGGGAGTTGGAGCCAGGGAGCAGTAAGGGAGGTGGAGCCAGCGTGCAGTAAGGGAGGGGGAGCCAGCGAGCAGTAAGGGAGCGGTAAGGGAGGTGGAGCCAGGGAGCAGTAAGGGAGGGGGAGCCAATGAGCAGTAAGGGAGGTCGAGCCAGGGAGCAGTAAGGGAGGGGGATCCAGCGAGCAGTAAGGGAGCAGTAAGGGAGCAGTAAGGGAGCAGTAAGGGAGCAGTAAGGGAGGGGGAGCAGAATGGGAGGGGGAGCCAGCGAGCAGTAAGTGAGGTCGAGCCAGGGAGCAGTAAGGGAGGGGGATCCAGCGAGCAGTAAGGGAGCAGTAAGGGAGCAGTAAGGGAGCAGTAAGGGAGGGGGAGCCAATGAGCAGGAAGGGAGCATTAAGGGAGGTGGAGCAAGGGAGCAGTAAGGGAGGGGGAGCCAGCGAGCAGTAAGGGAGCGGTAAGGGAGGTGGAGCCAGCGAGCGGTAAGGGAGGGGGAGCCAGCGAGCAGTAAGGGAGCAGTAAGGGAGCAGTAAGGGAGCAGTAAGGGAGGGGGAGCAGAATGGGAGGGGGAGCCAGCGAGCAGTAAGTGAGGTCGAGCCAGGGAGCAGTAAGGGAGGGGGATCCAGCGAGCAGTAAGGGAGCAGTAAGGGAGCAGTAAGGGAGCAGTAAGGGAGGGGGAGCCAGCGAGCATTAAGGGAGGGGGAGCCAGGGAGCAGTAAGGGAGGGGGAGCCAGCGAGCAGTAAGGGAGCAGTAAGGGAGGTGGAGCCAGGGAGTAGTAAGGGAGGGGGAGCCTGCGAGCAGTAAGGGAGGGGGACTCAGCGAGCAGTAAGGGAGTAGTAAGGGGGCAGTAAAGGAGGTGGAGCCAGCGAGCAGTAAGGCAGCAAGGGAGCAGTAAGGGAGGGGGAGCCAATGAGCAGTAAGGGAGCATTAAAGGAGGTGGAGCCAGGGAGCAGTAAGGGAGCAGTAAGGGAGCAGTAAGGGAGGGGGAGCAGTAAGGGAGGGGGAGCCAGCGAGCAGTAACGGAGGTGGAGCCAGGGAGCAGTAAGGGAGGGGGAGCAAGGGAGCAGTAAGGGAGGGGGAGCCAGCGAGCAGTAAGGGAGCAGTAAGGGAGGTGGAGCCAGGGAGTAGTAAGGGAGGTGGAGCCAGCGAAAAGTAAGGGAGGGGGAGCCAGCGAGCAGTAAGGGAGGGGGAGCAGGCGAGCAGTAAGGGAGCAGTAAGGGAGGGGGAGCAGTAAGGGAGGGGGAGCCAGCGAGCAGTAACGGAGGGGGAGCCAGCGAGCATTAAGGGAGGGGGAGCCAGGGAGCAGTAAGGGAGGGGGAGCCAGCGAGCAGTAAGGGAGCAGTGAGGGAGGTGGAGCCAGGGAGTAGTAAGGGAGGTGGAGCCAGCGAAAAGTAAGGGAGGGGGAGCCAGCGAGCAGTAAGGGAGCAGTAAGGGAGGGGGAACCAGCGAGCAGTAAGGGAGCAGTAAGGGAGGTGGAGCCAGGGAGTAGTAAGGGAGGGGGAACAAGCGAGCAGTAAGGGAGCAGTAAGGGAGGTGGAGCCAGCGAGCAATAAGGGAGGTGGAGCCAGGGAGCAGTAAGCGAGCAGTAAGGGAGGTGGAGCCAGGGAGCAATAAGGGAGGTGGAGCCAGGGAGCAGTAAGCGAGCAGTAAGGGAGGTGGAGCAGGGGAGCAGTAAGGGAGGTGGAGCCAGCGAAAAGTAAGGGAGGGGGAGCCAGCGAGCAGTAAGGCAGCAAGGGAGCAGTAAGGGAGGGGGAGCCAATGAGCAGTAAGGGAGCATTAAAGGAGGTGGAGCCAGGGAGCAGTAAGGGAGCAGTAAGGGAGCAGTAAGGGAGGGGGAGCAGTAACGGAGGTGGAGCCAGGGAGCAGTAAGGGAGGGGGAGCCAGCGAGCAGTAAGGGAGCAGTAAGGGAGCAGTAAGGGAGGTGGAGCCAGGGAGCAGTAAGGGAGGTGGAGCCAGCGAAAAGTAAGGGAGGGGGAGCCAGCGAGCAGTAAGGGAGCAGTAAGGGAGGTGGAGCCAGCGAGCAATAAGGGAGGTGGAGCCAGGGAGCAGTAAGCGAGCAGTAAGGGAGGTGGAGCCAGGGAGCAGTAAGGGAGGTGGAGCCAGGGAGCAGTAAGCGAGCAGTAAGGGAGGTGGAGCCAGGGAGCAGTAAGGGAGGTGGAGCCAGCGAAAAGTAAGGGAGGGGAAGCCAGCGAGCAGTAAGGGAGCAGTAAGGGAGGTGGAGCCAGCGAGCAATAAGGGAGGTGGAGCCAGGGAGCAGTAAGCGAGCAGTAAGGGAGGTGGAGCCAGGGAGCAGTAAGGGAGGTGGAGCCAGGGAGCAGTAAGCGAGCAGTAAGGGAGGTGGAGCCAGCGAAAAGTAATGGAGGGGGAGCCAGCGATCAGTAAGGCAGCAGTAAGGGGGCAGTAAGGGAGGGGGACCCAGCGAGCAGTAAAGGAGCAGTAAGGGAGGGGGAACCAGCGAGCAGTAAGGGAGCAGTAAGGGAGCAGTAAGGGAGGGGGAGCCAGCGAGCATTAAGGGAGGGGGAGCCAGGGAGCAGTAAGGGAGGGGGAGCCAGCGAGCAGAAAGGGAGCAGTAAGGGAGGTGGAGCCAGGGAGCAGTAAGGGAGGTGGAGCCAGCGAAAAGTAAGGGAGGGGGAGCCAGCGAGCAGTAAGGGAGCAGTAAGGGAGGTGGAGCCAGCGAGCAATAAGGGAGGTGGAGCCAGGGAGCAGTAAGCGAGCAGTAAGGGAGGTGGAGCCAGGGAGCAGTAAGGGAGGTGGAGCCAGGGAGCAGTAAGCGAGCAGTAAGGGAGGTGGAGCCAGGGAGCAGTAAGGGAGGTGGAGCCAGCGAAAAGTAAGGGAGGGGGAGCCAGCGAGCAGTAAGGGAGCAGTAAGGGAGGTGGAGCCAGCGAGCAATAAGGGAGGTGGAGCCAGGGAGCAGTAAGCGAGCAGTAAGGGAGGTGGAGCCAGGGAGCAGTAAGGGAGGTGGAGCCAGGGAGCAGTAAGCGAGCAGTAAGGGAGGTGGAGCCAGCGAAAAGTAATGGAGGGGGAGCCAGCGATCAGTAAGGCAGCAGTAAGGGGGCAGTAAGGGAGGGGGACCCAGCGAGCAGTAAGGGAGCAGTAAGGGAGGGGGAACCAGCGAGCAGTAAGGGAGCAGTAAGGGAGGTTGAGCCAGGGAGTAGTAAGGGAGGGGGAGCCTGCGAGCAGTAAGGGAGGGGGAGCCAGCGAGCAGTAAGGGAGCAGTAAGGGGGCAGTAAGGGAGGGGGAGCCAGCGAGCAGTAAGGCAGCAATAAGGGAGCAGTAAGGGAGGGGGAGCTAATGAGCAGTAAGGGAGCAGTAAGGAGGGGGAGCCAATGAGCAGGAAGGGAGCATTAAGGGAGGTGGAGCAAGGGAGCAGTAAGGGAGGGGGAGCCAGCGAGCAGTAAGGGAGCGGTAAGGGAGGTGGAGCCAGCGAGCGGTAAGGGAGGGGGAGCCAGCGAGCAGTAAGGGAGCAGTAAGGAAGCAGTAAGGGAGGGGGAGCCAATGAGCAGTAAGGGAGCATGAAGGGAGGTGGAGCCAGGGAGCAGTAAGGGAGGGGGAGCCAGCGAACAGTAAGGGAGCAGTAAGGGAGGTGGAGCAAGGAGCAGTAAGGGAGTTGGAGCCAGGGAGCAGTAAGGGAGGTGGAGCCAGCGTGCAGTAAGGGAGGGGGAGCCAGCGAGCAGTAAGGGAGCGGTAAGGGAGGTGGAGCCAGGGAGCAGTAAGGGAGGGGGAGCCAATGAGCAGTAAGGGAGGTCGAGCCAGGGAGCAGTAAGGGAGGGGGATCCAGCGAGCAGTAAGGGAGCAGTAAGGGAGCAGTAAGGGAGCAGTAAGGGAGCAGTAAGGGAGGGGGAGCAGAATGGGAGGGGGAGCCAGCGAGCAGTAAGTGAGGTCGAGCCAGGGAGCAGTAAGGGAGGGGGATCCAGCGAGCAGTAAGGGAGCAGTAAGGGAGCAGTAAGGGAGCAGTAAGGGAGGGGGAGCCAATGAGCAGGAAGGGAGCATTAAGGGAGGTGGAGCAAGGGAGCAGTAAGGGAGGGGGAGCCAGCGAGCAGTAAGGGAGCGGTAAGGGAGGTGGAGCCAGCGAGCGGTAAGGGAGGGGGAGCCAGCGAGCAGTAAGGGAGCAGTAAGGGAGCAGTAAGGGAGCAGTAAGGGAGGGGGAGCAGAATGGGAGGGGGAGCCAGCGAGCAGTAAGTGAGGTCGAGCCAGGGAGCAGTAAGGGAGGGGGATCCAGCGAGCAGTAAGGGAGCAGTAAGGGAGCAGTAAGGGAGCAGTAAGGGAGGGGGAGCCAGCGAGCATTAAGGGAGGGGGAGCCAGGGAGCAGTAAGGGAGGGGGAGCCAGCGAGCAGTAAGGGAGCAGTAAGGGAGGTGGAGCCAGGGAGTAGTAAGGGAGGGGGAGCCTGCGAGCAGTAAGGGAGGGGGACTCAGCGAGCAGTAAGGGAGTAGTAAGGGGGCAGTAAAGGAGGTGGAGCCAGCGAGCAGTAAGGCAGCAAGGGAGCAGTAAGGGAGGGGGAGCCAATGAGCAGTAAGGGAGCATTAAAGGAGGTGGAGCCAGGGAGCAGTAAGGGAGCAGTAAGGGAGCAGTAAGGGAGGGGGAGCAGTAAGGGAGGGGGAGCCAGCGAGCAGTAACGGAGGTGGAGCCAGGGAGCAGTAAGGGAGGGGGAGCAAGGGAGCAGTAAGGGAGGGGGAGCCAGCGAGCAGTAAGGGAGCAGTAAGGGAGGTGGAGCCAGGGAGTAGTAAGGGAGGTGGAGCCAGCGAAAAGTAAGGGAGGGGGAGCCAGCGAGCAGTAAGGGAGGGGGAGCAGGCGAGCAGTAAGGGAGCAGTAAGGGAGGGGGAGCAGTAAGGGAGGGGGAGCCAGCGAGCAGTAACGGAGGGGGAGCCAGCGAGCATTAAGGGAGGGGGAGCCAGGGAGCAGTAAGGGAGGGGGAGCCAGCGAGCAGTAAGGGAGCAGTGAGGGAGGTGGAGCCAGGGAGTAGTAAGGGAGGTGGAGCCAGCGAAAAGTAGGCTCCACCTCCCTTCCTGCTCATTGGCTCCCCCTCCCTTACTGCTCCCTTACTGCTCCCTTACTGCTCCCTTACTGCTCGCTGGCTCCACCTCCCTTACAGCGAAAAGTAAGGGAGGGGGAGCCAGCGAGCAGTAAGGGAGGGGGAGCAAGCGAGCAGTAAGGGAGCAGTAAGGGAGGGGGAACCAGCGAGCAGTAAGGGAGCAGTAAGGGAGGTGGAGCCAGGGAGTAGTAAGGGAGGGGGAAAGAGCGAGCAGTAAGGGAGGTGGAGCCAGCGAGCAGTAAGGAGGTGGAGCCAGGGAGCAGTAAGGGAGCAGTAAGGGAGGGAGAGCCAGGCAGCAGTAAGGGAGGGGGAGCCTGCGAGCAGTAAGGGAGGGGGAGCCAGCGAGCAGTAAGAGAGCAGTAAGGGAGGGGGAGCCAGCGAGAAGTAAGAGAGCAGTAAGGGAGGGGGAGCCAGCGAGCAGTAAGGGAGGGGGAGGGGGCAGTAAGGGAGCAGTAAGGGAGGTGGAGCCAGCGAGCAGTAAGAGAGGGGGAGCAAGGAAACAGTAAAAGAGGTGAAGCCAGGGAGCAGTAAGGGAGGGGGAGCCAGCGAGCATTAAGGGAGGGGGAGCCAGGGAGCAGTAAGGTAGGTGGAGCCAGCGAAAAGTAAGGGAGCAGTAAGGGAGCAGTAAGGGAGGGGGGGCAGTAAGGGAGGGGGAGCCAGCGAGCAGTAAGGGAGGGGGAGCCACCGAACAGTAAGGGAGCAGTAAGGGAGGTGGAGCCAGCGAGCAGTAAGGGAGCAGTAAGGGAGCAGTAAGGGAGGGGGGGCAGTAAGGGAGGGGGGAGCCAGCGAGCAGTAAGGGAGGGGGAGCCAATGAGCAGTAAAGGAGCAGTAAGGGAGGGGGGGAGAGCGAGCAGTAAGGGAGCAGTAAGGGAGCAGTAAGGGAGGGGGAGCAAATGAGCAGTAACGCAGCAGTAAGGGAGGGGGAGCCAGCGAGCAGTAAGGGAGCAGTAAGGGGGCAGTAAGGGAGGGGGAGCCAGCGAGCAGTAAGGGAGGTGGAGCCAGTGAGCAGTAAGGGAGCAGTAAGGGAGGTGGAGCCAGCGAAAAGTAAGGGAGGGGGAGCCAGCGAGCAGTAAGGCAGCAAGGGAGCAGTAAGGGAGGGGGAGCCAATGAGCAGTAAGGGAGCATAAAAGGAGGTGGAGCCAGGGAGCAGTAAGGGAGGGGGAGTCAGGGAGCAGTAAGGGAGCAGTAAGGGGGCAGTAAGAAACGGGGAGCCAGCGAGCCGTAAGGGAGCAGTAAGGGAGGTGGAGCCAGGGAGCAGTAAGGGAGCAGTAAGGGAGGTGGAGCCAGGGAGCAGTAAGGGAGGGGGAGCCAGCGAGCAGTAAGGGAGGGGGAGCCAGCGAGCAGTAAGGGAGCAGTAAGGGAGGGGGAACCAGCGAGCAGTAAGGGAGCAGTAAGGGAGGTGGAGCCAGGGAGTAGTAAGGGAGGGGGAGCCTGCTAGCAGTAAGGGAGGGGGAGCCAGCGAGCAGTAAGGGAGCAGTAAGGGAGGTGGAGCCAGGGAGTAGTAAGGGAGGGGGAGCCTGCGAGCAGTAAGGGAGGGGCAGCCAGCGAGCAGAAAGGGAGCAGTAAGGGGGCAGTAAGGGAGGCGGAGCCAGCGAGCAATAAGGGAGGTAGAGCCAGGGAGCAGTAAGCGAGCAGTAAGGGAGGTGGAGCCAGGGAGCAGTAAGGGAGGTGGAGCCAGCGAAAAGTAAGGGAGGGGGAGCCAGCGAGCAGTAAGGCAGCAAGGGAGCAGTAAGGGAGGGGGAGCCAATGAGCAGTAAGGGAGCATTAAAGGAGGTGTAGCCAGGGAGCAGTAAGGGAGCAGTAAGGGAGCAGTAAGGGAGGGGGAGCAGTAAGGGAGGGGGAGCCAGCGAGTAGTAACGGAGGTGGAGCCAGGGAGCAGTAAGGGAGGGGGAGCCAGCGAGCAGTAAGGGAGCAGTAAGGGAGCAGTAAGGGAGGGGGAGCCAGCGAGCATTAAGGGAGGGGGAGCCAGGGAGCAGTAAGGGAGGGGGAGCCAGGGAGTAGTAAGGGAGGTGGAGCCAGCGAAAAGTAAGGGAGGGGGAGCCTGCGAGCAGTAAGGGAGGGGGAGCCAGCGAGCAGTAAGGGAGCAGTAAGGGAGGGGGAACCAGCGAGCAGTAAGGGAGCAGTAAGGGAGGTGGAGTCAGGGAGTAGTAAGGGAGGGGGAACCAGCGAGCAGTAAGGGAGCAGTAAGGGAGGTGGAGCCAGCGAGCAATAAGGGAGGTGGAGCCAGGGAGCAGTAAGCGAGCAGTAAGGGAGGTGGAGCCAGGGAGCAATAAGGGAGGTGGAGCCAGCGAAAAGTAAGGGAGGGGGAGCCAGCGAGCAGTAAGGAAGCAAGGGAGCAGTAAGGGAGGGGGAGCCAATGAGCAGTAAGGGAGCATTAAAGGAGGTGGAGCCAGGGAGCAGTAAGGGAGCAGTAAGGGAGCAGTAAGGGAGGGGGAGCAGTAAGGGAGGGGGAGCCAGCGAGCAGTAACGGAGGTGGAGCCAGGGAGCAGTAAGGGAGGGGCAGTAAGCGAGCAGTAAGGGAGGTGGAGCCAGGGAGCAGTAAGGGAGCAGTAAGGGAGCAGTAAGGGAGGGGGAGCCAGCGAGCATTAAGGGAGGGGGAGCTAGGGAGCAGTAAGGGAGGGGGAGCCAGCGAGCAGTAAGGGAGCAGTAAGGGAGCCGGAGCCAGGGAGTAGTAAGGGAGGTGGAGCCAGCGAAAAGTAAGGGAGGGGGAGCCAGCGAGCAGTAAGGGAGGGGGAGCCAATGAGCTGTAAGGGAGCATTAAAGGAGGTGGAGCCAGGGAGCAGTAAGGGAGCAGTAAGGGAGGTGGAGCAAGGGAGTAGTAAGGGAGGGGAGCCAGCGAAAAGTAAGGGAGGGGGAGCCAGCGAGCAGTAACGGAGGTGGAGCCAGGGAGCAGTAAGGGAGGGGGAGCCAGCGAGCAGTAAGGGAGCAGTAAGGGAGCAGTAAGGGAGGGGGAGCCAGCGAGCAATAAGGGAGGTGGAGCCAGGGAGCAGTAAGCGAGCAGTAAGGGAGGTGGAGCAAGGGAGCAATAAGGGAGGTGGAGCCAGGGAGCAGTAAGCGAGCAGTAAGGGAGGTGGAGCCAGGGAGCAGTAAGGGAGGTGGAGCCAGCGAAAAGTAAGGGAGGGGGAGCCAGCGAGCAGTAAGGCAGCAAGGGAGCAGTAAGGGAGGGGGAGCCAATGAGCAGTAAGGGAGCATTAAAGGAGGTGGAGCCAGGGAGCAGTAAGGGAGCAGTAAGGGAGGGGGAGCCAATGAGCAGTAAGGGAGCATTAAAGGAGATGGAGCCAGGGAGCAGTAAGGGAGCAGTAAGGGAGCAGTAAGGGAGGGGGAGCAGTAAGGGAGGGGGAGCCAGCGAGCAGTAACGGAGGTGGAGCCAGGGAGCAGTAAGGGAGGGGGAGCCAGCGAGCAGTAAGGGAGCAGTAAGGGAGCAGTAAGGGAGGGGGAGCCAGCGAGCATTAAGGGAGGGGGAGCCAATGAGCTGTAAGGGAGCATTAAAGGAGGTGGAGCCAGGGAGCAGTAAGGGAGCAGTAAGGGAGGTGGAGCCAGGGAGTAGTAAGGGAGGGGGAACAAGCGAGCAGTAAGGGAGCAGTAAGGGAGGTGGAGCCAGGGAGTAGTAAGGGAGGGGGAACAAGCGAGCAGTAAGGGAGCAGTAAGGGAGGTGGAGCCAGCGAGCAATAAGGGAGGTGGAACCAGGGAGCAGTAAGCGAGCAGTAAGGGAGGTGGAGCCAGGGAGCAGTAAGGGAGGTGGATTCAGGGAGCAGTAAGGGAGGTGGAGCCAGCGAAAAGTAAGGGAGGGGGAGCCAGCGAGCAGTAAGGCAGCAAGGGAGCAGTAAGGGAGGGGGAGCCAATGAGCAGTAAGGGAGCATTAAAGGAGGTGGAGCCAGGGAGCAGTAAGGGAGCAGTAAGGGAGCAGTAAGGGAGGGGGAGCAGTAACGGAGGTGGAGCCAGGGAGCAGTAAGGGAGGGGGAGCCAGCGAGCAGTAAGGGAGCAGTAAGGGAGCAGTAAGGGAGGGGGAGCCAGCGAGCATTAAGGGAGGGGGAGCCAGGGAGCAGTAAGGGAGGTGGAGCCAGCGAAAAGTAAGGGAGGGGGAGCCAGCGAGCAGTAAGGGAGGGGGAGCCAGCGAGCAGTAAGGGAGCAGTAAGGGAGGGGGAACCAGCGAGCAGTAAGGGAGCAGTAAGGGAGGTGGAGCCAGGGAGTAGTAAGGGAGGGGGAACAAAAGAGCAGTAAGGGAGCAGTAAGGGAGGTGGAGCCAGGGAGTAGTAAAGGAGGGGGAGCCTGCGAGCAGTAAGGGAGGGGGAGCCAGCGAGCAGTAAGGAGGGGAACCAGCGAGCAGTAAGGGAGGGGGAGGGGGCAGTAAGGGAGCAGTAAGGGAGGTGGAGCCAGCGAGCAGTAAGAGAGGGGGAGCAAGGAAGCAGTAAAAGAGGTGGAGCCAGGGAGCAGTAAGTGAGTTTGAGCCAGGCAGCATTAAGGGAGGTGGAGCCAGGGAGCAGTAAGGTAGGTGGAGCCAGCGAAAAGTAAGGGAGCAGTAAGGGAGCAGTAAGGGAGGGGGGGCAGTAAGGGAGGGGGAGCAAGCGAGCAGTAAGGGAGGGGGAGCCAGCGAACAGTAAGGGAGCAGTAAGGGAGGTGGAGCCAGCGAGCAGTAAGGAAGGGGGAGCCAGCGAGCAGTAAGGGAGCAGTAAGGGAGCAGTAAGGGAGGGGGGGCAGTAAGGGAGGGGGGAGCCAGCGAGCTGTAAGGGAGGGGGAGCCAATGAGCAGTAAAGGAGCAGTAAGGGAGGGGGGGAGAGCGAGCAGTAAGGGAGCAGTAAGGGAGCAGTAAGGGAGGGGGAGGAAATGAGCAGTAAGGCAGCAGTAAGGGAGGGGGAGCCAGCGAGCAGTAAGGGAGCAGTAAGGGGGCAGTAAGGGAGGGGGAGCCAGCGAGCAGTAAGGGAGGTGGAGCCAGTGAGCAGTAAGGGAGCAGTAAGGGAGGTGGAGCCATCGAAAAGTAAGGGAGGGGGAGCCAGCGAGTAGTAACGGAGGTGGAGCCTGGGAGCAGTAAGGGAGGGGGAGCCAGCGAGCAGTAAGGGAGCAGTAAGGGAGCAGTAAGGGAGGGGGAGCCAGCGAGCATTAAGGGAGGGGGAGCCAGGGAGCAGTAAGGGAAGGGGAGCCAGCGAGCAGTAAGGCAGCAAGGGAGCAGTAAGGGAGGGGGAGCCAATGAGCAGTAAGGGAGCATTAAAGGAGGTGTAGCCAGGGAGCAGTAAGGGAGCAGTAAGGGAGCAGTAAGGGAGCAGTAAGGGAGGGGGAGCAGTAAGGGAGGGGGAGCCAGCGAGTAGTAACGGAGGTGGAGCCAGGGAGCAGTAAGGGAGGGGGAGCCAGCGAGCAGTAAGGGAGCAGTAAGGGAGCAGTAAGGGAGGGGGAGCCAGCGAGCATTAAGGGAGGGGGAGCCAGGGAGCAGTAAGGGAGGGGGAGCCAGGGAGTAGTAAGGGAGGTGGAGCCAGCGAAAAGTAAGGGAGGGGGAGCCTGCGAGCAGTAAGGGAGGGGGAGCCAGCGAGCAGTAAGGGAGCAGTAAGGGAGGGGGAACCAGCGAGCAGTAAGGGAGCAGTAAGGGAGGTGGAGTCAGGGAGTAGTAAGGGAGGGGGAACCAGCGAGCAGTAAGGGAGCAGTAAGGGAGGTGGAGCCAGCGAGCAATAAGGGAGGTGGAGCCAGGGAGCAGTAAGCGAGCAGTAAGGGAGGTGGAGCCAGGGAGCAATAAGGGAGGTGGAGCCAGGGAGCAGTAAGCGAGCAGTAAGGGAGGTGGAGCCAGGGAGCAGTAAGGGAGGTGGAGCCAGCGAAAAGTAAGGGAGGGGGAGCCAGCGAGCAGTAAGGAAGCAAGGGAGCAGTAAGGGAGGGGGAGCCAATGAGCAGTAAGGGAGCATTAAAGAAGGTGGAGCCAGGGAGCAGTAAGGGAGCAGTAAGGGAGCAGTAAGGGAGGGGGAGCAGTAAGGGAGGGGGAGCCAGCGAGCAGTAACGGAGGTGGAGCCAGGGAGCAGTAAGGGAGGGGCAGTAAGCGAGCAGTAAGGGAGGTGGAGCCAGGGAGCAGTAAGGGAGCAGTAAGTGAGCAGTAAGGGAGGGGGAGCCAGCGAGCATTAAGGGAGGGGGAGCCAGGGAGCAGTAAGGGAGGGGGAGCCAGCGAGCAGTAAGGGAGCAGTAAGGGAGGTGGAGCCAGGGAGTAGTAAGGGAGGTGGAGCCAGCGAAAAGTAAGGGAGGGGGAGCCAGCGAGCAGTAAGGGAGGGGGAGCCAATGAGCTGTAAGGGAGCATTAAAGGAGGTGGAGCCAGGGAGCAGTAAGGGAGCAGTAAGGGAGCAGTAAGGGAGGTGGAGCAAGGGAGTAGTAAGGGAGGGGAGCCAGCGAAAAGTAAGGGAGGGGGAGCCAGCGAGCAGTAACGGAGGTGGAGCCAGGGAGCAGTAAGGGAGGGGGAGCCAGCGAGCAGTAAGGGAGCAGTAAGGGAGCAGTAAGGGAGGGGGAGCCAGCGAGCAATAAGGGAGGTGGAGCCAGGGAGCAGTAAGCGAGCAGTAAGGGAGGTGGAGCCAGGGAGCAATAAGGGAGGTGGAGCCAGGGAGCAGTAACCGAGCAGTAAGGGAGGTGGAGCCAGGGAGCAGTAAGGGAGGTGGAGCCAGCGAAAAGTAAGGGAGGGGGAGCCAGCGAGCAGTAAGGCAGCAAGGGAGCAGTAAGGGAGGGGGAGCCAATGAGCAGTAAGGGAGCATTAAAGGAGGTGGAGCCAGGGAGCAGTAAGGGAGCAGTAAGGGAGGGGGAGCCAATGAGCAGTAAGGGAGCATTAAAGGAGATGGAGCCAGGGAGCAGTTAGGGAGCAGTAAGGGAGCAGTAAGGGAGGGGGAGCAGTAAGGGAGGGGGAGCCAGCGAGCAGTAACGGAGGTGGAGCCAGGGAGCAGTAAGGGAGGGGGAGCCAGCGAGCAGTAAGGGAGCAGTAAGGGAGCAGTAAGGGAGGGGGAGCCAGCGAGCATTAAGGGAGGGGGAGCCAATGAGCTGTAAGGGAGCATTAAAGGAGGTGGAGCCAGGGAGCAGTAAGGGAGCAGTAAGGGAGGTGGAGCCAGGGAGTAGTAAGGGAGGGGGAACAAGCGAGCAGTAAGGGAGCAGTAAGGGAGGTGGAGCCAGGGAGTAGTAAGGGAGGGGGAACAAGCGAGCAGTAAGGGAGCAGTAAGGGAGGTGGAGCCAGCGAGCAATAAGGGAGGTGGAACCAGGGAGCAGTAAGCGAGCAGTAAGGGAGGTGGAGCCAGGGAGCAATAAGGGAGGTGGATTCAGGGAGCAGTAAGCGAGCAGTAAGGGAGGTGGAGCCAGGGAGCAGTAAGGGAGGTGGAGCCAGCGAAAAGTAAGGGAGGGGGAGCCAGCGAGCAGTAAGGCAGCAAGGGAGCAGTAAGGGAGGGGGAGCCAATGAGCAGTAAGGGAGCATTAAAGGAGGTGGAGCCAGGGAGCAATAAGGGAGCAGTAAGGGAGC
Organism: Neolamprologus brichardi; assembly: GCF_056152115.1. Taxonomy (NCBI): domain Eukaryota; kingdom Metazoa; phylum Chordata; class Actinopteri; order Cichliformes; family Cichlidae; genus Neolamprologus; species Neolamprologus brichardi. Next base: position 33,731,240 of record NC_142108.1, on the reverse strand, counting down.
AGTAAGGGAGGGGGAGCAGTAACGGAGGTGGAGCCAGGGAGCAGTAAGGGAGGGGGAGCCAGCGAGCAGTAAGGGAGCAGTAAGGGAGCAGTAAGGGAGGGGGAGCCAGCGAGCATTAAGGGAGGGGGAGCCAGGGAGCAGTAAGGGAGGTGGAGCCAGCGAAAAGTAAGGGAGGGGGAGCCAGCGAGCAGTAAGGGAGGGGGAGCCAGCGAGCAGTAAGGGAGCAGTAAGGGAGGGGGAACCAGCGAGCAGTAAGGGAGCAGTAAGGGAGGTGGAGCCAGGGAGTAGTAAGGGAGGGGGAACAAAAGAGCAGTAAGGGAGCAGTAAGGGAGGTGGAGCCAGGGAGTAGTAAGGGAGGGGGAGCCTGCGAGCAGTAAGGGAGGGGGAGCCAGCGAGCAGTAAGGAGGGGAACCAGCGAGCAGTAAGGGAGGGGGAGGGGGCAGTAAGGGAGCAGTAAGGGAGGTGGAGCCAGCGAGCAGTAAGAGAGGGGGAGCAAGGAAGCAGTAAAAGAGGTGGAGCCAGGGAGCAGTAAGTGAGTTTGAGCCAGGCAGCATTAAGGGAGGTGGAGCCAGGGAGCAGTAAGGTAGGTGGAGCCAGCGAAAAGTAAGGGAGCAGTAAGGGAGCAGTAAGGGAGGGGGGGCAGTAAGGGAGGGGGAGCAAGCGAGCAGTAAGGGAGGGGGAGCCAGCGAACAGTAAGGGAGCAGTAAGGGAGGTGGAGCCAGCGAGCAGTAAGGAAGGGGGAGCCAGCGAGCAGTAAGGGAGCAGTAAGGGAGCAGTAAGGGAGGGGGGGCAGTAAGGGAGGGGGGAGCCAGCGAGCTGTAAGGGAGGGGGAGCCAATGAGCAGTAAAGGAGCAGTAAGGGAGGGGGGGAGAGCGAGCAGTAAGGGAGCAGTAAGGGAGCAGTAAGGGAGGGGGAGGAAATGAGCAGTAAGGCAGCAGTAAGGGAGGGGGAGCCAGCGAGCAGTAAGGGAGCAGTAAGGGGGCAGTAAGGGAGGGGGAGCCAGCGAGCAGTAAGGGAGGTGGAGCCAGTGAGCAGTAAGGGAGCAGTAAGGGAGGTGGAGCCATCGAAAAGTAAGGGAGGGGGAGCCAGCGAGTAGTAACGGAGGTGGAGCCTGGGAGCAGTAAGGGAGGGGGAGCCAGCGAGCAGTAAGGGAGCAGTAAGGGAGCAGTAAGGGAGGGGGAGCCAGCGAGCATTAAGGGAGGGGGAGCCAGGGAGCAGTAAGGGAGGGGGAGCCAGCGAGCAGTAAGGGAGCAGTAAGGGAGGTGGAGCCAGGGAGTAGTAAGGGAGGTGGAGCCAGCGAAAAGTAAGGGAGGGGGAGCCTGCGAGCAGTAAGGGAGGGGGAGCCAGCGAGCAGTAAGGGAGCAGTAAGGGAGGGGGAACCAGCGAGCAGTAAGGGAGCAGTAAGGGAGGTGGAGCCAGGGAGTAGTAAGGGAGGGGGAACAAGCGAGCAGTAAGGGAGCAGTAAGGGAGGTTGAGCCAGCGAGCAATAAGGGAGGTGGAGCCAGGGAGCAGTAAGCGAGCAGTAAGGGAGGTGGAGCCAGGGAGCAATGAGGGAGGTGGAGCCAGGGAGCAGTAAGCGAGTAGTAAGGGAGGTGGAGCCAGGGAGCAGTAAGGGAGCAGTAAGGGAGCAGTAAGGGAGGGGGAGCAGTAAGGGAGGGGGAGCCAGCGAGCAGTAACGGAGGTGGAGCCAGGGAGCAGTAAGGGAGGGGGAGCCAGCGAGCAGTAAGGGAGCAGTAGGGGAGCAGTAAGGGAGGGGGAGCCAGCGAGCAGTAAGGGAGGGGGAGCCAGCGAGCAGTAAGGGAGCAGTAAGGGAGGTGGAGCCAGGTTGTAGTAAGGGAGGTGGAGCCAGCGAGCAGTAAGGGAGCAGTAAGGGAGGGGGAACCAGCGAGCAGTAAGGGAGCAGTAAGGGAGGTGGAGCCAGGGAGTAGTAAGGGAGGGGGAACAAGCGAGCAGTAAGGGAGCAGTAAGGGAGGTGGAGCCAGCGAGCAATAAGGGAGGTGGAGCCAGGGAGCAGTAAGCGAGCAGTAAGGGAGGTGGAGCCAGGGAGCAATAAGGGAGGTGGAGCCAGGGAGCAGTAAGCGAGCAGTAAGGGAGGTGGAGCAGGGGAGCAGTAAGGGAGGTGGAGCCAGCGAAAAGTAAGGGAGGGGGAGCCAGCGAGCAGTAAGGCAGCAAGGGAGCAGTAAGGGAGGGGGAGCCAATGAGCAGTAAGGGAGCATTAAAGGAGGTGGAGCCAGGGAGCAGTAAGGGAGCAGTAAGGGAGCAGTAAGGGAGGGGGAGCAGTAACGGAGGTGGAGCCAGGGAGCAGTAAGGGAGGGGGAGCCAGCGAGCAGTAAGGGAGCAGTAAGGGAGCAGTAAGGGAGGGGGAACCAGCGAGCAGTAAGGGAGCAGTAAGGGAGGTTGAGCCAGGGAGTAGTAAGGGAGGGGGAGCCTGCGAGCAGTAAGGGAGGGGGAGCCAGCGAGCAGTAAGGGAGCAGTAAGGGGGCAGTAAGGGAGGGGGAGCCAGCGAGCAGTAAGGCAGCAATAAGGGAGCAGTAAGGAAGGGGGAGCTAATGAGCAGTAAGGGAGCAGTAAGGAGGGGGAGCCAATGAGCAGGAAGGGAGCATTAAGGGAGGTGGAGCAAGGGAGCAGTAAGGGAGGGGGAGCCAGCGAGCAGTAAGGGAGCGGTAAGGGAGGTGGAGCCAGCGAGCGGTAAGGGAGGGGGAGCCAGCGAGCAGTAAGGGAGCAGTAAGGAAGCAGTACGGGAGGGGGAGCCAATGAGCAGTAAGGGAGCATGAAGGGAGGTGGAGCCAGGGAGCAGTAAGGGAGGGGGAGCAAGCGAACAGTAAGGGAGCAGTAAGGGAGGTGAAGCAAGGAGCAGTATGGGAGTTGGAGCCAGGGAGCAGTAAGGGAGGTGGAGCCAGCCTGCAGTAAGGGAGGGGGAGCCAGCGAGCAGTAAGGGAGCAGTAAGGGAGGGGGAGCCAGCGAACAGTAAGGGAATAGTAAGGGAGGTGGAGCCAGCGAGCAGTAAGGGAGGGGGAGCCAGCGAGCAGTAAGGGAGCAGTAAGGGAGGGGAAACCAGCGAGCAGTAAGGGAGCAGTAAGGGAGGTGGAGCCAGGGAGTAGTAAGGGAGGGGGAGACTGCGAGCAGTGAGGGAGCATTAAGGGAGGGGAATTCAGCGAGCAGTAAGGGAGCAGTAAGGGAGGGGGAGCAGTAAGGGAGGTGGAGCCAGCGAGCAGTAAGGGAGGGGGAGGGGGCAGAAAGCGAGCAGTAGGGGAGGGGGAGCCAGCGAGCAGTAAGGGAGCAGTAAGGGAGGGGGAGCCAGCGAGCAGTAAGGGAGCAGTAAGGGAGCAGTAAGGGAGCAGTAAGGGAGCAGTAAGGGAGGGGGAGCCAGCGAGCATTAAGGGAGGGGGAGCCAGGGAGCAGTAAGGGAGGGGGAGCCAGCGAGCAGTAAGGGAGCAGTAAGGGAGGTGGAGCCAGGGAGTAGTAAGGGAGGGGGAGCCAGTGAGCAGTAAGGGAGCAGTAAGGGAGGTGGAGCCAGGTTGTAGTAAGGGAGGTGGAGCCAGCGAAAAGTAAGGGAGGGGGAGCCAGCGAGCAGTAAGGGAGCAGTAAGGGAGGGGGAACCAGCGAGCAGTAAGGGAGCAGTAAGGGAGGTGGAGCCAGGGAGTAGTAAGGGAGGGGGAACAAGCGAGCAGTAAGGGAGCAGTAAGGGAGGTGGAGCCAGCGAGCAATAAGGGAGGTGGAGCCAGGGAGCAGTAAGCGAGCAGTAAGGGAGGTGGAGCCAGGGAGCAATAAGGGAGGTGGAGCCAGGGAGCAGTAAGCGAGCAGTAAGGGAGGTGGAGCAGGGGAGCAGTAAGGGAGGTGGAGCCAGCGAAAAGTAAGGGAGGGGGAGCCAGCGAGCAGTAAGGCAGCAAGGGAGCAGTAAGGGAGGGGGAGCCAATGAGCAGTAAGGGAGCATTAAAGGAGGTGGAGCCAGGGAGCAGTAAGGGAGCAGTAAGGGAGCAGTAAGGGAGGGGGAGCAGTAACGGAGGTGGAGCCAGGGAGCAGTAAGGGAGGGGGAGCCAGCGAGCAGTAAGGGAGCAGTAAGGGAGCAGTAAGGGAGGGGGAACCAGCGAGCAGTAAGGGAGCAGTAAGGGAGGTTGAGCCAGGGAGTAGTAAGGGAGGGGGAGCCTGCGAGCAGTAAGGGAGGGGGAGCCAGCGAGCAGTAAGGGAGCAGTAAGGGGGCAGTAAGGGAGGGGGAGCCAGCGAGCAGTAAGGCAGCAATAAGGGAGCAGTAAGGAAGGGGGAGCTAATGAGCAGTAAGGGAGCAGTAAGGAGGGGGAGCCAATGAGCAGGAAGGGAGCATTAAGGGAGGTGGAGCAAGGGAGCAGTAAGGGAGGGGGAGCCAGCGAGCAGTAAGGGAGCGGTAAGGGAGGTGGAGCCAGCGAGCGGTAAGGGAGGGGGAGCCAGCGAGCAGTAAGGGAGCAGTAAGGAAGCAGTACGGGAGGGGGAGCCAATGAGCAGTAAGGGAGCATGAAGGGAGGTGGAGCCAGGGAGCAGTAAGGGAGGGGGAGCAAGCGAACAGTAAGGGAGCAGTAAGGGAGGTGAAGCAAGGAGCAGTATGGGAGTTGGAGCCAGGGAGCAGTAAGGGAGGTGGAGCCAGCCTGCAGTAAGGGAGGGGGAGCCAGCGAGCAGTAAGGGAGCAGTAAGGGAGGGGGAGCCAGCGAACAGTAAGGGAATAGTAAGGGAGGTGGAGCCAGCGAGCAGTAAGGGAGGGGGAGCCAGCGAGCAGTAAGGGAGCAGTAAGGGAGGGGAAACCAGCGAGCAGTAAGGGAGCAGTAAGGGAGGTGGAGCCAGGGAGTAGTAAGGGAGGGGGAGACTGCGAGCAGTGAGGGAGCATTAAGGGAGGGGAATTCAGCGAGCAGTAAGGGAGCAGTAAGGGAGGGGGAGCAGTAAGGGAGGTGGAGCCAGCGAGCAGTAAGGGAGGGGGAGGGGGCAGAAAGCGAGCAGTAGGGGAGGGGGAGCCAGCGAGCAGTAAGGGAGCAGTAAGGGAGGGGGAGCCAGCGAGCAGTAAGGGAGCAGTAAGGGAGCAGTAAGGGAGCAGTAAGGGAGCAGTAAGGGAGGGGGAGCCAGCGAGCATTAAGGGAGGGGGAGCCAGGGAGCAGTAAGGGAGGGGGAGCCAGCGAGCAGTAAGGGAGCAGTAAGGGAGGTGGAGCCAGGGAGTAGTAAGGGAGGGGGAGCCTGCGAGCAGTAAGGGAGGGGGACTCAGCGAGCAGTTAGGGAGCAGTAAGGGACGTGGAGCCCACGAGCAGTAAGGGAGGGGGAGCCAGCGAGCAGTAAGGGAGTAGTAAGGGGGCAGTAAGGGAGGTGGAGCCAGCGAGCAGTAAGGCAGCAAGGGAGCAGTAAGGGAGGGGGAGCCAATGAGCAGTAAGGGAGCATTAAAGGAGGTGGAGCCAGGGAGCAGTAAGGGAGCAGTAAGGGAGCAGTAAGGGAGGGGGAGCAGTAAGGGAGGGGGAGCCAGCGAGCAGTAACGGAGGTGGAGCCAGGGAGCAGTAAGGGAGGGGGAGCCAGGGAGCAGTAAGGGAGGGGGAGCCAGTGAGCAGTAAGGGAGCAGTAAGGGAGGTGGAGCCAGCGAAAAGTAAGGGAGGGGGAGCCAGCGAGCAGTAAGGGAGGGGGAGCAAGCGAGCAGTAAGGGAGCAGTAAGGGAGGGGGAGCAGTAAGGGAGGGGGAGCCAGCGAGCAGTAACGGAGGTGGAGCCAGGGAGCAGTAAGGGAGGGGGAGCCAGCGAGCAGTAAGGGAGCAGTAAGGGAGCAGTAAGGGAGGGGGAGCCAGCGAGCATTAAGGGAGGGGGAGCCAATGAGCTGTAAGGGAGCATTAAAGGAGGTGGAGCCAGGGAGCAGTAAGGGAGCAGTAAGGGAGGTGGAGCCAGGGAGTAGTAAGGGAGGGGGAACAAGCGAGCAGTAAGGGAGCAGTAAGGGAGGTGGAGCCAGGGAGTAGTAAGGGAGGGGGAACAAGCGAGCAGTAAGGGAGCAGTAAGGGAGGTGGAGCCAGCGAGCAATAAGGGAGGTGGAACCAGGGAGCAGTAAGCGAGCAGTAAGGGAGGTGGAGCCAGGGAGCAATAAGGGAGGTGGATTCAGGGAGCAGTAAGCGAGCAGTAAGGGAGGTGGAGCCAGGGAGCAGTAAGGGAGGTGGAGCCAGCGAAAAGTAAGGGAGGGGGAGCCAGCGAGCAGTAAGGCAGCAAGGGAGCAGTAAGGGAGGGGGAGCCAATGAGCAGTAAGGGAGCATTAAAGGAGGTGGAGCCAGGGAGCAATAAGGGAGCAGTAAGGGAGCAGTAAGGGAGGGGGAGCAGTAACGGAGGTGGAGCCAGGGAGCAGTAAGGGAGGGGGAGCCAGCGAGCAGTAAGGGAGCAGTAAGGGAGCAGTAAGGGAGGGGGAGCCAGCGAGCATTAAGGGAGGGGGAGCCAGGGAGCAGTAAGGGAGGTGGAGCCAGCGAAAAGTAAGGGAGGGGGAGCCAGCGAGCAGTAAGGGAGGGGGAGCCAGCGAGCAGTAAGGGAGCAGTAAGGGAGGGGGAACCAGCGAGCAGTAAGGGAGCAGTAAGGGAGGTGGAGCCAGGGAGTAGTAAGGGAGGGGGAACAAAAGAGCAGTAAGGGAGCAGTAAGGGAGGTGGAGCCAGGGAGTAGTAAGGGAGGGGGAGCCTGCGAGCAGTAAGGGAGGGGGAGCCAGCGAGCAGTAAGGAGGGGAACCAGCGAGCAGTAAGGGAGGGGGAGGGGGCAGTAAGGGAGCAGTAAGGGAGGTGGAGCCAGCGAGCAGTAAGAGAGGGGGAGCAAGGAAGCAGTAAAAGAGGTGGAGCCAGGGAGCAGTAAGTGAGTTTGAGCCAGGCAGCATTAAGGAAGGTGGAGCCAGGGAGCAGTAAGGTAGGTGGAGCCAGCGAAAAGTAAGGGAGCAGTAAGGGAGCAGTAAGGGAGGGGGGGCAGTAAGGGAGGGGGAGCAAGCGAGCAGTAAGGGAGGGGGAGCCAGCGAACAGTAAGGGAGCAGTAAGGGAGGTGGAGCCAGCGAGCAGTAAGGAAGGGGGAGCCAGCGAGCAGTAAGGGAGCAGTAAGGGAGCAGTAAGGGAGGGGGGGCAGTAAGGGAGGGGGGAGCCAGCGAGCTGTAAGGGAGGGGGAGCCAATGAGCAGTAAAGGAGCAGTAAGGGAGGGGGGGAGAGCGAGCAGTAAGGGAGCAGTAAGGGAGCAGTAAGGGAGGGGGAGGAAATGAGCAGTAAGGCAGCAGTAAGGGAGGGGGAGCCAGCGAGCAGTAAGGGAGCAGTAAGGGGGCAGTAAGGGAGGGGGAGCCAGCGAGCAGTAAGGGAGGTGGAGCCAGTGAGCAGTAAGGGAGCAGTAAGGGAGGTGGAGCCATCGAAAAGTAAGGGAGGGGGAGCCAGCGAGTAGTAACGGAGGTGGAGCCTGGGAGCAGTAAGGGAGGGGGAGCCAGCGAGCAGTAAGGGAGCAGTAAGGGAGCAGTAAGGGAGGGGGAGCCAGCGAGCATTAAGGGAGGGGGAGCCAGGGAGCAGTAAGGGAGGGGGAGCCAGCGAGCAGTAAGGGAGCAGTAAGGGAGGTGGAGCCAGGGAGTAGTAAGGGAGGTGGAGCCAGCGAAAAGTAAGGGAGGGGGAGCCTGCGAGCAGTAAGGGAGGGGGAGCCAGCGAGCAGTAAGGGAGCAGTAAGGGAGGGGGAACCAGCGAGCAGTAAGGGAGCAGTAAGGGAGGTGGAGCCAGGGAGTAGTAAGGGAGGGGGAACAAGCGAGCAGTAAGGGAGCAGTAAGGGAGGTTGAGCCAGCGAGCAATAAGGGAGGTGGAGCCAGGGAGCAGTAAGCGAGCAGTAAGGGAGGTGGAGCCAGGGAGCAATGAGGGAGGTGGAGCCAGGGAGCAGTAAGCGAGTAGTAAGGGAGGTGGAGCCAGGGAGCAGTAAGGGAGCAGTAAGGGAGCAGTAAGGGAGGGGGAGCAGTAAGGGAGGGGGAGCCAGCGAGCAGTAACGGAGGTGGAGCCAGGGAGCAGTAAGGGAGGGGGAGCCAGCGAGCAGTAAGGGAGCAGTAGGGGAGCAGTAAGGGAGGGGGAGCCAGCGAGCAGTAAGGGAGGGGGAGCCAGCGAGCAGTAAGGGAGCAGTAAGGGAGGTGGAGCCAGGTTGTAGTAAGGGAGGTGGAGCCAGCGAAAAGTAAGGGAGGGGGAGCCAGCGAGCAGTAAGGGAGCAGTAAGGGAGGGGGAACCAGCGAGCAGTAAGGGAGCAGTAAGGGAGGTGGAGCCAGGGAGTAGTAAGGGAGGGGGAACAAGCGAGCAGTAAGGGAGCAGTAAGGGAGGTGGAGCCAGCGAGCAATAAGGGAGGTGGAGCCAGGGAGCAGTAAGCGAGCAGTAAGGGAGGTGGAGCCAGGGAGCAATAAGGGAGGTGGAGCCAGGGAGCAGTAAGCGAGCAGTAAGGGAGGTGGAGCAGGGGAGCAGTAAGGGAGGTGGAGCCAGCGAAAAGTAAGGGAGGGGGAGCCAGCGAGCAGTAAGGCAGCAAGGGAGCAGTAAGGGAGGGGGAGCCAATGAGCAGTAAGGGAGCATTAAAGGAGGTGGAGCCAGGGAGCAGTAAGGGAGCAGTAAGGGAGCAGTAAGGGAGGGGGAGCAGTAACGGAGGTGGAGCCAGGGAGCAGTAAGGGAGGGGGAGCCAGCGAGCAGTAAGGGAGCAGTAAGGGAGCAGTAAGGGAGGGGGAACCAGCGAGCAGTAAGGGAGCAGTAAGGGAGGTTGAGCCAGGGAGTAGTAAGGGAGGGGGAGCCTGCGAGCAGTAAGGGAGGGGGAGCCAGCGAGCAGTAAGGGAGCAGTAAGGGGGCAGTAAGGGAGGGGGAGCCAGCGAGCAGTAAGGCAGCAATAAGGGAGCAGTAAGGAAGGGGGAGCTAATGAGCAGTAAGGGAGCAGTAAGGAGGGGGAGCCAATGAGCAGGAAGGGAGCATTAAGGGAGGTGGAGCAAGGGAGCAGTAAGGGAGGGGGAGCCAGCGAGCAGTAAGGGAGCGGTAAGGGAGGTGGAGCCAGCGAGCGGTAAGGGAGGGGGAGCCAGCGAGCAGTAAGGGAGCAGTAAGGAAGCAGTACGGGAGGGGGAGCCAATGAGCAGTAAGGGAGCATGAAGGGAGGTGGAGCCAGGGAGCAGTAAGGGAGGGGGAGCAAGCGAACAGTAAGGGAGCAGTAAGGGAGGTGAAGCAAGGAGCAGTATGGGAGTTGGAGCCAGGGAGCAGTAAGGGAGGTGGAGCCAGCCTGCAGTAAGGGAGGGGGAGCCAGCGAGCAGTAAGGGAGCAGTAAGGGAGGGGGAGCCAGCGAACAGTAAGGGAATAGTAAGGGAGGTGGAGCCAGCGAGCAGTAAGGGAGGGGGAGCCAGCGAGCAGTAAGGGAGCAGTAAGGGAGGGGAAACCAGCGAGCAGTAAGGGAGCAGTAAGGGAGGTGGAGCCAGGGAGTAGTAAGGGAGGGGGAGACTGCGAGCAGTGAGGGAGCATTAAGGGAGGGGAATTCAGCGAGCAGTAAGGGAGCAGTAAGGGAGGGGGAGCAGTAAGGGAGGTGGAGCCAGCGAGCAGTAAGGGAGGGGGAGGGGGCAGAAAGCGAGCAGTAGGGGAGGGGGAGCCAGCGAGCAGTAAGGGAGCAGTAAGGGAGGGGGAGCCAGCGAGCAGTAAGGGAGCAGTAAGGGAGCAGTAAGGGAGCAGTAAGGGAGCAGTAAGGGAGGGGGAGCCAGCGAGCATTAAGGGAGGGGGAGCCAGGGAGCAGTAAGGGAGGGGGAGCCAGCGAGCAGTAAGGGAGCAGTAAGGGAGGTGGAGCCAGGGAGTAGTAAGGGAGGGGGAGCCTGCGAGCAGTAAGGGAGGGGGACTCAGCGAGCAGTTAGGGAGCAGTAAGGGACGTGGAGCCCACGAGCAGTAAGGGAGGGGGAGCCAGCGAGCAGTAAGGGAGTAGTAAGGGGGCAGTAAGGGAGGTGGAGCCAGCGAGCAGTAAGGCAGCAAGGGAGCAGTAAGGGAGGGGGAGCCAATGAGCAGTAAGGGAGCATTAAAGGAGGTGGAGCCAGGGAGCAGTAAGGGAGCAGTAAGGGAGCAGTAAGGGAGGGGGAGCAGTAAGGGAGGGGGAGCCAGCGAGCAGTAACGGAGGTGGAGCCAGGGAGCAGTAAGGGAGGGGGAGCCAGGGAGCAGTAAGGGAGGGGGAGCCAGTGAGCAGTAAGGGAGCAGTAAGGGAGGTGGAGCCAGCGAAAAGTAAGGGAGGGGGAGCCAGCGAGCAGTAAGGGAGGGGGAGCAAGCGAGCAGTAAGGGAGCAGTAAGGGAGGGGGAGCAGTAAGGGAGGGGGAGCCAGCGAGCAGTAACGGAGGGGGAGCCAGCGAGCATTAAGGGAGGGGGAGCCAGGGAGCAGTAAGGGAGGGGGAGCCAGCGAGCAGTAAGGGAGCAGTAAGGGAGGTGGAGCCAGGGAGTAGTAAGGGAGGTGGAGCCAGCGAAAAGTAAGGGAGGGGGAGCCAGCGAGCAGTAAGGGAGGGGGAGCAAGCGAGCAGTAAGGGAGCATTAAGGGAGGGGGAACCAGCGAGCAGTAAGGGAGCAGTAAGGGAGGTGGAGCCAGGGAGTAGTAAGGGAGGGGGAACAAGCGAGCAGTAAGGGAGGTGGAGCCAGCGAGCAGTAAGGAGGTGGAGCCAGGGAGCAGTAAGGGAGCAGTAAGGGAGTTTGAGCCAGCGAGCAGTAAGGGAGGGGGAGCCAGCGAGCAGTAAGGGAGGGGGAGGGGGCAGTAAGGGAGCAGTAAGGGAGGTGGAGCCAGCGAGCAGTAAGAGAGGGGGAGCAAGGAAATAGTAAAAGAGGTGAAGCCAGGGAGCAGTAAGGGAGGGGGAGCCAGCGAGCATTAAGGGAGGGGGAGCCAGGGAGCAGTAAGGTAGGTGGAACCAGCGAAAAGTAAGGGAGCAGTAAGGGAGCAGTAAGGGAGGGGGGGCAGTAAGGGAGGGGGAGCCAGCGAGCAGTAAGGGAGGGGGAGCCAGCGAACAGTAAGGGAGCAGTAAGGGAGGTGGAGCCAGCGAGCAGTAAAGAAGGGGGAGCCAGCGAGCAGTAAGGGAGCAGTAAGGGAGCAGTAAGGGAGGGGGGACAGAAAGGGAGGGGGGAGCCAGCGAGCAGTAAGGGAGGGGGAGCCAATGAGCAGTAAAGGAGCAGTAAGGGAGGGGGGGAGAGCGAGCAGTAAGGGAGCAGTAAGGGAGCAGTAAGGGAGGGGGAGGAAATGAGCAGTAAGGCAGCAGTAAGGGAGGGGGAGCCAGCGAGCAGTAAGGGAGGTGGAGCCAGTGAGCAGTAAGGGAGCAGTAAGGGAGGTGGAGCCAGCGAAAAGTAAGGGAGGGGGAGCCAGCGAGCAGTAATGCAGCAAGGGAGCAGTAAGGGAGGGGGAGCCAATGAGCAGTAAGGGAGCATAAAAGGAGGTGGAGCCAGGGAGCAGTAAGGGAGGGGGAGTCAGGGAGCAGTAAGGGAGCAGTAAGGGGGCAGTAAGAAAGGGGGAGCCAGCGAGCAGTAAGGGAGCAGTAAGGGAGGTGGAGCCAGGGAGCAGTAAGGGAGCAGTAAGGGAGGTGGAGCCAGGGAGCAGTAAGGGAGGGGGAGCCAGCGAGCAGTAAGGGAGGGGGAGCCAGCGAGCAGTAAGGGAGCAGTAAGGGAGGGGGAACCAGCGAGGAGTAAGGGAGCAGTAAGGGAGGTGGAGCCAGGGAGTAGTAAGGGAGGGGGAGACTGCGAGCAGTAAGGGAGGGGGAGCCAGCGAGCAGTAAGGGAGCAGTAAGGGAGGTGGAGCCAGGGAGTAGTAAGGGAGGGGGAGCCTGCGAGCAGTAAGGGAGGGGGAGCCAGCGAGCAGAAAGGGAGCAGTAAGGGGGCAGTAAGGGAGGCGGAGCCAGCGAGCAATAAGGGAGGTAGAGCCAGGGAGCAGTAAGCGAGCAGTAAGGGAGGTGGAGCCAGGGAGCAGTAAGGGAGGTGGAGCCAGCGAAAAGTAAGGGAGGGCGAGCCAGCGAGCAGTAAGGCAGCAAGGGAGCAGTAAGGGAGGTGGAGCAAGGGAGTAGTAAGGGAGGGGAGCCAGCGAAAAGTAAGGGAGGGGGAGCCAGCGAGCAGTAAGGGAGGGGGAGCCAGCGAGCAGTAAGGGAGCAGTAAGGGAGGGGGAACCAGCGAGCAGTAAGGGAGCAGTAAAGGAGGTGTAGCCAGGGAGCAGTAAGGGAGCAGTAAGGGAGCAGTAAGGGAGGGGGAGCAGTAAGGGAGGGGGAGCCAGCGAGTAGTAACGGAGGTGGAGCCAGGGAGCAGTAAGGGAGGTGGAACCAGCGAGCAGTAAGGGAGCAGTAAGGGAGGGGGAGCCAATGAGCAGTAAGGGAGCATTAAAGGAGGTGGAGCCAGGGAGCAGTAAGGGAGCAGTAAGGGAGCAGTAAGGGAGGGGGAGCAGTAAGGGAGGGGGAGCCAGCGAGCAGTAACGGAGGTGGAGCCAGGGAGCAGTAAGGGAGGGGGAGCCAGCGAGCAGTAAAGGAGGGGGAGCCAATGAGCTGTAAGGGAGCATTAAAGGAGGTGGAGCCAGGGAGCAGTAAGGGAGCAGTAAGGGAGCAGTAAGGGAGGTGGAGCAAGGGAGTAGTAAGGGAGGGGAGCCAGCGAAAAGTAAGGGAGGGGGAGCCAGCGAGCAGTAAGGGAGGGGGAGCCAGCGAGCAGTAAGGGAGCAGTAAGGGAGGGGGAACCAGCGAGCAGTAAGGGAGCAGTAAGGGAGGTGGAGCCAGCGAGCAGTAAGGGAGCAGTAAGGGAGGTGGAGCCAGGGAGTAGTAAGGGAGGTGGAGCCAGCGAAAAGTAAGGGAGGGGGAGCCTGCGAGCAGTAAGGGAGGGGGAGCCAGCGAGCAGTAAGGGAGCAGTAAGGGAGGGGGAACCAGCGAGCAGTAAGGGAGCAGTAAGGGAGGTGGAGCCAGGGAGTAGTAAGGGAGGGGGAACAAGCGAGCAGTAAGGGAGCAGTAAGGGAGGTTGAGCCAGCGAGCAATAAGGGAGGTGGAGCCAGGGAGCAGTAAGCGAGCAGTAAGGGAGGTGGAGCCAGGGAGCAATGAGGGAGGTGGAGCCAGGGAGCAGTAAGCGAGTAGTAAGGGAGGTGGAGCCAGGGAGCAGTAAGGGAGCAGTAAGGGAGCAGTAAGGGAGGGGGAGCAGTAAGGGAGGGGGAGCCAGCGAGCAGTAACGGAGGTGGAGCCAGGGAGCAGTAAGGGAGGGGGAGCCAGCGAGCAGTAAGGGAGCAGTAGGGGAGCAGTAAGGGAGGGGGAGCCAGCGAGCAGTAAGGGAGGGGGAGCCAGCGAGCAGTAAGGGAGCAGTAAGGGAGGTGGAGCCAGGTTGTAGTAAGGGAGGTGGAGCCAGCGAAAAGTAAGGGAGGGGGAGCCAGCGAGCAGTAAGGGAGCAGTAAGGGAGGGGGAACCAGCGAGCAGTAAGGGAGCAGTAAGGGAGGTGGAGCCAGGGAGTAGTAAGGGAGGGGGAACAAGCGAGCAGTAAGGGAGCAGTAAGGGAGGTGGAGCCAGCGAGCAATAAGGGAGGTGGAGCCAGGGAGCAGTAAGCGAGCAGTAAGGGAGGTGGAGCCAGGGAGCAATAAGGGAGGTGGAGCCAGGGAGCAGTAAGCGAGCAGTAAGGGAGGTGGAGCAGGGGAGCAGTAAGGGAGGTGGAGCCAGCGAAAAGTAAGGGAGGGGGAGCCAGCGAGCAGTAAGGCAGCAAGGGAGCAGTAAGGGAGGGGGAGCCAATGAGCAGTAAGGGAGCATTAAAGGAGGTGGAGCCAGGGAGCAGTAAGGGAGCAGTAAGGGAGCAGTAAGGGAGGGGGAGCAGTAACGGAGGTGGAGCCAGGGAGCAGTAAGGGAGGGGGAGCCAGCGAGCAGTAAGGGAGCAGTAAGGGAGCAGTAAGGGAGGGGGAACCAGCGAGCAGTAAGGGAGCAGTAAGGGAGGTTGAGCCAGGGAGTAGTAAGGGAGGGGGAGCCTGCGAGCAGTAAGGGAGGGGGAGCCAGCGAGCAGTAAGGGAGCAGTAAGGGGGCAGTAAGGGAGGGGGAGCCAGCGAGCAGTAAGGCAGCAATAAGGGAGCAGTAAGGAAGGGGGAGCTAATGAGCAGTAAGGGAGCAGTAAGGAGGGGGAGCCAATGAGCAGGAAGGGAGCATTAAGGGAGGTGGAGCAAGGGAGCAGTAAGGGAGGGGGAGCCAGCGAGCAGTAAGGGAGCGGTAAGGGAGGTGGAGCCAGCGAGCGGTAAGGGAGGGGGAGCCAGCGAGCAGTAAGGGAGCAGTAAGGAAGCAGTACGGGAGGGGGAGCCAATGAGCAGTAAGGGAGCATGAAGGGAGGTGGAGCCAGGGAGCAGTAAGGGAGGGGGAGCAAGCGAACAGTAAGGGAGCAGTAAGGGAGGTGAAGCAAGGAGCAGTATGGGAGTTGGAGCCAGGGAGCAGTAAGGGAGGTGGAGCCAGCCTGCAGTAAGGGAGGGGGAGCCAGCGAGCAGTAAGGGAGCAGTAAGGGAGGGGGAGCCAGCGAACAGTAAGGGAATAGTAAGGGAGGTGGAGCCAGCGAGCAGTAAGGGAGGGGGAGCCAGCGAGCAGTAAGGGAGCAGTAAGGGAGGGGAAACCAGCGAGCAGTAAGGGAGCAGTAAGGGAGGTGGAGCCAGGGAGTAGTAAGGGAGGGGGAGACTGCGAGCAGTGAGGGAGCATTAAGGGAGGGGAATTCAGCGAGCAGTAAGGGAGCAGTAAGGGAGGGGGAGCAGTAAGGGAGGTGGAGCCAGCGAGCAGTAAGGGAGGGGGAGGGGGCAGAAAGCGAGCAGTAGGGGAGGGGGAGCCAGCGAGCAGTAAGGGAGCAGTAAGGGAGGGGGAGCCAGCGAGCAGTAAGGGAGCAGTAAGGGAGCAGTAAGGGAGCAGTAAGGGAGCAGTAAGGGAGGGGGAGCCAGCGAGCATTAAGGGAGGGGGAGCCAGGGAGCAGTAAGGGAGGGGGAGCCAGCGAGCAGTAAGGGAGCAGTAAGGGAGGTGGAGCCAGGGAGTAGTAAGGGAGGGGGAGCCTGCGAGCAGTAAGGGAGGGGGACTCAGCGAGCAGTTAGGGAGCAGTAAGGGACGTGGAGCCCACGAGCAGTAAGGGAGGGGGAGCCAGCGAGCAGTAAGGGAGTAGTAAGGGGGCAGTAAGGGAGGTGGAGCCAGCGAGCAGTAAGGCAGCAAGGGAGCAGTAAGGGAGGGGGAGCCAATGAGCAGTAAGGGAGCATTAAAGGAGGTGGAGCCAGGGAGCAGTAAGGGAGCAGTAAGGGAGCAGTAAGGGAGGGGGAGCAGTAAGGGAGGGGGAGCCAGCGAGCAGTAACGGAGGTGGAGCCAGGGAGCAGTAAGGGAGGGGGAGCCAGGGAGCAGTAAGGGAGGGGGAGCCAGTGAGCAGTAAGGGAGCAGTAAGGGAGGTGGAGCCAGCGAAAAGTAAGGGAGGGGGAGCCAGCGAGCAGTAAGGGAGGGGGAGCAAGCGAGCAGTAAGGGAGCAGTAAGGGAGGGGGAGCAGTAAGGGAGGGGGAGCCAGCGAGCAGTAACGGAGGGGGAGCCAGCGAGCATTAAGGGAGGGGGAGCCAGGGAGCAGTAAGGGAGGGGGAGCCAGCGAGCAGTAAGGGAGCAGTAAGGGAGGTGGAGCCAGGGAGTAGTAAGGGAGGTGGAGCCAGCGAAAAGTAAGGGAGGGGGAGCCAGCGAGCAGTAAGGGAGGGGGAGCAAGCGAGCAGTAAGGGAGCATTAAGGGAGGGGGAACCAGCGAGCAGTAAGGGAGCAGTAAGGGAGGTGGAGCCAGGGAGTAGTAAGGGAGGGGGAACAAGCGAGCAGTAAGGGAGGTGGAGCCAGCGAGCAGTAAGGAGGTGGAGCCAGGGAGCAGTAAGGGAGCAGTAAGGGAGTTTGAGCCAGCGAGCAGTAAGGGAGGGGGAGCCAGCGAGCAGTAAGGGAGGGGGAGGGGGCAGTAAGGGAGCAGTAAGGGAGGTGGAGCCAGCGAGCAGTAAGAGAGGGGGAGCAAGGAAATAGTAAAAGAGGTGAAGCCAGGGAGCAGTAAGGGAGGGGGAGCCAGCGAGCATTAAGGGAGGGGGAGCCAGGGAGCAGTAAGGTAGGTGGAACCAGCGAAAAGTAAGGGAGCAGTAAGGGAGCAGTAAGGGAGGGGGGGCAGTAAGGGAGGGGGAGCCAGCGAGCAGTAAGGGAGGGGGAGCCAGCGAACAGTAAGGGAGCAGTAAGGGAGGTGGAGCCAGCGAGCAGTAAAGAAGGGGGAGCCAGCGAGCAGTAAGGGAGCAGTAAGGGAGCAGTAAGGGAGGGGGGACAGAAAGGGAGGGGGGAGCCAGCGAGCAGTAAGGGAGGGGGAGCCAATGAGCAGTAAAGGAGCAGTAAGGGAGGGGGGGAGAGCGAGCAGTAAGGGAGCAGTAAGGGAGCAGTAAGGGAGGGGGAGGAAATGAGCAGTAAGGCAGCAGTAAGGGAGGGGGAGCCAGCGAGCAGTAAGGGAGGTGGAGCCAGTGAGCAGTAAGGGAGCAGTAAGGGAGGTGGAGCCAGGGAGTAGTAAGGGAGGGGGAGCCTGCGAGCAGTAAGGGAGGGGGACTCAGCGAGCAGTTAGGGAGCAGTAAGGGACGTGGAGCCCACGAGCAGTAAGGGAGGGGGAGCCAGCGAGCAGTAAGGGAGTAGTAAGGGGGCAGTAAGGGAGGTGGAGCCAGCGAGCAGTAAGGCAGCAAGGGAGCAGTAAGGGAGGGGGAGCCAATGAGCAGTAAGGGAGCATTAAAGGAGGTGGAGCCAGGGAGCAGTAAGGGAGCAGTAAGGGAGCAGTAAGGGAGGGGGAGCAGTAAGGGAGGGGGAGCCAGCGAGCAGTAACGGAGGTGGAGCCAGGGAGCAGTAAGGGAGGGGGAGCCAGGGAGCAGTAAGGGAGGGGGAGCCAGTGAGCAGTAAGGGAGCAGTAAGGGAGGTGGAGCCAGCGAAAAGTAAGGGAGGGGGAGCCAGCGAGCAGTAAGGGAGGGGGAGCAAGCGAGCAGTAAGGGAGCAGTAAGGGAGGGGGAGCAGTAAGGGAGGGGGAGCCAGCGAGCAGTAACGGAGGGGGAGCCAGCGAGCATTAAGGGAGGGGGAGCCAGGGAGCAGTAAGGGAGGGGGAGCCAGCGAGCAGTAAGGGAGCAGTAAGGGAGGTGGAGCCAGGGAGTAGTAAGGGAGGTGGAGCCAGCGAAAAGTAAGGGAGGGGGAGCCAGCGAGCAGTAAGGGAGGGGGAGCAAGCGAGCAGTAAGGGAGCATTAAGGGAGGGGGAACCAGCGAGCAGTAAGGGAGCAGTAAGGGAGGTGGAGCCAGGGAGTAGTAAGGGAGGGGGAACAAGCGAGCAGTAAGGGAGGTGGAGCCAGCGAGCAGTAAGGAGGTGGAGCCAGGGAGCAGTAAGGGAGCAGTAAGGGAGTTTGAGCCAGCGAGCAGTAAGGGAGGGGGAGCCAGCGAGCAGTAAGGGAGGGGGAGGGGGCAGTAAGGGAGCAGTAAGGGAGGTGGAGCCAGCGAGCAGTAAGAGAGGGGGAGCAAGGAAATAGTAAAAGAGGTGAAGCCAGGGAGCAGTAAGGGAGGGGGAGCCAGCGAGCATTAAGGGAGGGGGAGCCAGGGAGCAGTAAGGTAGGTGGAACCAGCGAAAAGTAAGGGAGCAGTAAGGGAGCAGTAAGGGAGGGGGGGCAGTAAGGGAGGGGGAGCCAGCGAGCAGTAAGGGAGGGGGAGCCAGCGAACAGTAAGGGAGCAGTAAGGGAGGTGGAGCCAGCGAGCAGTAAAGAAGGGGGAGCCAGCGAGCAGTAAGGGAGCAGTAAGGGAGCAGTAAGGGAGGGGGGACAGAAAGGGAGGGGGGAGCCAGCGAGCAGTAAGGGAGGGGGAGCCAATGAGCAGTAAAGGAGCAGTAAGGGAGGGGGGGAGAGCGAGCAGTAAGGGAGCAGTAAGGGAGCAGTAAGGGAGGGGGAGGAAATGAGCAGTAAGGCAGCAGTAAGGGAGGGGGAGCCAGCGAGCAGTAAGGGAGGTGGAGCCAGTGAGCAGTAAGGGAGCAGTAAGGGAGGTGGAGCCAGCGAAAAGTAAGGGAGGGGGAGCCAGCGAGCAGTAATGCAGCAAGGGAGCAGTAAGGGAGGGGGAGCCAATGAGCAGTAAGGGAGCATAAAAGGAGGTGGAGCCAGGGAGCAGTAAGGGAGGGGGAGTCAGGGAGCAGTAAGGGAGCAGTAAGGGGGCAGTAAGAAAGGGGGAGCCAGCGAGCAGTAAGGGAGCAGTAAGGGAGGTGGAGCCAGGGAGCAGTAAGGGAGCAGTAAGGGAGGTGGAGCCAGGGAGCAGTAAGGGAGGGGGAGCCAGCGAGCAGTAAGGGAGGGGGAGCCAGCGAGCAGTAAGGGAGCAGTAAGGGAGGGGGAACCAGCGAGGAGTAAGGGAGCAGTAAGGGAGGTGGAGCCAGGGAGTAGTAAGGGAGGGGGAGACTGCGAGCAGTAAGGGAGGGGGAGCCAGCGAGCAGTAAGGGAGCAGTAAGGGAGGTGGAGCCAGGGAGTAGTAAGGGAGGGGGAGCCTGCGAGCAGTAAGGGAGGGGGAGCCAGCGAGCAGAAAGGGAGCAGTAAGGGGGCAGTAAGGGAGGCGGAGCCAGCGAGCAATAAGGGAGGTAGAGCCAGGGAGCAGTAAGCGAGCAGTAAGGGAGGTGGAGCCAGGGAGCAGTAAGGGAGGTGGAGCCAGCGAAAAGTAAGGGAGGGGGAGCCAGCGAGCAGTAAGGCAGCAAGGGAGCAGTAAGGGAGGTGGAGCAAGGGAGTAGTAAGGGAGGGGAGCCAGCGAAAAGTAAGGGAGGGGGAGCCAGCGAGCAGTAAGGGAGGGGGAGCCAGCGAGCAGTAAGGGAGCAGTAAGGGAGGGGGAACCAGCGAGCAGTAAGGGAGCAGTAAAGGAGGTGTAGCCAGGGAGCAGTAAGGGAGCAGTAAGGGAGCAGTAAGGGAGGGGGAGCAGTAAGGGAGGGGGAGCCAGCGAGTAGTAACGGAGGTGGAGCCAGGGAGCAGTAAGGGAGGTGGAACCAGCGAGCAGTAAGGGAGCAGTAAGGGAGGGGGAGCCAATGAGCAGTAAGGGAGCATTAAAGGAGGTGGAGCCAGGGAGCAGTAAGGGAGCAGTAAGGGAGCAGTAAGGGAGGGGGAGCAGTAAGGGAGGGGGAGCCAGCGAGCAGTAACGGAGGTGGAGCCAGGGAGCAGTAAGGGAGGGGGAGCCAGCGAGCAGTAAAGGAGGGGGAGCCAATGAGCTGTAAGGGAGCATTAAAGGAGGTGGAGCCAGGGAGCAGTAAGGGAGCAGTAAGGGAGCAGTAAGGGAGGTGGAGCAAGGGAGTAGTAAGGGAGGGGAGCCAGCGAAAAGTAAGGGAGGGGGAGCCAGCGAGCAGTAAGGGAGGGGGAGCCAGCGAGCAGTAAGGGAGCAGTAAGGGAGGGGGAACCAGCGAGCAGTAAGGGAGCAGTAAGGGAGGTGGAGCCAGGGAGTAGTAAGGGAGGGGGAACAAGCGAGCAGTAAGGGAGCAGTAAGGGAGGTGGAGCCAGCGAGCAATAAGGGAGGTGGAGCCAGGGAGCAGTAAGCGAGCAGTAAGGGAGGGGGAGCCAGCGAGCAGTAAGGGAGGGGGAGCCAGCGAGCAGTAAGGGAGCAGTAAGGGAGGGGGAACCAGCGAGCAGTAAGGGAGCAGTAAGGGAGGTGGAGCCAGGGAGTAGTAAGGGAGGTGGAGCCAGGGAGCAGTACGCGAGCAGTAAGGGAGGTGGAGCCAGGGAGCAATAAGGGAGGTGGAGCCAGGGAGCAGTAAGCGAGCAGTAAGGGAGGGGGAGCCAGCGAGCAGTAAGGCAGCAAGGGAGCAGTAAGGGAGGGGGAGCCAATGAGCAGTAAGGGAGCATTAAAGGAGGTGGAGCCAGGGAGCAGTAAGGGAGCAGTAAGGGAGGGGGAGCCAATGAGCAGTAAGGGAGCATTAAAGGAGGTGGAGCCAGGGAGCAGTAAGGGAGCAGTAAGGGAGCAGTAAGGGAGGGGGAGCAGTAAGGGAGGGGGAGCCAGCGAGCAGTAACGGAGGTGGAGCCAGGGAGCAGTAAGGGAGGGTGAGCCAGCGAGCAGTAAGGGAGCAGTAAGGGAGCAGTAAGGGAGGGGGAGCGAGCGAGCATTAAGGGAGGGGGAGCCAGGGAGCAGTAAGGGAGGGGGAGCCAGCGAGCAGTAAGGGAGCAGTAAGGGAGGTGGAGCCAGGGAGCAGTAAGGGAGGTGGAGCCAGCGAAAAGTAAGGGAGGGGGAGCCAGCGACCAGTAAGGGAGCAGTAAGGGAGGTGGAGCCAGCGAGCAATAAGGGAGGTGGAGCCAGGGAGCAGTAAGCGAGCAGTAAGGGAGGTGGAGCCAGGGAGCAGTAAGGGAGGTGGAGCCAGCGAAAAGTAAGGTAGGTGGAGCCAGCGAAAAGTAAGGGAGCAGTAAGGGAGCAGTAAGGGAGGGGGAGCCAGCGAGCAGTAAGGGAGCAGTAAGGGAGGTGGAGCCAGCGAGCAGTAAGGGAGCAGTAAGGGAGGGGGAGCCAGCGAGCAGTAAGGGAGCAGTAAGGGAGGGGGAGCAGTAAGGGAGGGGGAGCCAGCGAGCAGTAAGGGAGGTGGAGCCAGGGAGCAGTAAGGGAGGGGTAGCCAGCGAGCAGTAAGGGAGCAGTAAGGGAGCAGTAAGGGAGCAGTAAGGGAGGGGGAGCCAGCGAGCATTAAGGGAGGGGGAGCCAGGGAGCAGTAAGGGAGGGGGAGCCAGCGAAGAGTAAGGGAGGGGGAGCCAGCGAGCAGTAAGGGAGCAGTAAGGGAGGTGGAGCCAGGGAGTAGTAAGGGAGGGGGAGCCTGCGAGCAGTAAGGGAGGGGGAGCCAGCGAGCAGTAAGGGAGCAGTAAGGGAGGGAGAGCCAGGGAGCAGTAAAGGAGGGGGAGCCAGCGAACAGTAAGGGAGCAGTAAGGGAGGGGGAGCAGTAAGGGAGGTGGAGCCAGCGAGCAGTAAGGGAGGGGGAGCCAGCGAGCAGTAAGCGAGCAGTAAGGGAGCAGTAAGGGAGCAGTAAGGGAGGGGGAGCAGTAAGGGAGGTGGAGCCAGCCAGCAGTAAGGGAGGGGGAGGGGGCAGTAAGCGAGCAGTAGGGGAGGGCGAGCCAGCGAGCAGTAAGCGAGCAGTAAGGGAGGGGGAGCAGTAAGGGAGGGGGAGCCAGCGAGCAGTAAGGGAGGTGGAGCCAGGGAGCAGTAAGGGAGGGGGAGCCAGCGAGCAGTAAGGGAGCAGTAAGGGAGCAGTAAGGGAGGGGGAGCCAGGGAGCAGTAAGGGAGGGGGAGCCAGCGAGCAGTAAGGGAGGGGGAGCCAGCGAGCAGTAAGGGAGCAGTAAGGGAGGTGGAGCCAGGGAGTAGTAAGGGAGGGGGAGCCTGCGAGCAGTAAGGGAGGGGGAGCCAGCGAGCAGTAAGGGAGCAGTAAGGGAGGGGGAGCCAGCGAGCAGTAAGGGAGGGGGAGCCAGCGAGCAGTAAGGCAGCAGTAAGGGAGCAGTAAGGGAGGGGGAGCCAACGAGCAGTAAGGGAGCATTAAGGGAGGTGGAGCCAGGGAGCAGTAAGGGAGGGGGAGCCAGCGAGCAGTAAGGGAGCAGTAAGGGAGGGGGAACCAGCGAGCAGTAAGGGAGCATTAAGGGAGGTGGAGCCAGGGAGTAGTAAGGGAGGGCGATTCTGCGAGCAGTAAGGGAGGGGGAGCCAGCGAGCAGTAAGGGAGCAGTAAGGGCACAGTAAGGGAGGGGGAGCCAGCGAGCAGTAAGGGAGGTTGAGCCAGGGAGCAGTAAGGGAGCAGTAAGGGAGGTGGAGCAAGGGAGCAGTAAGGGAGGTGGAGCCAGCGAAAAGTAATGGAGGGGGAGCCAGCGAGCAGTAAGGCAGCAAGGGAGCAGTAAGGGAGGGGGAGCCAATGAGCAGTAAGGGAGCATTAAAGGAGGTGGAGCCAGGGAGCAGTAAGGGAGGGGGAGCCAGGGAGCAGTAAGGGAGGGGGAGCCAGCGAACAGTAAGGGAGCAGTAAGGGAGGGGGAGCCAGCGAGCAGAAAGGGAGGTGGAGCCTGCGAGCATTAAGGGAGCAGAAAGGGAGGGGAAGACAGGGAGCGAGCAGTAAGGGAGCAGTAAGGGAGGGGGAGCCAGCGAGCAGTAAAGAAGCTGTAAGGGAGTTGGAGCCAGCGAGCAGTAAGGGAGGGGGAACCAGCGAGCAGTAAGGGAGCAGTAAGGGAGCAGTGAGGGAGGGGGAGCAGTAAGGGAGGGGGGAGCCAGCGAGCAGTAAGGGAGGGGGAGCCAATGAGCAGTAAAGGAGCAGTAAGGGAGGGGGGGCAAGCGAGCAGTAAGGGAGGGGGAGCCAATGAGCAGTAAGGGAGCATTAAGGGAGGTGGAGCCAGGGAGCAGTAAGGGAGGGGGAGCCAGCGAGCATTAAGGGAGGGAGAGCAGGGAGTCAGTAAGGGAGGGGGAGCCAGCGAGCAGTAAGGGAGCAGTAAGGGAGGGGGAGCAGTAAGGGAGGTGGAGCCAGCGAGCAGTAAGGGAGGGGGAGCCAGCGAGCAGTAAGCGAGCAGTAAGGGAGCAGTAAGGGAGCAGTAAGGGAGGGGGAGCAGTAAGGGAGGTGGAGCCAGCCAGCAGTAAGGGAGGGGGAGGGGGCAGTAAGCGAGCAGTAGGGGAGGGCGAGCTTGCGAGCAGTAAGCGAGCAGTAAGGGAGGGGGAGCAGTAAGGGAGGGGGAGCCAGCGAGCAGTAAGGGAGGTGGAGCCAGGGAGCAGTAAGGGAGGGGGAGCCAGCGAGCAGTAAGGGAGCAGTAAGGGAGCAGTAAGGGAGGGGGAGCCAGGGAGCAGTAAGGGAGGGGGAGCCAGCGAGCAGTAAGGGAGGGGGAGCCAGCGAGCAGTAAGGGAGCAGTAAGGGAGGTGGAGCCAGGGAGTAGTAAGGGAGGGGGAGCCTGCGAGCAGTAAGGGAGGGGGAGCCAGCGAGCAGTAAGGGAGCAGTAAGGGAGGGGGAGCCAGCGAGCAGTAAGGGAGGGGGAGCCAGCGAGCAGTAAGGCAGCAGTAAGGGAGCAGTAAGGGAGGGGGAGCCAACGAGCAGTAAGGGAGCATTAAGGGAGGTGGAGCCAGGGAGCAGTAAGGGAGGGGGAGCCAGCGAGCAGTAAGGGAGCAGTAAGGGAGGGGGAACCAGCGAGCAGTAAGGGAGCATTAAGGGAGGTGGAGCCAGGGAGTAGTAAGGGAGGGCGATTCTGCGAGCAGTAAGGGAGGGGGAGCCAGCGAGCAGTAAGGGAGCAGTAAGGGCACAGTAAGGGAGGGGGAGCCAGCGAGCAGTAAGGGAGGTTGAGCCAGGGAGCAGTAAGGGAGCAGTAAGGGAGGTGGAGCAAGGGAGCAGTAAGGGAGGTGGAGCCAGCGAAAAGTAATGGAGGGGGAGCCAGCGAGCAGTAAGGCAGCAAGGGAGCAGTAAGGGAGGGGGAGCCAATGAGCAGTAAGGGAGCATTAAAGGAGGTGGAGCCAGGGAGCAGTAAGGGAGGGGGAGCCAGGGAGCAGTAAGGGAGGGGGAGCCAGCGAACAGTAAGGGAGCAGTAAGGGAGGGGGAGCCAGCGAGCAGAAAGGGAGGTGGAGCCTGCGAGCATTAAGGGAGCAGAAAGGGAGGGGAAGACAGGGAGCGAGCAGTAAGGGAGCAGTAAGGGAGGGGGAGCCAGCGAGCAGTAAAGAAGCTGTAAGGGAGTTGGAGCCAGCGAGCAGTAAGGGAGGGGGAACCAGCGAGCAGTAAGGGAGCAGTAAGGGAGCAGTGAGGGAGGGGGAGCAGTAAGGGAGGGGGGAGCCAGCGAGCAGTAAGGGAGGGGGAGCCAATGAGCAGTAAAGGAGCAGTAAGGGAGGGGGGGCAAGCGAGCAGTAAGGGAGGGGGAGCCAATGAGCAGTAAGGGAGCATTAAGGGAGGTGGAGCCAGGGAGCAGTAAGGGAGGGGGAGCCAGCGAGCATTAAGGGAGGGAGAGCCAGGAGTCAGTAAGGGAGGGGGAGCCAGCGAGCAGTAAGGGAGCAGTAAGGGAGGTGGAGCCAGGGAGTAGTAAGGGAGCAGTAAGGGAGGGGGAACCAGCGAGCAGTAAGGGAGCAGTAAGGGAGGGGGAACCAGCGAGCAGTAAGGGAGCAGTAAGGGAGGGGGAACCAGCGAGCAGTAAGGGAGCAGTAAGGGAGGTGGAGCCAGAGAGTAGTAAGGGAGGGGGAGCCTGCGAGCAGTAAGCGAGGGGGAGCCAGCGAGCAGTAAGGGAGAAGTAAGGGGGCAGTAAGGGAGGGGGAGCCAGCAAGCAGTAAGGGAGGTGGAGCCAGGGAGCAGTAAGGGAGCAGTAAGGGAGGTGGAGCCAGGGAGCAGTAAGGGAGGGGGAGCGAGCGAGCAGTAAGGGAGGGGGAGCCAGCGAGCTGTAAGGCAGAAGTAAGGGAGGTGGAGCCAGGGAGCAGTAAGGGAGCAGTAAGGGAGGTGGAGCCAGGGAGCAGTAAGGGAGTTGGAGCCAGGGAGCAGTAAGGGAGGTGGAGCCAGCGAGCAGTAAGAGAGGGGGAGCAAGGAAGCAGTAAAAGAGGTGGAGCCAGGGAGCAGTAAGTGAGTTTGAGCCAGGCAGCATTAAGGGAGGTGGAGCCAGGGAGCAGTAAGGTAGGTGGAGCCAGCGAAAAGTAAGGGAGCAGTAAGGGAGCAGTAAGGGAGGGGGAGCCAGCGAGCAGTAAGGGAGCAGTAAGGGAGGTGGAGCCAGCGAGCAGTAAGGGAGCAGTAAGGGAGGGGGAGCCAGCGAGCAGTAAGGGAGCAGTAAGGGAGGGGGAGCAGTAAGGGAGGGGGAGCCAGCGAGCAGTAAGGGAGGTGGAGCCAGGGAGCAGTAAGGGAGGGGTAGCCAGCGAGCAGTAAGGAAGCAGTAAGGGAGCAGTAAGGGAGCAGTAAGGGAGGGGGAGCCAGCGAGCATTAAGGGAGGGGGAGACAGGGAGCAGTAAGGGAGGGGGAGCCAGCGAAGAGTAAGGGAGGGGGAGCCAGCGAGCAGTAAGGGAGCAGTAAGGGAGGTGGAGCCAGGGAGTAGTAAGGGAGGGGGAGCCTGCGAGCAGTAAGGGAGGGGGAGCCAGCGAGCAGTAAGGGAGCAGTAAGGGAGGGAGAGCCAGGGAGCAGTAAAGGAGGGGGAGCCAGCGAACAGTAAGGGAGCAGTAAGGGAGGGGGAGCAGTAAGGGAGGTGGAGCCAGCGAGCAGTAAGGGAGGGGGAGCCAGCGAGCAGTAAGCGAGCAGTAAGGGAGCAGTAAGGGAGCAGTAAGGGAGGGGGAGCAGTAAGGGAGGTGGAGCCAGCCAGCAGTAAGGGAGGGGGAGGGGGCAGTAAGCGAGCAGTAGGGGAGGGCGAGCCAGCGAGCAGTAAGCGAGCAGTAAGGGAGGGGGAGCAGTAAGGGAGGGGGAGCCAGCGAGCAGTAAGGGAGGTGGAGCCAGGGAGCAGTAAGGGAGGGGGAGCCAGCGAGCAGTAAGGGAGCAGTAAGGGAGCAGTAAGGGAGGGGGAGCCAGGGAGCAGTAAGGGAGGGGGAGCCAGCGAGCAGTAAGGGAGGGGGAGCCAGCGAGCAGTAAGGGAGCAGTAAGGGAGGTGGAGCCAGGGAGTAGTAAGGGAGGGGGAGCCTGCGAGCAGTAAGGGAGGGGGAGCCAGCGAGCAGTAAGGGAGCAGTAAGGGAGGGGGAGCCAGCGAGCAGTAAGGGAGGGGGAGCCAGCGAGCAGTAAGGCAGCAGTAAGGGAGCAGTAAGGGAGGGGGAGCCAACGAGCAGTAAGGGAGCATTAAGGGAGGTGGAGCCAGGGAGCAGTAAGGGAGGGGGAGCCAGCGAGCAGTAAGGGAGCAGTAAGGGAGGGGGAACCAGCGAGCAGTAAGGGAGCATTAAGGGAGGTGGAGCCAGGGAGTAGTAAGGGAGGGCGATTCTGCGAGCAGTAAGGGAGGGGGAGCCAGCGAGCAGTAAGGGAGCAGTAAGGGCACAGTAAGGGAGGGGGAGCCAGCGAGCAGTAAGGGAGGTTGAGCCAGGGAGCAGTAAGGGAGCAGTAAGGGAGGTGGAGCAAGGGAGCAGTAAGGGAGGTGGAGCCAGCGAAAAGTAATGGAGGGGGAGCCAGCGAGCAGTAAGGCAGCAAGGGAGCAGTAAGGGAGGGGGAGCCAATGAGCAGTAAGGGAGCATTAAAGGAGGTGGAGCCAGGGAGCAGTAAGGGAGGGGGAGCCAGGGAGCAGTAAGGGAGGGGGAGCCAGCGAACAGTAAGGGAGCAGTAAGGGAGGGGGAGCCAGCGAGCAGAAAGGGAGGTGGAGCCTGCGAGCATTAAGGGAGCAGAAAGGGAGGGGAAGACAGGGAGCGAGCAGTAAGGGAGCAGTAAGGGAGGGGGAGCCAGCGAGCAGTAAAGAAGCTGTAAGGGAGTTGGAGCCAGCGAGCAGTAAGGGAGGGGGAACCAGCGAGCAGTAAGGGAGCAGTAAGGGAGCAGTGAGGGAGGGGGAGCAGTAAGGGAGGGGGGAGCCAGCGAGCAGTAAGGGAGGGGGAGCCAATGAGCAGTAAAGGAGCAGTAAGGGAGGGGGGGCAAGCGAGCAGTAAGGGAGGGGGAGCCAATGAGCAGTAAGGGAGCATTAAGGGAGGTGGAGCCAGGGAGCAGTAAGGGAGGTGGAGCCAGCGAGCATTAAGGGAGGGAGAGCAGGGAGTCAGTAAGGGAGGGGGAGCCAGCGAGCAGTAAGGGAGCAGTAAGGGAGGTGGAGCCAGGGAGTAGTAAGGGAGCAGTAAGGGAGGGGGAACCAGCGAGCAGTAAGGGAGCAGTAAGGGAGGGGGAACCAGCGAGCAGTAAGGGAGCAGTAAGGGAGGGGGAACCAGCGAGCAGTAAGGGAGCAGTAAGGGAGGTGGAGCCAGAGAGTAGTAAGGGAGGGGGAGCCTGCGAGCAGTAAGCGAGGGGGAGCCAGCGAGCAGTAAGGGAGAAGTAAGGGGGCAGTAAGGGAGGGGGAGCCAGCAAGCAGTAAGGGAGGTGGAGCCAGGGAGCAGTAAGGGAGCAGTAAGGGAGGTGGAGCCAGGGAGCAGTAAGGGAGTTGGAGCCAGGGAGCAGTAAGGGAGGGGGAGCGAGCGAGCAGTAAGGGAGGGGGAGCCAGCGAGCTGTAAGGCAGAAGTAAGGGAGGGGGAGCCAGCGATCAGTAAGGGAGCAGTAAGGGAGCAGTAAGGGAGGGGGAGCAGTAAGGGAGGTGTAGCAAGCGAGCAGAAGGGAGGGGGAGGGGGCAGTATGTGAGCAGTAGGGGAGTGGGAGCCAGCGAGCAGTAAGGGAGCAGTAAGGGAGGGGGAGCCAGCGAGCAGTAACGGAGCAGTAAGGGAGCAGTAAGGGAGGGAGAGCAGTAAGGGAGGGGGAGCCAGCGAGCAGTAACGGATGTGGAGCCAGGGAGCAGTAAGGGAGGGGGAGCCAGCGAGCAGTAAGGGAGCAGTAAGGGAGCATAAAGGGAGGGGGAGCCAGCGAGCATTAAGGGAGGGGGAGCCAGGGAGCAGTAAGGGAGGGGGAGCCAGCGAGCAGTAAGGGAGCAGTAAGGGAGGTGGAGCCAGGGAGTAGTAAGGGAGGTGGAGCCAGCGAAAAGTAAGGGAGGGGGAGCCAGCGAGCAGTAAGGGAGCAGTAAGGGAGGTGGAGCCAGGGAGTAGTAAGGGAGGGGGAGCCTGCGAGCAGTAAGGGAGGGGGAGCCAGCGAGCAGTAAGGGAGCATTAAAGGAGGTGGAGCCAGGGAGCAGTAAGGGAGCAGTAAGGGAGGGGGAGCCAGCGAGCAGTAAGGGAGCAGTAAGGGAGGGGGAACCAGCGAGCAGTAAGGGAGCAGTAAGGGAGGTGGAGTCAGGTAGTAGTAAGGGAGGGGGAACAAGCGAGCAGTAAGGGAGCAGTAAGGGAGGTGGAGCCAGGGAGTAGTAAGGGAGGGGGAGCCTGCGAGCAGTAAGGGAGGGGGAGCCAGCGAGCAGTAAGGGAACAGTAAGGGAGGTGGAGCCAGGGAGTAGTAAGGGAGGGGGAGCCTGCGAGCAGTAAGGGAGGGGGAGCCAGCGAGCAGTAAGGGAGCAGTAAGGGGGCAGTAAGGGAGGGGGAGCCAATGAGCAATAAGGGAGGTGGAGCCAGGGAGCAGTAAGCGAGCAGTAAGGGAGGTGGAGCCAGGGAGCAGTAAGGGAGGTGGAGCCAGGGAGCAGTAAGGGAGGTGGAGCCAGCGAAAAGTAAGGGAGGGGGAGCCAGCGAGCAGTAAGGCAGCAAGGGAGCAGTAAGGGAGGGGGAGCCAATGAGCAGTAAGGGAGCATTAAAGGAGGTGGAGCCAGGGAGCAGTAAGGGAGCAGTAAGGGAGGGGGAGCCAATGAGCAGTAAGGGAGCATAAAAGGAGGTGGAGCCAGGGAGCAGTAAGGGAGGGTGAGTCAGGGAGCAGTAAGGGAGCAGTAAGGGGGCAGTAAGAAAGGGGGAGCCAGCGAGCAGTAAGGGAGGTGGAGCAAGGGAGCAGTAAGGGAGCAGTAAGGGAGGTGGAGCCAGCGAGAAGTAAGGGAGGGACAGCCAGGCAGCAGTAAGGGAGCAGTAAGGGGGCAGTAAGGGAGGGGGAGCCAGCGAGCAGTAAGGGAGGTGGAGCCAGTGAGCAGTAAGGGAGCAGTAAGGGAGGTGGAGCCATCGAAAAGTAAGGGAGGGGGAGCCAGCGAGCAGTAAGGCAGCAAGGGAGCAGTAAGGGAGGGGGAGCCAATGAGCAGTAAGGGAGCATAAAAGGAGGTGGAGCCAGGGAGCAGTAAGGGAGGGGGAGTAAGGGAGCAGTAAGGGAGCAGTAAGGGGGAAGTAAGAAAGGGGGAGCCAGCGAGCAGTAAGGGAGCAGTAAGGGAGGTGGAGCCAGGGAGCAGTAAGGGAGCAGTAAGGGAGGTGGAGCCAGGGAGCAGTAAGGGAGGGGGAGCCAGCGAGCAGTAAGGCAGCAGTAAGGGAGCAGTAAGGGAGGGGGAGCCAATGAGCAGTAAGGGAGCATTAAGGGAGGTGGAGCCAGGGAGCAGTAAGTGAGGTGGAGCCAGCGAAAAGTAAGGGAGGGGGAGCCAGCGAGCAGTAAGGCAGCAGTAAGGGGGCAGTAAGGGAGGGGGAGCTTATGAGCAGTAAGGGAGCATTAAGGGAGGTGGAGCCAGGGAGCAGTAAGGAGGTGGAGCCAGGGAGCAGTAAGGGAGCAGTAAGGGAGTTTGAGCCAGCGAGCAGTAAGGGAGGGAGAGCCAGGCAGCAGTAAGGGAGGTGGAGCCTGCGAGCAGTAAGGGAGGGGGAGCCAGGGAGCAGTAAGGCAGCAAGGGAGCAGTAAGGGAGGGGGAGCCAGCGAACAGTAAGGGAGCAGTAAGGGAGGGGGAGCAGTAAGGGAGGTGGAGGAAGCGAGTAGTAAGGGAGGTGGAGCCTGCGAGCAGTAAGGGAGCAGTAAGGGAGCAGTAAGGGAGGGGGAGCAGTAAGGGAGGTGGAGCCAGCGAGCAGTAAGGGAGGGGGAGCCAGCGAGCAGTAAGCGAGCAGTAAGGGAGCAGTAAGGGAGCAGTAAGGGAGGTGGAGCCAGCCAGCAGTAAGGGAGGGGGAGGGGGCAGTAAGCGAGCAGTAGGGGAGGGCGAGCCAGCGAGCAGTAAGTGAGCAGTAAGGGAGGGGGAGCAGTAAGGGAGGGGGAGCCAGCGAGAAGTAAGGGAGGTGGAGCCAGGGAGCAGTAAGGGAGGGGGAGCCAGCGAGCAGTAAGGGAGCAGTAAGGGAGCAGTAAGGGAGGGGGAACCAGCGAGCAGTAAGGGAGGGGGAGCCAGCGAGCAGTAAGGGAGGGGGAGCCAGCGAGCAGTAAGGGAGCAGTAAGGGAGGTGGAGCCAGGGAGTAGTAAGGGAGGGGGAGCCTGCGAGCAGTAAGGGAGGTGGAGCCAGGGAGCAGTAAGGGAGGGGGAGCCAGGGAGCAGTAAGGGAGGGGGAGCCAGCGAGCAGTAAGGGAGGGGGAGCCAGCGAGCAGTAAGGGAGCAGTAAGGGAGGTGGAGCCAGGGAGTAGTAAGGGAGGGGGAGCCTGCGAGCAGTAAGGGAGGGGGAGCCAGGGAGCAGTAAGGGAGGGGGAGCCAGCGAGCAGTAAGGGAGCAGTAAGGGAGGGGGAACCAGCGAGCAGTAAGGGAGCATTAAGGGAGGTGGAGCCAGGGAGTAGTAAGGGAGGGCGATTCTGCGAGCAGTAAGGGAGGGGGAGCCAGCGAGCAGTAAGGGAGCAGTAAGGGCACAGTAAGGGAGGGGGAGCCAGCGAGCAGTAAGGGAGGTTGAGCCAGGGAGCAGTAAGGGAGCAGTAAGGGAGGTGGAGCAAGGGAGCAGTAGGGGAGGTGGAGCCAGCGAAAAGTAATGGAGGGGGAGCCAGCGAGCAGTAAGGCAGCAAGGGAGCAGTAAGGGAGGGGGAGCCAATGAGCAGTAAGGGAGCATTAAAGGAGGTGGAGCCAGGGAGCAGTAAGGGAGGGGGAGCCAGCGAACAGTAAGGGAGCAGTAAGGGAGGGGGAGCCAGCGAGCATAAAGGGAGGTGGAGCCTGCGAGCATTAAGGGAGCAGAAAGGGAGGGGAAGACAGGGAGCGAGCTGTAAGGGAGCAGTAAGGGAGGGGGAGCCAGCGAGCAGTAAAGAAGCTGTAAGGGAGTTGGAGCCAGCGAGCAGTAAGGGAGGGGGAACCAGCGAGCAGTAAGGGAGCAGTAAGGGAGCAGTGAGGGAGGGGGAGCAGTAAGGGAGGGGGGAGCCAGCGAGCAGTAAGGGAGGGGGAGCCAATGAGCAGTAAAGGAGCAGTAAGGGAGGGGGGGCAAGCGAGCAGTAAGGGAGGGGGAGCCAGGGAGCAGTAAGGGAGGGGGAGCCAGCGAGCATTAAGGGAGGGAGAGCCAGGAGTCAGTAAGGGAGGGGGAGCCAGCGAGCAGTAAGGGAGCAGTAAGGGAGGTGGAGCCAGGGAGTAGTAAGGGAGCAGTAAGGGAGGGGGAACCAGCGAGCAGTAAGGGAGCAGTAAGGGAGGGGGAACCAGCGAGCAGTAAGGGAGCAGTAAGGGAGGTGGAGCCAGAGAGTAGTAAGGGAGGGGGAGCCTGCGAGCAGTAAGCGAGGGGGAGCCAGCGAGCAGTAAGGGAGCAGTAAGGGAGGGGGAGCCAGCGAACAGTAAGGGAATAGTAAGGGAGGTGGAGCCAGCGAGCAGTAAGGGAGGGGGAGCCAGCGAGCAGTAAGGGAGCAGTAAGGGAGGGGAAACCAGCGAGCAGTAAGTGAGCAGTAAGGGAGGTGGAGCCAGGGAGTAGTAAGGGAGGGGGAGACTGCGAGCAGTGAGGGAGCATTAAGGGAGGGGAATTCAGCGAGCAGTAAGGGAGCAGTAAGGGAGGGGGAGCAGTAAGGGAGGTGGAGCCAGCGAGCAGTAAGGGAGGGGGAGGGGGCAGAAAGCGAGCAGTAGGGGAGGGGGAGCCAGCGAGCAGTAAGGGAGCAGTAAGGGAGGGGGAGCCAGCGAGCAGTAAGGGAGCAGTAAGGGAGCAGTAAGGGAGCAGTAAGGGAGGGGGAGCAGAAGGGGAGGGGGAGCCAGCGAGCAGTAAGTGAGGTCGAGCCAGGGAGCAGTAAGGGAGGGGGATCCAGCGAGCAGTAAGGGAGCAGTAAGGGAGCAGTAAGGGAGCAGTAAGGGAGGGGGAGCCAGCGAGCATTAAGGGAGGGGGAGCCAGGAAGCAGTAAGGGAGGGGGAGCCAGCGAGCAGTAAGGGAGCAGTAAGGGAGGTGGAGCCAGGGAGTAGTAAGGGAGGGGGAGCCTGCGAGCAGTAAGGGAGGGGGACTCAGCGAGCAGTAAGGGAGCAGTAAGGGACGTGGAGCCAGGGAGTAGTAAGGGAGGGGGAGCCCACGAGCAGTAAGGGAGGGGGAGCCAGCGAGCAGTAAGGGAGTAGTAAGGGGGCAGTAAGGGAGGTGGAGCCAGCGAGCAGTATGGCAGCAAGGGAGCAGTAAGGGAGGGGGAGCCAATGAGCAGTAAGGGAGCATTAAAGGAGGTGGAGCCAGGGAGCAGTAAGGGAGCAGTAAGGGAGCAGTAAGGGAGCAGTAAGGGAGGGGGAGCAGTAAGGGAGGTGGAGCCAGCGAGCAGTAAGGGAGGGGGAGCCAGCGAGCAGTAAGCGAGCAGTAAGGGAGCAGTAAGGGAGCAGTAAGGGTGGTGGAGCCAGCCAGCAGTAAGGGAGGGGGAGGGGGCAGTAAGCGAGCAGTAGGGGAGGGCGAGCCAGCGAGCAGTAAGTGAGCAGTAAGGGAGGGGGAGCAGTAAGGGAGGGGGAGCCAGCGAGAAGTAAGGGAGGTGGAGCCAGGGAGCAGTAAGGGAGGGGGAGCCAGCGAGCAGTAAGGGAGCAGTAAGGGAGCAGTAAGGGAGGGGGAACCAGCGAGCAGTAAGGGAGGGGGAGCCAGCGAGCAGTAAGGGAGGGGGAGCCAGCGAGCAGTAAGGGAGCAGTAAGGGAGGTGGAGCCAGGGAGTAGTAAGGGAGGGGGAGCCTGCGAGCAGTAAGGGAGGTGGAGCCAGGGAGCAGTAAGGGAGGGGGAGCCAGGGAGCAGTAAGGGAGGGGGAGCCAGCGAGCAGTAAGGGAGGGGGAGCCAGCGAGCAGTAAGGGAGCAGTAAGGGAGGTGGAGCCAGGGAGTAGTAAGGGAGGGGGAGCCTGCGAGCAGTAAGGGAGGGGGAGCCAGCGAGCAGTAAGGGAGCAGTAAGGGAGGGGGATCCAGCGAGCAGTAAGGGAGGGGGAGCCAGCGAGCAGTAAGGCAGCAGTAAGGGAGCAGTAAGGGAGGGGGAGCCAACGAGCAGTAAGGGAGCATTAAGGGAGGTGGAGCCAGGGAGCAGTAAGGGAGGGGGAGCCAGCGAGCAGTAAGGGAGCAGTAAGGGAGGGGGAACCAGCGAGCAGTAAGGGAGCATTAAGGGAGGTGGAGCCAGGGAGTAGTAAGGGAGGGCGATTCTGCGAGCAGTAAGGGAGGGGGAGCCAGCGAGCAGTAAGGGAGCAGTAAGGGCACAGTAAGGGAGGGGGAGCCAGCGAGCAGTAAGGGAGGTTGAGCCAGGGAGCAGTAAGGGAGCAGTAAGGGAGGTGGAGCAAGGGAGCAGTAAGGGAGGTGGAGCCAGCGAAAAGTAATGGAGGGGGAGCCAGCGAGCAGTAAGGCAGCAAGGGAGCAGTAAGGGAGGGGGAGCCAATGAGCAGTAAGGGAGCATTAAAGGAGGTGGAGCCAGGGAGGAGTAAGGGAGGGGGAGCCAGGGAGCAGTAAGGGAGGGGGAGCCAGCGAACAGTAAGGGAGCAGTAAGGGAGGGGGAGCAGTAAGGGAGGGGGAGCCAGCGAGCAGTAAGGGAGGTGGAGCCAGGGAGCAGTAAGGGAGGGGTAGCCAGCGAGCAGTAAGGGAGCAGTAAGGGAGCAGTAAGGGAGCAGTAAGGGAGGGGGAGCCAGCGAGCATTAAGGGAGGGGGAGCCAGGGAGCAGTAAGGGAGGGGGAGCCAGCGAGCAGTAAGGGAGGGGGAGCCAGCGAGCAGTAAGGGAGCAGTAAGGGAGGTGGAGCCAGGGAGTAGTAAGGGAGGGGGAGCCTGCGAGCAGTAAGGGAGGGGGAGCCAGCGAGCAGTAAGGGAGCAGTAAGGGAGGGAGAGCCAGGGAGCAGTAAAGGAGGGGGAGCCAGCGAACAGTAAGGGAGCAGTAAGGGAGGGGGAGCAGTAAGGGAGGTGGAGGAAGCGAGTAGTAAGGGAGGTGGAGCCTGCGAGCAGTAAGGGAGCAGTAAGGGAGCAGTAAGGGAGGGGGAGCAGTAAGGGAGGTGGAGCCAGCGAGCAGTAAGGGAGGGGGAGCCAGCGAGCAGTAAGCGAGCAGTAAGGGAGCAGTAAGGGAGCAGTAAGGGAGGTGGAGCCAGCCAGCAGTAAGGGAGGGGGAGGGGGCAGTAAGCGAGCAGTAGGGGAGGGCGAGCCAGCGAGCAGTAAGTGAGCAGTAAGGGAGGGGGAGCAGTAAGGGAGGGGGAGCCAGCGAGAAGTAAGGGAGGTGGAGCCAGGGAGCAGTAAGGGAGGGGGAGCCAGCGAGCAGTAAGGGAGCAGTAAGGGAGCAGTAAGGGAGGGGGAACCAGCGAGCAGTAAGGGAGGGGGAGCCAGCGAGCAGTAAGGGAGGGGGAGCCAGCGAGCAGTAAGGGAGCAGTAAGGGAGGTGGAGCCAGGGAGTAGTAAGGGAGGGGGAGCCTGCGAGCAGTAAGGGAGGTGGAGCCAGGGAGCAGTAAGGGAGGGGGAGCCAGGGAGCAGTAAGGGAGGGGGAGCCAGCGAGCAGTAAGGGAGGGGGAGCCAGCGAGCAGTAAGGGAGCAGTAAGGGAGGTGGAGCCAGGGAGTAGTAAGGGAGGGGGAGCCTGCGAGCAGTAAGGGAGGGGGAGCCAGCGAGCAGTAAGGGAGCAGTAAGGGAGGGGGATCCAGCGAGCAGTAAGGGAGGGGGAGCCAGCGAGCAGTAAGGCAGCAGTAAGGGAGCAGTAAGGGAGGGGGAGCCAACGAGCAGTAAGGGAGCATTAAGGGAGGTGGAGCCAGGGAGCAGTAAGGGAGGGGGAGCCAGCGAGCAGTAAGGGAGCAGTAAGGGAGGGGGAACCAGCGAGCAGTAAGGGAGCATTAAGGGAGGTGGAGCCAGGGAGTAGTAAGGGAGGGCGATTCTGCGAGCAGTAAGGGAGGGGGAGCCAGCGAGCAGTAAGGGAGCAGTAAGGGCACAGTAAGGGAGGGGGAGCCAGCGAGCAGTAAGGGAGGTTGAGCCAGGGAGCAGTAAGGGAGCAGTAAGGGAGGTGGAGCAAGGGAGCAGTAGGGGAGGTGGAGCCAGCGAAAAGTAATGGAGGGGGAGCCAGCGAGCAGTAAGGCAGCAAGGGAGCAGTAAGGGAGGGGGAGCCAATGAGCAGTAAGGGAGCATTAAAGGAGGTGGAGCCAGGGAGCAGTAAGGGAGGGGGAGCCAGGGAGCAGTAAGGGAGGGGGAGCCAGCGAACAGTAAGGGAGCAGTAAGGGAGGGGGAGCCAGCGAGCAGAAAGGGAGGTGGAGCCTGCGAGCATTAAGGGAGAAGAAAGGGAGGGGAAGACAGGGAGCGAGCTGTAAGGGAGCAGTAAGGGAGGGGGAGCCAGCGAGCAGTAAAGAAGCTGTAAGGGAGTTGGAGCCAGCGAGCAGTAAGGGAGGGGGAACCAGCGAGCAGTAAGGGAGCAGTAAGGGAGCAGTGAGGGAGGGGGAGCAGTAAGGGAGGGGGGAGCCAGCGAGCAGTAAGGGAGGGGGAGCCAATGAGCAGTAAAGGAGCAGTAAGGGAGGGGGGGCAAGCGAGCAGTAAGGGAGGGGGAGCCAGGGAGCAGTAAGGGAGGGGGAGCCAGCGAGCATTAAGGGAGGGAGAGCCAGGAGTCAGTAAGGGAGGGGGAGCCAGCGAGCAGTAAGGGAGCAGTAAGGGAGGTGGAGCCAGGGAGTAGTAAGGGAGCAGTAAGGGAGGGGGAACCAGCGAGCAGTAAGGGAGCAGTAAGGGAGGGGGAACCAGCGAGCAGTAAGGGAGCAGTAAGGGAGGTGGAGCCAGAGAGTAGTAAGGGAGGGGGAGCCTGCGAGCAGTAAGCGAGGGGGAGCCAGCGAGCAGTAAGGGAGCAGTAAGGGAGGGGGAGCCAGCGAACAGTAAGGGAATAGTAAGGGAGGTGGAGCCAGCGAGCAGTAAGGGAGGGGGAGCCAGCGAGCAGTAAGGGAGCAGTAAGGGAGGGGAAACCAGCGAGCAGTAAGTGAGCAGTAAGGGAGGTGGAGCCAGGGAGTAGTAAGGGAGGGGGAGACTGCGAGCAGTGAGGGAGCATTAAGGGAGGGGAATTCAGCGAGCAGTAAGGGAGCAGTAAGGGAGGGGGAGCAGTAAGGGAGGTGGAGCCAGCGAGCAGTAAGGGAGGGGGAGGGGGCAGAAAGCGAGCAGTAGGGGAGGGGGAGCCAGCGAGCAGTAAGGGAGCAGTAAGGGAGGGGGAGCCAGCGAGCAGTAAGGGAGCAGTAAGGGAGCAGTAAGGGAGCAGTAAGGGAGGGGGAGCAGAAGGGGAGGGGGAGCCAGCGAGCAGTAAGTGAGGTCGAGCCAGGGAGCAGTAAGGGAGGGGGATCCAGCGAGCAGTAAGGGAGCAGTAAGGGAGCAGTAAGGGAGCAGTAAGGGAGGGGGAGCCAGCGAGCATTAAGGGAGGGGGAGCCAGGAAGCAGTAAGGGAGGGGGAGCCAGCGAGCAGTAAGGGAGCAGTAAGGGAGGTGGAGCCAGGGAGTAGTAAGGGAGGGGGAGCCTGCGAGCAGTAAGGGAGGGGGACTCAGCGAGCAGTAAGGGAGCATTAAGGGAGGTGGAGCCAGGGAGTAGTAAGGGAGGGCGATTCTGCGAGCAGTAAGGGAGGGGGAGCCAGCGAGCAGTAAGGGAGCAGTAAGGGCACAGTAAGGGAGGGGGAGCCAGCGAGCAGTAAGGGAGGTTGAGCCAGGGAGCAGTAAGGGAGCAGTAAGGGAGGTGGAGCAAGGGAGCAGTAGGGGAGGTGGAGCCAGCGAAAAGTAATGGAGGGGGAGCCAGCGAGCAGTAAGGCAGCAAGGGAGCAGTAAGGGAGGGGGAGCCAATGAGCAGTAAGGGAGCATTAAAGGAGGTGGAGCCAGGGAGCAGTAAGGGAGGGGGAGCCAGGGAGCAGTAAGGGAGGGGGAGCCAGCGAACAGTAAGGGAGCAGTAAGGGAGGGGGAGCCAGCGAGCAGAAAGGGAGGTGGAGCCTGCGAGCATTAAGGGAGAAGAAAGGGAGGGGAAGACAGGGAGCGAGCTGTAAGGGAGCAGTAAGGGAGGGGGAGCCAGCGAGCAGTAAAGAAGCTGTAAGGGAGTTGGAGCCAGCGAGCAGTAAGGGAGGGGGAACCAGCGAGCAGTAAGGGAGCAGTAAGGGAGCAGTGAGGGAGGGGGAGCAGTAAGGGAGGGGGGAGCCAGCGAGCAGTAAGGGAGGGGGAGCCAATGAGCAGTAAAGGAGCAGTAAGGGAGGGGGGGCAAGCGAGCAGTAAGGGAGGGGGAGCCAGGGAGCAGTAAGGGAGGGGGAGCCAGCGAGCATTAAGGGAGGGAGAGCCAGGAGTCAGTAAGGGAGGGGGAGCCAGCGAGCAGTAAGGGAGCAGTAAGGGAGGTGGAGCCAGGGAGTAGTAAGGGAGCAGTAAGGGAGGGGGAACCAGCGAGCAGTAAGGGAGCAGTAAGGGAGGGGGAACCAGCGAGCAGTAAGGGAGCAGTAAGGGAGGTGGAGCCAGAGAGTAGTAAGGGAGGGGGAGCCTGCGAGCAGTAAGCGAGGGGGAGCCAGCGAGCAGTAAGGGAGCAGTAAGGGAGGGGGAGCCAGCGAACAGTAAGGGAATAGTAAGGGAGGTGGAGCCAGCGAGCAGTAAGGGAGGGGGAGCCAGCGAGCAGTAAGGGAGCAGTAAGGGAGGGGAAACCAGCGAGCAGTAAGTGAGCAGTAAGGGAGGTGGAGCCAGGGAGTAGTAAGGGAGGGGGAGACTGCGAGCAGTGAGGGAGCATTAAGGGAGGGGAATTCAGCGAGCAGTAAGGGAGCAGTAAGGGAGGGGGAGCAGTAAGGGAGGTGGAGCCAGCGAGCAGTAAGGGAGGGGGAGGGGGCAGAAAGCGAGCAGTAGGGGAGGGGGAGCCAGCGAGCAGTAAGGGAGCAGTAAGGGAGGGGGAGCCAGCGAGCAGTAAGGGAGCAGTAAGGGAGCAGTAAGGGAGCAGTAAGGGAGGGGGAGCAGAAGGGGAGGGGGAGCCAGCGAGCAGTAAGTGAGGTCGAGCCAGGGAGCAGTAAGGGAGGGGGATCCAGCGAGCAGTAAGGGAGCAGTAAGGGAGCAGTAAGGGAGCAGTAAGGGAGGGGGAGCCAGCGAGCATTAAGGGAGGGGGAGCCAGGAAGCAGTAAGGGAGGGGGAGCCAGCGAGCAGTAAGGGAGCAGTAAGGGAGGTGGAGCCAGGGAGTAGTAAGGGAGGGGGAGCCTGCGAGCAGTAAGGGAGGGGGACTCAGCGAGCAGTAAGGGAGCAGTAAGGGACGTGGAGCCAGGGAGTAGTAAGGGAGGGGGAGCCCACGAGCAGTAAGGGAGGGGGAGCCAGCGAGCAGTAAGGGAGTAGTAAGGGGGCAGTAAGGGAGGTGGAGCCAGCGAGCAGTATGGCAGCAAGGGAGCAGTAAGGGAGGGGGAGCCAATGAGCAGTAAGGGAGCATTAAAGGAGGTGGAGCCAGGGAGCAGTAAGGGAGCAGTAAGGGAGCAGTAAGGGAGGGGGAGCAGTAAGGGAGGGGGAGCCAGCGAGCAGTAACGGAGGTGGAGCCAGGGAGCAGTAAGGGAGGGGGAGCCAGGGAGCAGTAAGGGAGGGGGAGCCAGCGAGCAGTAAGGGAGCAGTAAGGGAGGTGGAGCCAGCGAAAAGTAAGGGAGGGGGAGCCAGCGAGCAGTAAGGGAGGGGGAGCAAGCGAGCAGTAAGGGAGCAGTAAGGGAGGGGGAGCAGTAAGGGAGGGGGAGCCAGCGAGCAGTAACGGAGGGGGAGCCAGCGAGCATTAAGGGAGGGGGAGCCAGGGAGCAGTAAGGGAGGGGGAGCCAGCGAGCAGTAAGGGAGCAGTAAGGGAGGTGGAGCCAGGGAGTAGTAAGGGAGGTGGAGCCAGCGAAAAGTAAGGGAGGGGGAGCCAGCGAGCAGTAAGGGAGGGGGAGCAAGCGAGCAGTAAGGGAGCAGTAAGGGAGGGGGAACCAGCGAGCAGTAAGGGAGCAGTAAGGGAGGTGGAGCCAGGGAGTAGTAAGGGAGGGGGAACAAGCGAGCAGTAAGGAGGTGGAGCCAGGGAGCAGTAAGGGAGCAGTAAGGGAGTTTGAGCCAGCGAGCAGTAAGGGAGGGAGAGCCAGGCAGCAGTAAGGGAGGTGGAGCCAGCGAGCAGTAAGAGAGCAGTAAGGGAGGGGGAGCCAGCGAGCAGTAAGGGAGGGGGGGCAGTAAGGGAGGTGGAGCCAGCGAGCAGTAAAGAAGGGGGAGCCAGCGAGCAGTAAGGGAGCAGTAAGGGAGCAGTAAGGGAGGGGGGACAGTAAGGGAGGGGGGAGCCAGCGAGCAGTAAGGGAGGGGGAGCCAATGAGCAGTAAAGGAGCAGTAAGGGAGGGGGGGAGAGCGAGCAGTAAGGGAGCAGTAAGGGAGCAGTAAGGGAGGGGGAGCAAATGAGCAGTAAGGCAGCAGTAAGGGAGGGGGAGCCAGCGAGCAGTAAGGGAGGGGGAACCAGCGAGCAGTAAGGGAGCAGTAAGGCAGGTGGAGCCAGGGAGCAGTAAGGGAGGTGGAGCCAGCGAGCAGTAAGGAGGTGGAGCCAGGGAGCAGTAAGGGAGCAGTAAGGGAGTTTGAGCCAGCGAGCAGTAAGGGAGGGAGAGCCAGGCAGCAGTAAGGGAGGTGGAGCCAGCGAGCAGTAAGAGAGCAGTAAGGGAGGGGGAGCCAGCGAGCAGTAAGGGAGGGGGGGCAGTAAGGGAGGTGGAGCCAGCGAGCAGTAAAGAAGGGGGAGCCAGCGAGCAGTAAGGGAGCAGTAAGGGAGCAGTAAGGGAGCAGTAAGGGAGGGGGGACAGTAAGGGAGGGGGGAGCCAGCGAGCAGTAAGGGAGGGGGAGCCAATGAGCAGTAAAGGAGCAGTAAGGGAGGGGGGGAGAGCGAGCAGTAAGGGAGCAGTAAGGGAGCAGTAAGGGAGGGGGAGCAAATGAGCAGTAAGGCAGCAGTAAGGGAGGGGGAGCCAGCGAGCAGTAAGGGAGGTGGAGCCAGTGAGCAGTAAGGGAGCAGTAAGGGAGGTGGAGCCAGCGAAAAGTAAGGGAGGGGGAGCCAGCGAGCAGTAAGGCAGCAAGGGAGCAGTAAGGGAGGGGGAGCCAATGAGCAGTAAGGGAGCATAAAAGGAGGTGGAGCCAGGGAGCAGTAAGGGAGGGGGAGTCAGGGAGCAGTAAGGGAGCAGTAAGGGGGCAGTAAGAAAGGGGGAGCCAGCGAGCAGTAAGGGAGCAGTAAGGGAGGTGGAGCCAGGGAGCAGTAAGGGAGCAGTAAGGGAGGTGGAGCCAGGGAGCAGTAAGGGAGGGGGAGCCAGCGAGCAGTAAGGGAGCAGTAAGGGAGGGGGAACCAGCGAGGAGTAAGGGAGCAGTAAGGGAGGGGGAACCAGCGAGGAGTAAGGGAGCAGTAAGGGAGGTGGAGCCAGGGAGTAGTAAGGGAGGGGGAGCCAGCGAGCAGTAAGGGAGGGGGAGCCAGCGAGCAGTAAGGGAGCAGTAAGGGAGGGGGAACCAGCGAGGAGTAAGGGAGCAGTAAGGGAGGTGGAGCCAGGGAGTAGTAAGGGAGGGGGAGCCTGCGAGCAGTAAGGGAGGGGGAGCCAGCGAGCAGTAAGGGAGCAGTAAGGGAGGTGGAGCCAGGGAGTAGTAAGGGAGGGGGAGCCTGCGAGCAGTAAGGGAGGGGGAGCCAGCGAGCAGAAAGGGAGCAGTAAGGGGGCAGTAAGGGAGGCGGAGCCAGCGAGCAATAAGGGAGGTAGAGCCAGGGAGCAGTAAGCGAGCAGTAAGGGAGGTGGAGCCAGGGAGCAGTAAGGGAGGTGGAGCCAGCGAAAAGTAAGGGAGGAGGAGCCAGCGAGCAGTAAGGCAGCAAGGGAGCAGTAAGGGAGGGGGAGCCAATGAGCAGTAAGGGAGCATTAAAGGAGGTGGAGCCAGGGAGCAGTAAGGGAGCAGTAAGGGAGCAGTAAGGGAGGGGGAGCAGTAAGGGAGGGGGAGCCAGCGAGCAGTAACGGAGGTGGAGCCAGGGAGCAGTAAGGGAGGGGGAGCCAGGGAGCAGTAAGGGAGGGGGAGCCAGCGAGCAGTAAGGGAGCAGTAAGGGAGGTGGAGCCAGCGAAAAGTAAGGGAGGGGGAGCCAGCGAGCAGTAAGGGAGGGGGAGCAAGCGAGCAGTAAGGGAGCAGTAAGGGAGGGGGAGCAGTAAGGGAGGGGGAGCCAGCGAGCAGTAACGGAGGGGGAGCCAGCGAGCATTAAGGGAGGGGGAGCCAGGGAGCAGTAAGGGAGGGGGAGCCAGCGAGCAGTAAGGGAGCAGTAAGGGAGGTGGAGCCAGGGAGTAGTAAGGGAGGTGGAGCCAGCGAAAAGTAAGGGAGGGGGAGCCAGCGAGCAGTAAGGGAGGGGGAGCAAGCGAGCAGTAAGGGAGCAGTAAGGGAGGGGGAACCAGCGAGCAGTAAGGGAGCAGTAAGGGAGGTGGAGCCAGGGAGTAGTAAGGGAGGGGGAACAAGCGAGCAGTAAGGGAGGTGGAGCCAGCGAGCAGTAAGGAGGTGGAGCCAGGGAGCAGTAAGGGAGCAGTAAGGGAGTTTGAGCCAGCGAGCAGTAAGGGAGGGAGAGCCAGGCAGCAGTAAGGGAGGTGGAGCCAGCGAGCAGTAAGAGAGCAGTAAGGGAGGGGGAGCCAGCGAGCAGTAAGGGAGGGGGGGCAGTAAGGGAGGTGGAGCCAGCGAGCAGTAAAGAAGGGGGAGCCAGCGAGCAGTAAGGGAGCAGTAAGGGAGCAGTAAGGGAGGGGGGACAGTAAGGGAGGGGGGAGCCAGCGAGCAGTAAGGGAGGGGGAGCCAATGAGCAGTAAAGGAGCAGTAAGGGAGGGGGGGAGAGCGAGCAGTAAGGGAGCAGTAAGGGAGCAGTAAGGGAGGGGGAGCAAATGAGCAGTAAGGCAGCAGTAAGGGAGGGGGAGCCAGCGAGCAGTAAGGGAGGTGGAGCCAGTGAGCAGTAAGGGAGCAGTAAGGGAGGTGGAGCCAGCGAAAAGTAAGGGAGCAGTAAGGGAGGGGGAGCAGTAAGGGAGGGGGAGCCAGCGAGCAGTAAGGGAGCGGTAAGGGAGGTGGAGCCAGCGAGCAGTAAGGGAGGTGGAGCAAGCAAGCAGTAAGGGAGGTGGAGCCTGCGAGCAGTAAGCGAGGGGGAGCCAGCGAGCAGTAAGGGAGCAGTAAGGGAGGGGGAGCCAGCGAGCAGTAAGGGAGGGGGAGGGGGAAGTAAGGGAGCAGTAAGGGAGGTGGAGCCAGCGAGCAGTAAGGGAGGGGGAGCCAGGGAGTAGTAAAAGAGGTGGAGCCAGGGAGCAGTAAGGGAGTTTGAGCCAGCGAGCAGTAAGGGAGGGGGAGCCAGGCAGCAGTAAGGGAGGTGGAGCCAGGGAGCAGTAAGGTAGGTGGAGCCAGCGAGCAGTAAGGGAGGGGGAGCCAGCGAGCAGTAAGGGAGCAGTAAGGGAGGTGGAACCAGCGAGCAGTAAGGGAGGGGGAGCCAATGAGCAGTAAGGGAGGGGGAGCCAGCGAGCAGTAAGGGAGGGGGAGCCAGCGAGCAGTAAGGGAGCAGTAAGGGAGGTGGAACCAGCGAGCAGTAAGGGAGCAGTAAGGGAGGGGGAACCAGCGAGCAGTAAGGGAGCAGTAAGGGAGGTGAGCCAGGGAGCAGTAAGGGAGGTGGAGCCAGCGAAAAGTAAGGGAGGGGGAGCCAGCGAGTAGTAAGGGAGCAGTAAGGGAGGGGGAACCAGCGAGCAGTAAGGGAGGTGGAGCCAGGGAGTAGTAAGGGAGGGGGAGCCTGCGAGTAGTAAGGGAGGGGGAGCCAGCGAGCAGTAAGGGAGCAGTAAGGGAGGGGGAACCAGCGAGCAGTAAGGGAGGTGGAGCCAGCGAGCAGTAAGGGAGGGGGAGGGGGCAGTAAGGGAGGTGGAGCAAGCCAGCAGTAAGGGAGGGGGAGGGGGCAGTAAGCGAGCAGTAGGGGAGCAGTAAGGGAGGGGGAGCAGTAAGGGAGGTGGAGCCAGGGAGCAATGAGGGAGGTGGAGCCAGGGAGCAGTAAGCGAGTAGTAAGGGAGGTGGAGCCAGGGAGCAGTAAGGGAGGTGGAGCCAGCGAAAAGTAAGGGAGGGGGAGCCAGCGAGCAGTAAGGCAGCAAGGGAGCAGAAAGGGAGGGGGAGCCAATGAGCAGTAAGGGAGCATTAAAGGAGGTGGAGCCAGGGAGCAGTAAGGGAGCAGTAAGGGGAGCAGTAAGGGAGGGGGAGCAGTAAGGGAGGGGGAGCCAGCGAGCAGTAACGGAGGTGGAGCCAGGGAGCAGTAAGGGAGGGGGAGCCAGCGAGCAGTAAGGGAGCAGTAAGGGAGCAGTAAGGGAGGGGGAGCCAGCGAGCAGTAAGGGAGGGGGAGCCAGCGAGCAGTAAGGGAGCAGTAAGGGAGGTGGAGCCAGGGAGTAGTAAGGGAGGTGGAGCCAGCGAAAAGTAAGGGAGGGGGAGCCAGCGAGCAGTAAGGGAGCAGTAAGGGAGGGGGAACCAGCGACCAGTAAGGGAGCAGTAAGGGAGGTGGAGCCAGGGAGTAGTAAGGGAGGGGGAACAAGCGAGCAGTAAGGGAGCAGTAAGGGAGGTGGAGCCAGGGAGCAATAAGGGAGGTGGAGCCAGGGAGCAGTAAGCGAGCAGTAAGGGAGGTGGAGCAGGGGAGCAGTAAGGGAGGTGGAGCCAGCGAAAAGTAAGGGAGGGGGAGCCAGCGAGCAGTAAGGCAGCAAGGGAGCAGTAAGGGAGGGGGAGCCAATGAGCAGTAAGGGAGCATTAAAGGAGGTGGAGCCAGGGAGCAGTAAGGGAGCAGTAAGGGAGCAGTAAGGGAGGGGGAGCAGTAACGGAGGTGGAGCCAGGGAGCAGTAAGGGAGGGGGAGCCAGCGAGCAGTAAGGGAGCAGTAAGGGAGCAGTAAGGGAGGGGGAGCCAGCGAGCATTAAGGGAGGGGGAGCCAGGGAGCAGTAAGGGAGGGGGAGCCAGCGAGCAGAAAGGGAGCAGTAAGGGAGGTGGAGCCAGGGAGCAGTAAGGGAGGTGGAGCCAGCGAAAAGTAAGGGAGGGGGAGCCAGCGAGCAGTAAGGGAGCAGTAAGGGAGGTGGAGCCAGCGAGCAATAAGGGAGGTGGAGCCAGGGAGCAGTAAGCGAGCAGTAAGGGAGGTGGAGCCAGGGAGCAGTAAGGAAGGTGGAGCCAGCGAAAAGTAAGGGAGGGGGAGCCAGCGAGCAGTAAGGCAGCAGTAAGGGGGCAGTAAGGGAGGGGGACCCAGCGAGCAGTAAGGGAGCAGTAAGGGAGGGGGAACCAGCGAGCAGTAAGGGAGCAGTAAGGGAGGTTGAGCCAGGGAGTAGTAAGGGAGGGGGAGCCTGCGAGCAGTAAGGGAGGGGGAGCCAGCGAGCAGTAAGGGAGCAGTAAGGGGGCAGTAAGGGAGGGGGAGCCAGCGAGCAGTAAGGCAGCAATAAGGGAGCAGTAAGGGAGGGGGAGCTAATGAGCAGTAAGGGAGCAGTAAGGAGGGGGAGCCAATGAGCAGGAAGGGAGCATTAAGGGAGGTGGAGCAAGGGAGCAGTAAGGGAGGGGGAGCCAGCGAGCAGTAAGGGAGCGGTAAGGGAGGTGGAGCCAGCGAGCGGTAAGGGAGGGGGAGCCAGCGAGCAGTAAGGGAGCAGTAAGGAAGCAGTAAGGGAGGGGGAGCCAATGAGCAGTAAGGGAGCATGAAGGGAGGTGGAGCCAGGGAGCAGTAAGGGAGGGGGAGCCAGCGAACAGTAAGGGAGCAGTAAGGGAGGTGGAGCAAGGAGCAGTATGGGAGTTGGAGCCAGGGAGCAGTAAGGGAGGTGGAGCCAGCGTGCAGTAAGGGAGGGGGAGCCAGCGAGCAGTAAGGGAGCAGTAAGGGAGGGGGAGCCAGCGAACAGTAAGGGAATAGTAAGGGAGGTGGAGCCAGCGAGCAGTAAGGGAGGGGGAGCCAGCGAGCAGTAAGGGAGCAGTAAGGGAGGGGGAACCAGCGAGCAGTAAGGGAGCAGTAAGGGAGGTGGAGCCAGGGAGTAGTAAGGGAGGGGGAGACTGCGAGCAGTGAGGGAGCATTAAGGGAGGGGAATTCAGCGAGCAGTAAGGGAGCAGTAAGGGAGGGGGAGCAGTAAGGGAGGTGGAGCCAGCGAGCAGTAAGGGAGGGGGAGGGGGAAGAAAGCGAGCAGTAGGGGAGGGGGAGCCAGCGAGCAGTAAGGGAGCAGTAAGGGAGGGGGAGCCAGCGAGCAGTAAGGGAGCAGTAAGGGAGCAGTAAGGGAGCAGTAAGGGAGGGGGAGCAGAAGGGGAGG
This sequence comes from Neolamprologus brichardi, assembly GCF_056152115.1. Taxonomy (NCBI): domain Eukaryota; kingdom Metazoa; phylum Chordata; class Actinopteri; order Cichliformes; family Cichlidae; genus Neolamprologus; species Neolamprologus brichardi. The sequence goes on along the minus strand of NC_142108.1, from coordinate 33,686,488 downwards.
GGGAGCCAGCGAGCAGTAAGTGAGGTCGAGCCAGGGAGCAGTAAGGGAGGGGGATCCAGCGAGCAGTAAGGGAGCAGTAAGGGAGCAGTAAGGGAGCAGTAAGGGAGGGGGAGCCAGCGAGCATTAAGGGAGGGGGAGCCAGGGAGCAGTAAGGGAGGGGGAGCCAGCGAGCAGTAAGGGAGCAGTAAGGGAGGTGGAGCCAGGGAGTAGTAAGGGAGGGGGAGCCTGCGAGCAGTAAGGGAGGGGGACTCAGCGAGCAGTAAGGGAGCAGTAAGGGACGTGGAGCCAGGGAGTAGTAAGGGAGGGGGAGCCCACGAGCAGTAAGGGAGGGGGAGCCAGCGAGCAGTAAGGGAGTAGTAAGGGGGCAGTAAGGGAGGTGGAGCCAGCGAGCAGTAAGGCAGCAAGGGAGCAGTAAGGGAGGGGGAGCCAATGAGCAGTAAGGGAGCATTAAAGGAGGTGGAGCCAGCGAAAAGTAAGGGAGGGGGAGCCAGCGAGCAGTAAGGGAGCAGTAAGGGAGGGGGAGCAGAAGGGGAGGGGGAGCCAGCGAGCAGTAAGTGAGGTCGAGCCAGGGAGCAGTAAGGGAGGGGGATCCAGCGAGCAGTAAGGGAGCAGTAAGGGAGCAGTAAGGGAGCAGTAAGGGAGCAGTAAGGGAGGGGGAGCCAGCGAGCATTAAGGGAGGGGGAGCCAGGGAGCAGTAAGGGAGGGGGAGCCAGCGAGCAGTAAGGGAGCAGTAAGGGAGGTTGAGCCAGGGAGTAGTAAGGGAGGGGGAGCCTGCGAGCAGTAAGGGAGGGGGAGCCAGCGAGCAGTAAGGGAGCAGTAAGGGGGCAGTAAGGGAGGGGGAGCCAGCGAGCAGTAAGGCAGCAATAAGGGAGCAGTAAGGGAGGGGGAGCTAATGAGCAGTAAGGGAGCAGTAAGGAGGGGGAGCCAATGAGCAGGAAGGGAGCATTAAGGGAGGTGGAGCAAGGGAGCAGTAAGGGAGGGGGAGCCAGCGAGCAGTAAGGGAGCGGTAAGGGAGGTGGAGCCAGCGAGCGGTAAGGGAGGGGGAGCCAGCGAGCAGTAAGGGAGCAGTAAGGAAGCAGTAAGGGAGGGGGAGCCAATGAGCAGTAAGGGAGCATGAAGGGAGGTGGAGCCAGGGAGCAGTAAGGGAGGGGGAGCCAGCGAACAGTAAGGGAGCAGTAAGGGAGGTGGAGCAAGGAGCAGTATGGGAGTTGGAGCCAGGGAGCAGTAAGGGAGGTGGAGCCAGCGTGCAGTAAGGGAGGGGGAGCCAGCGAGCAGTAAGGGAGCAGTAAGGGAGGGGGAGCCAGCGAACAGTAAGGGAATAGTAAGGGAGGTGGAGCCAGCGAGCAGTAAGGGAGGGGGAGCCAGCGAGCAGTAAGGGAGCAGTAAGGGAGGGGGAACCAGCGAGCAGTAAGGGAGCAGTAAGGGAGGTGGAGCCAGGGAGTAGTAAGGGAGGGGGAGACTGCGAGCAGTGAGGGAGCATTAAGGGAGGGGAATTCAGCGAGCAGTAAGGGAGCAGTAAGGGAGGGGGAGCAGTAAGGGAGGTGGAGCCAGCGAGCAGTAAGGGAGGGGGAGGGGGAAGAAAGCGAGCAGTAGGGGAGGGGGAGCCAGCGAGCAGTAAGGGAGCAGTAAGGGAGGGGGAGCCAGCGAGCAGTAAGGGAGCAGTAAGGGAGCAGTAAGGGAGCAGTAAGGGAGGGGGAGCAGAAGGGGAGGGGGAGCCAGCGAGCAGTAAGTGAGGTCGAGCCAGGGAGCAGTAAGGGAGGGGGATCCAGCGAGCAGTAAGGGAGCAGTAAGGGAGCAGTAAGGGAGCAGTAAGGGAGGGGGAGCCAGCGAGCATTAAGGGAGGGGGAGCCAGGGAGCAGTAAGGGAGGGGGAGCCAGCGAGCAGTAAGGGAGCAGTAAGGGAGGTGGAGCCAGGGAGTAGTAAGGGAGGGGGAGCCTGCGAGCAGTAAGGGAGGGGGACTCAGCGAGCAGTAAGGGAGCAGTAAGGGACGTGGAGCCAGGGAGTAGTAAGGGAGGGGGAGCCCACGAGCAGTAAGGGAGGGGGAGCCAGCGAGCAGTAAGGGAGTAGTAAGGGGGCAGTAAGGGAGGTGGAGCCAGCGAGCAGTAAGGCAGCAAGGGAGCAGTAAGGGAGGGGGAGCCAATGAGCAGTAAGGGAGCATTAAAGGAGGTGGAGCCAGCGAAAAGTAAGGGAGGGGGAGCCAGCGAGCAGTAAGGGAGCAGTAAGGGAGGGGGAGCAGAAGGGGAGGGGGAGCCAGCGAGCAGTAAGTGAGGTCGAGCCAGGGAGCAGTAAGGGAGGGGGATCCAGCGAGCAGTAAGGGAGCAGTAAGGGAGCAGTAAGGGAGCAGTAAGGGAGCAGTAAGGGAGGGGGAGCCAGCGAGCATTAAGGGAGGGGGAGCCAGGGAGCAGTAAGGGAGGGGGAGCCAGCGAGCAGTAAGGGAGCAGTAAGGGAGCAGTAAGGGAGGGGGAGCAGTACGGGAGGTGGAGCCAGCGAGCAGTAAGGGAGGGGGAGGGGGCAGTAAGCGAGCAGCAGGGGAGGGGGAGCCAGCGAGCAGTAAGGGAGGTGGAGCCAGCGAGCAGTAAGGGAGCAGTAAGGAGGCAGTAAGGGAGGGGGAACCAGCGAGCAGTAAGGGAGCAGTAAGGGAGGTTGAGCCAGGGAGTAGTAAGGGAGGGGGAGCCTGCGAGCAGTAAGGGAGGGGGAGCCAGCGAGCAGTAAGGGAGCAGTAAGGGGGCAGTAAGGGAGGTGGAGCCAGGGAGTAGTAAGGGAGGGGGAGCCTGCGAGCAGTAAGGGAGGGGGACTCAGCGAGCAGTAAGGGAGCAGTAAGGGACGTGGAGCCAGGGAGTAGTAAGGGAGGGGGAGCCAGCGAGCAGTAAGGGAGTAGTAAGGGGGCAGTAAGGGAGGTGGAGCCAGCGAGCAGTAAGGCAGCAAGGGAGCAGTAAGGGAGGGGGAGCCAATGAGCAGTAAGGGAGCATTAAAGGAGGTGGAGCCAGGGAGCAGTAAGGGAGCAGTAAGGGAGGGGGAACCAGCGAGCAGTAAGGCAGCAATGGAGCAGTAAGGGAGGGGGAGCCAATGAGCAGTAAGGGAGCATTAAAGGAGGTGGAGCCAGGGAGCAGTAAGGGAGCAGTAAGGGAGGGGGAGCAGTAAGGGAGGGGGAGCCAGCGAGCAGTAACGGAGGTGTAGCCAGGGAGCAGTAAGGGAGGGGGAGCCAGCTAGCAGTAAGGGAGGGGGAGCCAGCGAGCAGTAAGGGAGCAGTAAGGGAGGTGGAGCCAGGGAGTAGTAAGGGAGGTGGAGCCAGCGAAAAGTAAGGGAGGGGGAGCCAGCGAGCAGTAAGGGAGGGGGAGAAGGCGAGCAGTAAGGGAGCAGTAAGGGAGGGGGAGCAGTAAGGGAGGGGGAGCCAGCGAACAGTAACGGAGGGGGAGCCAGCGAGCATTAAGGGAGGGGGAGCCAGGGAGCAGTAAGGGAGGGGGAGCCAGCGAGCAGTAAGGGATCAGTAAGGGAGGTGGAGCCAGGGAGTAGTAAGGGAGTTGGAGCCAGCGAGCAGTAACGGAGGGGGAGCCAGCGAGCATTAAGGGAGGGGGAGCCAGGGAGCAGTAAGGGAGGGGGAGCCAGCGAGCAGTAAGGGAGCAGTAAGGGAGGGGGAGCAAGCGAGCAGTAAGGGAGCAGTAAGGGAGGGGGAGCAGTAAGGGAGGGGGAGCCAGGGAGCAGTAACGGAGGGGGAGCCAGCGAGCATTAAGGGAGGTGGAGCCAGGGAGTAGTAAGGGAGGGGGAACAAGCGAGCAGTAAGGGAGGTGGAGCGAGCGAGCAGTAAGGAGGTGGAGCCAGGGAGCAGTAAGGGAGCAGTAAGGGAGTTTGAGCCAGCGAGCAGTAAGGGAGGGAGAGCCAGGCAGCAGTAAGGGAGGTGGAGCCTGCGAGCAGTAAGGGAGGGGGAGCCAGCGAGCAGTAAGAGAGCAGTAAGGGAGGGGGAGCCAGCGAGAAGTAAGAGAGCAGTAAGGGAGGGGGAGCCAGCGAGCAGTAAGGGAGGGGGAGGGGGCAGTAAGGGAGAAGTAAGGGAGGTGGAGCCAGGGAGTAGTAAGGGAGGGGGAACAAGCGAGCAGTAAGGGAGGTGGAGCGAGTGAGCAGTAAGGATGTGGAGCCAGGGAGCAGTAAGGGAGCAGTAAGGGAGTTTGAGCCAGCGAGCAGTAAGGGAGGGAGAGCCAGGCAGCAGTAAGGGAGGTGGAGCCTGCGAGCAGTAAGGGAGGGGGAGCCAGCGAGCAGTAAGAGAGCAGTAAGGGAGGGGGAGCCAGCGAGAAGTAAGAGAGCAGTAAGGGAGGGGAAGCCAGCGAGCAGTAAGGGAGGGGGAGGGGGCAGTAAGGGAGCAGTAAGGGAGGTGGAGCCAGCGAGCAGTAAGAGAGGGGGAGCAAGGAAACAGTAAAAGAGGTGAAGCCAGGGAGCAGTAAGGGAGGGGGAGCCAGCGAGCATTAAGGGAGGGGGAGCCAGGGAGCAGTAAGGTAGGTGGAGCCAGCGAAAAGTAAGGGAGCAGTAAGGGAGCAGTAAGGGAGGGGGGGCAGTAAGGGAGGGGGAGCCAGCGAGCAGTAAGGGAGGGGGAGCCAGCGAACAGTAAGGGAGCAGTAAGGGAGGTGGAGCCAGCGAGCAGTAAAGAAGGGGGAGCCAGCGAGCAGTAAGGGAGCAGTAAGGGAGCAGTAAGGGAGGGGGAGCAGTAAGGGAGGGGGGAGCCAGCGAGCAGTAAGGGAGGGGGAGCCAATGAGCAGTAAAGGAGCAGTAAGGGAGGGGGGGAGAGCGAGCAGTAAGGGAGCAGTAAGGGAGCAGTAAGGGAGGGGGAGCAAATGAGCAGTAAGGCAGCAGTAAGGGAGGGGGAGCCAGCGAGCAGTAAGGGGGCAGTAAGGGAGGGGGAGCCAGCGAGCAGTAAGGGAGGTGGAGCCAGTGAGCAGTAAGGGAGCAGTAAGGGAGGTGGAGCCAGCGAAAAGTAAGGGAGGGGGAGCCAGCGAGCAGTAAGGCAGCAAGGGAGCAGTAAGGGAGGGGGAGCCAATGAGCAGTAAGGGAGCAGTAAGGGAGGTGGAGCCAGGGAGCAGTAAGGGAGGGGGAACCAGCGAGCAGTAAGGGAGCAGTAAGGGAGGTGGAGCCAGGGAGTAGTAAGGGAGGGGGAGCCTGCGAGCAGTAAGGGAGGGGGAGCCAGCGAGCAGTAAGGGAGCAGTAAGGGAGGTGGAGCCAGGGAGTAGTAAGGGAGGGGGAGCCTGCGAGCAGTAAGGGAGGGGGAGCCAGCGAGCAGAAAGGGAGCAGTAAGGGGGCAGTAAGGGAGGCGGAGCCAGCGAGCAATAAGGGAGGTGGAGCCAGGGAGCAGTAAGCGAGCAGTAAGGGAGGTGGAGCCAGGGAGCACTAAGGGAGGTGGAGCCAGCGAAAAGTAAGGGAGGGGGAGCCAGCGAGCAGTAAGGGAGCTGTAAGGGAGGTGGAGCCAGGGAGTAGTAAGGGAGGTGGAGCCAGCGAAAAGTAAGGGAGGGGGAGCCAGCGAGCAGTAAGGGAGCATTAAAGGAGGTGGAGCCAGGGAGCAGTAAGGGAGCAGTAAGGGAGGGGGAGCCAGCGAGTAGTAACGGAGGTGGAGCCAGCGAGCAGTAAGGGAGCAGTAAGGGAGCAGTAAGGGAGGGGGAGCCAGCAAGCATTAAGGGAGGGGGAGCCAGGGAGCAGTAAGGGAGGGGGAACCAGCGAGCAGTAAGGGAGCAGTAAGGGAGGTGGAGCCAGGGAGTAGTAAGGGAGGGGGAGCCTGCGAGCAGTAAGGGAGGGGGAGCCAGCGAGCAGTAAGGGAGTAGTAAGGGAGGTGGAGCCAGCGAAAAGTAAGGGAGGGGGAGCCAGCGAGCATTAAGGGAGGGGGAGCCAGGGAGCAGTAAGGGAGGGGGAGCCAGCGAGCAGTAAGGGAGCAGTAAGGGAGGTGGAGCCAGGGAGTAGTAAGGGAGGGGGAGCCTGCGAGCAGTAAGGGAGGGGGACTCAGCGAGCAGTAAGGGAGCAGTAAGGGACGTGGAGCCAGGGAGTAGTAAGGGAGGGGGAGCCCACGAGCAGTAAGGGAGGGGGAGCCAGCGAGCAGTAAGGGAGTAGTAAGGGGGCAGTAAGGGAGGTGGAGCCAGCGAGCAGTAAGGCAGCAAGGGAGCAGTAAGGGAGGGGGAGCCAATGAGCAGTAAGGGAGCATTAAAGGAGGTGGAGCCAGGGAGCAGTAAGGGAGCAGTAAGGGAGGTGGAGCCAGGGAGTAGTAAGGGAGGTGGAGCCAGCGAAAAGTAAGGGACGGGGAGCAGTAAGGGAGGGGGAGCCAGCGAGCAGTAACGGAGGTGTAGCCAGCGAGCAGTAAGGGAGGTGGAGCCAGGGAGTAGTAAGGGAGGTGGAGCCAGCGAAAAGTAAGGGAGGGGGAGCCAGCGAGCAGTAAGGGAGGGGGAGCAAGCGAGCAGTAAGGGAGCAGTAAGGGAGGGGGAGCAGTAAGGGAGGGGGAGCCAGCGAGCAGTAACGGAGGGGGAACCAGCGAGCATTAAGGGAGGGGGAGCCAGGGAGCAGTAAGGGAGGGGGAGCCAGCGAGCAGTAAGGGAGCAGTAAGGGAGGTGGAGCCAGGGAGTAGTAAGGGAGGTGGAGCCAGCGAAAAGTAAGGGAGGGGGAGCCAGCGAGCAGTAAGGGAGGGGGAGCAAGCGAGCAGTAAGGGAGCAGTAAGGGAGGGGGAACCAGCGAGCAGTAAGGGAGCAGTAAGGGAGGTGGAGCCAGGGAGTAGTAAGGGAGGGGGGACAAGCGAGCAGTAAGGGAGGTGGAGCCAGCGAGCAGTAAGGAGGTGGAGCCAGGGAGCAGTAAGGGAGCAGTAAGGGAGTTTGAGCCAGCGAGCAGTAAGGGAGGGAGAGCCAGGCAGCAGTAAGGGAGGTGGAGCCTGCGAGCAGTAAGGGAGGGGGAGCCAGCGAGCAGTAAGAGAGCAGTAAGGGAGGGGGAGCCAGCGAGAAGTAAGAGAGCAGTAAGGGAGGGGGAGCCAGCGAGCAGTAAGGGAGGGGGAGGGGGCAGTAAGGGAGCAGTAAGGGAGGTGGAGCCAGCGAGCAGTAAGAGAGGGGGAGCCATGCAGCAGTAAGGGAGGTGGAGCCTGCGAGCAGTAAGGGAGGGGGAGCCAGCGAGCAGTAAGAGAGCAGTAAGGGAGGGGGAGCCAGCGAGAAGTAAGAGAGCAGTAAGGGAGGGGGAGCCAGCGAGCAGTAAGGGAGGGGGAGGGGGCAGTAAGGGAGCAGTAAGGGAGGTGGAGCCAGCGAGCAGTAAGAGAGGGGGAGCAAGGAAACAGTAAAAGAGGGGGAGACAGGGAGCAGTAAGGTAGGTGGAGCCAGCGAAAAGTAAGGGAGCAGTAAGGGAGCAGTAAGGGAGGGGGGGCAGTAAGGGAGGGGGAGCCAGCGAGCAGTAAGGGAGGGGGAGCCAGCGAACAGTAAGGGAGCAGTAAGGGAGGTGGAGCCAGCGAGCAGTAAAGAAGGGGGAGCCAGCGAGCAGTAAGGCAGCAAGGGAGCAGTAAGGGAGGGGGAGCCAATGAGCAGTAAGGGAGCATAAAAGGAGGTGGAGCCAGGGAGCAGTAAGGGAGGGGGAGTCAGGGAGCAGTAAGGGAGCAGTAAGGGGGCAGTAAGAAAGGGGGAGCCATCGAGCAGTAAGGGAGCAGTAAGGGAGGTGGAGCCAGGGAGCAGTAAGGGAGGGGGAACCAGCGAGCAGTAAGGGAGCAGTAAGGGAGGTGGAGCCAGGGAGTAGTAAGGGAGGGGGAGCCTGCGAGCAGTAAGGGAGTGGGAGCCAGCGAGCAGTAAGGGAGCAGTGAGGGGGCAGTATAGGAAGGCGGAGCCAGCGAGCAATAAGGGAGGTGGAGCCAGGGAGCAGTAAGCGAGCAGTAAGGGAGGTGGAGCCAGGGAGCAGTAAGGGAGGTGGAGCCAGCGAAAAGTAAGGGAGTGGGAGCCAGCGAGCAGTAAGGGAGCAGTAAGGGAGGTGGAGCCAGGGAGTAGTAAGGTAGGGGGAGCCTGCGAGCAGTAAGGGAGGGGGAGCCAGCGAGCAGAAAGGGAGCAGTGAGGGGGCAGTATAGGAAGGCGGAGCCAGCGAGCAATAAGGGAGGTGGAGCCAGGGAGCAGTAAGCGAGCAGTAAGGGAGGTGGAGCCAGGGAGCAGTAAGGGAGGTGGAGCCAGCGAAAAGTAAGGGAGGGGGAGCCAGCGAGCAGTAAGGCAGCAAGGGAGCAGTAAGGGAGGGGGAGCCAATGAGCAGTAAGGGAGCAGTAAGGGAGGTGGAGCCAGCGAAAAGTAAGGGAGGGGGAGCCAGCGAGCAGTAAGGCAGCAAGGGAGCAGTAAGGGAGGGGGAGCCAATGAGCAGTAAGGGAGCATAAAAGGAGGTGGAGCCAGGGAGCAGTAAGGGAGGGGGAGTCAGGGAGCAGTAAGGGAGCAGTAAGGGGGCAGTAAGAAAGGGGGAGCCATCGAGCAGTAAGGGAGCAGTAAGGGAGGTGGAGCCAGGGAGCAGTAAGGGAGGGGGAACCAGCGAGCAGTAAGGGAGCAGTAAGGGAGGTGGAGCCAGGGAGTAGTAAGGGAGGGGGAGCCTGCGAGCAGTAAGGGAGTGGGAGCCAGCGAGCAGTAAGGGAGCAGTGAGGGGGCAGTATAGGAAGGCGGAGCCAGCGAGCAATAAGGGAGGTGGAGCCAGGGAGCAGTAAGGGAGCAGTAAGGGAGGTGGAGCCAGCGAGCAGTAAGAGAGGGGGAGCCATGCAGCAGTAAGGGAGGTGGAGCCTGCGAGCAGTAAGGGAGGGGGAGCCAGCGAGCAGTAAGAGAGCAGTAAGGGAGGGGGAGCCAGCGAGAAGTAAGAGAGCAGTAAGGGAGGGGGAGCCAGCGAGCAGTAAGGGAGGGGGAGGGGGCAGTAAGGGAGCAGTAAGGGAGGTGGAGCCAGCGAGCAGTAAGAGAGGGGGAGCAAGGAAACAGTAAAAGAGGGGGAGACAGGGAGCAGTAAGGTAGGTGGAGCCAGCGAAAAGTAAGGGAGCAGTAAGGGAGCAGTAAGGGAGGGGGGGCAGTAAGGGAGGGGGAGCCAGCGAGCAGTAAGGGAGGGGGAGCCAGCGAACAGTAAGGGAGCAGTAAGGGAGGTGGAGCCAGCGAGCAGTAAAGAAGGGGGAGCCAGCGAGCAGTAAGGCAGCAAGGGAGCAGTAAGGGAGGGGGAGCCAATGAGCAGTAAGGGAGCATAAAAGGAGGTGGAGCCAGGGAGCAGTAAGGGAGGGGGAGTCAGGGAGCAGTAAGGGAGCAGTAAGGGGGCAGTAAGAAAGGGGGAGCCATCGAGCAGTAAGGGAGCAGTAAGGGAGGTGGAGCCAGGGAGCAGTAAGGGAGGGGGAACCAGCGAGCAGTAAGGGAGCAGTAAGGGAGGTGGAGCCAGGGAGTAGTAAGGGAGGGGGAGCCTGCGAGCAGTAAGGGAGTGGGAGCCAGCGAGCAGTAAGGGAGCAGTGAGGGGGCAGTATAGGAAGGCGGAGCCAGCGAGCAATAAGGGAGGTGGAGCCAGGGAGCAGTAAGCGAGCAGTAAGGGAGGTGGAGCCAGGGAGCAGTAAGGGAGGGGGAGCCAGCGAAAAGTAAGGGAGTGGGAGCCAGCGAGCAGTAAGGGAGCAGTAAGGGAGGTGGAGCCAGGGAGTAGTAAGGTAGGGGGAGCCTGCGAGCAGTAAGGGAGGGGGAGCCAGCGAGCAGAAAGGGAGCAGTGAGGGGGCAGTATAGGAAGGCGGAGCCAGCGAGCAATAAGGGAGGTGGAGCCAGGGAGCAGTAAGCGAGCAGTAAGGGAGGTGGAGCCAGGGAGCAGTAAGGGAGGTGGAGCCAGCGAAAAGTAAGGGAGGGGGAGCCAGCGAGCAGTAAGGCAGCAAGGGAGCAGTAAGGGAGGGGGAGCCAATGAGCAGTAAGGGAGCAGTAAGGGAGGTGGAGCCAGCGAAAAGTAAGGGAGGGGGAGCCAGCGAGCAGTAAGGCAGCAAGGGAGCAGTAAGGGAGGGGGAGCCAATGAGCAGTAAGGGAGCATAAAAGGAGGTGGAGCCAGGGAGCAGTAAGGGAGGGGGAGTCAGGGAGCAGTAAGGGAGCAGTAAGGGGGCAGTAAGAAAGGGGGAGCCATCGAGCAGTAAGGGAGCAGTAAGGGAGGTGGAGCCAGGGAGCAGTAAGGGAGGGGGAACCAGCGAGCAGTAAGGGAGCAGTAAGGGAGGTGGAGCCAGGGAGTAGTAAGGGAGGGGGAGCCTGCGAGCAGTAAGGGAGTGGGAGCCAGCGAGCAGTAAGGGAGCAGTGAGGGGGCAGTATAGGAAGGCGGAGCCAGCGAGCAATAAGGGAGGTGGAGCCAGGGAGCAGTAAGCGAGCAGTAAGGGAGGTGGAGCCAGGGAGCAGTAAGGGAGGTGGAGCCAGCGAAAAGTAAGGGAGTGGGAGCCAGCGAGCAGTAAGGGAGCAGTAAGGGAGGTGGAGCCAGGGAGTAGTAAGGTAGGGGGAGCCTGCGAGCAGTAAGGGAGGGGGAGCCAGCGAGCAGAAAGGGAGCAGTGAGGGGGCAGTATAGGAAGGCGGAGCCAGCGAGCAATAAGGGAGGTGGAGCCAGGGAGCAGTAAGCGAGCAGTAAGGGAGGTGGAGCCAGGGAGCAGTAAGGGAGGTGGAGCCAGCGAAAAGTAAGGGAGGGGGAGTCAGCGAGCAGTAAGGCAGCAAGGGAGCAGTAAGGGAGGGGGAGCCAATGAGCAGTAAGGGAGCATTAAAGGAGGTGGAGCCAGGGAGCAGTAAGGGAGCAGTAAGGGAGGGGGAGCAGTAAGGGAGGGGGAGCCAGCGAGTAGTAACGGAGGTGGAGCCAGGGAGCAGTAAGGGAGGGGGAGCCAGCGAGCAGTAAGGGAGCAGTAAGGGAGCAGTAAGGGAGGGGGAGCCAGCGAGCAGTAAGGGAGCAGTAAGGGAGGTGGAGCCAGGGAGTAGTAAGGGAGGTGGAGCCAGCGAAAAGTAAGGGAGGGGGAGCCTGCGAGCAGTAAGGGAGGGGGAGCCAGCGAGCAGTAAGGGAGGGGGAGCCAGCGAGCAGTAAGGGAGCAGTAAGGGAGGTGGAGCCAGGGAGTAGTAAGGGAGGTGGAGCCAGCGAAAAGTAAGGGAGGGGGAGCCAGCGAGCAGTAAGGGAGCAGTAAGGGAGGGGGAACCAGCGAGCAGTAAGGGAGCATTAAAGGAGGTGGAGCCAGGGAGCAGTAAGGGAGCAGTAAGGGAGCAGTAAGGGAGGGGGAGCAGTAACGGAGGTGGAGCCAGGGAGCAGTAAGGGAGGGGGAGCCAGCGAGCAGTAAGGGAGCAGTAAGGGAGCAGTAAGGGAGGGGGAGCCAGCGAGCATTAAGGGAGGGGGAGCCAGGGAGCAGTAAGGGAGGGGGAGCCAGCGAGCAGTAAGGGAGCAGTAAGGGAGGTGGAGCCAGGGAGCAGTAAGGGAGGTGGAGCCAGCGAAAAGTAAGGGAGGGGGAGCCAGCGAGCAGTAAGGGAGCAGTAAGGGAGGGGGAGCCAGCGAGCATTAAGGGAGGGGGAGCCAGGGAGCAGTAAGGGAGGGGGAGCCAGCGAGCAGTAAGGGAGCAGTAAGGGAGGTGGAGCCAGGGAGCAGTAAGGGAGGTGGAGCCAGCGAAAAGTAAGGGAGGGGGAGCCAGCGAGCAGTAAGGGAGCAGTAAGGGAGGTGGAGCCAGCGAGCAATAAGGGAGGTGGAGCCAGGGAGCAGTAAGCGAGCAGTAAGGGAGGTGCAGCCAGGGAGCAGTATGCGAGCAGTAAGGGAGGTGGAGCCAGGGAGCAGTAAGCGAGCAGTAAGGGAGGTGGAGCCAGGGAGCAATAAGGGAGGTGGAGCCAGGGAGCAGTAAGCGAGCAGTAAGGGAGGTGGAGCAGGGGAGCAGTAAGGGAGGTGGAGCCAGCGAAAAGTAAGGGAGGGGGAGCCAGCGAGCAGTAAGGGAGCAGTAAGGGAGGGGGAACCAGCGAGCAGTAAGGGAGCAGTAAGGGAGGTGGAGCCAGGGAGCAGTAAGCGAGCAGTAAGGGAGGTGGAGCAGGGGAGCAGTAAGGGAGGTGGAGCCAGCGAAAAGTAAGGGAGGGGGAGCCAGCGAGCAGTAAGGCAGCAAGGGAGCAGTAAGGGAGGGGGAGCCAATGAGCAGTAAGGGAGCATTAAAGGAGGTGGAGCCAGGGAGCAGTAAGGGAGCAGTAAGGGAGCAGTAAGGGAGGGGGAGCAGTAACGGAGGTGGAGCCAGGGAGCAGTAAGGGAGGGGGAGCCAGCGAGCAGTAAGGGAGCAGTAAGGGAGGTGGAGCCAGGGAGCAGTAAGGGAGGTGGAGCCAGCGAAAAGTAAGGGAGGGGGAGCCAGCGAGCAGTAAGGGAGCAGTAAGGGAGGTGGAGCCAGCGAGCAATAAGGGAGGTGGAGCCAGGGAGCAGTAAGCGAGCAGTAAGGGAGGTGGAGCCAGGGAGCAGTAAGGGAGGTGGAGCCAGGGAGCAGTAAGCGAGCAGTAAGGGAGGTGGAGCCAGGGAGCAGTAAGCGAGCAGTAAGGGAGGTGGAGCCAGGGAGCAATAAGGGAGGTGGAGCCAGGGAGCAGTAAGCGAGCAGTAAGGGAGGTGGAGCAGGGGAGCAGTAAGGGAGGTGGAGCCAGCGAAAAGTAAGGGAGGGGGAGCCAGCGAGCAGTAAGGGAGCAGTAAGGGAGGTGGAGCCAGCGAGCAATAAGGGAGGTGGAGCCAGGGAGCAGTAAGCGAGCAGTAAGGGAGGTGGAGCCAGGGAGCAGTAAGGGAGGTGGAGCCAGGGAGCAGTAAGCGAGCAGTAAGGGAGGTGGAGCCAGGGAGCAGTAAGCGAGCAGTAAGGGAGGTGGAGCCAGGGAGCAGTAAGCGAGCAGTAAGGGAGGTGGAGCAGGGGAGCAGTAAGGGAGGTGGAGCCAGCGAAAAGTAAGGGAGGGGGAGCCAGCGAGCAGTAAGGCAGCAAGGGAGCAGTAAGGGAGGGGGAGCCAATGAGCAGTAAGGGAGCATTAAAGGAGGTGGAGCCAGGGAGCAGTAAGGGAGCAGTAAGGGAGCAGTAAGGGAGGGGGAGCAGTAACGGAGGGGGAGCCAGGGAGCAGTAAGGGAGGGGGAGCCAGCGAGCAGTAAGGGAGCAGTAAGGGAGCAGTAAGGGAGGGGGAGCCAGCGAGCATTAAGGGAGGGGGAGCCAGGGAGCAGTAAGGGAGGGGGAGCCAGCGAGCAGTAAGGGAGCAGTAAGGGAGGTGGAGCCAGGGAGCAGTAAGGGAGGTGGAGCCAGCGAAACGTAAGGGAGGGGGAACCAGCGAGCAGTAAGGGAGCAGTAAGGGAGGTGGAGCCAGGGAGTAGTAAGGGAGGGGGAACAAGCGAGCAGTAAGGGAGCAGTAAGGGAGGTTGAGCCAGCGAGCAATAAGGGAGGTGGAGCCAGGGAGCAGTAAGCGAGCAGTAAGGGAGGTGGAGCCAGGGAGCAATGAGGGAGGTGGAGCCAGGGAGCAGTAAGCGAGTAGTAAGGGAGGTGGAGCCAGGGAGCAGTAAGGGAGGTGGAGCCAGCGAAAAGTAAGGGAGGGGGAGCCAGCGAGCAGTAAGGCAGCAAGGGAGCAGAAAGGGAGGGGGAGCCAATGAGCAGTAAGGGAGCATTAAAGGAGGTGGAGCCAGGGAGCAGTAAGGGAGCAGTAAGGGAGCAGTAAGGGAGGGGGAGCAGTAAGGGAGGGGGAGCCAGCGAGCAGTAACGGAGGTGGAGCCAGGGAGCAGTAAGGGAGGGGGAGCCAGCGAGCAGTAAGGGAGCAGTAAGGGAGCAGTAAGGGAGGGGGAGCCAGCGAGCAGTAAGGGAGGGGGAGCCAGCGAGCAGTAAGGGAGCAGTAAGGGAGGTGGAGCCAGGGAGTAGTAAGGGAGGTGGAGCCAGCGAAAAGTAAGGGAGGGGGAGCCAGCGAGCAGTAAGGGAGCAGTAAGGGAGGGGGAACCAGCGAGCAGTAAGGGAGCAGTAAGGGAGGTGGAGCCAGGGAGTAGTAAGTGAGGGGGAACAAGCGAGCAGTAAGGGAGCAGTAAGGGAGGTGGAGCCAGCGAGCAATAAGGGAGGTGGAGCCAGGGAGCAGTAAGCGAGCAGTAAGGGAGGTGGAGCCAGGGAGCAATAAGGGAGGTGGAGCCAGGGAGCAGTAAGCGAGCAGTAAGGGAGGTGGAGCAGGGGAGCAGTAAGGGAGGTGGAGCCAGCGAAAAGTAAGGGAGGGGGAGCCAGCGAGCAGTAAGGCAGCAAGGGAGCAGTAAGGGAGGGGGAGCCAATGAGCAGTAAGGGAGCATTAAAGGAGGTGGAGCCAGGGAGCAGTAAGGGAGCAGTAAGGGAGCAGTAAGGGAGGGGGAGCAGTAACGGAGGTGGAGCCAGGGAGCAGTAAGGGAGGGGGAGCCAGCGAGCAGTAAGGGAGCAGTAAGGGAGCAGTAAGGGAGGGGGAGCCAGCGAGCATTAAGGGAGGGGGAGCCAGGGAGCAGTAAGGGAGGGGGAGCCAGCGAGCAGAAAGGGAGCAGTAAGGGAGGTGGAGCCAGGGAGCAGTAAGGGAGGTGGAGCCAGCGAAAAGTAAGGGAGGGGGAGCCAGCGAGCAGTAAGGGAGCAGTAAGGGAGGTGGAGCCAGCGAGCAATAAGGGGGGTGGAGCCAGGGAGCAGTAAGCGAGCAGTAAGGGAGGTGGAGCCAGGGAGCAGTAAGGGAGGTGGGGCCAGGGAGCAGTAAGCGAGCAGTAAGGGAGGTGGAGCCAGCGAAAAGTAATGGAGGGGGAGCCAGCGAGCAGTAAGGCAGCAGTAAGGGGGCAGTAAGGGAGGGGGACCCAGCGAGCAGTAAGGGAGCAGTAAGGGAGGGGGAACCAGCGAGCAGTAAGGGAGCAGTAAGGGAGGTTGAGCCAGGGAGTAGTAAGGGAGGGGGAGCCTGCGAGCAGTAAGGGAGGGGGAGCCAGCGAGCAGTAAGGGAGCAGTAAGGGGGCAGTAAGGGAGGGGGAGCCAGCGAGCAGTAAGGCAGCAATAAGGGAGCAGTAAGGGAGGGGGAGCTAATGAGCAGTAAGGGAGCAGTAAGGAGGGGGAGCCAATGAGCAGGAAGGGAGCATTAAGGGAGGTGGAGCAAGGGAGCAGTAAGGGAGGGGGAGCCAGCGAGCAGTAAGGGAGCGGTAAGGGAGGTGGAGCCAGCGAGCGGTAAGGGAGGGGGAGCCAGCGAGCAGTAAGGGAGCAGTAAGGAAGCAGTAAGGGAGGGGGAGCCAATGAGCAGTAAGGGAGCATGAAGGGAGGTGGAGCCAGGGAGCAGTAAGGGAGGGGGAGCCAGCGAACAGTAAGGGAGCAGTAAGGGAGGTGGAGCAAGGAGCAGTAAGGGAGCAGTAAGAGAGGGGGAGCCAGCGAGCAGTAAGGGAGCAGTAAGGGAGCAGTAAGGGAGCAGTAAGGGAGCAGTAAGGGAGGGGGAGCAGAAGGGGAGGGGGAGCCAGCGAGCAGTAAGGGAGCAGTAAGGGAGGGGGAACCAGCGAGCAGTAAGGGAGCAGTAAGGGAGGTGGAGCCAGGGAGTAGTAAGGGAGGGGGAACAAGCGAGCAGTAAGGGAGCAGTAAGGGAGGTTGAGCCAGCGAGCAATAAGGGAGGTGGAGCCAGGGAGCAGTAAGCGAGCAGTAAGGGAGGTGGAGCCAGGGAGCAATGAGGGAGGTGGAGCCAGGGAGCAGTAAGCGAGTAGTAAGGGAGGTGGAGCCAGGGAGCAGTAAGGGAGGTGGAGCCAGCGAAAAGTAAGGGAGGGGGAGCCAGCGAGCAGTAAGGCAGCAAGGGAGCAGAAAGGGAGGGGGAGCCAATGAGCAGTAAGGGAGCATTAAAGGAGGTGGAGCCAGGGAGCAGTAAGGGAGCAGTAAGGGAGCAGTAAGGGAGGGGGAGCAGTAAGGGAGGGGGAGCCAGCGAGCAGTAACGGAGGTGGAGCCAGGGAGCAGTAAGGGAGGGGGAGCCAGCGAGCAGTAAGGGAGCAGTAAGGGAGCAGAAAGGGAGGGGGAGCCAGCGAACAGTAAGGGAGCAGTAAGGGAGGTGGAGCCAGGGAGTAGTAAGGGAGGTGGAGCCAGCGAAAAGTAAGGGAGGGGGAGCCAGCGAGCAGTAAGGGAGCAGTAAGGGAGGGGGAACCAGCGAGCAGTAAGGGAGCAGTAAGGGAGGTGGAGCCAGGGAGTAGTAAGGGAGGGGGAACAAGCGAGCAGTAAGGGAGCAGTAAGGGAGGTGGAGCCAGCGAGCAATAAGAGAGGTGGAGCCAGGGAGCAGTAAGCGAGCAGTAAGGGAGGTGGAGCCAGGGAGCAATAAGGGAGGTGGAGCCAGGGAGCAGTAAGGGAGCATTAAAGGAGGTGGAGCCAGGGAGCAGTAAGGGAGCAGTAAGGGAGCAGTAAGGGAGGGGGAGCAGTAACGGAGGTGGAGCCAGGGAGCAGTAAGGGAGGGGGAGCCAGCGAGCAGTAAGGGAGCAGTAAGGGAGCAGTAAGGGAGGGGGAGCCAGCGAGCATTAAGGGAGGGGGAGCCAGGGAGCAGTAAGGGAGGGGGAGCCAGCGAGCAGAAAGGGAGCAGTAAGGGAGGTGGAGCCAGGGAGCAGTAAGGGAGGTGGAGCCAGCGAAAAGTAAGGGAGGGGGAGCCAGCGAGCAGTAAGGGAGCAGTAAGGGAGGTGGAGCCAGCGAGCAATAAGGGAGGTGGAGCCAGGGAGCAGTAAGCGAGCAGTAAGGGAGGTGGAGCCAGGGAGCAGTAAGGGAGGTGGAGCCAGGGAGGAGTAAGCGAGCAGTAAGGGAGGTGGAGCAAGCGAAAAGTAATGGAGGGGGAGCCAGCGATCAGTAAGGCAGCAGTAAGGGGGCAGTAAGGGAGGGGGACCCAGCGAGCAGTAAGTGAGCAGTAAGGGAGGGGGAACCAGCGAGCAGTAAGGGAGCAGTAAGGGAGGTTGAGCCAGGGAGTAGTAAGGGAGGGGGAGCCTGCGAGCAGTAAGGGAGGGGGAGCCAGCGAGCAGTAAGGGAGCAGTAAGGGGGCAGTAAGGGAGGGGGAGCCAGCGAGCAGTAAGGCAGCAATAAGGGAGCAGTAAGGGAGGTGGAGCTAATGAGCAGTAAGGGAGCAGTAAGGAGGGGGAGCCAATGAGCAGGAAGGGAGCATTAAGGGAGGTGGAGCAAGGGAGCAGTAAGGGAGGGGGAGCCAGCGAGCAGTAAGGGAGCGGTAAGGGAGGTGGAGCCAGCGAGCGGTAAGGGAGGGGGAGCCAGCGAGCAGTAAGGGAGCAGTAAGGAAGCAGTAAGGGAGGGGGAGCCAATGAGCAGTAAGGGAGCATGAAGGGAGGTGGAGCCAGGGAGCAGTAAGGGAGGGGGAGCCAGCGAACAGTAAGGGAGCAGTAAGGGAGGTGGAGCAAGGAGCAGTAAGGGAGTTGGAGCCAGGGAGCAGTAAGGGAGGTGGAGCCAGCGTGCAGTAAGGGAGGGGGAGCCAGCGAGCAGTAAGGGAGCGGTAAGGGAGGTGGAGCCAGCGAGCGGTAAGGGAGGGGGAGCCAGCGAGCAGTAAGGGAGCAGTAAGGAAGCAGTAAGGGAGGGGGAGCCAATGAGCAGTAAGGGAGGTCGAGCCAGGGAGCAGTAAGGGAGGGGGATCCAGCGAGCAGTAAGGGAGCAGTAAGGGAGCAGTAAGGGAGCAGTAAGGGAGCAGTAAGGGAGGGGGAGCAGAATGGGAGGGGGAGCCAGCGAGCAGTAAGTGAGGTCGAGCCAGGGAGCAGTAAGGGAGGGGGATCCAGCGAGCAGTAAGGGAGCAGTAAGGGAGCAGTAAGGGAGCAGTAAGGGAGGGGGAGCCAATGAGCAGGAAGGGAGCATTAAGGGAGGTGGAGCAAGGGAGCAGTAAGGGAGGGGGAGCCAGCGAGCAGTAAGGGAGCGGTAAGGGAGGTGGAGCCAGCGAGCGGTAAGGGAGGGGGAGCCAGCGAGCAGTAAGGGAGCAGTAAGGGAGCAGTAAGGGAGCAGTAAGGGAGGGGGAGCAGAATGGGAGGGGAAGCCAGCGAGCAGTAAGTGAGGTCGAGCCAGGGAGCAGTAAGGGAGGGGGATCCAGCGAGCAGTAAGGGAGCAGTAAGGGAGCAGTAAGGGAGCAGTAAGGGAGGGGGAGCCAGCGAGCATTAAGGGAGGGGGAGCCAGGGAGCAGTAAGGGAGGGGGAGCCAGCGAGCAGTAAGGGAGGGGGACTCAGCGAGCAGTAAGGGAGTAGTAAGGGGGCAGTAAAGGAGGTGGAGCCAGCGAGCAGTAAGGCAGCAAGGGAGCAGTAAGGGAGGGGGAGCCAATGAGCAGTAAGGGAGCATTAAAGGAGGTGGAGCCAGGGAGCAGTAAGGGAGCAGTAAGGGAGCAGTAAGGGAGGGGGAGCAGTAAGGGAGGGGGAGCCAGCGAGCAGTAACGGAGGTGGAGCCAGGGAGCAGTAAGGGAGGGGGAGCCAGGGAGCAGTAAGGGAGGGGGAGCCAGCGAGCAGTAAGGGAGCAGTAAGGGAGGTGGAGCCAGGGAGTAGTAAGGGAGGTGGAGCCAGCGAAAAGTAAGGGAGGGGGAGCCAGCGAGCAGTAAGGGAGGGGGAGCAGGCGAGCAGTAAGGGAGCAGTAAGGGAGGGGGAGCAGTAAGGGAGGGGGAGCCAGCGAGCAGTAACGGAGGGGGAGCCAGCGAGCATTAAGGGAGGGGGAGCCAGGGAGCAGTAAGGGAGGGGGAGCCAGCGAGCAGTAAGGGAGCAGTGAGGGAGGTGGAGCCAGGGAGTAGTAAGGGAGGTGGAGCCAGCGAAAAGTAAGGGAGGGGGAGCCAGCGAGCAGTAAGGGAGGGGGAGCAAGCGAGCAGTAAGGGAGCAGTAAGGGAGGGGGAACCAGCGAGCAGTAAGGGAGCAGTAAGGGAGGTGGAGCCAGGGAGTAGTAAGGGAGGGGGAAAGAGCGAGCAGTAAGGGAGGTGGAGCCAGCGAGCAGTAAGGAGGTGGAGCCAGGGAGCAGTAAGGGAGCAGTAAGGGAGGGAGAGCCAGGCAGCAGTAAGGGAGGGGGAGCCTGCGAGCAGTAAGGGAGGGGGAGCCAGCGAGCAGTAAGAGAGCAGTAAGGGAGGGGGAGCCAGCGAGAAGTAAGAGAGCAGTAAGGGAGGGGGAGCCAGCGAGCAGTAAGGGAGGGGGAGGGGGCAGTAAGGGAGCAGTAAGGGAGGTGGAGCCAGCGAGCAGTAAGAGAGGGGGAGCAAGGAAACAGTAAAAGAGGTGAAGCCAGGGAGCAGTAAGGGAGGGGGAGCCAGCGAGCATTAAGGGAGGGGGAGCCAGGGAGCAGTAAGGTAGGTGGAGCCAGCGAAAAGTAAGGGAGCAGTAAGGGAGCAGTAAGGGAGGGGGGGCAGTAAGGGAGGGGGAGCCAGCGAGCAGTAAGGGAGGGGGAGCCACCGAACAGTAAGGGAGCAGTAAGGGAGGTGGAGCCAGCGAGCAGTAAAGAAGGGGGAGCCAGCGAGCAGTAAGGGAGCAGTAAGGGAGCAGTAAGGGAGGGGGGGCAGTAAGGGAGGGGGGAGCCAGCGAGCAGTAAGGGAGGGGGAGCCAATGAGCAGTAAAGGAGCAGTAAGGGAGGGGGGGAGAGCGAGCAGTAAGGGAGCAGTAAGGGAGCAGTAAGGGAGGGGGAGCAAATGAGCAGTAACGCAGCAGTAAGGGAGGGGGAGCCAGCGAGCAGTAAGGGAGCAGTAAGGGGGCAGTAAGGGAGGGGGAGCCAGCGAGCAGTAAGGGAGGTGGAGCCAGTGAGCAGTAAGGGAGCAGTAAGGGAGGTGGAGCCAGCGAAAAGTAAGGGAGGGGGAGCCAGCGAGCAGTAAGGCAGCAAGGGAGCAGTAAGGGAGGGGGAGCCAATGAGCAGTAAGGGAGCATAAAAGGAGGTGGAGCCAGGGAGCAGTAAGGGAGGGGGAGTCAGGGAGCAGTAAGGGAGCAGTAAGGGGGCAGTAAGAAACGGGGAGCCAGCGAGCAGTAAGGGAGCAGTAAGGGAGGTGGAGCCAGGGAGCAGTAAGGGAGCAGTAAGGGAGGTGGAGCCAGGGAGCAGTAAGGGAGGGGGAGCCAGCGAGCAGTAAGGGAGGGGGAGCCAGCGAGCAGTAAGGGAGCAGTAAGTGAGGGGGAACCAGCGAGCAGTAAGGGAGCAGTAAGGGAGGTGGAGCCAGGGAGTAGTAAGGGAGGGGGAGCCTGCTAGCAGTAAGGGAGGGGGAGCCAGCGAGCAGTAAGGGAGCAGTAAGGGAGGTGGAGCCAGGGAGTAGTAAGGGAGTGGGAGCCTGCGAGCAGTAAGGGAGGGGCAGCCAGCGAGCAGAAAGGGAGCAGTAAGGGGGCAGTAAGGGAGGCGGAGCCAGCGAGCAATAAGGGAGGTAGAGCCAGGGAGCAGTAAGCGAGCAGTAAGGGAGGTGGAGCCAGGGAGCAGTAAGGGAGGTGGAGCCAGCGAAAAGTAAGGGAGGGGGAGCCAGCGAGCAGTAAGGGAGCAGTAAGGGAGGTGGAGCCAGCGAGCAATAAGGGAGGTGGAGCCAGGGAGCAGTAAGCGAGCAGTAAGGGAGGTGGAGCCAGGGAGCAGTAAGGGAGGTGGGGCCAGGGAGCAGTAAGCGAGCAGTAAGGGAGGTGGAGCCAGCGAAAAGTAATGGAGGGGGAGCCAGCGAGCAGTAAGGCAGCAGTAAGGGGGCAGTAAGGGAGGGGGACCCAGCGAGCAGTAAGGGAGCAGTAAGGGAGGGGGAACCAGCGAGCAGTAAGGGAGCAGTAAGGGAGGTTGAGCCAGGGAGTAGTAAGGGAGGGGGAGCCTGCGAGCAGTAAGGGAGGGGGAGCCAGCGAGCAGTAAGGGAGCAGTAAGGGGGCAGTAAGGGAGGGGGAGCCAGCGAGCAGTAAGGCAGCAATAAGGGAGCAGTAAGGGAGGGGGAGCTAATGAGCAGTAAGGGAGCAGTAAGGAGGGGGAGCCAATGAGCAGGAAGGGAGCATTAAGGGAGGTGGAGCAAGGGAGCAGTAAGGGAGGGGGAGCCAGCGAGCAGTAAGGGAGCGGTAAGGGAGGTGGAGCCAGCGAGCGGTAAGGGAGGGGGAGCCAGCGAGCAGTAAGGGAGCAGTAAGGAAGCAGTAAGGGAGGGGGAGCCAATGAGCAGTAAGGGAGCATGAAGGGAGGTGGAGCCAGGGAGCAGTAAGGGAGGGGGAGCCAGCGAACAGTAAGGGAGCAGTAAGGGAGGTGGAGCAAGGAGCAGTAAGGGAGCAGTAAGGGAGGGGGAGCCAGCGAGCAGTAAGGGAGCAGTAAGGGAGCAGTAAGGGAGCAGTAAGGGAGCAGTAAGGGAGGGGGAGCAGAAGGGGAGGGGGAGCCAGCGAGCAGTAAGTGAGGTCGAGCCAGGGAGCAGTAAGGGAGGGGGATCCAGCGAGGGACTTAGCGAAAAGTAAGGGAGGGGGAGCCTGCGAGCAGTAAGGGAGGGGGAGCCAGCGAGCAGTAAGGGAGCAGTAAGGGAGGGGGAACCAGCGAGCAGTAAGGGAGCAGTAAGGGAGGTGGAGCCAGGGAGTAGTAAGGGAGAGGAACAAGCGAGCAGTAAGGGAGCAGTAAGGGAGGTTCAGCCAGCGAGCAATAAGGGAGGTGGAGCCAGGGAGCAGTAAGCGAGCAGTAAGGGAGGTGGAGCCAGGGAGCAATGAGGGAGGTGGAGCCAGGGAGCAGTAAGCGAGTAGTAAGGGAGGTGGAGCCAGGGAGCAGTAAGGGAGGTGGAGCCAGCGAAAAGTAAGGGAGGGGGAGCCAGCGAGCAGTAAGGCAGCAAGGGAGCAGAAAGGGAGGGGGAGCCAATGAGCAGTAAGGGAGCATTAAAGGAGGTGGAGCCAGGGAGCAGTAAGGGAGCAGTAAGGGAGCAGTAAGGGAGGGGGAGCAGTAAGGGAGGGGGAGCCAGCGAGCAGTAACGGAGGTGGAGCCAGGGAGCAGTAAGGGAGGGGGAGCCAGCGAGCAGTAAGGGAGCAGTAAGGGAGCAGAAAGGGAGGGGGAGCCAGCGAGCAGTAAGGGAGCAGTAAGGGAGGTGGAGCCAGGGAGTAGTAAGGGAGGTGGAGCCAGCGAAAAGTAAGGGAGGGGGAGCCAGCGAGCAGTAAGGGAGCAGTAAGGGAGGGGGAACCAGCGAGCAGTAAGGGAGCAGTAAGGGAGGTGGAGCCAGGGAGTAGTAAGGGAGGGGGAACAAGCGAGCAGTAAGGGAGCAGTAAGGGAGGTGGAGCCAGCGAGCAATAAGGGAGGTGGAGCCAGGGAGCAGTAAGCGAGCAGTAAGGGAGGTGGAGCCAGGGAGCAATAAGGGAGGTGGAGCCAGGGAGCAGTAAGCGAGCAGTAAGGGAGGTGGAGCAGGGGAGCAGTAAGGGAGGTGGAGCCAGCGAAAAGTAAGGGAGGGGGAGCCAGCGAGCAGTAAGGCAGCAAGGGAGCAGTAAGGGAGGGGGAGCCAATGAGCAGTAAGGGAGCATTAAAGGAGGTGGAGCCAGGGAGCAGTAAGGGAGCAGTAAGGGAGCAGTAAGGGAGGTGGAGCCAGCGAAAAGTAATGGAGGGGGAGCCAGCGATCAGTAAGGCAGCAGTAAGGGGGCAGTAAGGGAGGGGGACCCAGCGAGCAGTAAGGGAGCAGTAAGGGAGGGGGAACCAGCGAGCAGTAAGGGAGCAGTAAGGGAGGTTGAGCCAGGGAGTAGTAAGGGAGGGGGAGCCTGCGAGCAGTAAGGGAGGGGGAGCCAGCGAGCAGTAAGGGAGCAGTAAGGGGGCAGTAAGGGAGGGGGAGCCAGCGAGCAGTAAGGCAGCAATAAGGGAGCAGTAAGGGAGGGGGAGCTAATGAGCAGTAAGGGAGCAGTAAGGAGGGGGAGCCAATGAGCAGGAAGGGAGCATTAAGGGAGGTGGAGCAAGGGAGCAGTAAGGGAGGGGGAGCCAGCGAGCAGTAAGGGAGCGGTAAGGGAGGTGGAGCCAGCGAGCGGTAAGGGAGGGGGAGCCAGCGAGCAGTAAGGGAGCAGTGAGGAAGCAGTAAGGGAGGGGGAGCCAATGAGCAGTAAGGGAGCATGAAGGGAGGTGGAGCCAGGGAGCAGTAAGGGAGGGGGAGCCAGCGAACAGTAAGGGAGCAGTAAGGGAGGTGGAGCAAGGAGCAGTAAGGGAGTTGGAGCCAGGGAGCAGTAAGGGAGGTGGAGCCAGCGTGCAGTAAGGGAGGGGGAGCCAGCGAGCAGTAAGGGAGCGGTAAGGGAGGTGGAGCCAGCGAGCGGTAAGGGAGGGGGAGCCAGCGAGCAGTAAGGGAGCAGTAAGGAAGCAGTAAGGGAGGGGGAGCCAATGAGCAGTAAGGGAGGTCGAGCCAGGGAGCAGTAAGGGAGGGGGATCCAGCGAGCAGTAAGGGAGCAGTAAGGGAGCAGTAAGGGAGCAGTAAGGGAGCAGTAAGGGAGGGGGAGCAGAATGGGAGGGGGAGCCAGCGAGCAGTAAGTGAGGTCGAGCCAGGGAGCAGTAAGGGAGGGGGATCCAGCGAGGGACTTAGCGAAAAGTAAGGGAGGGGGAGCCTGCGAGCAGTAAGGGAGGGGGAGCCAGCGAGCAGTAAGGGAGCAGTAAGGGAGGGGGAACCAGCGAGCAGTAAGGGAGCAGTAAGGGAGGTGGAGCCAGGGAGTAGTAAGGGAGAGGAACAAGCGAGCAGTAAGGGAGCAGTAAGGGAGGTTCAGCCAGCGAGCAATAAGGGAGGTGGAGCCAGGGAGCAGTAAGCGAGCAGTAAGGGAGGTGGAGCCAGGGAGCAATGAGGGAGGTGGAGCCAGGGAGCAGTAAGCGAGTAGTAAGGGAGGTGGAGCCAGGGAGCAGTAAGGGAGGTGGAGCCAGCGAAAAGTAAGGGAGGGGGAGCCAGCGAGCAGTAAGGCAGCAAGGGAGCAGAAAGGGAGGGGGAGCCAATGAGCAGTAAGGGAGCATTAAAGGAGGTGGAGCCAGGGAGCAGTAAGGGAGCAGTAAGGGAGCAGTAAGGGAGGGGGAGCAGTAAGGGAGGGGGAGCCAGCGAGCAGTAACGTTGGTGGAGCCAGGGAGCAGTAAGGGAGGGGGAGCCAGCGAGCAGTAAGGGAGCAGTAAGGGAGCAGAAAGGGAGGGGGAGCCAGCGAGCAGTAAGGGAGCAGTAAGGGAGGTGGAGCCAGGGAGTAGTAAGGGAGGTGGAGCCAGCGAAAAGTAAGGGAGGGGGAGCCAGCGAGCAGTAAGGGAGCAGTAAGGGAGGGGGAACCAGCGAGCAGTAAGGGAGCAGTAAGGGAGGTGGAGCCAGGGAGTAGTAAGGGAGGGGGAACAAGCGAGCAGTAAGGGAGCAGTAAGGGAGGTGGAGCCAGCGAGCAATAAGGGAGGTGGAGCCAGGGAGCAGTAAGCGAGCAGTAAGGGAGGTGGAGCCAGGGAGCAATAAGGGAGGTGGAGCCAGGGAGCAGTAAGCGAGCAGTAAGGGAGGTGGAGCAGGGGAGCAGTAAGGGAGGTGGAGCCAGCGAAAAGTAAGGGAGGGGGAGCCAGCGAGCAGTAAGGCAGCAAGGGAGCAGTAAGGGAGGGGGAGCCAATGAGCAGTAAGGGAGCATTAAAGGAGGTGGAGCCAGGGAGCAGTAAGGGAGCAGTAAGGGAGCAGTAAGGGAGGTGGAGCCAGCGAAAAGTAATGGAGGGGGAGCCAGCGATCAGTAAGGCAGCAGTAAGGGGGCAGTAAGGGAGGGGGACCCAGCGAGCAGTAAGGGAGCAGTAAGGGAGGGGGAACCAGCGAGCAGTAAGGGAGCAGTAAGGGAGGTTGAGCCAGGGAGTAGTAAGGGAGGGGGAGCCTGCGAGCAGTAAGGGAGGGGGAGCCAGCGAGCAGTAAGGGAGCAGTAAGGGGGCAGTAAGGGAGGGGGAGCCAGCGAGCAGTAAGGCAGCAATAAGGGAGCAGTAAGGGAGGGGGAGCTAATGAGCAGTAAGGGAGCAGTAAGGAGGGGGAGCCAATGAGCAGGAAGGGAGCATTAAGGGAGGTGGAGCAAGGGAGCAGTAAGGGAGGGGGAGCCAGCGAGCAGTAAGGGAGCGGTAAGGGAGGTGGAGCCAGCGAGCGGTAAGGGAGGGGGAGCCAGCGAGCAGTAAGGGAGCAGTAAGGAAGCAGTAAGGGAGGGGGAGCCAATGAGCAGTAAGGGAGCATGAAGGGAGGTGGAGCCAGGGAGCAGTAAGGGAGGGGGAGCCAGCGAACAGTAAGGGAGCAGTAAGGGAGGTGGAGCAAGGAGCAGTAAGGGAGTTGGAGCCAGGGAGCAGTAAGGGAGGTGGAGCCAGCGTGCAGTAAGGGAGGGGGAGCCAGCGAGCAGTAAGGGAGCGGTAAGGGAGGTGGAGCCAGCGAGCGGTAAGGGAGGGGGAGCCAGCGAGCAGTAAGGGAGCAGTAAGGAAGCAGTAAGGGAGGGGGAGCCAATGAGCAGTAAGGGAGGTCGAGCCAGGGAGCAGTAAGGGAGGGGGATCCAGCGAGCAGTAAGGGAGCAGTAAGGGAGCAGTAAGGGAGCAGTAAGGGAGCAGTAAGGGAGGGGGAGCAGAATGGGAGGGGGAGCCAGCGAGCAGTAAGTGAGGTCGAGCCAGGGAGCAGTAAGGGAGGGGGATCCAGCGAGCAGTAAGGGAGCAGTAAGGGAGCAGTAAGGGAGCAGTAAGGGAGGGGGAGCCAATGAGCAGGAAGGGAGCATTAAGGGAGGTGGAGCAAGGGAGCAGTAAGGGAGGGGGAGCCAGCGAGCAGTAAGGGAGCGGTAAGGGAGGTGGAGCCAGCGAGCGGTAAGGGAGGGGGAGCCAGCGAGCAGTAAGGGAGCAGTAAGGGAGCAGTAAGGGAGCAGTAAGGGAGGGGGAGCAGAATGGGAGGGGGAGCCAGCGAGCAGTAAGGGAGCAGTAAGGGAGGTGGAGCCAGGGAGTAGTAAGGGAGGTGGAGCCAGCGAAAAGTAAGGGAGGGGGAGCCAGCGAGCAGTAAGGGAGCAGTAAGGGAGGGGGAACCAGCGAGCAGTAAGGGAGCAGTAAGGGAGGTGGAGCCAGGGAGTAGTAAGGGAGGGGGAACAAGCGAGCAGTAAGGGAGCAGTAAGGGAGGTGGAGCCAGCGAGCAATAAGGGAGGTGGAGCCAGGGAGCAGTAAGCGAGCAGTAAGGGAGGTGGAGCCAGGGAGCAGTAAGCGAGCAGTAAGGGAGGTGGAGCAGGGGAGCAGTAAGGGAGATGGAGCCAGCGAAAAGTAAGGGAGGGGGAGCCAGCGAGCAGTAAGGCAGCAAGGGAGCAGTAAGGGAGGGGGAGCCAATGAGCAGTAAGGGAGCATTAAAGGAGGTGGAGCCAGGGAGCAGTAAGGGAGCAGTAAGGGAGCAGTAAGGGAGGGGGAGCAGTAACGGAGGTGGAGCCAGGGAGCAGTAAGGGAGGGGGAGCCAGCGAGCAGTAAGGGAGCAGTAAGGGAGCAGTAAGGGAGGGGGAGCCAGCGAGCATTAAGGGAGGGGGAGCCAGGGAGCAGTAAGGGAGGGGGAGCCAGCGAGCAGAAAGGGAGCAGTAAGGGAGGTGGAGCCAGGGAGCAGTAAGGGAGGTGGAGCCAGCGAAAAGTAAGGGAGGGGGAGCCAGCGAGCAGTAAGGGAGCAGTAAGGGAGGTGGAGCCAGCGAGCAATAAGGGAGGTGGAGCCAGGGAGCAGTAAGCGAGCAGTAAGGGAGGTGGAGCCAGGGAGCAGTAAGGGAGGTGGAGCCAGGGAGCAGTAAGCGAGCAGTAAGGGAGGTGGAGCCAGCGAAAAGTAATGGAGGGGGAGCCAGCGATCAGTAAGGCAGCAGTAAGGGGGCAGTAAGGGAGGGGGACCCAGCGAGCAGTAAGGGAGCAGTAAGGGAGGGGGAACCAGTGAGCAGTAAGGGAGCAGTAAGGGAGGTTGAGCCAGGGAGTAGTAAGGGAGGGGGAGCCTGCGAGCAGTAAGGGAGGGGGAGCCAGCGAGCAGTAAGGGAGCAGTAAGGGGGCAGTAAGGGAGGGGGAGCCAGCGAGCAGTAAGGCAGCAATAAGGGAGCAGTAAGGGAGGGGGACCCAGCGAGCAGTAAGGGAGCAGTAAGGGAGGGGGAACCAGCGAGCAGTAAGGGAGCAGTAAGGGAGGTTGAGCCAGGGAGTAGTAAGGGAGGGGGAGCCTGCGAGCAGTAAGGGAGGGGGAGCCAGCGAGCAGTAAGGGAGCAGTAAGGGGGCAGTAAGGGAGGGGGAGCCAGCGAGCAGTAAGGCAGCAATAAGGGAGCAGTAAGGGAGGGGGAGCTAATGAGCAGTAAGGGAGCAGTAAGGAGGGGGAGCCAATGAGCAGGAAGGGAGCATTAAGGGAGGTGGAGCCAGGGAGCAGTAAGGGAGGGGGAGCCAGCGAGCAGTAAGGGAGCAGTAAGGAAGCAGTAAGGGAGGGGGAGCCAATGAGCAGTAAGGGAGCATGAAGGGAGGTGGAGCCAGGGAGCAGTAAGGGAGGGGGAGCCAGCGAACAGTAAGGGAGCAGTAAGGGAGGTGGAGCAAGGAGCAGTAAGGGAGTTGGAGCCAGGGAGCAGTAAGGGAGGTGGAGCCAGCGTGCAGTAAGGGAGGGGGAGCCAGCGAGCAGTAAGGGAGCGGTAAGGGAGGTGGAGCCAGCGAGCGGTAAGGGAGGGGGAGCCAGCGAGCAGTAAGGGAGCAGTAAGGAAGCAGTAAGGGAGGGGGAGCCAATGAGCAGTAAGGGAGGTCGAGCCAGTGAGCAGTAAGGGAGGGGGATCCAGCGAGCAGTAAGGGAGCAGTAAGGGAGCAGTAAGGGAGCAGTAAGGGAGCAGTAAGGGAGGGGGAGCAGAATGGGAGGGGGAGCCAGCGAGCAGTAAGTGAGGTCGAGCCAGGGAGCAGTAAGGGAGGGGGATCCAGCGAGCAGTAAGGGAGCAGTAAGGGAGCAGTAAGGGAGCAGTAAGGGAGGGGGAGCCAATGAGCAGGAAGGGAGCATTAAGGGAGGTGGAGCAAGGGAGCAGTAAGGGAGGGGGAGCCAGCGAGCAGTAAGGGAGCGGTAAGGGAGGTGGAGCCAGCGAGCGGTAAGGGAGGGGGAGCCAGCGAGCAGTAAGGGAGCAGTAAGGGAGCAGTAAGGGAGCAGTAAGGGAGGGGGAGCAGAATGGGAGGGGGAGCCAGCGAGCAGTAAGTGAGGTCGAGCCAGGGAGCAGTAAGGGAGGGGGATCCAGCGAGCAGTAAGGGAGCAGTAAGGGAGCAGTAAGGGAGCAGTAAGGGAGGGGGAGCCAGCGAGCATTAAGGGAGGGGGAGCCAGGGAGCAGTAAGGGAGGGGGAGCCAGCGAGCAGTAAGGGAGCAGTAAGGGAGGTGGAACCAGGGAGTAGTAAGGGAGGGGGAGCCTGCGAGCAGTAAGGGAGGGGGACTCAGCGAGCAGTAAGGGAGTAGTAAGGGGGCAGTAAAGGAGGTGGAGCCAGCGAGCAGTAAGGCAGCAAGGGAGCAGTAAGGGAGGGGGAGCCAATGAGCAGTAAGGGAGCATTAAAGGAGGTGGAGCCAGGGAGCAGTAAGGGAGCAGTAAGGGAGCAGTAAGGGAGGGGGAGCAGTAAGGGAGGGGGAGCCAGCGAGCAGTAACGGAGGTGGAGCCAGGGAGCAGTAAGGGAGGGGGAGCAAGGGAGCAGTAAGGGAGGGGGAGCCAGCGAGCAGTAAGTGAGCAGTAAGGGAGGTGGAGCCAGGGAGTAGTAAGGGAGGTGGAGCCAGCGAAAAGTAAGGGAGGGGGAGCCAGCGAGCAGTAAGGGAGGGGGAGCAGGCGAGCAGTAAGGGAGCAGTAAGGGAGGGGGAGCAGTAAGGGAGTGGGAGCCAGCGAGCAGTAACGGAGGGGGAGCCAGCGAGCATTAAGGGAGGGGGAGCCAGGGAGCAGTAAGGGAGGGGGAGCCAGCGAGCAGTAAGGGAGCAGTGAGGGAGGTGGAGCCAGGGAGTAGTAAGGGAGGTGGAGCCAGCGAAAAGTAAGGGAGGGGGAGCCAGCGAGCAGTAAGGGAGGGGGAGCAAGCGAGAAGTAAGGGAGCAGTAAGGGAGGGGGAACCAGCGAGCAGTAAGGGAGCAGTAAGGGAGGTGGAGCCAGGGAGTAGTAAGGGAGGGGGAAAGAGCGAGCAGTAAGGGAGGTGGAGCCAGCGAGCAGTAAGGAGGTGGAGCCAGGGAGCAGTAAGGGAGCAGTAAGGGAGGGAGAGCCAGGCAGCAGTAAGGGAGGGGGAGCCTGCGAGCAGTAAGGGAGGGGGAGCCAGCGAGCAGTAAGAGAGCAGTAAGGGAGGGGGAGCCAGCGAGAAGTAAGAGAGCAGTAAGGGAGGGGGAGCCAGCGAGCAGTAAGGGAGGGGGAGGGGGCAGTAAGGGAGCAGTAAGGGAGGTGGAGCCAGCGAGCAGTAAGAGAGGGGGAGCAAGGAAGCAGTAAAAGAGGTGGAGCCAGGGAGTAGTAAGTGAGTTTGAGCCAGGCAGCATTAAGGGAGGTGGAGCATGCGAAAAGTAAGGGAGCAGTAAGGGAGCAGTAAGGGAGGGGGGGCAGTAAGGGAGGGGGAGCCAGCGAGCAGTAAGGGAGGGGGAGCCAGCGAACAGTAAGGGAGCAGTAAGGGAGGGGGAGCAAATGAGCAGTAAGGGAGCATTAAGGGAGGTGGAGCCAGGGAGCAGTAAGGTAGGTCGAGCCAGCGAAAAGTAAGGGAGGTGGAGCCAGCGAGCAGTAAGGCAGCAGTAAGGGGGCAGTAAGGGAGGGGGAGTTAATGAGCAGTAAGGGAGCATTAAGGGAGGTGGAGCCAGGGAGCAGTAAGGGAGGGGGAGCGAGCGAGCAGTAAGGGAGGGGGAGCCAGCGAGCTGTAAGGGAGCAGTAGGGGAGGGGGAGCCAGCGATCAGTAAGGGAGCAGTAAGGGAGCAGTAAGGGAGGGGGAGCCAGCGAGCAGTAAGGGAGCAGTAAGGGAGGGGGAGCCAGCGAGCAGTAAGGGAGCAGTAAGGGAGGGGGAGCCAGCGAGCAGTAAGGGAGCAGTAAGGGAGGGGGAGCAGTAAGGGAGGGGGAGCCAGCGAGCAGTAAGGGAGGTGGAGCCAGGGAGCAGTAAGGGAGGGGTAGCCAGCGAGCAGTAAGGGAGCAGTAAGGGAGCAGTAAGGGAGCAGTAAGGGAGGGGGAGCCAGCGAGCATTAAGGGAGGGGGAGCCAGGGAGCAGTAAGGGAGGGGGAGCCAGCGAGCAGTAAGGGAGGGGGAGCCAGCGAGCAGTAAGGGAGCAGTAAGGGAGGTGGAGCCAGGGAGTAGTAAGGGAGGGGGAGCCTGCGAGCAGTAAGGGAGGGGGAGCCAGCGAGCAGTAAGGGAGCAGTAAGGGAGGGAGAGCCAGGGAGCAGTAAAGGAGGGGGAGCCAGCGAACAGTAAGGGAGCAGTAAGGGAGGGGGAGCAGTAAGGGAGGTGGAGGAAGCGAGTAGTAAGGGAGGTGGAGCCTGCGAGCAGTAAGGGAGCAGTAAGGGAGCAGTAAGGGAGGGGGAGCAGTAAGGGAGGTGGAGCCAGCGAGCAGTAAGGGAGGGGGAGCCAGCGAGCAGTAAGCGAGCAGTAAGGGAGCAGTAAGGGAGCAGTAAGGGAGGTGGAGCCAGCCAGCAGTAAGGGAGGGGGAGGGGGCAGTAAGCGAGCAGTAGGGGAGGGCGAGCCAGCGAGCAGTAAGCGAGCAGTAAGGGAGGGGGAGCAGTAAGGGAGGGGGAGCCAGCGAGAAGTAAGGGAGGTGGAGCCAGGGAGCAGTAAGGGAGGGGGAGCCAGCGAGCAGTAAGGGAGCAGTAAGGGAGCAGTAAGGGAGGGGGAACCAGCGAGCAGTAAGGGAGGGGGAGCCAGCGAGCAGTAAGGGAGGGGGAGCCAGCGAGCAGTAAGGGAGCAGTAAGGGAGGTGGAGCCAGGGAGTAGTAAGGGAGGGGGAGCCTGCGAGCAGTAAGGGAGGTGGAGCCAGGGAGCAGTAAGGGAGGGGGAGCCAGGGAGCAGTAAGGGAGGGGGAGCCAGCGAGCAGTAAGGGAGGGGGAGCCAGCGAGCAGTAAGGGAGCAGTAAGGGAGGTGGAGCCAGGGAGTAGTAAGGGAGGGGGAGCCTGCGAGCAGTAAGGGAGGGGGAGCCAGCGAGCAGTAAGGGAGCAGTAAGGGAGGGGGATCCAGCGAGCAGTAAGGGAGGGGGAGCCAGCGAGCAGTAAGGCAGCAGTAAGGGAGCAGTAAGGGAGGGGGAGCCAACGAGCAGTAAGGGAGCATTAAGGGAGGTGGAGCCAGGGAGCAGTAAGGGAGGGGGAGCCAGCGAGCAGTAAGGGAGCAGTAAGGGAGGGGGAACCAGCGAGCAGTAAGGGAGCATTAAGGGAGGTGGAGCCAGGGAGTAGTAAGGGAGGGCGATTCTGCGAGCAGTAAGGGAGGGGGAGCCAGCGAGCAGTAAGGGAGCAGTAAGGGCACAGTAAGGGAGGGGGAGCCAGCGAGCAGTAAGGGAGGTTGAGCCAGGGAGCAGTAAGGGAGCAGTAAGGGAGGTGGAGCAAGGGAGCAGTAAGGGAGGTGGAGCCAGCGAAAAGTAATGGAGGGGGAGCCAGCGAGCAGTAAGGCAGCAAGGGAGCAGTAAGGGAGGGGGAGCCAATGAGCAGTAAGGGAGCATTAAAGGAGGTGGAGCCAGGGAGCAGTAAGGGAGGGGGAGCCAGGGAGCAGTAAGGGAGGGGGAGCCAGCGAACAGTAATGGAGCAGTAAGGGAGGGGGAGCCAGCGAGCAGAAAGGGAGGTGGAGCCTGCGAGCATTAAGGGAGCAGAAAGGGAGGGGAAGACAGGGAGCGAGCTGTAAGGGAGCAGTAAGGGAGGGGGAGCCAGCGAGCAGTAAAGAAGCTGTAAGGGAGTTGGAGCCAGCGAGCAGTAAGGGAGGGGGAACCAGCGAGCAGTAAGGGAGCAGTAAGGGAGCAGTGAGGGAGGGGGAGCAGTAAGGGAGGGGGGAGCCAGCGAGCAGTAAGGGAGGGGGAGCCAATGAGCAGTAAAGGAGCAGTAAGGGAGGGGGGGCAAGCGAGCAGTAAGGGAGGGGGAGCCAGGGAGCAGTAAGGGAGGGGGAGCCAGCGAGCATTAAGGGAGGGAGAGCCAGGAGTCAGTAAGGGAGGGGGAGCCAGCGAGCAGTAAGGGAGCAGTAAGGGAGGTGGAGCCAGGGAGTAGTAAGGGAGCAGTAAGGGAGGGGGAACCAGCGAGCAGTAAGGGAGCAGTAAGGGAGGGGGAACCAGCGAGCAGTAAGGGAGCAGTAAGGGAGGTGGAGCCAGAGAGTAGTAAGGGAGGGGGAGCCTGCGAGCAGTAAGCGAGGGGGAGCCAGCGAGCAGTAAGGGAGCAGTAAGGGAGGGGGAGCCAGCGAACAGTAAGGGAATAGTAAGGGAGGTGGAGCCAGCGAGCAGTAAGGGAGGGGGAGCCAGTGAGCAGTAAGGGAGCAGTAAGGGAGGGGAAACCAGCGAGCAGTAAGTGAGCAGTAAGGGAGGTGGAGCCAGGGAGTAGTAAGGGAGGGGGAGACTGCGAGCAGTGAGGGAGCATTAAGGGAGGGGAATTCAGCGAGCAGTAAGGGAGCAGTAAGGGAGGGGGAGCAGTAAGGGAGGTGGAGCCAGCGAGCAGTAAGGGAGGGGGAGGGGGCAGAAAGCGAGCAGTAGGGGAGGGGGAGCCAGCGAGCAGTAAGGGAGCAGTAAGGGAGGGGGAGCCAGCGAGCAGTAAGGGAGCAGTAAGGGAGCAGTAAGGGAGCAGTAAGGGAGGGGGAGCAGAAGGGGAGGGGGAGCCAGCGAGCAGTAAGTGAGGTCGAGCCAGGGAGCAGTAAGGGAGGGGGATCCAGCGAGCAGTAAGGGAGCAGTAAGGGAGCAGTAAGGGAGCAGTAAGGGAGGGGGAGCCAGCGAGCATTAAGGGAGGGGGAGCCAGGGAGCAGTAAGGGAGGGGGAGCCAGCGAGCAGTAAGGGAGCAGTAAGGGAGGTGGAGCCAGGGAGTAGTAAGGGAGGGGGAGCCTGCGAGCAGTAAGGGAGGGGGACTCAGCGAGCAGTAAGGGAGCAGTAAGGGACGTGGAGCCAGGGAGTAGTAAGGGAGGGGGAGCCCACGAGCAGTAAGGGAGGGGGAGCCAGCGAGCAGTAAGGGAGTAGTAAGGGGGCAGTAAGGGAGGTGGAGCCAGCGAGCAGTATGGCAGCAAGGGAGCAGTAAGGGAGGGGGAGCCAATGAGCAGTAAGGGAGCATTAAAGGAGGTGGAGCCAGGGAGCAGTAAGGGAGCAGTAAGGGAGCAGTAAGGGAGGGGGAGCAGTAAGGGAGGGGGAGCCAGCGAGCAGTAACGGAGGTGGAGCCAGGGAGCAGTAAGGGAGGGGGAGCCAGGGAGCAGTAAGGGAGGGGGAGCCAGCGAGCAGTAAGGGAGCAGTAAGGGAGGTGGAGCCAGCGAAAAGTAAGGGAGGGGGAGCCAGCGAGCGGTAAGGGAGGGGGAGCAAGCGAGCAGTAAGGGAGCAGTAAGGGAGGGGGAGCAGTAAGGGAGGGGGAGCCAGCGAGCAGTAACGGAGGGGGAGCCAGCGAGCATTAAGGGAGGGGGAGCCAGGGAGCAGTAAGGGAGGGGGAGCCAGCGAGCAGTAAGGGAGCAGTAAGGGAGGTGGAGCCAGGGAGTAGTAAGGGAGGTGGAGCCAGCGAAAAGTAAGGGAGGGGGAGCCAGCGAGCAGTAAGGGAGGGGGAGCAAGCGAGCAGTAAGGGAGCAGTAAGGGAGGGGGAACCAGCGAGCAGTAAGGGAGCAGTAAGGGAGGTGGAGCCAGGGAGTAGTAAGGGAGGGGGAACAAGCGAGCAGTAAGGGAGGTGGAGCCAGCGAGCAGTAAGGAGGTGGAGCCAGGGAGCAGTAAGGGAGCAGTAAGGGAGTTTGAGCCAGCGAGCAGTAAGGGAGGGAGAGCCAGGCAGCAGTAAGGGAGGTGGAGCCAGCGAGCAGTAAGAGAGCAGTAAGGGAGGGGGAGCCAGCGAGCAGTAAGGGAGGGGGGGCAGTAAGGGAGGTGGAGCCAGCGAGCAGTAAAGAAGGGGGAGCCAGCGAGCAGTAAGGGAGCAGTAAGGGAGCAGTAAGGGAGGGGGGACAGTAAGGGAGGGGGGAGCCAGCGAGCAGTAAGGGAGGGGGAGCCAATGAGCAGTAAAGGAGCAGTAAGGGAGGGGGGGAGAGCGAGCAGTAAGGGAGCAGTAAGGGAGCAGTAAGGGAGGGGGAGCAAATGAGCAGTAAGGCAGCAGTAAGGGAGGGGGAGCCAGCGAGCAGTAAGGGAGGTGGAGCCAGTGAGCAGTAAGGGAGCAGTAAGGGAGGTGGAGCCAGCGAAAAGTAAGGGAGGGGGAGCCAGCGAGCAGTAAGGCAGCAAGGGAGCAGTAAGGGAGGGGGAGCCAATGAGCAGTAAGGGAGCATAAAAGGAGGTGGAGCCAGGGAGCAGTAAGGGAGGGGGAGTCAGGGAGCAGTAAGGGAGCAGTAAGGGGGCAGTAAGAAAGGGGGAGCCAGCGAGCAGTAAGGGAGCAGTAAGGGAGGTGGAGCCAGGGAGCAGTAAGGGAGCAGTAAGGGAGGTGGAGCCAGGGAGCAGTAAGGGAGGGGGAGCCAGCGAGCAGTAAGGGAGCAGTAAGGGAGGGGGAACCAGCGAGGAGTAAGGGAGCAGTAAGGGAGGGGGAACCAGCGAGGAGTAAGGGAGCAGTAAGGGAGGTGGAGCCAGGGAGTAGTAAGGGAGGGGGAGCCAGCGAGCAGTAAGGGAGGGGGAGCCAGCGAGCAGTAAGGGAGCAGTAAGGGAGTTGGAGCCAGCGAGCAATAAGGGAGGTGGAGCCAGGGAGCAGTAAGCGAGCAGTAAGGGAGGTGGAGCCAGGGAGCAATAAGGGAGGTGGAGCCAGGGAGCAGTAAGCGAGCAGTAAGGGAGGTGGAGCCAGGGAGCAGTAAGGGAGGTGGAGCCAGCGAAAAGTAAAGGAGGGGGAGCCAGCGAGCAGTAAGGCAGCAAGGGAGCAGTAAGGAAGGGGGAGCCAATGAGCAGTAAGGGAGCATTAAAGGAGGTGGAGCCAGGGAGCAGTAAGGGAGCAGTAAGGGAGCAGTAAGGGAGGGGGAGCAGTAAGGGAGGGGGAGCCAGCGAGCAGTAACGGAGGTGGAGCCAGGGAGCAGTAAGGGAGGGGGAGCCAGCGAGCAGTAAGGGAGCAGTAAGGGAGCAGTAAGGGAGGGGGAGCCAGCGAGCATTAAGGGAGGGGGAGCCAGGGAGCAGTAAGGGAGGGGGAGCCAGCGAGCAGTAAGGGAGCAGTAAGGGAGGTGGAGCCAGGGAGTTGTAAGGGAGGTGGAGCCAGCGAAAAGTAAGGGAGGGGGAGCCAGCGAGCAGTAAAGGAGGGGGAGCCAATGAGCTGTAAGGGAGCATTAAAGGAGGTGGAGCCAGGGAGCAGTAAGGGAGCAGTAAGGGAGCAGTAAGGGAGGTGGAGCAAGGGAGTAGTAAGGGAGGGGAGCCAGCGAAAAGTAAGGGAGGGGGAGCCAGCGAGCAGTAAGGGAGGGGGAG
Source organism: Neolamprologus brichardi (assembly GCF_056152115.1). NCBI lineage: Eukaryota > Metazoa > Chordata > Actinopteri > Cichliformes > Cichlidae > Neolamprologus > Neolamprologus brichardi. The sequence continues at coordinate 33,651,289 of NC_142108.1, read as the reverse complement.
CCAGCGAGCAGTAAGGGAGCAGTAAGGGAGGGGGAACCAGCGAGCAGTAAGGGAGCAGTAAGGGAGGTGGAGCCAGGGAGTAGTAAGGGAGGGGGAACAAGCGAGCAGTAAGGGAGCAGTAAGGGAGGTGGAGCCAGCGAGCAATAAGGGAGGTGGAGCCAGGGAGCAGTAAGCGAGCAGTAAGGGAGGGGGAGCCAGCGAGCAGTAAGGGAGGGGGAGCCAGCGAGCAGTAAGGGAGCAGTAAGGGAGGGGGAACCAGCGAGCAGTAAGGGAGCAGTAAGGGAGGTGGAGCAAGGGAGTAGTAAGGGAGGGGGAACAAGCGAGCAGTAAGGGAGCAGTAAGGGAGGTGGAGCCAGCGAGCAATAAGGGAGGTGGAGCCAGGGAGCAGTACACGAGCAGTAAGGGAGGTGGAGCCAGGGAGCAATAAGGGAGGTGGAGCCAGGGAGCAGTAAGCGAGCAGTAAGGGAGGTGGAGCCAGGGAGCAGTAAGGGAGGTGGAGCCAGCGAAAAGTAAGGGAGGGGGAGCCAGCGAGCAGTAAGGCAGCAAGGGAGCAGTAAGGGAGGGGGAGCCAATGAGCAGTAAGGGAGCATAAAAGGAGGTGGAGCCAGGGAGCAGTAAGGGAGGGGGAGTCAGGGAGCAGTAAGGGAGCAGTAAGGGGGCAGTAAGAAAGGGGGAGCCAGCGAGCAGTAAGGGAGCAGTAAGGGAGGTGGAGCCAGGGAGCAGTAAGGGAGCAGTAAGGGAGGTGGAGCCAGGGAGCAGTAAGGGAGGGGGAGCCAGCGAGCAGTAAGGGAGCAGTAAGGGAGGGGGAACCAGCGAGGAGTAAGGGAGCAGTAAGGGAGGGGGAACCAGCGAGGAGTAAGGGAGCAGTAAGGGAGGTGGAGCCAGGGAGTAGTAAGGGAGGGGGAGCCAGCGAGCAGTAAGGGAGGGGGAGCCAGCGAGCAGTAAGGGAGCAGTAAGGGAGGGGGAACCAGCGAGGAGTAAGGGAGCAGTAAGGGAGGTGGAGCCAGGGAGTAGTAAGGGAGGGGGAGCCTGCGAGCAGTAAGGGAGGGGGAGCCAGCGAGCAGTAAGGGAGCAGTAAGGGAGGTGGAGCCAGGGAGTAGTAAGGGAGGGGGAGCCTGCGAGCAGTAAGGGAGGGGGAGCCAGCGAGCAGAAAGGGAGCAGTAAGGGGGCAGTAAGGGAGGCGGAGCCAGCGAGCAATAAGGGAGGTAGAGCCAGGGAGCAGTAAGCGAGCAGTAAGGGAGGTGGAGCCAGGGAGCAGTAAGGGAGGTGGAGCCAGCGAAAAGTAAGGGAGGGGGAGCCAGCGAGCAGTAAGGCAGCAAGGGAGCAGTAAGGGAGGGGGAGCCAATGAGCAGTAAGGGAGCATTAAAGGAGGTGGAGCCAGGGAGCAGTAAGGGAGCAGTAAGGGAGCAGTAAGGGAGGGGGAGCAGTAAGGGAGGGGGAGCCAGCGAGCAGTAACGGAGGTGGAGCCAGGGAGCAGTAAGGGAGGGGGAGCCAGGGAGCAGTAAGGGAGGGGGAGCCAGCGAGCAGTAAGGGAGCAGTAAGGGAGGTGGAGCCAGCGAAAAGTAAGGGAGGGGGAGCCAGCGAGCAGTAAGGGAGGGGGAGCAAGCGAGCAGTAAGGGAGCAGTAAGGGAGGGGGAGCAGTAAGGGAGGGGGAGCCAGCGAGCAGTAACGGAGGGGGAGCCAGCGAGCATTAAGGGAGGGGGAGCCAGGGAGCAGTAAGGGAGGGGGAGCCAGCGAGCAGTAAGGGAGCAGTAAGGGAGGGGGAACCAGCGAGCAGTAAGGGAGCAGTAAGGGAGGTGGAGCCAGGGAGTAGTAAGGGAGGGGGAACAAGCGAGCAGTAAGGGAGGTGGAGCCAGCGAGCAGTAAGGAGGTGGAGCCAGGGAGCAGTAAGGGAGCAGTAAGGGAGTTTGAGCCAGCGAGCAGTAAGGGAGGGAGAGCCAGGCAGCAGTAAGGGAGGTGGAGCCAGCGAGCAGTAAGAGAGCAGTAAGGGAGGGGGAGCCAGCGAGCAGTAAGGGAGGGGGGGCAGTAAGGGAGGTGGAGCCAGCGAGCAGTAAGGGAGCAGTAAGGGAGGTGGAGCCAGGGAGCAGTAAGGGAGGGGGAGCCAGCGAGCAGTAAGGGAGCAGTAAGGGAGGGGGAACCAGCGAGGAGTAAGGGAGCAGTAAGGGAGGGGGAAACCAGCGAGGAGTAAGGGAGCAGTAAGGGAGGTGGAGCCAGGGAGTAGTAAGGGAGGGGGAGCCAGCGAGCAGTAAGGGAGGGGGAGCCAGCGAGCAGTAAGGGAGCAGTAAGGGAGTTGGAGCCAGCGAGCAATAAGGGAGGTGGAGCCAGGGAGCAGTAAGCGAGCAGTAAGGGAGGTGGAGCCAGGGAGCAATAAGGGAGGTGGAGCCAGGGAGCAGTAAGCGAGCAGTAAGGGAGGTGGAGCCAGGGAGCAGTAAGGGAGGTGGAGCCAGCGAAAAGTAAAGGAGGGGGAGCCAGCGAGCAGTAAGGCAGCAAGGGAGCAGTAAGGGAGGGGGAGCCAATGAGCAGTAAGGGAGCATTAAAGGAGGTGGAGCCAGGGAGCAGTAAGGGAGCAGTAAGGGAGCAGTAAGGGAGGGGGAGCAGTAAGGGAGGGGGAGCCAGCGAGCAGTAACGGAGGTGGAGCCAGGGAGCAGTAAGGGAGGGGGAGCCAGCGAGCAGTAAGGGAGCAGTAAGGGAGCAGTAAGGGAGGGGGAGCCAGCGAGCATTAAGGGAGGGGGAGCCAGGGAGCAGTAAGGGAGGGGGAGCCAGCGAGCAGTAAGGGAGCAGTAAGGGAGGTGGAGCCAGGGAGTAGTAAGGGAGGTGGAGCCAGCGAAAAGTAAGGGAGGGGGAGCCAGCGAGCAGTAAAGGAGGGGGAGCCAATGAGCTGTAAGGGAGCATTAAAGGAGGTGGAGCCAGGGAGCAGTAAGGGAGCAGTAAGGGAGCAGTAAGGGAGGTGGAGCAAGGGAGTAGTAAGGGAGGGGAGCCAGCGAAAAGTAAGGGAGGGGGAGCCAGCGAGCAGTAAGGGAGGGGGAGCCAGCGAGCAGTAAGGGAGCAGTAAGGGAGGGGGAACCAGCGAGCAGTAAGGGAGCAGTAAGGGAGGTGGAGCCAGGGAGTAGTAAGGGAGGGGGAACAAGCGAGCAGTAAGGGAGCAGTAAGGGAGGTGGAGCCAGCGAGCAATAAGGGAGGTGGAGCCAGGGAGCAGTAAGCGAGCAGTAAGGGAGGGGGAGCCAGCGAGCAGTAAGGGAGGGGGAGCCAGCGAGCAGTAAGGGAGCAGTAAGGGAGGGGGAACCAGCGAGCAGTAAGGGAGCAGTAAGGGAGGTGGAGCCAGGGAGTAGTAAGGGAGGGGGAACAAGCGAGCAGTAAGGGAGCAGTAAGGGAGGTGGAGCCAGCGAGCAATAAGGGAGGTGGAGCCAGGGAGCAGTACACGAGCAGTAAGGGAGGTGGAGCCAGGGAGCAATAAGGGAGGTGGAGCCAGGGAGCAGTAAGCGAGCAGTAAGGGAGGTGGAGCCAGGGAGCAGTAAGGGAGGTGGAGCCAGCGAAAAGTAAGGGAGGGGGAGCCAGCGAGCAGTAAGGCAGCAAGGGAGCAGTAAGGGAGGGGGAGCCAATGAGCAGTAAGGGAGCATTAAAGGAGGTGGAGCCAGGGAGCAGTAAGGGAGCAGTAAGGGAGGTGGAGCCAATGAGCAGTAAGGGAGCATTAAAGGAGGTGGAGCCAGGGAGCAGTAAGGGAGCAGTAAGGGAGCAGTAAGGGAGGGGGAGCAGTAAGGGAGGGGGAGCCAGCGAGCAGTAACGGAGGTGGAGCCAGGGAGCAGTAAGGGAGGGGGAGCCAGCGAGCAGTAAGGGAGCAGGAAGGGAGCAGTAAGGGAGGGGGAGCCAGCGAGCATTAAGGGAGGGGGAGCCAGGGAGCAGTAAGGGAGGGGGAGCCAGCGAGCAGTAAGGGAGCAGTAAGGGAGGTGGAGCCAGGGAGTAGTAAGGGGGGTGGAGCCAGCGAAAAGTAAGGGAGGGGGAGCCAGCGAGCATTAAGGGAGGGGGAGCCAGGGAGCAGTAAGGGAGGGGGAGCCAGCGAGCAGTAAGGGAGCAGTAAGGGAGGTGGAGCCAGGGAGCAGTAAGGGAGGTGGAGCCAGCGAAAAGTAAGGGAGGGGGAGCCAGCGAGCAGTAAGGGAGCAGTAAGGGAGGTGGAGCCAGCGAGCAATAAGGGAGGTGGAGCCAGGGAGCAGTAAGCGAGCAGTAAGGGAGGTGGAGCCAGGGAGCAGTAAGGGAGGTGGAGCCAGGGAGCAGTAAGCGAGCAGTAAGGGAGGTGGAGCCAGGGAGCAGTAAGGGAGGTGGAGCCAGCGAAAAGTAAGGGAGGGGGAGCCAGCGAGCAGTAAGGGAGGGGGAGCCAGCGAGCAGTAAGGGAGCAGTAAGGGAGGGGGAGCCAGGGAGTAGTAAGGGAGGGGGAGCCTGCGAGCAGTAAGGGAGGGGGAGCCAGCGAGCAGTAAGGAGGTGGAGCTAGGGAGCAGTAAGGGAGCAGTAAGGGAGTTTGAGCCAGCGAGCAGTAAGGGAAGGAGAGCCAGGCAGCAGTAAGAGAGCAATAAGGGAGGGGGAGCCAGCGAGCAGTAAGAGAGCAGTAAGGGAGGGGGAGCCAGCGAGCAGTAAGGGAGGGGGAGGGGGCAGTAAGGGAGCAGTAAGGGAGGTGGAGCCAGCGAGCAGTAAGAGAGGGGGAGCAAGGAAGCAGTAAAAGAGGTGGAGCCAGGGAGCAGTAAGTGAGTTTGAGCCAGGCAGCATTAAGGGAGGTGGAGCCAGGGAGCAGTAAGGTAGGTGGAGCCAGCGAAAAGTAAGGGAGCAGTAAGGGAGCAGTAAGGGAGGGGGAGCCAGCGAGCAGTAAGGGAGCAGTAAGGGAGGGGGAGCCAGCGAGCAGTAAGGGAGCAGTAAGGGAGGGGGAGCCAGCGAGCAGTAAGGGAGCAGTAAGGGAGGGGGAGCAGTAAGGGAGGGGGAGCCAGCGAGCAGTAAGGGAGGTGGAGCCAGGGAGCAGTAAGGGAGGGGTAGCCAGCGAGCAGTAAGGGAGCAGTAAGGGAGCAGTAAGGGAGCAGTAAGGGAGGGGGAGCCAGCGAGCATTAAGGGAGGGGGAGCCAGGGAGCAGTAAGGGAGGGGGAGCCAGCGAAGAGTAAGGGAGGGGGAGCCAGCGAGCAGTAAGGGAGCAGTAAGGGAGGTGGAGCCAGGGAGTAGTAAGGGAGGGGGAGCCTGCGAGCAGTAAGGGAGGGGGAGCCAGCGAGCAGTAAGGGAGCAGTAAGGGAGGGAGAGCCAGGGAGCAGTAAAGGAGGGGGAGCCAGCGAACAGTAAGGGAGCAGTAAGGGAGGGGGAGCAGTAAGGGAGGTGGAGGCAGCGAGTAGTAAGGGAGGTGGAGCCTGCGAGCAGTAAGGGAGGGGGAGCCAGCGAGCAGTAAGGGAGCAGTAAGGGAGCAGTAAGGGAGGGGGAGCAGTAAGGGAGGTGGAGCCAGCGAGCAGTAAGGGAGGGGGAGCCAGCGAGCAGTAAGCGAGCAGTAAGGGAGCAGTAAGGGAGCAGTAAGGGAGGGGGAGCAGTAAGGGAGGTGGAGCCAGCCAGCAGTAAGGGAGGGGGAGGGGGCAGTAAGCGAGCAGTAGGGGAGGGCGAGCCAGCGAGCAGTAAGCGAGCAGTAAGGGAGGGGGAGCAGTAAGGGAGGGGGAGCCAGCGAGCAGTAAGGGAGGTGGAGCCAGGGAGCAGTAAGGGAGGGGGAGCCAGCGAGCAGTAAGGGAGCAGTAAGGGAGCAGTAAGGGAGGGGGAGCCAGCGAGCATTAAGGGAGGGGGAGCCAGGGAGCAGTAAGGGAGGGGGAGCCAGCGAGCAGTAAGGGAGGGGGAGCCAGCGAGCAGTAAGGGAGCAGTAAGGGAGGTGGAGCCAGGGAGTAGTAAGGGAGGGGGAGCCTGCGAGCAGTAAGGGAGGGGGAGCCAGCGAGCAGTAAGGGAGCAGTAAGGGAGGGGGAGCCAGCGAGCAGTAAGGGAGGGGGAGCCAGCGAGCAGTAAGGCAGCAGTAAGGGAGCAGTAAGGGAGGGGGAGCCAACGAGCAGTAAGGGAGCATTAAGGGAGGTGGAGGCAGGGAGCAGTAAGGGAGGGGGAGCCAGCGAGCAGTAAGGGAGCAGTAAGGGAGGGGGAACCAGCGAGCAGTAAGGGAGCATTAAGGGAGGTGGAGCCAGGGAGTAGTAAGGGAGGGCGATTCTGCGAGCAGTAAGGGAGGGGGAGCCAGCGAGCAGTAAGGGAGGGGGAGCCAGCGAGCAGTAAGGGAGCAGTAAGGGAGGGGGAGCCAGCGAGCAGTAAGGCAGCAGTAAGGGAGCAGTAAGGGAGGGGGAGCCAACGAGCAGTAAGGGAGCATTAAGGGAGGTGGAGGCAGGGAGCAGTAAGGGAGGGGGAGCCAGCGAGCAGTAAGGGAGCAGTAAGGGAGGGGGAACCAGCGAGCAGTAAGGGAGCATTAAGGGAGGTGGAGCCAGGGAGTAGTAAGGGAGGGCGATTCTGCGAGCAGTAAGGGAGGGGGAGCCAGCGAGCAGTAAGGGAGCAGTAAGGGCACAGTAAGGGAGGGGGAGCCAGCGAGCAGTAAGGGAGGTTGAGCCAGGGAGCAGTAAGGGAGCAGTAAGGGAGGTGGAGCAAGGGAGCAGTAAGGGAGGTGGAGCCAGCGAAAAGTAATGGAGGGGGAGCCAGCGAGCAGTAAGGCAGCAAGGGAGCAGTAAGGGAGGGGGAGCCAATGAGCAGTAAGGGAGCATTAAAGGAGGTGGAGCCAGGGAGCAGTAAGGGAGGGGGAGCCAGGGAGCAGTAAGGGAGGGGGAGCCAGCGAACAGTAAGGGAGCAGTAAGGGAGGGGGAGCCAGCGAGCAGAAAGGGAGGTGGAGCCTGCGAGCATTAAGGGAGCAGAAAGGGAGGGGAAGACAGGGAGCGAGCAGTAAGGGAGCAGTAAGGGAGGGGGAGCCAGCGAGCAGTAAAGAAGCTGTAACGGAGTTGGAGCCAGCGAGCAGTAAGGGAGGGGGAACCAGCGAGCAGTAAGGGAGCAGTAAGGGAGCAGTGAGGCAGGGGGAGCAGTAAGGGAGGGGGGAGCCAGCGAGCAGTAAGGGAGGGGGAGCCAATGAGCAGTAAAGGAGCAGTAAGGGAGGGGGGGCAAGCGAGCAGTAAGGGAGGGGGAGCCAATGAGCAGTAAGGGAGCATTAAGGGAGGTGGAGCCAGGGAGCAGTAAGGGAGGGGGAGCCAGCGAGCATTAAGGGAGGGAGAGCCAGGAGTCAGTAAGGGAGGGGGAGCCAGCGAGCAGTAAGGGAGCAGTAAGGGAGGTGGAGCCAGGGAGTAGTAAGGGAGCAGTAAGGGAGGGGGAACCAGCGAGCAGTAAGGGAGCAGTAAGGGAGGGGGAACCAGCGAGCAGTAAGGGAGCAGTAAGGGAGGGGGAACCAGCGAGCAGTAAGGGAGCAGTAAGGGAGGTGGAGCCAGAGAGTAGTAAGGGAGGGGGAGCCTGCGAGCAGTAAGCGAGGGGGAGCCAGCGAGCAGTAAGGGAGAAGTAAGGGGGCAGTAAGGGAGGGGGAGCCAGCAAGCAGTAAGGGAGGTGGAGCCAGGGAGCAGTAAGGGAGCAGTAAGGGAGGTGGAGCCAGGGAGCAGTAAGGGAGTTGGAGCCAGGGAGCAGTAAGGGAGGGGGAGCGAGCGAGCAGTAAGGGAGGGGGAGCCAGCGAGCTGTAAGGCAGAAGTAAGGGAAGGGGAGCCAGCGATCAGTAAGGGAGCAGTAAGGGAGCAGTAAGGGAGGGGGAGCAGTAAGGGAGGTGTAGCAAGCGAGCAGAAGGGAGGGGGAGGGGGCAGTATGTGAGCAGTAGGGGAGTGGGAGCCAGCGAGCAGTAAGGGAGCAGTAAGGGAGGGGGAGCCAGCGAGCAGTAACGGAGCAGTAAGGGAGCAGTAAGGGAGGTGGAGCCAGGGAGTAGTAAGGGAGGGGGAGCCTGCGAGCAGTAAGGGAGGGGGAGCCAGCGAGCAGTAAGGGAGCAGTAAGGGAGGGAGAGCCAGGGAGCAGTAAAGGAGGGGGAGCCAGCGAACAGTAAGGGAGCAGTAAGGGAGGGGGAGCAGTAAGGGAGGTGGAGGCAGCGAGTAGTAAGGGAGGTGGAGCCTGCGAGCAGTAAGGGAGGGGGAGCCAGCGAGCAGTAAGGGAGCAGTAAGGGAGCAGTAAGGGAGGGGGAGCAGTAAGGGAGGTGGAGCCAGCGAGCAGTAAGGGAGGGGGAGCCAGCGAGCAGTAAGCGAGCAGTAAGGGAGCAGTAAGGGAGCAGTAAGGGAGGGGGAGCAGTAAGGGAGGTGGAGCCAGCCAGCAGTAAGGGAGGGGGAGGGGGCAGTAAGCGAGCAGTAGGGGAGGGCGAGCCAGCGAGCAGTAAGCGAGCAGTAAGGGAGGGGGAGCAGTAAGGGAGGGGGAGCCAGCGAGCAGTAAGGGAGGTGGAGCCAGGGAGCAGTAAGGGAGGGGGAGCCAGCGAGCAGTAAGGGAGCAGTAAGGGAGCAGTAAGGGAGGGGGAGCCAGCGAGCATTAAGGGAGGGGGAGCCAGGGAGCAGTAAGGGAGGGGGAGCCAGCGAGCAGTAAGGGAGGGGGAGCCAGCGAGCAGTAAGGGAGCAGTAAGGGAGGTGGAGCCAGGGAGTAGTAAGGGAGGGGGAGCCTGCGAGCAGTAAGGGAGGGGGAGCCAGCGAGCAGTAAGGGAGCAGTAAGGGAGGGGGAGCCAGCGAGCAGTAAGGGAGGGGGAGCCAGCGAGCAGTAAGGCAGCAGTAAGGGAGCAGTAAGGAAGGGGGAGCCAACGAGCAGTAAGGGAGCATTAAGGGAGGTGGAGGCAGGGAGCAGTAAGGGAGGGGGAGCCAGCGAGCAGTAAGGGAGCAGTAAGGGAGGGGGAACCAGCGAACAGTAAGGGAGCATTAAGGGAGGTGGAGCCAGGGAGTAGTAAGGGAGGGCGATTCTGCGAGCAGTAAGGGAGGGGGAGCCAGCGAGCAGTAAGGGAGCAGTAAGGGCACAGTAAGGGAGGGGGAGCCAGCGAGCAGTAAGGGAGGTTGAGCCAGGGAGCAGTAAGGGAGCAGTAAGGGAGGTGGAGCAAGGGAGCAGTAAGGGAGGTGGAGCCAGCGAAAAGTAATGGAGGGGGAGCCAGCGAGCAGTAAGGCAGCAAGGGAGCAGTAAGGGAGGGGGAGCCAATGAGCAGTAAGGGAGCATTAAAGGAGGTGGAGCCAGGGAGCAGTAAGGGAGGGGGAGCCAGGGAGCAGTAAGGGAGGGGGAGCCAGCGAACAGTAAGGGAGCAGTAAGGGAGGGGGAGCCAGCGAGCAGAAAGGGAGGTGGAGCCTGCGAGCATTAAGGGAGCAGAAAGGGAGGGGAAGACAGGGAGCGAGCAGTAAGGGAGCAGTAAGGGAGGGGGAGCCAGCGAGCAGTAAAGAAGCTGTAACGGAGTTGGAGCCAGCGAGCAGTAAGGGAGGGGGAACCAGCGAGCAGTAAGGGAGCAGTAAGGGAGCAGTGAGGCAGGGGGAGCAGTAAGGGAGGGGGGAGCCAGCGAGCAGTAAGGGAGGGGGAGCCAATGAGCAGTAAAGGAGCAGTAAGGGAGGGGGGGCAAGCGAGCAGTAAGGGAGGGGGAGCCAATGAGCAGTAAGGGAGCATTAAGGGAGGTGGAGCCAGGGAGCAGTAAGGGAGGGGGAGCCAGCGAGCATTAAGGGAGGGAGAGCCAGGAGTCAGTAAGGGAGGGGGAGCCAGCGAGCAGTAAGGGAGCAGTAAGGGAGGTGGAGCCAGGGAGTAGTAAGGGAGCAGTAAGGGAGGGGGAACCAGCGAGCAGTAAGGGAGCAGTAAGGGAGGGGGAACCAGCGAGCAGTAAGGGAGCAGTAAGGGAGGGGGAACCAGCGAGCAGTAAGGGAGCAGTAAGGGAGGTGGAGCCAGAGAGTAGTAAGGGAGGGGGAGCCTGCGAGCAGTAAGCGAGGGGGAGCCAGCGAGCAGTAAGGGAGAAGTAAGGGGGCAGTAAGGGAGGGGGAGCCAGCAAGCAGTAAGGGAGGTGGAGCCAGGGAGCAGTAAGGGAGCAGTAAGGGAGGTGGAGCCAGGGAGCAGTAAGGGAGTTGGAGCCAGGGAGCAGTAAGGGAGGGGGAGCGAGCGAGCAGTAAGGGAGGGGGAGCCAGCGAGCTGTAAGGCAGAAGTAAGGGAAGGGGAGCCAGCGATCAGTAAGGGAGCAGTAAGGGAGCAGTAAGGGAGGGGGAGCAGTAAGGGAGGTGTAGCAAGCGAGCAGAAGGGAGGGGGAGGGGGCAGTATGTGAGCAGTAGGGGAGTGGGAGCCAGCGAGCAGTAAGGGAGCAGTAAGGGAGGGGGAGCCAGCGAGCAGTAACGGAGCAGTAAGGGAGCAGTAAGGGAGGGAGAGCAGTAAGGGAGGGGGAGCCAGCGAGCAGTAACGGAGGTGGAGCCAGGGAGCAGTAAGGGAGGGGGAGCCAGCGAGCAGTAAGGGAGCAGTAAGGGAGCATAAAGGGAGGGGGAGCCAGCGAGCAGTAAGGGAGGGGGAGCCAGGGAGCAGTAAGGGAGGGGGAGCCAGCGAGCAGTAAGGGAGCAGTAAGGGAGGTGGAGCCAGGGAGTAGTAAGGGAGGTGGAGCCAGCGAAAAGTAAGGGAGGGGGAGCCAGCGAGCAGTAAGGGAGCAGTAAGGGAGGGGGAACCAGCGAGCAGTAAGGGAGCAGTAAGGGAGGTGGAGCCAGGGAGTAGTAAGGGAGGGGGAACAAGCGAGCAGTAAGGGAGCAGTAAGGGAGGTGGAGCCAGGGAGTAGTAAGGGAGGGGGAGCCTGCGAGCAGTAAGGGAGGGGGAGCCAGCGAGAAGTAAGGGAACAGTAAGGGAGGTGGAGCCAGGGAGTAGTAAGGGAGGGGGAGCCTGCGAGCAGTAAGGGAGGGGGAGCCAGCGAGCAGTAAGGTAGCAGTAAGGGGGCAGTAAGGGAGGGGGAGCCAATGAGCAATAAGGGAGGTGGAGCCAGGGAGCAGTAAGCGAGCAGTAAGGGAGGTGGAGCCAGGGAGCAGTAAGGGAGGTGGAGCCAGGGAGCAGTAAGGGAGGTGGAGCCAGCGAAAAGTAAGGGAGGGGGAGCCAGCGAGCAGTAAGGCAGCAAGGGAGCAGTAAGGGAGGGGGAGCCAATGAGCAGTAAGGGAGCATTAAAGGAGGTGGAGCCAGGGAGCAGTAAGGGAGCAGTAAGGGAGGGGGAGCCAATGAGCAGTAAGGGAGCATAAAAGGAGGTGGAGCCAGGGAGCAGTAAGGGAGGGTGAGTCAGGGAGCAGTAAGGGAGCAGTAAGGGGGCAGTAAGAAAGGGGGAGCCAGCGAGCAGTAAGGGAGGTGGAGCAAGGGAGCAGTAAGGGAGCAGTAAGGGAGGTGGAGCCAGGGAGCAGTAAGGGAGGGGGAGCCAGCGAGCAGTAAGGCAGCAGTAAGGGAGCAGTAAGGGAGGGGGAGCCAATGAGCAGTAAGGGAGCATTAAGGGAGGTGGAGCCAGGGAGCAGTAAGGGAGGTGGAGCCAGCGAAAAGTAAGGGAGGGGGAGCCAGCGAGCAGTAAGGCAGCAGTAAGGGGGCAGTAAGGGAGGGGGAGCTTATGAGCAGTAAGGGAGCATTAAGGGAGGTGGAGCCAGGGAGCAGTAAGGAGGTGGAGCCAGGGAGCAGTAAGGGAGCAGTAAGGGAGTTTGAGCCAGCGAGAAGTAAGGGAGGGACAGCCAGGCAGCAGTAAGGGAGCAGTAAGGGGGCAGTAAGGGAGGGGGAGCCAGCGAGCAGTAAGGGAGGTGGAGCCAGTGAGCAGTAAGGGAGCAGTAAGGGAGGTGGAGCCATCGAAAAGTAAGGGAGGGGGAGCCAGCGAGCAGTAAGGCAGCAAGGGAGCAGTAAGGGAGGGGGAGCCAGTGAGCAGTAAGGGAGCATAAAAGGAGGTGGAGCCAGGGAGCAGTAAGGGAGGGGGAGTCAGGGAGCAGTAAGGGAGCAGTAAGGGGGCAGTAAGAAAGGGGGAGCCAGCGAGCAGTAAGGGAGCAGTAAGGGAGGTGGAGCCAGGGAGCAGTAAGGGAGCAGTAAGGGAGGTGGAGCCAGGGAGCAGTAAGGGAGGGGGAGCCAGCGAACAGTAAGGCAGCAGTAAGGGAGCAGTAAGGGAGGGGGAGCCAATGAGCAGTAAGGGAGCATTAAGGGAGGTGGAGCCAGGGAGCAGTAAGTGAGGTGGAGCCAGCGAAAAGTAAGGGAGGGGGAGCCAGCGAGCAGTAAGGCAGCAGTAAGGGGGCAGTAAGGGAGGGGGAGCTTATGAGCAGTAAGGGAGCATTAAGGGAGGTGGAGCCAGGGAGCAGTAAGGAGGTGGAGCCAGGGAGCAGTAAGGGAGCAGTAAGGGAGTTTGAGCCAGCGAGCAGTAAGGGAGGGAGAGCCAGGCAGCAGTAAGGGAGGTGGAGCCTGCGAGCAGTAAGGGAGGGGGAGCCAGGGAGCAGTAAGGCAGCAAGGGAGCAGTAAGGGAGGGGGAGCCAATGAGCAGTAAGGGAGCATTGAAGGAGGTGGAGCCAGGGAGCAGTAAGGGAGCAGTAAGGGAGGGGGAGCCAGCGAGCAGTAAGGGAGCAGTAAGGGAGGGGGAGCCAGCGAGCAGTAAGGGAGCAGTAAGGGAGGGGGAGCAGTAAGGGAGGGGGAGCCAGCGAGCAGTAAGGGAGGTGGAGCCAGGGAGCAGTAAGGGAGGGGTAGCCAGCGAGCAGTAAGGGAGCAGTAAGGGAGCAGTAAGGGAGCAGTAAGGTAGGGGGAGCCAGCGAGCATTAAGGGAGGGGGAGCCAGCGAGCAGTAAGGGAGGGGGAGCCAGCGAGCAGTAAGGGAGGGGGAGGGGGCAGTAAGGGAGCAGTAAGGGAGGTGGAGCCAGCGAGCAGTAAGAGAGGGGGAGCAAGGAAGCAGTAAAAGAGGTGGAGCCAGGGAGTAGTAAGTGAGTTTGAGCCAGGCAGCATTAAGGGAGGTGGAGCCAGCGAAACGTAAGGGAGCAGTAAGGGAGCAGTAAGGGAGGGGGGGCAGTAAGGGTGGGGGAGCCAGCGAGCAGTAAGGGAGGGGGAGCCAGCGAACAGTAAGGGAGCAGTAAGGGAGGGGGAGCAAATGAGCAGTAAGGGAGCATTAAGGGAGGTGGAGCCAGGGAGCAGTAAGGGAGGTGGAGCCAGCGAAAAGTAAGGGAGGGGGAGCCAGCGAGCAGTAAGGCAGCAGTAAGGGGGCAGTAAGGGAGGGGGAGTTAATGAGCAGTAAGGGAGGGGGAGCCAGCGAGCTGTAAGGGAGCAGTAGGGGAGGGGGAGCCAGCGATCAGTAAGGGAGCAGTAAGGGAGCAGTAAGGGAGGGGGAGCCAGCGAGCAGTAAGGGAGCAGTAAGGGAGGGGGAGCCAGCGAGCAGTAAGGGAGCAGTAAGGGAGGGGGAGCCAGCGAGCAGTAAGGGAGCAGTAAGGGAGGGGGAGCCAGCGAGCAGTAAGGGAGCAGTAAGGGAGGGGGAGCAGTAAGGGAGGGGGAGCCAGCGAGCAGTAAGGGAGGTGGAGCCAGGGAGCAGTAAGGGAGGGGTAGCCAGCGAGCAGTAAGGGAGCAGTAAGGGAGCAGTAAGGGAGCAGTAAGGGAGGGGGAGCCAGCGAGCATTAAGGGAGGGGGAGCCAGGGAGCAGTAAGGGAGGGGGAGCCAGCGAGCAGTAAGGGAGGGGGAGCCAGCGAGCAGTAAGGGAGCAGTAAGGGAGGTGGAGCCAGTGAGTAGTAAGGGAGGGGGAGCCTGCGAGCAGTAAGGGAGGGGGAGCCAGCGAGCAGTAAGGGAGCAGTAAGGGAGGGAGAGCCAGGGAGCAGTAAAGGAGGGGGAGCCAGCGAACAGTAAGGGAGCAGTAAGGGAGGGGGAGCAGTAAGGGAGGTGGAGGCAGCGAGTAGTAAGGGAGGTGGAGCCTGCGAGCAGTAAGGGAGGGGGAGCCAGCGAGCAGTAAGGGAGCAGTAAGGGAGCAGTAAGGGAGGGGGAGCAGTAAGGGAGGTGGAGCCAGCGAGCAGTAAGGGAGGGGGAGCCAGCGAGCAGTAAGCGAGCAGTAAGGGAGCAGTAAGGGAGCAGTAAGGGAGGTGGAGCCAGCCAGCAGTAAGGGAGGGGGAGGGGGCAGTAAGCGAGCAGTAGGGGAGGGCGAGCCAGCGAGCAGTAAGCGAGCAGTAAGGGAGGGGGAGCAGTAAGGGAGGGGGAGCCAGCGAGAAGTAAGGGAGGTGGAGCCAGGGAGCAGTAAAGTAGGGGGAGCCAGCGAGCAGTAAGGGAGCAGTAAGGGAGCAGTAAGGGAGGGGGAACCAGCGAGCATTAAGGGAGGGGGAGCCAGGGAGCAGTAAGGGAGGGGGAGCCAGCGAGCAGTAAGGGAGGGGGAGCCAGCGAGCAGTAAGGGAGCAGTAAGGGAGGTGGAGCCAGGGAGTATTAAGGGAGGGGGAGCCTGCGAGCAGTAAGGGAGGGGGAGCCAGCGAGCAGTAAGGGAGCAGTAAGGGAGGGGGATCCAGCGAGCAGTAAGGGAGGGGGAGCCAGCGAGCAGTAAGGCAGCAGTAAGGGAGCAGTAAGGGAGGGGGAGCCAACGAGCAGTAAGGGAGCATTAAGGGAGGTGGAGCCAGGGAGCAGTAAGGGAGGGGGAGCCAGCGAGCAGTAAGGGAGCAGTAAGCGAGGGGGAACCAGCGAGCAGTAAGGGAGCATTAAGGGAGGTGGAGCCAGGGAGTAGTAAGGGAGGGCGATTCTGCGAGCAGTAAGGGAGGGGGAGCCAGCGAGCAGTAAGGGAGCAGTAAGGGCACAGTAAGGGAGGGGGAGCCAGCGAGCAGTAAGGGAGGTTGAGCCAGGGAGCAGTAAGGGAGCAGTAAGGGAGGTGGAGCAAGGGAGCAGTAAGGGAGGTGGAGCCAGCGAAAAGTAATGGAGGGGGAGGCAGCGAGCAGTAAGGCAGCAAGGGAGCAGTAAGGGAGGGGGAGCCAATGAGCAGTAAGGGAGCATTAAAGGAGGTGGAGCCAGGGAGCAGTAAGGGAGGGGGAGCCAGGGAGCAGTAAGGGAGGGGGAGCCAGCGAACAGTAAGGGAGCAGTAAGGGAGGGGGAGCCAGCGAGCAGAAAGGGAGGTGGAGCCTGCGAGCATTAAGGGAGCAGAAAGGGAGGGGAAGACAGGGAGCGAGCAGTAAGGGAGCAGTAAGGGAGGGGGAGCCAGCGAGCAGTAAAGAAGCTGTAAGGGAGTTGGAGCCAGCGAGCAGTAAGGGAGGGGGAACCAGCGAGCAGTAAGGGAGCAGTAAGGGAGCAGTGAGGGAGGGGGAGCAGTAAGGGAGGGGGGAGCCAGCGAGCAGTAAGGGAGGGGGAGCCAATGAGCAGTAAAGGAGCAGTAAGGGAGGGGGGGCAAGCGAGCAGTAAGGGAGGGGGAGCCAATGAGCAGTAAGGGAGCATTAAGGGAGGTGGAGCCAGGGAGCAGTAAGGGAGGGGGAGCCAGCGAGCATTAAGGGAGGGAGAGCCAGGAGTCAGTAAGGGAGGGGGAGCCAGCGAGCAGTAAGGGAGCAGTAAGGGAGGTGGAGCCAGGGAGTAGTAAGGGAGCAGTAAGGGAGGGGGAACCAGCGAGCAGTAAGGGAGCAGTAAGGGAGGGGGAACCAGCGAGCAGTAAGGGAGCAGTAAGGGAGGGGGAACCAGCGAGCAGTAAGGGAGCAGTAAGGGAGGTGGAGCCAGAGAGTAGTAAGGGAGGGGGAGCCTGCGAGCAGTAAGCGAGGGGGAGCCAGCGAGCAGTAAGGGAGCAGTAAGGGAGCAGTAAGGGAGGGGGAGCCAGCTAGCAGTAAGGGAGGTGGAGCCAGGGAGCAGTAAGGGAGCAGTAAGGGAGGTGGAGCCAGGGAACAGTAAGGGAGTTGGAGCCAGGGAGCAGTAAGGGAGGTGGAGCGAGCGAGCAGTAAGGGAGGGGGAGCCAGCGAGCTGTAAGGCAGAAGTAAGGGAGGGGGAGCCAGCGATCAGTAAGGGAGCAGTAAGGGAGCAGTAAGGGAGGGGGAGCAGTAAGGGAGGTGTAGCAAGCGAGCAGAAGGGAGGGGGAGGGGGCAGTATGTGAGCAGTAGGGGAGTGGGAGCCAGCGAGCAGTAAGGGAGCAGTAAGGGAGGGGGAGCCAGCGAGCAGTAACGGAGCAGTAAGGGAGCAGTAAGGGAGGGAGAGCAGTAAGGGAGGGGGAGCCAGCGAGCAGTAACGGAGGTGGAGCCAGGGAGCAGTAAGGGAGGGGGAGCCAGCGAGCAGTAAGGGAGCAGTAAGGGAGCAGAAAGGGAGGGGGAGCCAGCGAGCATTAAGGGAGGGGGAGCCAGGGAGCAGTAAGGGAGGGGGAGCCAGCGAGCAGTAAGGGAGCAGTAAGGGAGGTGGAGCCAGGGAGTAGTAAGGGAGGTGGAGCCAGCGAAAAGTAAGGGAGGGTGAGCCAGCGAGCAGTAAGGGAGCAGTAAGGGAGGGGGAACCAGCGAGCAGTAAGGGAGCAGTAAGGGAGGTGGAGTCAGGTAGTAGTAAGGGAGGGGGAACAAGCGAGCAGTAAGGGAGCAGTAAGGGAGGTGGAGCCAGGGAGTAGTAAGGGAGGGGGAGCCTGCGAGCAGTAAGGGAGGGGGAGCCAGCGAGCAGTAAGGGAACAGTAAGGGAGGTGGAGCCAGGGAGTAGTAAGGGAGGGGGAGCCTGCGAGCAGTAAGGGAGGGGGAGCCAGCGAGCAGTAAGGGAGCAGTAAGGGGGCAGTAAGGGAGGGGGAGCCAGCGAGCAATAAGGGAGGTGGAGCCAGGGAGCAGTAAGCGAGCAGTAAGGGAGGTGGAGCCAGGGAGCAGTAAGGGAGGTGGAGCCAGGGAGCAGTAAGGGAGGTGGAGCCAGCGAAAAGTAAGGGAGGGGGAGCCAGCGAGCAGTAAGGCAGCAAGGGAGCAGTAAGGGAGGGGGAGCCAATGAGCAGTAAGGGAGCATTAAAGGAGGTGGAGCCAGGGAGCAGTAAGGGAGCAGTAAGGGAGCAGTAAGGGAGGGGGAGCAGTAAGGGAGGGGGAGCCAGCGAGCAGTAACGGAGGTGGAGCCAGGGAGCAGTAAGGGAGGGGGAGCCAGCGAGCAGTAAGGGAGCAGTAAGGGAGGGGGAGCCAGCGAGCATTAAGGGAGGGGGAGCCAGGGAGCAGTAAGGGAGGGGGAGCCAGCGAGCAGTAAGGGAGCAGTAAGGGAGGTGGAGCCAGGGAGTAGTAAGGGAGGTGGAGCCAGCGAAAAGTAAGGGAGGGGGAACCAGCGAGCAGTAAGGGAGGGGGAGCCAGCGAGCAGTAAGGGAGCAGTAAGGGAGGGGGAACCAGCGACCAGTAAGGGAGCAGTAAGGGAGGTGGAGCCAGGGAGCAGTAAGGGAGGTGGAGCCAGGGAGTAGTAAGGGAGGGGGAGCCTGCGAGCAGTAAGGGAGCAGTAAGGGGGCAGTAAGGGAGGGGGAGCCAGCGAGCAATAAGGGAGGTGGAGCCAGGGAGCAGTAAGCGAGCAGTAAGGGAGGTGGAGCCAGGGAGCAGTAAGGGAGGTGGAGCCGGCGAAAAGTAAGGGAGGGGGAGCCAGCGAGCAGTAAGGCAGCAAGGGAGCAGTAAGGGAGGGGGAGCCAATGAGCAGTAAGGGAGCATTAAAGGAGGTGGAGCCAGGGATCAGTAAGGGAGCAGTAAGGGAATAGTAAGGGAGGTGGAGGCAGCGAGTAGTAAGGGAGGTGGAGCCTGCGAGCAGTAAGGGAGGGGGAGCCAGCGAGCAGTAAGGGAGCAGTAAGGGAGCAGTAAGGGAGGGGGAGCAGTAAGGGAGGTGGAGCCAGCGAGCAGTAAGGGAGGGGGAGCCAGCGAGCAGTAAGCGAGCAGTAAGGGAGCAGTAAGGGAGCAGAAAGGGAGGGGGAGCAGTAAGGGAGGTGGAGCCAGCGAGCAGGAAGGGAGGGGGAGGGGGCAGTAAGCGAGCAGTAGGGGAGGAGGAGCCAGCGAGCAGTAAGGGAGGTGGAGCCAGCGAGCAGTAAGGGAGGGGGAGCCAGCGACCAGTAAGGGAGCAGTAAGGGAGGTGGAGCCAGCGAGCAGTAAGGGAGGTGGAGCCAGCGAGAAGTAAGGGAGGGAGAGCCAGGGAGCAGTAAGGGAGGTCGAGCCAGGGAGCAGTAAGGCAGCAGTAAGGGAGCAGTAAGGGAGCAGTAAGGGAGGGGGAGCCAATGAGCAGTAAGGGAGCATTAAGGGAGGTGGAGTCAGGGAGCAGTAAGGGAGGGGGAGCCAGCGAGCAGTAAGGGAGGTGGAGCCAGGGAGCAGTAAGGGAGGGGGAGCCAGCGAGCAGTAAGGGAGCAGTAAGGGGGCAGTAAGGGAGGGGGAGCCAGCGAGCAATAAGGGAGGTGGAGCCAGGGAGCAGTAAGCGAGCAGTAAGGGAGGTGGGAGCCAATGAGCAGTAAGGGAGCATTAAGGGAGGTGGAGCCAGGGAGCAGTAAGGGAGGGGGAGCCAGCGAACAGTAAGGGAGCAGTAAGGGAGGTGGAGCCAGCGAGCAGTAAGGGAGGGGGAGCCAGCGAGCAGTAAGGGAGCAGTAAGGGAGCAGTAAGGGAGCAGTAAGGGAGGGGGAGCCAATGAGCAGTAAGGGAGCATTAAGGGAGGTGGAGTCAGGGAGCAGTAAGGGAGGGGGAGCCAGCGAGCAGTAAGGGAGGTGGAGCCAGGGAGCAGTAAGGGAGGGGGAGCCAGCGAGCAGTAAGGGAGCAGTAAGGGGGCAGTAAGGGAGGGGGAGCCAGCGAGCAATAAGGGAGGTGGAGCCAGGGAGCAGTAAGCGAGCAGTAAGGGAGGTGGAGCCAGGGAGCAGTAAGGGAGGTGGAGCTAGGGAGCAGTAAGGGAGGTGGAGCCAGCGAAAAGTAAGGGAGGGGGAGCCAGCGAAAAGTAAGGCAGCAAGGGAGCAGTAAGGGAGGGGGAGCCAATGAGCAGTAAGGGAGCATTAAAGGAGGTGGAGCCAGGGAGCAGTAAGGGAGCAGTAAGGGAGCAGTAAGGGAGGGGGAGCAGTAAGGGAGGGGGAGCCAGCGAGCAGTAACGGAGGTGGAGCCAGGGAGTAGTAAGGGAGGGGGAGCCAGCGAGCAGTAAGGGAGCAGTAAGGGAGCAGTAAGGGAGGGGGAGCCAGCGAGCAGTAAGGGAGCAGTAAGGGAGCAGTAAGGGAGGGGGAGCCAGCGAGCATTGAGGGAGGGGGAGCCAGGGAGCAGTAAGGGAGGGGGAGCCAGCGAGCAGTAAGGGAGCAGTAAGGGAGGTGGAGCCAGGGAGTAGTAAGGGAGGTGGAGCCAGCGAAAAGTAAGGGAGGGGGAACCAGCGAGCAGTAAGGGAGGGGGAGCCAGCGAGCAGTAAGGTAGCAGTAAGGGAGGGGGAACCAGCGAGCAGTAAGGGAGCAGTAAGGGAGGTGGAGCCAGGGAGCAGTAAGGGAGGTGGAGCCAGGGAGTAGTAAGGGAGGGGGAGCCTGCGAGCAGTAAGGGAGGGGGAGCCAGCAAGCAGTAAGGGAGCAGTAAGGGGGCAGTAAGGGAGGGGGAGCCAGCGAGCAATAAGGGAGGTGGAGCCAGGGAGCAGTAAGCGAGCAGTAAGGGAGGTGGAGCCAGGGAGCAGTAAGGGAGGTGGAGCCAGCGAAAAGTAAGGGAGGGGGAGCCAGCGAGCAGTAAGGCAGCAAGGGAGCAGTAAGGGAGGGGGAGCCAATGAGCAGTAAGGGAGCATTAAAGGAGGTGGAGCCAGGGATCAGTAAGGGAGCAGTAAGGGAATAGTAAGGGAGGTGGAGGCAGCGAGTAGTAAGGGAGGTGGAGCCTGCGAGCAGTAAGGGAGGGGGAGCCAGCGAGCAGTAAGGGAGCAGTAAGGGAGCAGTAAGGGAGGGGGAGCAGTAAGGGAGGTGGAGCCAGCGAGCAGTAAGGGAGGGGGAGCCAGCGAGCAGTAAGCGAGCAGTAAGGGAGCAGTAAGGGAGCAGAAAGGGAGGGGGAGCAGTAAGGGAGGTGGAGCCAGCGAGCAGGAAGGGAGGGGGAGGGGGCAGTAAGCGAGCAGTAGGGGAGGGGGAGCCAGCGAGCAGTAAGGGAGTGGGAGCCAGCGAGCAGTAAGGGAGGGGGAGCCAGCGACCAGTAAGGGAGCAGTAAGGGAGGTGGAGCCAGCGAGCAGTAAGGGAGGTGGAGCCAGCGAGAAGTAAGGGAGGGAGAGCCAGGGAGCAGTAAGGGAGGTCGAGCCAGGGAGCAGTAAGGCAGCAGTAAGGGAGCAGTAAGGGAGGGGGAGCCAATGAGCAGTAAGGGAGCATTAAGGGAGGTGGAGCCAGGGAGCAGTAAGGGAGGGGGAGCCAGCGAACAGTAAGGGAGCAGTAAGGGAGGTGGAGCCAGCGAGCAGTAAGGGAGGGGGAGCCAGCGAGCAGTAAGGGAGCAGTAAGGGAGCAGTAAGGGAGCAGTAAGGGAGGGGGAGCCAATGAGCAGTAAGGGAGCATTAAGGGAGGTGGAGTCAGGGAGCAGTAAGGGAGGGGGAGCCAGCGAGCAGTAAGGGAGGTGGAGCCAGGGAGCCGTAAGGCAGTTGGAGCCAGCGAGCAGTAAGGGAGGTGGAGCCAGCGTGCAGTAAGGGAGGGGGAGCCAGCGAGCAGTAAGGGAGCAGTAAGGGAGGGGGAGCCAGCGAACAGTAAGGGAGCAGTAAGGGAGGGGGAACCAGCGAGCAGTAAGGGAGCAGTAAGGGAGGTAGAGCCAGGGAGTAGTAAGGGAGGGGGAGCCTGCGAGCAGTAAGGGAGGGGGAGCCAGCGAGCAGTAAGGGAGCAGTAAGGGAGGTGGAGCCAGGGAGTAGTAAGGGAGGTGGAGCCAGCGAAAAGTAAGGGAGGGGGAACCAGCGAGCAGTAAGGGAGGGGGAGCCAGCGAGCAGTAAGGGAGCAGTAAGGGAGGGGGAACCAGCGAGCAGTAAGGGAGCAGTAAGGGAGGTGGAGCCAGGGAGCAGTAAGGGAGGTGGAGCCAGGGAGTAGTAAGGGAGGGGGAGCCTGCGAGCAGTAAGGGAGGGGGAGCCAGCGAGCAGTAAGGGAGCAGTAAGGGGGCAGTAAGGGAGGGGGAGCCAGCGAGCAATAAGGGAGGTGGAGCCAGGGAGCAGTAAGCGAGCAGTAAGGGAGGTGGAGCCAGGGAGCAGTAAGGGAGGTGGAGCCGGCGAAAAGTAAGGGAGGGGGAGCCAGCGAGCAGTAAGGCAGCAAGGGAGCAGTAAGGGAGGGGGAGCCAATGAGCAGTAAGGGAGCATTAAAGGAGGTGGAGCGAGGGAGCAGTAAGGGAGGGGGAGCCAGCGAACAGTAAGGGAGCAGTAAGGGAGGTGGAGCCAGGGAGCAGTAAGGGAGGGGGAGCCAGCGAGCAGTAAGGGAGCAGTAACGGGGCAGTAAGGGAGGGGGAGCCAGCGAGCAATAAGGGAGGTGGAGCCAGGGAGCAGTAAGCGAGCAGTAAGGGAGGTGGAGCCAGGGAGCAGTAAGGGAGGTGGAGCTAGGGAGCAGTAAGGGAGGTGGAGCCAGCGAAAAGTAAGGGAGGGGGAGCCAGCGAGCAGTAAGGCAGCAAGGGAGCAGTAAGGGAGGGGGAGCCAATGAGCAGTAAGGGAGCATTAAAGGAGGTGGAGCCAGGGAGCAGTAAGGGAGCAGTAAGGGAGCAGTAAGGGAGGGGGAGCAGTAAGGGAGGGGGAGCCAGCGAGCAGTAACGGAGGTGGAGCCAGGGAGCAGTAAGGGAGGGGGAGCCAGCGAGCAGTAAGGGAGCAAGGGAGCAGTAAGGGAGGGGGAGCCAATGAGCAGTAAGGGAGCATTAAAGGAGGTGGAGCCAGGGATCAGTAAGGGAGCAGTAAGGGAATAGTAAGGGAGGTGGAGGCAGCGAGTAGTAAGGGAGGTGGAGCCTGCGAGCAGTAAGGGAGGGGGAGCCAGCGAGCAGTAAGGGAGCAGTAAGGGAGCAGTAAGGGAGGGGGAGCAGTAAGGGAGGTGGAGCCAGCGAGCAGTAAGGGAGGGGGAGCCAGCGAGCAGTAAGCGAGCAGTAAGGGAGCAGTAAGGGAGCAGAAAGGGAGGGGGAGCAGTAAGGGAGGTGGAGCCAGCGAGCAGGAAGGGAGGGGGAGGGGGCAGTAAGCGAGCAGTAGGGGAGGGGGAGCCAGCGAGCAGTAAGGGAGTGGGAGCCAGCGAGCAGTAAGGGAGGGGGAGCCAGCGAGCAGTAAGGGAGCAGTAAGGGAGGTGGAGCCAGCGAGCAGTAAGGGAGGTGGAGCCAGCGAGAAGTAAGGGAGGGAGAGCCAGGGAGCAGTAAGGGAGGTCGAGCCAGGGAGCAGTAAGGCAGCAGTAAGGGAGCAGTAAGGGAGGGGGAGCCAATGAGCAGTAAGGGAGCATTAAGGGAGGTGGAGCCAGGGAGCAGTAAGGGAGGGGGAGCCAGCGAACAGTAAGGGAGCAGTAAGGGAGGTGGAGCCAGCGAGCAGTAAGGGAGGGGGAGCCAGCGAGCAGTAAGGGAGCAGTAAGGGAGCAGTAAGGGAGCAGTAAGGGAGGGGGAGCCAATGAGCAGTAAGGGAGCATTAAGGGAGGTGGAGTCAGGGAGCAGTAAGGGAGGGGGAGCCAGCGAGCAGTAAGGGAGGTGGAGCCAGGGAGCCGTAAGGCAGTTGGAGCCAGGGAGCAGTAAGGGAGGTGGAGCCAGCGTGCAGTAAGGGAGGGGGAGCCAGCGAGCAGTAAGGGAGCAGTAAGGGAGGGGGAGCCAGCGAACAGTAAGGGAGCAGTAAGGGAGGGGGAACCAGCGAGCAGTAAGGGAGCAGTAAGGGAGGTAGAGCCAGGGAGTAGTAAGGGAGGGGGAGACTGCGAGCAGTAAGGGAGCATTAAGGGAGGGGAATTCAGCGAGCAGTAAGGGAGCAGTAAGGGAGCAGAAAGGGAGGGGGAGCAGTAAGGGAGGTGGAGCCAGCGAGCAGGAAGGGAGGGGGAGGGGGCAGTAAGCGAGCAGTAGGGGAGGGGGAGCCAGCGAGCAGTAAGGGAGTGGGAGCCAGCGAGCAGTAAGGGAGGGGGAGCCAGCGACCAGTAAGGGAGCAGTAAGGGAGGTGGAGCCAGCGAGCAGTAAGGGAGGTGGAGCCAGCGAGAAGTAAGGGAGGGAGAGCCAGGGAGCAGTAAGGGAGGTCGAGCCAGGGAGCAGTAAGGCAGCAGTAAGGGAGCAGTAAGGGAGGGGGAGCCAATGAGCAGTAAGGGAGCATTAAGGGAGGTGGAGCCAGGGAGCAGTAAGGGAGGGGGAGCCAGCGAACAGTAAGGGAGCAGTAAGGGAGGTGGAGCCAGCGAGCAGTAAGGGAGGGGGAGCCAGCGAGCAGTAAGGGAGCAGTAAGGGAGCAGTAAGGGAGCAGTAAGGGAGGGGGAGCCAATGAGCAGTAAGGGAGCATTAAGGGAGGTGGAGTCAGGGAGCAGTAAGGGAGGGGGAGCCAGCGAGCAGTAAGGGAGGTGGAGCCAGGGAGCCGTAAGGCAGTTGGAGCCAGGGAGCAGTAAGGGAGGTGGAGCCAGCGTGCAGTAAGGGAGGGGGAGCCAGCGAGCAGTAAGGGAGCAGTAAGGGAGGGGGAGCCAGCGAACAGTAAGGGAGCAGTAAGGGAGGGGGAACCAGCGAGCAGTAGGGGAGCAGTAAGGGAGGTAGAGCCAGCGACCAGTAAGGGAGCAGTAAGGGAGGTGGAGCCAGCGAGCAGTAAGGGAGGTGGAGCCAGCGAGAAGTAAGGGAGGGAGAGCCAGGGAGCAGTAAGGGAGGTCGAGCCAGGGAGCAGTAAGGCAGCAGTAAGGGAGCAGTAAGGGAGGGGGAGCCAATGAGCAGTAAGGGAGCATTAAGGGAGGTGGAGCCAGGGAGCAGTGAGGGAGGGGGAGCCAGCGAACAGTAAGGGAGCAGTAAGGGAGGTGGAGCCAGCGAGCAGTAAGGGAGGGGGAGCCAGCGAGCAGTAAGGGAGCAGTAAGGGAGCAGTAAGGGAGCAGTAAGGGAGGGGGAGCCAATGAGCAGTAAGGGAGCATTAAGGGAGGTGGAGTCAGGGAGCAGTAAGGGAGGGGGAGCCAGCGAGCAGTAAGGGAGGTGGAGCCAGGGAGCCGTAAGGCAGTTGGAGCCAGGGAGCAGTAAGGGAGGTGGAGCCAGCGTGCAGTAAGGGAGGGGGAGCCAGCGAGCAGTAAGGGAGCAGTAAGGGAGGGGGAGCCAGCGAACAGTAAGGGAGCAGTAAGGGAGGGGGAACCAGCGAGCAGTAGGGGAGCAGTAAGGGAGGTAGAGCCAGGGAGTAGTAAGGGAGGGGGAGCCTGCGAGCAGTAAGGGAGGGGGAGCCAGCGAGCAGTAAGGGAGCAGTAAGGGAGGTGGAGCCAGGGAGTAGTAAGGGAGGTGGAGCCAGCGAAAAGTAAGGGAGGGGGAACCAGCGAGCAGTAAGGGAGGGGGAGCCAGCGAGCAGTAAGGGAGCAGTAAGGGAGGGGGAACCAGCGAGCAGTAAGGGAGCAGTAAGGGAGGTGGAGCCAGGGAGCAGTAAGGGAGGTGGAGCCAGGGAGTAGTAAGGGAGGGGGAGCCTGCGAGCAGTAAGGGAGGGGGAGCCAGCGAGCAGTAAGGGAGCAGTAAGGGGGCAGTAAGGGAGGGGGAGCCAGCGAGCAATAAGGGAGGTGGAGCCAGGGAGCAGTAAGCGAGCAGTAAGGGAGGTGGAGCCAGGGAGCAGTAAGGGAGGTGGAGCCGGCGAAAAGTAAGGGAGGGGGAGCCAGCGAGCAGTAAGGCAGCAAGGGAGCAGTAAGGGAGGGGGAGCCAATGAGCAGTAAGGGAGCATTAAAGGAGGTGGAGCCAGGGAGCAGTAAGGGAGGGGGAGCCAGCGAACAGTAAGGGAGCAGTAAGGGAGGTGGAGCCAGCGAGCAGTAAGGGAGCAGTAACGGGGCAGTAAGGGAGGGGGAGCCAGCGAGCAATAAGGGAGGTGGAGCCAGGGAGCAGTAAGCGAGCAGTAAGGGAGGTGGAGCCAGGGAGCAGTAAGGGAGGTGGAGCTAGGGAGCAGTAAGGGAGGTGGAGCCAGCGAAAAGTAAGGGAGGGGGAGCCAGCGAGCAGTAAGGCAGCAAGGGAGCAGTAAGGGAGGGGGAGCCAATGAGCAGTAATGGAGCATTAAAGGAGGTGGAGCCAGGGAGCAGTAAGGGAGCAGTAAGGGAGCAGTAAGGGAGGGGGAGCAGTAAGGGAGGGGGAGCCAGCGAGCAGTAACGGAGGTGGAGCCAGGGAGCAGTAAGGGAGGGGGAGCCAGCGAGCAGTAAGGGAGCAGTAAGGGAGCAGTAAGGGAGGGGGAGCCAGCGAGCATTAAGGGAGGGGGAGCCAGGGAGCAGTAAGGGAGCAGTAAGGGAGGTGGAGCCAGGGAGTAGTAAGGGAGGTGGAGCCAGCGAAAAGTAAGGGAGGGGGAACCAGCGAGCAGTAAGGGAGGGGGAGCCAGCGAGCAGTAAGGGAGCAGTAAGGGAGGGGGAACCAGCGAGCAGTAAGGGAGCAGTAAGGGAGGTGGAGCCAGGGAGCAGTAAGGGAGGTGGAGTCAGGGAGTAGTAAGGGAGGGGGAGCCTGCGAGCAGTAAGGGAGGGGGAGCCAGCGAGCAGTAAGGGAGCAGTAAGGGGGCAGTAAGGGAGGGGGAGCCAGCGAGCAATAAGGGAGGTGGAGCCAGGGAGCAGTAAGCGAGCAGTAAGGGAGGTGGAGCCAGGGAGCAGTAAGGGAGGTGGAGCCAGCGAAAAGTAAGGGAGGGGGAGCCAGCGAGCAGTAAGGCAGCAAGGGAGCAGTAAGGGAGGGGGAGCCAATGAGCAGTAAGGGAGCATTAAAGGAGGTGGAGCCAGGGATCAGTAAGGGAGCAGTAAGGGAATAGTAAGGGAGGTGGAGGCAGCGAGTAGTAAGGGAGGTGGAGCCTGCGAGCAGTAAGGGAGGGGGAGCCAGCGAGCAGTAAGGGAGCAGTAAGGGAGCAGTAAGGGAGGGGGAGCAGTAAGGGAGGTGGAGCCAGCGAGCAGTAAGGGAGGGGGAGCCAGCGAGCAGTAAGCGAGCAGTAAGGGAGCAGTAAGGGAGCAGAAAGGGAGGGGGAGCAGTAAGGGAGGTGGAGCCAGCGAGCAGGAAGGGAGGGGGAGGGGGCAGTAAGCGAGCAGTAGGGGAGGGGGAGCCAGCGAGCAGTAAGGGAGTGGGAGCCAGCGAGCAGTAAGGGAGGGGGAGCCAGCGACCAGTAAGGGAGCAGTAAGGGAGGTGGAGCCAGCGAGCAGTAAGGGAGGTGGAGCCAGCGAGAAGTAAGGGAGGGAGAGCCAGGGAGCAGTAAGGGAGGTCGAGCCAGGGAGCAGTAAGGCAGCAGTAAGGGAGCAGTAAGGGAGGGGGAGCCAATGAGCAGTAAGGGAGCATTAAGGGAGGTGGAGCCAGGGAGCAGTAAGGGAGGGGGAGCCAGCGAACAGTAAGGGAGCAGTAAGGGAGGTGGAGCCAGCGAGCAGTAAGGGAGGGGGAGCCAGCGAGCAGTAAGGGAGCAGTAAGGGAGGGGTAGCCAGCGAACAGTAAGGGAATAGTACGGGAGGTGGAGCCAGCGAGCAGTAAGGGAGGGGGAGCCAGCGAGCAGTAAGGGAGCAGTAAGGGAGGGGGAACCAGCGAGCAGTAAGGGAGCAGTAAGGGAGGTAGAGCCAGGGAGTAGTAAGGGAGGGGGAGACTGCGAGCAGTAAGGGAGCATTAAGGGAGGGGAATTCAGCGAGCAGTAAGGGAGCAGTAAGGGAGCAGTAAGGGAGGGGGAGCAGTAAGGGAGGTGGAGCAAGCGAGCAGTAAGGGAGGGGGAGGGGGCAGAAAGCGAGCAGTAGGGGAGGGGGAGCAAGCGAGCAGTATTGGAGGTGGAGCCAGGGAGCAGTAAGGGAGGGGGAGCCAGGGATCAGTAAGGGAGGGGGAGCCAGCGAGCAGTAAGGGAGCAGTAAGGGAGATGGAGCCAGGGAGTAGTAAGGGAGGGGGAGCCTGCGAGCAGTAAGGGAGCAGTAAGGCAGGGGGAGCAAGCGAGCAGTAAGGGAGCAGTAAGGGAGCAGTAAGGGAGGGTGAGCAGTAAGGGAGGGGGAGCCGGCGAGCAGTAAGGGAGGGGGAGGCAGCGAGCAGTAAGGGAGGGGGAGCCAGCGAGCAGTAAGGGAGCAGTAAGGGAGCAGTAAGGGAGCAGTAAGGGAGCAGTAAGGGAGGTGGAGCCAGCGAGCAGTAAGGGAGGGGGAGCCAGCGAGCAGTAAGGGAGCAGTAAGGGAGGGGGAACCAGTGAGCAGTAAGGGAGCAGTAAGGGAGGTGGAGCCAGGGAGTAGTAAGGGAGGGGGAGACTGCGAGCAGTAAGGGAGCATTAAGGGAGGGGAATTCAGCGAGCAGTAAGGGAGCAGTAAGGGAGCAGTAAGGGAGGGGGAGCAGTAAGGGAGGTGGAGCCAGCGAGCAGTAAGGGAGGGGGAGGGGGCAGAAAGCGAGCAGTAAGGGAGCAGTAAGGGAGGGGGAGCCAGCGAGCAGTAAGGGAGCAGTAAGGGAGCAGTAAGGGAGCAGTAAGTGAGGGGGAGCAGTAGGGGAGGGGGAGCCAGCGAGCAGTAAGTGAGGTCGAGCCAGGGAGCAGTAAGGGAGGGGGAGCCAGCGAGCAGTAAGGGAGCAGTAAGGGAGCAGTAAGGGAGCAGTAAGGGAGGGGGAGCCAGCGAGCATTAAGGGAGGGGGAGCCAGGGAGCAGTAAGGGAGGGGGAGCCAGCGAGCAGTAAGGGAGCAGTAAGGGAGGTGGAGCCAGGGAGTAGTAAGGGAGGGGGAGCCTGCGAGCATTAAGGGAGGGGGACCCAGCGAGCAGTAAGGGAGCAGTAAGGGAGGGTGAACCAGCGAGCAGTAAGGGAGCAGTAAGGGACGTGGAGCCAGGGAGTAGTAAGGGAGGGGGAGCCCACGAGCAGTAAGGGAGGGGGAGCCAGCGAGCAGTAAGGGAGCAGTAAGGGGGCAGTAAGGGAGGGGGAGCGAGCGAGCAGTAAGGCAGCAATAAGGGAGAAGTAAGGGAGGGGGAGCTAATGAGCAGTAAGGGAGCAGTAAGGGAGGGGGAGCCAGCGAGCATTAAGGGAGGGGGAGCCAGGGAGCAGTAAGGGAGGGGGAGCCAGCGAGCAGTAAGGGAGCAGTAAGGGAGGTGGAGCCAGGGAGTAGTAAGGGAGGGGGAGCCTGCGAGCAGTAAGGGAGCATTAAGGGAGGGGAAGCCAGCGAGCAGTAAGGGAGCAGTAAGGGATCAGTAAGGGAGGGGGAGCAGTAAGGGAGGTGGAGCCAGCGAGCAGTAAGGGAGGGGGAGGGGGCAGAAAGCGAGCAGTAGGGGAGGGGGAGCCAGCGAGCAGTAAGGGAGGGGGAGCCAGCGAGCAGTAAGGGAGTAGTAAGGGAGGGGGAGCAGTAAGGAAGGTGGAGCCAGCGAGCAGTAAGGGAGGTGGAGCCAGCGAGCAGTAAGGGAGGGGGATCCAGGGAGCAGTAAGGGAGGTGGAGCAAGGGAGCAGTAATGGAGGTGGAGCCAGCGAGCAGTAAGGGAGTGGGAGCCAGCGAGCAGTAAGGGAGGGGGAGCCAGCGAGGAGTAAGGGAGCAGTAAGGGAGGTGGAGCCAGCGAGCAGTAAGGGAGGTGGAGCCAGCGAGCAGTAAGGGAGGTGGAGCCAGGGAGCAGTAAGGGAGGTGGAGCCAGCGTGCAGTAAGGGAGGGGGAGCCAGCGAGCAGTAAGGGAGCAGTAAGGGAGGGGGAGCCAGCGAGCAGTAAGGGAGCAGTAAGGGAGGTGGAGCCAGCAAGTAGTAAGGGAGGGGGAGCCTGCGAGCAGTAAGGGAGGGGGAGCCAGCGAGCAGTAAGGGAGCAGTAAGGGGGCAGTAAGGGAGGGGGAGCCAGCGAACAGTAAGGGAGCAGTAAGGGAGGTGGAGCCAGCGAGCAGTAATGCAGGGGGAGCCAGCGAGCAGTAAGGGAGCAGTAAGGGAGCACTAAGGGAGGGGGAGCAGTAAGGGAGGGGGAAGCCAGCGAGCGGTAAGGGAGGGGGAGCCAATGAGCAGTAAAGGAGCAGTAAGGGAGGGGGGGCAAGCGAGCAGTAAGGGAGCAGTAAGGGAGCAGTAAGGGAGGGGGAGCCAATGAGCAGTAAGGGAGCAGCAGGGGAGGGGGAGCCAGCGAGCAGTAAGGGAGGTGGAGCCAGCGAGCAGTAAGGGAGGGGGAGGGGCCAGTAGGCGAGCAGTAGGGGAGGGGGAGCCAGCGAGCAGTAAGGGAGTGGGAGCCAGCGAGCAGTAAGGGAGGGGGAGCCAGCGACCAGTAAGGGAGCAGTAAGGGAGGTTGAGTCAGCGAGCAGTAAGGGAGGTGGAGCCAGCGAGAAGTAAGGGAGGGACAGCCAGGGAGCAGTAAGGGAGGTGGAGCCAGGGAGCAGTAAGGCAGCAGTAAGGGAGCAGTAAGGGAGGGGGAGCCAATGAGCAGTAAGGGAGCATGAAGGGAGGTGGAGCCAGGGAGCAGTAAGGGAGGGGGAGCCAGCGAGCAGTAAGGGAGTAGTAAGGGAGCAGTATGGGAGGGGGAGCAGTAAGGGAGCAGTAAGGGAGGGGGAGCAGTAAGGGAGGTGGAGCCAGCGAGCAGTAAAAAAGGGGGAGGGGGCAGTAAGCGAGCAGTAGGGGAGGGGGAGCCAGCGAGCAGTAAGGGAGGGGGAGCCAATGAGCAGTAAAGGAGCAGTAAGGGAGGGGGAGCCAGCGAGCAGTAAGGGAGGGGGAGCCAGCGAGCAGTAGAGGAGCAGTAAGGGAGGGGTAGCCAGGGAGCAGTAAGGGAGGGGGAGCCAGCGAGCAGTAAGGCAGCAGTAAGGGAGCAGCAAGGGAGGGGGAGCCAATGAGCAGTAAGGGAGCATTAAGGGAGGTGGAGCCACCAAGCAGTAAGGGAGGGGGAGCCAATGAGCACTAAAGGAGCAGTAAGGGAGGTGGAGCCAGCGAGCAGTAAGGGAGGTGGAGCCAGGGAGCAGTAAGGGAGGTGGAGCCAGTGAGCAGTAAGGGAGGTGGAGCCAGCGAGCAGTAAGGGAGGGGGAGGCAGCGAGCAGTAAGGGAGCAGTAAAGGAGCAGTAAGGGAGGGGGAGCAGTAAGGGAGGGGGGAGCCAGCGAGCAGTACGGTAGCGGGGGCAAGCGAGCAGTAAGGGAGCAGTAAGGGAGCAGTAAGGGAGGGGGAGCCAATGAGCAGTAAGGGAGCAGTAAGGGAGGGGGGGCCAGCGAGCAGTAAGGGAGCAGTAAGGGAGGGGGAGCCAATGAGCAGTAAGGGAGCATTAAGGGAGGTGGAGCCAGGGAGCAGTAAGGGAGGGGGAGCCAGCGAACAGTAAGGGAGCAGTAAGGGAGGTGGAGCCAGCGAGCAGTAAGGGAGGGGGAGCCAGCGAGAAGTAAGGGAGCAGTAAGGGAGCAGTAAGGGAGAGGGAGCAAATGATCAGTAAGGGAGCATTAAGGGAGGTGGAGCCAGGGAGCAGTAAGGGAGGTGGAGCCAGGGAGCAGTAAGGGAGGGGGAGCCAGCGAGCAGTAAGGGAGGGGGAGCCAATGAGCAGTAAGGGAGCATTAAGGGAGGTGGAGCCAGGGAGCAGTAAGGGAGGGGGAGCCAGCGAACAGTAAGGGAGCAGTAAGGGAGGTGGAGCCAGCGAGCAGTAAGGGAGGGGGAGCCAGCGAGCAGTAAGGGAGCAGTAAGGGAGGGGGAGCCAGCGAACAGTAAGGGAATAGTACGGGAGGTGGAGCCAGCGAGCAGTAAGGGAGGGGGAGCCAGCGAGCAGTAAGGGAGCAGTAAGGGAGGGGGAACCAGCGAGCAGTAAGGGAGCAGTAAGGGAGGTAGAGCCAGGGAGTAGTAAGGGAGGGGGAGACTGCGAGCAGTAAGGGAGCATTAAGGGAGGGGAATTCAGCGAGCAGTAAGGGAGCAGTAAGGGAGCAGTAAGGGAGGGGGAGCAGTAAGGGAGGTGGAGCAAGCGAGCAGTAAGGGAGGGGGAGGGGGCAGAAAGCGAGCAGTAGGGGAGGGGGAGCAAGCGAGCAGTATTGGAGGTGGAGCCAGGGAGCAGTAAGGGAGGGGGAGCCAGGGATCAGTAAGGGAGGGGGAGCCAGCGAGCAGTAAGGGAGCAGTAAGGGAGATGGAGCCAGGGAGTAGTAAGGGAGGGGGAGCCTGCGAGCAGTAAGGGAGCAGTAAGGCAGGGGGAGCAAGCGAGCAGTAAGGGAGCAGTAAGGGAGCAGTAAGGGAGGGTGAGCAGTAAGGGAGGGGGAGCCGGCGAGCAGTAAGGGAGGGGGAGGCAGCGAGCAGTAAGGGAGGGGGAGCCAGCGAGCAGTAAGGGAGCAGTAAGGGAGCAGTAAGGGAGCAGTAAGGGAGGTGGAGCCAGCGAGCAGTAAGGGAGGGGGAGCCAGCGAGCAGTAAGGGAGCAGTAAGGGAGGGGGAACCAGTGAGCAGTAAGGGAGCAGTAAGGGAGGTGGAGCCAGGGAGTAGTAAGGGAGGGGGAGACTGCGAGCAGTAAGGGAGCATTAAGGGAGGGGAATTCAGCGAGCAGTAAGGGAGCAGTAAGGGAGCAGTAAGGGAGGGGGAGCAGTAAGGGAGGTGGAGCCAGCGAGCAGTAAGGGAGGGGGAGGGGGCAGAAAGCGAGCAGTAAGGGAGCAGTAAGGGAGGGGGAGCCAGCGAGCAGTAAGGGAGCAGTAAGGGAGCAGTAAGGGAGCAGTAAGTGAGGGGGAGCAGTAGGGGAGGGGGAGCCAGCGAGCAGTAAGTGAGGTCGAGCCAGGGAGCAGTAAGGGAGGGGGAGCCAGCGAGCAGTAAGGGAGTAGTAAGGGAGCAGTAAGGGAGCAGTAAGGGAGGGGGAGCCAGCGAGCATTAAGGGAGGGGGAGCCAGGGAGCAGTAAGGGAGGGGGAGCCAGCGAGCAGTAAGGGAGCAGTAAGGGAGGTGGAGCCAGGGAGTAGTAAGGGAGGGGGCGCCTGCGAGCATTAAGGGAGGGGGACCCAGCGAGCAGTAAGGGAGCAGTAAGGGAGGGGGAACCAGCGAGCAGTAAGGGAGCAGTAAGGGACGTGGAGCCAGGGAGTAGTAAGGGAGGGGGAGCCCACGAGCAGTAAGGGAGGGGGAGCCAGCGAGCAGTAAGGGAGCAGTAAGGGGGCAGTAAGGGAGGGGGAGCGAGCGAGCAGTAAGGCAGCAATAAGGGAGAAGTAAGGGAGGGGGAGCTAATGAGCAGTAAGGGAGCAGTAAGGGAGGGGGAGCCAGCGAGCATTAAGGGAGGGGGAGCCAGGGAGCAGTAAGGGAGGGGGAGCCAGCGAGCAGTAAGGGAGCAGTAAGGGAGGTGGAGCCAGGGAGTAGTAAGGGAGGGGGAGCCTGCGAGCAGTAAGGGAGCATTAAGGGAGGGGAAGCCAGCGAGCAGTAAGGGAGCAGTAAGGGAGCAGTAAGGGAGGGGGAGCAGTAAGGGAGGTGGAGCCAGCGAGCAGTAAGGGAGGGGGAGGGGGCAGAAAGCGAGCAGTAGGGGAGGGGGAGCCAGCGAGCAGTAAGGGAGGGGGAGCCAGCGAGCAGTAAGGGAGTAGTAAGGGAGGGGGAGCAGTAAGGAAGGTGGAGCCAGCGAGCAGTAAGGGAGGTGGAGCCAGCGAGCAGTAAGGGAGAGGGATCCAGGGAGCAGTAAGGGAGGTGGAGCAAGGGAGCAGTAATGGAGGTGGAGCCAGCGAGCAGTAAGGGAGTGGGAGCCAGCGAGCAGTAAGGGAGGGGGAGCCAGCGAGGAGTAAGGGAGCAGTAAGGGAGGTGGAGCCAGCGAGCAGTAAGGGAGGTGGAGCCAGCGAGCAGTAAGGGAGGTGGAGCCAGGGAGCAGTAAGGGAGGTGGAGCCAGCGTGCAGTAAGGGAGGGGGAGCCAGCGAGCAGTAAGGGAGCAGTAAGGGAGGGGGAGCCAGCGAGCAGTAAGGGAGCAGTAAGGGAGGTGGAGCCAGCAATTAGTAAGGGAGGGGGAGCCTGCGAGCAGTAAGGGAGGGGGAGCCAGCGAGCAGTAAGGGAGCAGTAAGGGGGCAGTAAGGGAGGGGGAGCCAGCGAACAGTAAGGGAGCAGTAAGGGAGGTGGAGCCAGCGAGCAGTAATGCAGGGGGAGCCAGCGAGCAGTAAGGGAGCAGTAAGGGAGCACTAAGGGAGGGGGTGCAGTAAGGGAGGGGGAAGCCAGCGAGCGGTAAGGGAGGGGGAGCCAATGAGCAGTAAAGGAGCAGTAAGGGAAGGGGGGCAAGCGAGCAGTAAGGGAGCAGTAAGGGAGCAGTAAGGGAGGGGGAGCCAATGAGCAGTAAGGGAGCAGCAGGGGAGGGGGAGCCAGCGAGCAGTAAGGGAGGTGGAGCCAGCGAGCAGTAAGGGAGGGGGAGGGGCCAGTAGGCGAGCAGTATGGGAGGGGGAGCCAGCGAGCAGTAAGGGAGTGGGAGCCAGCGAGCAGTAAGGGAGGGGGAGCCAGCGACCAGTAAGGGAGCAGTAAGGGAGGTTGAGTCAGCGAGCAGTAAGGGAGGTGGAGCCAGCGAGAAGTAAGGGAGGGACAGCCAGGGAGCAGTAAGGGAGGTGGAGCCAGGGAGCAGTAAGGCAGCAGTAAGGGAGCAGTAAGGGAGGGGGAGCCAATGAGCAGTAAGGGAGCATGAAGGGAGGTGGAGCCAGGGAGCAGTAAGGGAGGGGGAGCCAGCGAGCAGTAAGGGAGTAGTAAGGGAGCAGTATGGGAGGGGGAGCAGTAAGGGAGCAGTAAGGGAGGGGGAGCAGTAAGGGAGGTGGAGCCAGCGAGCAGTAAAAAAGGGGGAGGGGGCAGTAAGCGAGCAGTAGGGGACGGGGAGCCAGCGAGCAGTAAGGGAGGGGGAGCCAATGAGCAGTAAAGGAGCAGTAAGGGAGGGGGAGCCAGCGAGCAGTAAGGGAGGGGGAGCCAGCGAGCAGTAGAGGAGCAGTAAGGGAGGGGTAGCCAGGGAGCAGTAAGGGAGGGGGAGCCAGCGAGCAGTAAGGCAGCAGTAAGGGAGCAGCAAGGGAGGGGGAGCCAATGAGCAGTAAGGGAGCATTAAGGGAGGTGGAGCCACCAAGCAGTAAGGGAGGGGGAGCCAATGAGCACTAAAGGAGCAGTAAGGGAGGTGGAGCCAGCGAGCAGTAAGGGAGGTGGAGCCAGGGAGCAGTAAGGGAGGTGGAGCCAGTGAGCAGTAAGGGAGGTGGAGCCAGCGAGCAGTAAGGGAGGGGGAGGCAGCGAGCAGTAAGGGAGCAGTAAAGGAGCAGTAAGGGAGGGGGAGCAGTAAGGGAGGGGGGAGCCAGCGAGCAGTACGGTAGCGGGGGCAAGCGAGCAGTAAGGGAGCAGTAAGGGAGCAGTAAGGGAGGGGGAGCCAATGAGCAGTAAGGGAGCAGTAAGGGAGGGGGGGCCAGCGAGCAGTAAGGGAGCAGTAAGGGAGGGGGAGCCAATGAGCAGTAAGGGAGCATTAAGGGAGGTGGAGCCAGTGAGCAGTAAGGGAGGGGGAGCCAGCGAACAGTAAGGGAGCAGTAAGGGAGGTGGAGCCAGCGAGCAGTAAGGGAGGGGGAGCCAGCGAGAAGTAAGGGAGCAGTAAGGGAGCAGTAAGGGAGAGGGAGCAAATGATCAGTAAGGGAGCATTAAGGGAGGTGGAGCCAGGGAGCAGTAAGGGAGGTGGAGCCAGGGAGCAGTAAGGGAGGGGGAGCCAGCGAGCAGTAAGGGAGGGGGAGCCAGCGAGCAGTAAGGGAGCAGTAAGGGAGGGGGAACCAGCGAGCAGTAAGGGAGCAGTAAGGGAGGTGGAGCCAGGGAGTAGTAAGGGAGGGGGAGCCTGCGAGCAGTAAGCGAGGGGGAGCAAATGAGCAGTAAAGGAGCAGTAAGGGAGGGGGGGCAAGCGAACAGTAAGGGAGCGGTAAGGGAGCAGTAAGGGAGGGTGAGCCAATGAGCAGTAAGGGAGCAGTAAGGGAGGGGGGGCCAGCGAGCAGTAAGGGAGCAGTAATGGAGCAGTAAGGGAGGGGGAGCCAATGAGCAGTAAGAGAGCATTAATGGAGGTGGAGCCAGCGAGCAGTAAGGGAGGGGGAGCCAGCGAGCATTAAGGGAGGTGGAGCCAGCCAGCAGTAAGGAAGGGGGAGCGAGCGAGCAGTAAGGGAGGGGGAGTCAACGAGCAGTAAGGGAGGTGGAGCCAGCGAGCAGTAAGGGAGCAGTAAGGGAGGGGGAGCCACAGAGCAGTAAGGGAGGGGGAGCCAGCGAGCAGTAAGGCAGGGTGAGCCAGCGAGCAGTAAGGGAGCAGTAAGGGAGGGGGATCCAGCGAGCAGTAAGGGAGCAGTAAGGGAGCAGTAAGGGAGGGGGAGCAGTAAGGGAGGTGGAGCCAGCGAGCAGTAAAAAAGGGGGAGGGGGCAGTAAGCGAGCAGTAGGGGAGGGGGAGCCAGCGAGCAGTAAGGGAGGTGGAGCCAGCAAGCAGTAAGGGAGCAGTAAGGGAGTAGTAAGGGAGGGGGAGCAGTAAGGAAGGTGGAGCCAGCGAGCAGTAAGGGAGGTGGAGCCAGCGAGCAGTAAGGGAGGGGGATCCAGGGAGCAGTAAGGGAGGTGGAGCCAGGGAGCAGTAAGGCAGGTGGAGCCAGCGAGCAGTAAGGGAGTGGGAGCCAGCGAGCAGTAAGGGAGGGGGAGCCAGCGACCAGTAAGGGAGCAGTAAGGGAGGTGGAGCCAGCGAGCAGTAAGGGAGGTGGAGCCAGCGAGCAGTAAGGGAGGGGGAGCCAGGGAGAAGTAAGGGAGGTGGAGCCAGGGAGCAGTAAGGGAGGTGGAGCCAGGGAGCAGTAAGGGAGGTGGAGCCAGCGTGCAGTAAGGGAGGGGGATTCAGCGAGCAGTAAGGCAGCAGTAAGGGAGCAGTAAGGGAGGGGGAGCCAATGAGCAGTAAGGGAGCATTAAGGGAGGTGGAGCCAGCGAGCAGTAAGGGAGGGGGAGCCAATGAGCAATAAAGGAGCAGTAAGGGAGGGGGAGCCAGCGAGCAGTAAGGGAGGGGGAGCCAGCGAGCAGTAGAGGAGCAGTAAGGGAGGGGGAGCCAGGGAGCAGTAAGGGAGGTGGAGCCAGCGAGCAGTAAGGGAGGTGGAGCCAGGGAGCAGTAAGGGAGGTGGAGCCAGCGAGCAGTAAGGGAGCAGTAAGGGAGGGGGAGCCAGCGAGCAGTAAGGGAGCAGTAAGGGAGCAGTAAGGGAGGGGGAGCAGTAAGGGAGGTGGAGCCAGCGAGCAGTAAAAAAGGGGGAGGGGGCAGTAAGCGAGCAGTAGGGGAGGGGGAGCCAGCGAGCAGTAAGGGAGGTGGAGCCAGCGAGCAGTAAGGGTGGGGGAGGGGGCAGAAAGCGAGCAGTAGGGGAGGGGGAGCCAGCGAGCAGTAAGGGAGTGGGAGCGAGCAGTAGGGGAGGGGGAGCCAGCGAGCAGTAAGGGAGCAGTAAGGGAGGTGGAGCCAGCGAGCAGTAAGGGAGGTGGAGCCAGTGAGCAGTAAGGGAGCAGTAAGGGAGGGGGAACCAGCGAGCAGTAAGGGAGGGGGAGCCAATGAGCAGTAAGGGAGCAGTAAGGGAGGGGGGGCCAGCGAGCAGTAAGGGAGCAGTAATGGAGCAGTAAGTTAGGGGGAGCCAATGAGCAGTAAGAGAGCATTAATGGAGATGGATCCAGGGAGCAGTAAGGGAGGGGGAGCCAGCGAGCATTAAGGGAGGTGGAGCCAGCGAGCAGTAAGGGAGGGGGAGCCAGCGAGCAGTAAGGGAGCAATAAGGGAGGGGGAGCCACCGAGCAGTAAGGGAGGGGGAGCCAGCGAGCAGTAAGGGAGCAATAAGGGAGGGGGAGCCACCGAGCAGTAAGGGAGGGGGAGCCTACGAGCAGTAAGGAAGGGGGAGCCAGCGAGCAGTAAGGGAGCAGTAAGGGAGCAGTAAGGGAGCAGTAAGGGAGGGGGAGCAGTAAGGGAGGGGGAGCCAGCGAGCAGTAAGTGAGGTGGAGCCAGGGAGCAGTAAGGGAGGGGGAGCCAGCGAGCAGTAAGGGAGCAGTACGGGAGCAGTAAGGGAGCAGTAAGGGCGGGGGAGCCAGCGAGCATTAAGGGAGGGGGAGCCAGGGAGCAGTAAGGGAGGTGGAGCCAGGGAGCAGTAAGGGAGCAGTAAGGGAGGGGGAACCAGCGAGCAGTAAGGGAGCAGTAAGGGAGGTGGAGCCAGGGAGTAGTAAGGGAGGGGGAGCCTGCGAGCAGTAAGGAAGGGGGAGCCAGCGAGCAGTAAGGGAGGGGAAGCCAGCGAGCAGTAAGGGAGCAGTAAGGGAGGTGGAGCCAGGGAGCAGTAAGGGAGGTGGAGCCAGCGAGCAGTAAGGGAGGGGGAGCCAGAGAGCAGTAAGGGAGGTGGAGCCAGCGAGCAGTAAGGGAGGTGGAGCCAGGGAGCAGTAAGGGAGGTGGAGCCA
This sequence comes from Neolamprologus brichardi, assembly GCF_056152115.1. Classification (NCBI taxonomy): domain Eukaryota; kingdom Metazoa; phylum Chordata; class Actinopteri; order Cichliformes; family Cichlidae; genus Neolamprologus; species Neolamprologus brichardi. The sequence continues at coordinate 33,614,168 of NC_142108.1, read as the reverse complement.
GCGTGCAGTAAGGGAGGGGGAGCCAGCGAGCAGTAAGGGAGCAGTAAGGGAGATGGAGCCAGGGAGTAGTAAGGGAGGGGGAGCCTGTGAACAGTAAGGGAGCAGTAAGGGAGGGGGAGCCAGCGTGCAGTAAGGGAGGGGGATTCAGCGAGCAGTAAGGCAGCAGTAAGGGAGCAGTAAGGGAGGGGGAGCCAATGAGCAGTAAGGGAGCATTAAGGGAGGTGGAGCCAGCGAGCAGTAAGGGAGGGGGAGCCAATGAGCAATAAAGGAGCAGTAAGGGAGGGGGAGCCAGCGAGCAGTAAGGGAGGGGGAGCCAGCGAGCAGTAGAGGAGCAGTAAGGGAGGGGGAGCCAGGGAGCAGTAAGGGAGGTGGAGCCAGCGAGCAGTAAGGGAGGTGGAGCCAGGGAGCAGTAAGGGAGGTGGAGCCAGCGAGCAGTAAGGGAGGGGGAGGCAGCGAGCAGTAAGGGAGCAGTAAGGGAGCAGTAAGGGAGGGGGAGCCAATGAGTAGTAAGGGAGCAGTAAGGGAGGGGGGGCCAGCGAGCAGTAAGGGAGCAGTAAGGGAGCAGTAAGGGAGGGGGAGCCAATGAGTAGTAAGGGAGCATTAAGGGAGGTGGAGCCAGGGAGCAGTAAGGGAGGGGGAGCCAGCGAACAGTAAGGGAGCAGTAAGGGAGGTGGAGCCAGCGAGCAGTAAGGGAGCAGGAAGGGAGGGGGAGCCACAGAGCAGTAAGGGAGGGGGAGCCAGCGAGCAGCAAGGCAGGGTGAGCCAGCGAGCAGTAAGGGAGCAGTAAGGGAGGGGGAGCCAGCGAGCAGTAAGGGAGCAGTAAGGGAGCAGTAAGGGAGGGGGAGCAGTAAGGGAGGTGGAGCCAGCGAGCAGTAAAAAAGGGGGAGGGGGCAGTAAGCGAGCAGTAGGGGAGGGGGAGCCAGCGAGCAGTAAGGGAGGTGGAGCCAGCGAGCAGTAAGGGTGGGGGAGGGGGCAGAAAGCGAGCAGTAGGGGAGGGGGAGCCAGCGAGCAGTAAGGGAGTGGGAGCGAGCAGTAGGGGAGGGGGAGCCAGCGAGCAGTAAGGGAGCAGTAAGGGAGGTGGAGCCAGCGAGCAGTAAGGGAGGTGGAGCCAGTGAGCAGTAAGGGAGCAGTAAGGGAGGGGGAACCAGCGAGCAGTAAGGGAGGGGGAGCCAATGAGCAGTAAGGGAGCAGTAAGGGAGGGGGGGCCAGCGAGCAGTAAGGGAGCAGTAATGGAGCAGTAAGTTAGGGGGAGCCAATGAGCAGTAAGAGAGCATTAATGGAGGTGGATCCAGGGAGCAGTAAGGGAGGGGGAGCCAGCGAGCATTAAGGGAGGTGGAGCCAGCGAGCAGTAAGGGAGGGGGAGCCAGCGAGCAGTAAGGGAGCAATAAGGGAGGGGGAGCCACCGAGCAGTAAGGGAGCAATAAGGGAGGGGGAGCCACCGAGCAGTAAGGGAGGGGGAGCCTACGAGCAGTAAGGAAGGGGGAGCCAGCGAGCAGTAAGGGAGCAGTAAGGGAGCAGTAAGGGAGCAGTAAGGGAGGGGGAGCAGTAAGGGAGGGGGAGCCAGCGAGCAGTAAGTGAGGTGGAGCCAGGGAGCAGTAAGGGAGGGGGAGCCAGCGAGCAGTAAGGGAGCAGTACGGGAGCAGTAAGGGAGCAGTAAGGGCGGGGGAGCCAGCGAGCATTAAGGGAGGGGGAGCCAGGGAGCAGTAAGGGAGGTGGAGCCAGGGAGCAGTAAGGGAGCAGTAAGGGAGGGGGAACCAGCGAGCAGTAAGGGAGCAGTAAGGGAGGTGGAGCCAGGGAGTAGTAAGGGAGGGGGAGCCTGCGAGCAGTAAGGAAGGGGGAGCCAGCGAGCAGTAAGGGAGGGGAAGCCAGCGAGCAGTAAGGGAGCAGTAAGGGAGGTGGAGCCAGGGAGCAGTAAGGGAGGTGGAGCCAGCGAGCAGTAAGGGAGGGGGAGCCAGAGAGCAGTAAGGGAGGTGGAGCCAGCGAGCAGTAAGGGAGGTGGAGCCAGGGAGCAGTAAGGGAGGTGGAGCCAGCGTGCAGTAAGGGAGGGGGAGCCAGCGAGCAGTAAGGGAGCAGTAAGGGAGATGGAGCCAGGGAGTAGTAAGGGAGGGGGAGCCTGTGAACAGTAAGGGAGCAGTAAGGGAGGGGGAGCCAGCGAGCAGTAAGGGAGCAGTAAGGGAGTAGTAAGGGAGGGGGAGCAGTAAGGAAAGTGGAGCCAGCGAGTAGTAAGGGAGGGGGAGGGGGCAGTAAGCGAGCAGTAGGGGAGGGGGAGCAAGCAAGCAGTAAGGGAGCAGTAAGGGAGTAGTAAGGGAGGGGGAGCAGTAAGGGAGGTGGAGCCAGAGAGCAGTAAGGGAGGGGGAGCCAGCGACCAGTAAGGGAGGGGGAGCCAGCGAGCAGTAAGGGAGTGGGAGCCAGCGAGCAGTAAGGGAGGGGGAGCCAGCGACCAGTAAGGGAGCAGTAAAGGAGGTGGAGCCAGCAAGCAGTAAGGGAGGTGGAGCCAGCGAGCAGTAAGGGAGTGGGAGCCAGGGAGCAGTAAGGGAGGTGGAGCCAGGGAGCAGTAAGGGAGGGGGAGCCAGCGAGCAGTAAGGGAGCAGTAAGGGAGGTGGAGCCAGGGAGCAGTAAGGGAGGTGGAGCCAGGGAGCAGTAAGGGAGGGGGAGCCAGCGAGCAGTAAGGGAGGGGGAGCCAGCGACCAGTAAGGGAGGGGGAGCCAGCGAGCAGTAAGGGAGTGGGAGCCAGCGAGCAGTAAGGGAGGGGGAGCCAGCGACCAGTAAGGGAGCAGTAAAGGAGGTGGAGCCAATGAGCAGTAAGGGAGCATTAAGGGAGGTGGAGCCAGGGAGCAGTAAGGGAGGGGGAGCCAGCGAACAGTACGGGAGCAGTAAGGGAGGTGGAGCCAGCGAGCAGTAAGGGAGGGGGAGCCAGCGAGAAGTAAGGGAGCAGTAAGGGAGCAGTAAGGGAGGGGGAGCAAATGATCAGTAAGGGAGCATTAAGGGAGGTGGAGCCAGGGAGCAGTAATGGAGGTGGAGCCAGGGAGCAGTAAGGGAGGGGGAGCCAGCGAGCAGTAAGGGAGGGGGAGACAGCGAGCAGTAAGGGAGCAGTAAGGGAGGGGGAACCAGCGAGCAGTAAGGGAGCAGTAAGGGAGGTGGAGCCAGGGAGTAGTAAGGGAGGGGGAGCCTGCGAGCAGTAAGCGAGGGGGAGCAAATGAGCAGTAAAGGAGCAGTAAGGGAGGGGGGGGCAAGCGAGCAGTAAGGGAGCAGTAAGGGAGCAGTAAGGGAGGGTGAGCCAATGAGCAGTAAGGGAGCAGTAAGAGAGGGGGGGCCAGCGAGCAGTAAGGGAGCAGTAATGGAGCAGTAAGGGAGCAGCAAGGGAGGGGGAGCCAATGAGCAGTAAGGGAGCATTAAGGGAGGTGGAGCCAGCGAGCAGTAGAGGAGCAGTACGGGAGGGGGATTCAGCGAGCAGTAAGGCAGCAGTAAGGGAGCAGTAAGGGAGGGGGAGCCAATGAGCAGTAAGGGAGCATTAAGGGAGGTGGAGCCAGCGAGCAGTAAGGGAGGGGGAGCCAATGAGCAGTAAAGGAGCAGTAAGGGAGGGGGAGCCAGCGAGCAGTAAGGGAGGGGGAGCCAGCGAGCAGTACAGGAGCAGTAAGGGAGGGGGAGCCAGGGAGCAGTAAGGGAGGTGGAGCCAGCGAGCAGTAAGGGAGGTGGAGCCAGGGAGCAGTAAGGGAGGTGGAGCCAGCGAGCAGTAAGGGAGGGGGAGGCAGCGAGCAGTAAGGGAGCAGTAAAGGAGCAGTAAGGGAGGGGGAGCAGTAAGGGAGGGGGGAGCCAGCGAGCAGTAAGGGAGGTGGAGCCAGGGAGCAGTAAGGGAGGGGGAGCCAGCGAGCAGTAAGGGAGCAGTAAGGGAGGGGGAACCAGCGAGCAGTAAGGGAGCAGTAAGGGAGGTGGAGCCAGGGAGTAGTAAGGGAGGGGGAGCCTGCGAGCAGTAAGCGAGGGGGAGCAAATGAGCAGTAAAGGAGCAGTAAGGGAGGGGGGGCAAGCGAGCAGTAAGGGAGCGGTAAGGGAGCAGTAAGGGAGGGTGAGCCAATGAGCAGTAAGGGAGCAGTAAGGGAGGGGGGGCCAGCGAGCAGTAAGGGAGCAGTAATGGAGCAGTAAGGGAGGGGGAGCCAATGAGCAGTAAGAGAGCATTAATGGAGGTGGAGCCAGCGAGCAGTAAGGGAGGGGGAGCCAGCGAGCATTAAGGGAGGTGGAGCCAGCGAGCAGTAAGGAAGGGGGAGCGAGCGAGCAGTAAGGGAGGGGGAGCCAACGAGCAGTAAGGGAGGTGGAGCCAGCGAGCAGTAAGGGAGCAGTAAGGGAGGGGGAGCCACAGAGCAGTAAGGGAGGGGGAGCCAGCGAGCAGTAAGGCAGGGTGAGCCAGCGAGCAGTAAGGGAGCAGTAAGGGAGGGGGAGCCAGCGAGCAGTACGGGAGCAGTAAGGGAGCAGTAAGGGAGGGGGAGCAGTAAGGGAGGTGGAGCCAGCGAGCAGTAAAAAAGGGGGAGGGGCAGTAAGCGAGCAGTAGGGGAGGGGAGCCAGCGAGCAGTAAGGGAGGTGGAGCCAGCGAGCAGTAAGGGTGGGGAAGGGGGCAGAAAGCGAGCAGTAGGGGAGGGGGAGCCAGCGAGCAGTAAGGGAGTGGGAGCGAGCAGTAGGGGAGGGGGAGCCAGCGAGCAGTAAGGGTGCAGTAAGGGAGGTGGAGCCAGCGAGCAGTAAGGGAGGTGGAGCGAGCAGTAGGGGAGGGGGAGCCAGCGGGCAATAAGGGAGGGGGGGCCAGCGAGCAGTAAGGGAGCAGTAAGGGAGGTGGAGCCAGCGAGCAGTAAGGGAGGGGGAGCCAGTGAGCAGTAAGGGAGCAGTAAGCGAGCAGTAAGGGAGGGGGAGCCAGCGAGCAGTAAGGGAGGGGGAGCCAGCGAGCAGTAAGGGAGCAGTAAGGGAGGGGGAACCAGCGAGCAGTAAGGGAGCAGTAAGGGAGGTGGAGCCAGGGAGTAGTAAGGGAGGGGGAGCCAGCGAGCAGTAAGGGAGCAGTAAGGGAGGGGGAACCAGCGAGCAGTAAGGGAGCAGTAAGGGAGGTGGAGCCAGGGAGTAGTAAGGGAGGGGGAGCCTGCGAGCAGTAAGGGAGGGGGAGCCAATGAGCAGTAAAGGAGCAGTAAGGGAGGGGGGGCAAGCGAGCAGTAAGGGAGCAGTAAGGGAGCAGTAAGGGAGGGGGAGCCAATGAGCAGTAAGGGAGCAGTAAGGGAGGGGGGGCCAGCGAGCAGTAAGGGAGCAGTAATGGAGCAGTAAGCTAGGGGGAGCCAATGAGCAGTAAGAGAGCATTAATGGAGGTGGATCCAGGGAGCAGTAAGGGAGGGGGAGCCAGCGAGCATTAAGGGAGGTGGAGCCAGCGAGCAGTAAGGGAGGGGGAGCCAGCGAGCAGTAAGGGAGCAATAAGGGAGGGGGAGCCACCGAGCAGTAAGGGAGGGGGATCCTACGAGCAGTAAGGAAGGGGGAGCCAGCGAGCAGTAAGGGAGCAGTAAGGGAGCAGTAAGGGAGGGGGAGCAGTAAGGGAGGGGGAGCCAGCGAGCAGTAAGTGAGGTGGAGCCAGGGAGCAGTAAGGGAGGGGGAGCCAGCGAGCAGTAAGGGAGCAGTACGGGAGCAGTAAGGGAGCAGTAAGGGCGGGGGAGCCAGCGAGCATTAAGGGAGGGGGAGCCAGGGAGCAGTAAGGGAGGTGGAGCCAGGGAGCAGTAAGGGAGCAGTAAGGGAGGGGGAACCAGCGAGCAGTAAGGGAGCAGTAAGGGAGGTGGAGCCAGGGAGTAGTAAGGGAGGGGGAGCCTGCGAGCAGTAAGGGAGGGGGAGCCAGCGAGCAGTAAGGGAGGGGAAACCAGCGAGCAGTAAGGGAGCAGTAAGGGAGGGGGAGCCAGCGAGCAGTAAGGGAGCAGTAAGGGAGGTGTAGCCAGCGATTAGTAAGGGAGGGGGAGCCTGCGAGCAGTAAGGGAGGGGGAGCCAGCGAGCAGTAAGGGAGCAGTAAGGGGGCAGTAAGGGAGGGGGAGTAGTAAGGGAGGTGGAGCCAGCGAGCAGTAAGGGAGGGGGAGGGGGCAGTAAGCGAGCAGTAGGGGAAGGGGAGCCAGAGAGCAGTAAGGGAGGTGGAGCCAGGGAGCAGTAAGGGAGGTGGAGCCAGAGTGCAGTAAGGGAGGTGGAGCCAGCGTGCAGTAAGGGAGGGGGAGCCAGCGAGCAGTAAGGGAGCAGTAAGGGAGATGGAGCCAGGGAGTAGTAAGGGAGGGGGAGCCTGCGAGCAGTAAGGGAGCAGTAAGGGAGGGGGAGCCAGCGAGCAGTAAGGGAGGGGGAGCCAGCGACCAGTAAGGGAGCAGTAAGGGAGGTGGAGACAGCGAGCAGTAAGGGAGGTGGAGCCAGCGAGCAGTAAGGGAGGGGGAGCCAGAGAGCAGTAAGGGAGGTGGAGCCAGCGAGCAGTAAGGGAGGTGGAGCCAGGGAGCAGTAAGGGAGGTGGAGCCAGCGTGCAGTAAGGGAGGGGGAGCCAGCGAGCAGTAAGGGAGCAGTAAGGGAGATGGAGCCAGGGAGTAGTAAGGGAGGGGGAGCCTGCGAACAGTAAGGGAGCAGTAAGGGAGGGGGAGCCAGCGAGCAGTAAGGGAGCAGTAAGGGAGTAGTAAGGGAGGGGGAGCAGTAAGGAAGGTGGAGCCAGCGAGTAGTAAGGGAGGGGGAGGGGGCAGTAAGCGAGCAGTAGGGGAGGGGGAGCAAGCAAGCAGTAAGGGAGCAGTAAGGGAGTAGTAAGGGAGGGGGAGCAGTAAGGGAGGTGGAGCCAGAGAGCAGTAAGGGAGGGGGAGCCAGCGACCAGTAAGGGAGGGGGAGCCAGAGAGCAGTAAGGGAGTGGGAGCCAGCGAGCAGTAAGGGAGGGGGAGCCAGCGACCAGTAAGGGAGCAGTAAAGGAGGTGGAGCCAGCGAGCAGTAAGGGAGGTGGAGCCAGCGAGCAGTAAGGGAGGGGGAGCCAGGGAGCAGTAAGGGAGGTCGAGCCAGGGAGCAGTAAGGGAGGTGGAGCCAGGGAGCAGTAAGGGAGGTGGAGCCAGCGTGCAGTAAGGGAGGGGGAGCCAGCGAGCAGTAAGGGAGCAGTAAGGGAGGGGGAGCCAGCGAGCAGTAAGGGAGCAGTAAGGTAGGTGGAGCCAGCGAGTAGTAAGGGAGGGGGAGCCTGCGAGCAGTAAGGGAGGGGGAGCCAGCGAGCAGTAAGGGAGCAGTAAGGGGGCAGTAAGGGAGTGGGAGCCAGCGAACAGTAACGGAGCAGTAAGGGAGGTGGAGCCAGCGAGCAGTAATGCAGGGGGAGCCAGCGAGCAGTAAGGGAGCAGTAAGGGAGCACTAAGGGAGGGGGAGCAGTAAGGGAGGGGGTAGCCAGCGAGCGGTAAGGGAGGGGGAGCCAGCGAGCAGTAAGGGAGCAGTAAGGGAGGGGGAACCAGCGAGCAGTAACGGAGCAGTAAGGGAGGGGGAGCCAATGAGCAGTAAGGGAGCATTAAAGGAGGTGGAGCCAGGGACCAGTAAGGGAGGGGGAGCCAGCGAGCAGTAAGGGAGCAGTAAGGGAGCAGTAAGGGAGGGGGAGCCAGCGAGCATTAAGGGAGGGGGAGCCAGGGAGCAGTAAGGGAGGGGGAGCCAGCGAGCAGTAAGGGAGCAGTAAGGGAGGTTGAGCCAGGGAGCAGTAAGGGAGGTGGAGCCAGCGAAAAGTAAGGGAGGGGGAGCCAGCGAGCAGTAAGGGAGCAGTAAGGGAGGTGGAGCCAGCGAGCAATAAGGGAGGTGGAGCCAGGGAGCAGTAAGCGAGCAGTAAGGGAGGTGGAGCCAGGGAGCAGTAAGGGAGGTGGAGCCAGGGAGCAGTAAGCGAGCAGTAAGGGAGGTGGAGCCAGGGAGCAGTAAGGGAGGTGGAGCCAGCGAAAAGTAAGGGAGGGGGAGCCAGCGAGCAGTAAGGCAGCAGTAAGGGGGCAGTAAGGGAGGGGGACCCAGCGAGCAGTAAGGGAGCAGTAAGGGAGGTGGAGCCAGCGAGCAGTAAGGGAGGGGGAGGGGGCAGCAAGGGAGCAGTAAGGGGAGGGGGAGCCAATGAGCAGTAAGGGAGCATTAAAGGAGGAGGAGCCAGGGAGCAGTAAGGGAGCAGTAAGGGAGCAGTAAGGGAGGGGGAGCAGTAAGGAGGGGGAGCCAGCGAGCAGTAACGGAGGTGGAGCCAGGGAGCAGTAAGGGAGGGGGAGCCAGGGAGCAGTAAGGGAGGGGGAGCCAGCGAGCAGTAAGGGAGCAGTAAGGGAGGTGGAGCCAGGGAGTAGTAAGGGAGGTGGAGCCAGCGAAAAGTAAGGGAGGGGGAGCCAGCGAGCAGTAAGGGAGGGGGAGCAAGCGAGCAGTAAGGGAGCAGTAAGGGAGGGGGAGCAGTAAGGGAGGGGGATCCAGCGAGCAGTAACGGAGGGGGAGCCAGCGAGCATTAAGGGAGGGGGAGCCAGGGAGCAGTAAGGGAGGGGAGCCAGCGAGCAGTAAGGGAGCAGTAAGGGAGGTGGAGCCAGGGAGTAGTAAGGGAGTGGAGCCAGCGAAAAGTAAGGGAGGGGAGCCAGCGAGCAGTAAGGGAGGGGGAGCAAGCGAGCAGTAAGGGAGCAGTAAGGGAGGGGGAACCAGCGAGCAGTAAGGGAGCAGTAAGGGAGGTGGAGCCAGGGAGTAGTAAGGGAGGGGGAACAAGCGAGCAGTAAGGGAGGTGGAGCCAGCGAGCAGTAAGGGAGCAGTAAGGGAGGGGGAGCCAGCGAGCATTAAGGGAGGGGGAGCCAATGAGCAGTAAGGGAGCAGTAAGGGAGGGGGGGCCAGCGAGCAGTAAGGGAGCAGTAATGGAGCAGTAAGGGAGGGGGAGCAGTAAGGGAGGGGGGAGCCAGCGAGCAGTAAGGGAGGGGGAGCCAGCGAGTATTAAGGGAGGTGGAGCCAGCGAGCAGTAAGGGAGGGGGAGCCAATGAGCAGTAAGGGAGCATTAAAGGAGGTGGAGCCAGCGAGCAGTAAGGGAGGGGGAGCCAGCGAGCAGTAAGGGAGCAGTAAGGGAGCAGTAAGGAGGGGGAGCAGTAAGGGAGGGGGGAGCCAGCGAGCAGTAAGGGAGGGGGAGCCAATGAGCAGTAAAGGAGCAGTAAGGGAGGGGGGGCAAGCGAGCAGTAAGGGAGCAGTAAGGGAGCAGTAATGGAGGTGGAGCCAATGAGCAGTAAGGGAGCAGTAAGGGAGGGGAGGCCAGCGAGCAGTAAGGGAGCAGTAAGGGAGGGGGGGCCAGCGAGCAGTAAGGGAGCAGTAAGGGAGCAGTAAGGGAGGGGGAGCAGTAAGGGAGGGGGAGCCAGCGAGCCTCGCTGGCTTACTGCTCATTGGCTCCCCCTCCCTTACTGCACGCTGGCTCCACCTCCCTTACTGCTCCCTGGCTCCCCCTCCCTTACTGCTCGCTGGCTCCCCCTCCCTTACTGCTCGCAGGCTCCCCCTCCCTTACTACTCCCTGGCTCCACCTCCCTTACTGCTCCCTTACTGCTCGCTGGCTCCCCTCCCTTACTGCTCCCTGTCTCCCCCTCCCTTAATGCTCGCTGGCTCCCCCTCCCTTACAGCTCCCTTACTGCTCCCGTACTGCTCCCTTACTGCTCGCTGGCTCCCCCTCCCTTACTGCTCCCTGGTTCCACCTCACTTACTGCTCGCTGGCTCCCCCTCCCTTACTGCTCCCCTCCCTTACTGCTCCCTTACTGCTCCCTTACTGCTCGCTGGCTCCCCCTCCCTTACTGCTCCCTTACTGCTCGCTGGATCCCCCTCCCCTTCTGCTCGCTTACTGCCCCCTCCCCCTCCCTTACTTCTCGCTGGCTCCACCTCCCTTACTGCTCCCCCTCCCTTACTACTCCCTTACTGCTCCCTTACTGCTCGCTGGCTCCCCCTCCCTTACTGCTCGCAGGCTCCCCCTCCATTACTACTCCCTGGCTCCATCTCCCTTACTGCTCCCTTACTGCTCGCAGGCTCCCCCTCCCTTACTACTCCCTGGCTCCACCTACCTTACTGCTCCCTTACTGCTCGCTGGTTCCCCCTCCCTTACTGCTCCCTTACTGCTCGCTGGCTCCCCCTCCCTTACTGCTCGCTGGCTCCACCTCCCTTACTGCTCCCTTACTGTTCGCTGGCTCCCCCTCCCTTACTGCTCCCTTACTGCTCGCTTGCTCCCCTTCCCTTACTGCAC